>NC_069499.1:153929174-154529174 GCF_027579735.1 Bombina bombina
TATTTTTTTTTATAATGCATCAACAGATTCTGTAATGTTTGACTTTTTCATATGTAACTTTTAATCCCTAACTATTAAAGGGACAGTATACTGAAAAATAGTTTTTCGCTTAATGTGTTTACAATTGCTTTTTTTACCAACTGCAGAGCATTTTTTTTTATGAAAAATAGCTTTTTATGTTTTTTTGTGTATATTAAAGCTCTGATTTTGTGTTTTGAAGCCACAACCTAATAAAATGGGTTGAGCTTGTAGGTATAATCAGATCTCATTACTGTATCACATTGTGCACATATACCTGCTTCTTTATCTTATATCTGTACATAAAACAATCACCAATACTTGGAGAGAACAATGGAAAATCAACATTATATTACCTTATCTATTCTATAACCCACTGAGTGTAATTTCTTCTACTGGCTGTGTTTACAAAGCTTATGTATAGCTGGGACCTGCGGCCACAAACTTTCGGAATAGGTGGGGATACCACATGCTAAATCAAAATTTCAAATGCCAATATGAGGGTAAAGGAGCTACTTGTAAACAATTTAATACACTCCAGCAGGTAAAGTGGATCATTGGGAACAAATTAAAGGGAAGAAAATTTTTGAGTAAACTGTCCATTTAAACTATAGTGATAATTTACACACACACTGTTGTATATAGTAAAATGCATTTCATCATGATACTAATTATTCAAGAGGATATTTTATGTATTTTCATGCATGAAATGTGAGATTTATATTGTCCCATGACAGTCCTGTTAGAGTGTGTGTACAGTCTCACCTAGGAACTTTGTGGATTAAAATGCTGACTGTAGTTTAACCTTTGCTGTGTACCCATTTGTTTTGGACACATCAGACGTTTTCTTTGTATGTTATGAGGGTTTCGCAAGAAAATGTATTCCAAATTACATCAGCTGCAGTTGTGCACTCTTGGGTAATATTTTATTTATTTTTAAATGACTCTATACTCCAAAGCTTTCTCATCTAAATGTTTTCCGTTTTTTTTTTTGGCAACTTTTCCCTAAGGGCTTACTGGCTATCGGTGGAACTTTTTTTTTTTTTCTTTCTAGTGCAGACCCTTTTACAAAGACTGAAACCCTAAAAGATTTTAAAATACTATTTTTATTTTTTTATTTTTTGTGTAGCAAGTTCCCTTGTAAGATGCTGGGAAGGGATTGTACCAGTCTGGAGAGAAGGTGCTGTACAGTGATATTATTTTTATTTTATTATGTTCCCTGACTGAATAAAGTCTGGGAAAACTTTAACAAATAGACATTTTTTACATAGTTTGAAACAGCTGATGCTATTGGGATAATAAAAATACCCCTTCCTTAAAGGGTCATGAAACCCACCAACTTTCTTTCATAATTTAGATGGAGAATCACATTTAAAAACTTTCCAGTTTTTTTTCTGTTATCAAATTTTGCTTCATTCTGTTGAAGGAGCAGCAATGCACTATTGGAAGATAGAGAACACATCGGGTGAACCAATGACCCTATGCATATATACACAGCCACCAATCAGCTGCTAGCTCCTCCCAGCAGTGCATTGCTCTTCCTGAGCCTACCTAGGTATGTTTCAACGAACAAAGTAAATAGAAGTAGATTTGAAAGTATCTTAAAACCGTATGCTCTGTATGGAGGGTAAAAGATTATATTTTCCTTGTGTCTCTTTAACCTGCAATAATGTTTGCAATTGGATGGAACAAAGCTCCCGAAAAAGTTTCAGACCAATGATCACTTTGATACAAATCAGCAGCTGCAAGTGTCATGTGACGTGTCTGTAAATTGTTGTAGCTGTCTCTGATGGGGAGCACTTCACAGGCTGAGCCCAGCACACGAAGGTCACCGTGACAAGAATGAGCTTGTCTCTCTAGCTATGCAGATATTGGCTCCGCTGTGTTGTGCATTACAATCTCTTCAGTTTTAAAATGTCACCTTGTTTTGTTTATAAATTCTGTTAATAATTAACCTGCATAAAATCTCTATGCAGAGTTCTCACTGGTTAAATATGTGTGAAGAAGAACATTAAGGGGACGTTTAGAATGGGTTATCAAGTTTTCCTTTTTAAAAGGACACTGCACTCAAGTTTTCCATCATGCTTGTTAAATCGCCCCTCTGTTAGTGAATAGAGACCCTGCCTCCGCAAGCATAAACGCAAATTAAATATCTGCTTTTTGGTAAAGCTAACCTAATTTGAGTGCAATGTCCCTTTTTAAAAGGACAGTGAACACCTTGAGATTTTATATATTGCCAAGTTGTTTCATTACTCATAACTGGGCATTTTTGTATTTGTCATTAATGTTGCCCTTTTCATGTACATTAGCTCTGAAAATTAAGAAATTCTAAATTTTTAAAACTTGAAATGCATCTTACTGACAAGGGAGGCGAACTCTGCTACATATATCCCTTATTGGCTTTCTCAGAGAACTGCAACACAATCCATTTTATACTAACTTTGACAGCGACTAGCTTTGTTTGTGGACTAAAGCCCGGATTGGCTCATCAAGTGGTGAGTGGAGTTTGACTATTGAAAACTAATTGCAGTAAAAAGAATGTTAATTTGTTTTAAATATGTTGAGTAGGTTACGTTTTTCTATAGCAATAGAACTTGTAATTACAAGGTATTTACTGTCCCTTTAAGGGTTCCCTTGTGCTTTTGCACAATGTGCATAATTGTGTATATCATTTGGAAATTGCTCGTGGGTTACAGTTTTTTTTTTAAATTTTTTTTTTTTCATTTTCTGTGGGTTTCTCTCAGGTTTCAATTTGCCTATATATTGAAGTAATTGTTTGCTTTATTTCTAAGCAGCATGGTGGTTCTGCTGTATCACATGTTGGCTGTGGCAATTTCACCATCTGTAAATGTCACACGGTTTTTAAACAGACGGTTGATGGTGTAACCTTTTAACTGCCTGATAGGTGCTCTGCATTTTTTTTATTTTTCCTTTTCAGTTGTGAGTTTCTTACAGCACCACCGATAAGTGAGGAAGCTGCACAGTATTATTTGTCCCTTATTCAGGCTCTGACTTTACAGGGGACTACTACTAAGCCATTTCTGAATAGAAGGGTATTCATGTTGAGTACATTCTTCAAGAAATGAACCTCTGGGCATTTTAATTTAAATTGGATTCATTATATTTATATTGGCTTTTACTAAACTATTTTTGTGATCACTGTTAATTTTTGTCTTTTTCTTTAGCATGCAGCAACTGTAGATGTAGTGTGATAACATTTCCTGAGTGCTCCATCTCAGAGAGGCTGCATCACCACCACCACTCGTTAAAGGGATGTTAACCTGTGTGTTTCATTCTTATAATAAAAAAGCACTAAGCTGTGTCTTATACATAATAGAAATAACTGCAATATGTATTCATCTTGTTAAATGGATTTTACATTTTTATTTTTTTAACTACATTTGTGCTTGTCATTTACTTCCTGTCAGCCTTCCAAGGAGAGGGGCCTCTAAAAGAAGATTTATCTTAGCCTTATGACAAATCTTCTAGACTGTTTGCTAGTAAGGGGTCGATTTATCAAGCTGCGGCGGACAGGGGCGCACATACGTAGTTAGTCTCTGGTGGGCTGAATTCCACTGCCGGAATTCAGCATTGCACACAAGCGCTAATTTGCACTCGTGTGAAACTCCGTGCACAGCCAATCACGCGCGGGCAGGAGCTTGTCGGACGAGCCCAGGGAGATTGAAATTCGCCACCTAAGAGGTGTCAAAAGGGTAGGAAAGCAGCGGTCTGTATGCTGCTTGTTAAATTCGAAGTGCAGGCTCTCTTGTGAGAACCTGCGGTCGTAGGCAGGCAAAGCCTGACGATGGGGTTGATAAATCGACCCCTAAGTGAATAGACTAGATAACAGGAAGTCAGACTTGCTCATGCCTAGATCAGTCAGAATGTAACCTAACTTTTAAAGAAGTCAGCTCCCGTATGCAAGTAAGTTGTGTGCTGTTTTTTACACAATCTGTTTCTTTTTAGGTTTAATTTTGATTTAACATTCTTTTTACCGAATGATCACCATTTAATATCCATTTCTTGCAAAATGAGCATAACTACTCACGGAGTGGCTGTGTGTATTTTGCAATCTTTAGAGCATTCACTCTGCAAAATTGATGCACAGATATTGGTTGATCAGTGCAGATATTCTCTCTTAAAGAACCACTAAATTCAGTAGAATTGAATAACTGAGAAATACACAATAAAATACAATGCAATATCACTTACTTTGCCAGAAAACATCCTACTGCACATTTCAAATTCAAACTTCAAATGTAATCCAATTTTTTCCTCCCCTATATCATTTGACGGCCATCAGCCAATCATAAAATGCATATATGTATACTGTGCACTTCTGTACAGGCTCAGTAGGAGCTGAAGCCTCATTGTGCATAAACAAGAGTATGTATGTATTTTTACACACTATACCAATCGCCAGCTGCCTGGGTGCAATATGTTGCACTCACAGGACTTTCACAAACCATCAAAAAAATTATTGGAACATTTTCGAGGATGCAATCCCCTTCACCAGCATGTCAAAGTGAACAAAACACACAATATTTATAGTGATTACAACACACCAAATCTCATACCTTCCTACCATCCTAGTGGCGCCAAACAAATGTGTTGGCATGCACATTCGCGTTCCACTGTCTCGTGTTACCGGAAGTGCACTAACGTCACAACCGGAAGTGTGTCAAACAGTGCTATGTAGCGTATTACAACGTACCTACATAGAATCACAATAAATCTAATCTATACATCGACATTACTTGGCTGTCTAGACTTGGGAACATGTGTAGCATTGTGTTAAATGGCTCGTGTTGTGCTGTGACAATTGCGCAAACCCTTAGATGCGGCTTTTTCTGTGTGCCCCCGGTTTGTTTACACCGTAACCATGGTTACGAATCACACGTCTTTTTATAATACATCTATACAATGTATCTACAGGGTGTGCAACAATTAGTGATGACTGTATCACAGTGAAGTATATACATTTGCTTATTCTAACTCCCCTGTGTGCACATATCGAACTCTATATAGAAAGGTCTCACATTCAACACACACCAACAGTGTCCTATTCAGAAACGTGTCCAAATGGTCAAGTTAAAAGCGCATAATTGAAAAAGCAAAGATATTGTGTTGAACGTGAGCCATCTTAGCCTTTGCACCTAAATTGTAAGTATACATGTCACCTACTTTCTCATAGCATAGAACTAGCACTTATAAATCGTTCTCCCAAGTGATATATACAAATTGCATAAACTCCCAATGCCAAAAGCAATAATAAAAAGTAACACTAAAAAACAGGAAACGCATCGCAACAAATAAAAACATAAACAAAAAGACTCTACTGCCTTACATCATAAGTTAGACATCATTGTCATTTTCAAATGCATGGAAATATTTCTCTAACTCTAATATGGCACTATCGCTACTCCCAACCTGGGTATCCTGTATGCGGTTATTTTGATGCTTGACGTCATAGAGGCTATATTGCAACTATGGTTTGTTACCTTTTTAGGTATATTCTAGTATGACAACTCATACCAACTTGTATGTTGCATCATTATGACCATTCCGAATACTTAAAACACCAAACAATGGTACTATATGTTGCTATACAATTAGGATATCAGTGATACACCATAAAACCAACTTAATTCAGGGATCTCATAGGTGCAATAGTTAAGTGACCCTTCTCATGAGTCATTTCCACATGACAAAGGTGCAGAACATTCATCCTTGTTATGAATGGCCTGGATGACATACCATCCCACTAATCTATTGACTGGAGGATACGCACCCCTGGTTTGTAGTAACCTTCCCATAGTTAAAAGTCCACCATAGATATAGATATTGATAGATCTATCTCTTTGTGTGTGTGTGTTTTTTTTAATTCTTTTATTAGGGACATGGCACCTAAAGTTTCTTTCATGATTCTGATAAAACCTAAATTTTTAAACAACCTTCAAATTTAATTTTTTTTCAAATTTGGTTTTATTCTCTTGGTATCCTTTTGAAGTGGTAACAGTGCACTACTGGAAACGCATTGGATGAGCCAATGTCGACATGTATATGTGCAGCTAGCTCCCAGTAGTGTTGCTGCTACTGAGCTTACCTAGGTATGCTTTTCAAAAGAATACAGAAAGCAGCACATTTGTTAACAGAAGTAAATTCTAAAGTTGTTTACAATTGTGTGCTGTATCTAAAGCATGAAAGAAAAAACGAGTTTCAGGTCCCTTTTTTTTAAATTTTAGAAAAACTTAAAGGGACAATCAAGTCAAAATGTAAACGTTTATGATTCATATAGGGAATACAATTTTTTTTAAAACTTTCCAATTTACTTTTATCAAATTTGCTTTGTTCTCTTGTCGGTTATAAGCCTACCTTGGTTTAGCTTTCATGCTGATGTCTAAGCCATTGAAGCCACCTCTTATCTAAGTGCATTTTGACAGTTTTTAACCGCTAGACACTGCTAGTTTGTGTCATATAAATAACTCCACAGGAATGAGTACAATGTTATCTTATGAGTCAGTACTGATTGGCTATAATGCATGTCTATCATACGACCTGATAAGGGGGGTACTCTGCAGATGCTTAGATACAAGGTGGTTAATCACAGAGGTAAAAAGTGTATTAATATAACAGTGCAGGTTATGCAAAACTGGGGAATGGGTAATAAAAGGGATCATCTATCCTTTTTTAAACAATACATTTTTTTTTAAGTAGACTTGTAATTTTAAGCTTCATTGATTTTTCAATGGGTATCTGGTTTCAGATGTACAGGTATACCTCGCTTTACAGCGCTTCACTTTACAGCGCTTCGCTAATACAGCGCTTTGTGGAGCTGAAGTTCATCCTCCAAGGATTTTGAAGCAGTGCTGTAATCTTCGCGAAATTGCGAGAAAAGTGACTGGCACCATTTTGTTATGCACAGTTCACTCTGTTTACAGCATTACACTGCAATCTGTGTCTCAGTGCTATAGTCTGGCAAATTTTACTACAGTAATTGTCACTATTTTACAGGTACAGTTATTATTGAATACTAATTGAATACTGTTCTGTGCTAGTGTTAAACTAAACGTAGCACTATTGCACACCTAATATGTTAGTTCAAACTTGTTTTCAAGACTTTAAACACACTGGCAAGTGAAAAGAAAGCCAAAACCGCCTGTTTTCACTTTAAGGCGGTTTTCACTTTACAGCGGGGCTCCGGTCCCTAACCCGCTGTATGAGCGGGGTATACCTGTATGTTTATGCTTCTATCTGTATCATTTGTTTCATATGCAGCTTTGCATAAAACTTAGTATTTGTAATATATGCTTTTATTATTTTTCTATAGCCCCCCCCCCTCACCTTCTGTATTATGAGTCTTATTTACCTGTGTATCTGACACACAATATCCCGAGGGAATGGTTTAATATAGTAGTCAGCTGTTTATGCAATTACTGTTTACTCAGCTGCTGGAACATAAAACCTTCACGTTTGGAGTCCTCTTGCTGAATAGGAATAGAAAATGATGCTGTTCTTCCATGTGATGGCATTATGTTTTGCTTTTTATAATTTGTAGTGAAAGGCTTGGAATTAATTTTTAATTTTGTTTATGAACAAACCAGTGCCACTGAATTGGCTAAAACATGAAAATAAATTAGTGCTTCCTGACTTTTTTTTTTTTTAGTAACATTGCTGTTCCTTTGTCAAAATCTACAAGCGATTAATGATATGAAAGTCTAAAATAAACTGTCATGATTCAGATAGAGCACACACTTTTTATCTAATTTACTTTGTGTTTTTTTGGTATCCTTTGAATCTACCTAGGTAAGCTTTAAAGGGATATAATTGAGGGGGAAAAAAGGAATTGCTTGAATGTAGTAAAGCATTTTAATACAGGTGGCCCTCGTTTTACAACGGTTCAATTTATACCGTTTCAGAATAACCTTTTTTTTCCCCAGTCATGTGACCGCTATTGAAAAGCATTGAGAAGCAGTGCATTTATTAAAATAGCCAGTAGGTGGAGATGTCTGCTTGTGTTGCAGCAAAGCCAAGCAAGCTGAAATTGATCAGTTTAACCAGACCTGAGCTATCGAGCAGATTTCAAAGGAACAAGATCTTTCTGTCTAACTCAGTCCAGATTGGAATGCATAAAAAAAAGAACTGTTTGCAGAAAAATGCAAGTGAACTCTGTGTTGTGTGATTATTTTATTAGGTTTATAATGCTGTCTAGCATTTAAAGTCTTCATTTCAAAGCTTTAAAAATTATGTATTAGGTGTTACTTATGACAATTTTGAGAGGGGCTTGGAACCTATCTCCCTCACTTCCCATTGACTTACATTATAAACTGGGTTTCAATTTACAACCATTCTTTCTGTAACCTAACCCCGGCGTAAACTGGGGGCTACCTGTATTGGACCGTTGCATTCATATTACTATTACTGCTTGAACATCTCATCTTGAGCCATACATGTGCAGCCACCAATTCATTTCTAGCTCCCAGTAGTGCATTGCTGTTACCTACCTGATTATGCCCTTCAGCAAAGGATACCAAATGAAAAAAGTAAATTTTACAATACAGGTGCATATTCCAAAATCCAATCTTTTTTCACTAATTGGTTAAAAATGAGTTATCAAAAATGACTCCCTCCCCCCCACACTCCCTGGAAGTCACAAAAGTATTAAAATTTATATAAAACTACATTCAGGTTGCAAATATTGACTAAATAAAATATTGTTTACACTTGGTTCCAGTCCCTATCCAAACTATTCAATTTTACGGATGCAGATATTACAAAATACTAACCTTTTCCGCTCCCAAGCAGTTTGGATAAAGGCTTGAGTCTCTAAAACATTATATTCTGTCTGAACCATGGGAGATTTTGTTTATTTTTAAAATATTTTTAAACTAAGCCTGGTTTTGGCAAATGAGGGAGCCAGGTAATCACATGACCTTTTCCTTCTGGCTCATAACATTTTGGAAATCCTTAGCAATTTTTTTACATATTTTTAAAGGGACATGAAACTCGCGTCAGATAAAGCATGTGGTTTTCAACCACTTTCCAATTTACTTCTATCTAATTTTGTTTTGTTCTCTTGGTATTCTTTGTTGAAGTAACATACTATTGTATGCTGTTTTTTGCAATAGTGTTCCTTGGTAACTGCAAAGTCATTAAACACATAGCTAAAGCCCTTGCTGGAGCCACAACATTACAGCTTCTGAGGAGTCTACAGCGGACTATTGGAGGCTGCATGTTTGTTACACCTGATTGACTCAGTTTGCAATGTGTTGCAGCTCCAATAAGGAGATTTAGCTATATGTTTAACCTCATTGTGGGGGTTCAGCACAGTTGCTGATTTGAGGGGGCATTGAGGTATCTAGGGCTAAGTGCATGATTTTTGTTGCCAAGAGACACCAGCACAAAAATAGCAAATGGTTACTGATAAGAAGGTTTAGTTAGTGCTATCTGCAGGTTCCTTTTTAAAGCACTCTGATTTAACAGGTGGAGAGCACTCTTCTGTTGGCCTATTTAACTTTCTACTGTGTTATAACAGTTTGACAAACTCACAAACCACTGAGCCTGGTCCTTGATTAGAGGGGGAAAAAAATTGCCCCTGGGTTGAAAATGTTGTAGATCTGTTTTAAATCATTTGGTGGTCTCTACACTTTACTGTGCCTGGTGTAACTTGCATGAATTTCATCCTCGTGATTAGATCACTACGTTTTGGATGCAGATGTCACATGCAGGTTTTTGTTTATAATTTCCAGAGGATTTTCTCACTGTTTGGAAAACAAACCACATGTGCTATTCTTATATCTTTATGTATATTAAAATTACTATTTTTGCTTCTGGATGGGGACATTTTATTCCTTAAAGGGACATAATACTCTGCTAAATCACTTGAAACTGATGCAGTATAACTGTAAAAAGCTGACAGGAAAAGATCACCTGAGCATCTCTATGTAAAAAAGGAAGATATTTTACCTCACAATTTCCTCAGCTCAGCAGAGTAAGTTCTGTGTAAAAAGTTATACTCAGCTGCTCCCAGCTGCAGGTAAAAAAAGTGAAGAAATGAACAGCAGCCAATCAGCATCAGCAGTGCTGAGGTCATGAACTCTTACTGTGATCTCATGAGATTTGACTTAACTCTCATGAGATTTCATAGTAAGCTTCCTTTACCTGATTGGTGAAATAATATGAGAGTGCACGATGCTCATCCCTTCAGTTGTCCCAGGACAAACACACTAAAATGCTGCTTAGAAATCCCTTACAATGGGAGGTGGCTACTGAGGAACTTTTGAGGTAAAATATCTTTCTTTTTTACATAGAGATGTTCAGGTGATATTTTCTAATCAGCTTTTTACAGCTATGCTGCATCACTTTCAAGTGTTTAAACATTTGGGTATTATGGCCCTTTAAGTAGGTACATAAAACCCAAAAATCTTTCTCCTCATTCAGAGCATAGAAAAACAACTTTTCCCGTTTACTTATCGAATTTGCATCATTCTCCTAGCAGTGCATTTTTTTCCCCCCTGAATCTTCCTAGGTATGCTTTTTCAACAAAGGATATCAAGAGACTGCAAATTATTTAAGTAAATTTGAAAGTTGTTTGAAAGTTTGTGCTCTATCTGAATTGTAAGAAAACATTTGGGTTTTTAAGTAAAGACATTGTTTAGGTTTTATAATATAAGATGATGTAAGCTTTAAATGACTGTTTATATACAGCTCTGTGTTGTTTTTTTTGTGTTTTTGTGTATTCCCCCACCCCCTGTAAATAACATCAAGCAGGTTCTCTCACTACCATCTAGTATTGGAATTTTGAGGAACCAGAGTTACAAATTGATGATTTTTGCAAATGTGGTGATTGGACATGGTTTTATTTAAGTGTATGCATAGCTGGAGCGCATCTACTTGTTTGTGGGACATTTTGTGACCCAGTGTAATTTTTAGCAACACATTTGTTTAACTTTCCCACAGCCCTTAGAACTTAATTCCTTTTAATAGTCTTGATGGCTACTTCCCTCTGCTCACAAATAGATACCAACGTGAGCACCTCTTTTACACAAGTGATCTCCTGACCCCTATAGTTATTTTGCAGGCTTCTGTAACTATAAGACGACCACCACACACATACCAATAAACAATGTAAAGTCCTGTTTCAGATTAAATTGAACTAATATACTGTTAGTTGGGTACTTCTTTCTAATGCTTGATGAAGTAGCTAGAAGATGAGTATTAATAGAAAGTGCACAACTGACACTGGCATATCTTAAGAGCTTTTATTGTTCTGGCAATAGATGCAAACATGTAGGCCTTTGATAACTGTGTGCATTGAATTGTTATTACGCCTACTAGGGCTGCACGATTTGTTGCGGTTTTAAACCACGATTAATCGCTGCGGTTTTAAAACCACAAGAGTATTTGATTTTTAGCCCCACCCATTTGACGTCACCTATGACATACAGGATGGCTGCCGACTTGCGCTGTGGCTGATGCGGGTTACAGGGATGGGGCCAACTTACCGGGGAGAGCTGTATACCTGTGTATATACTGCTGTATTTAGATGCAGGTACTGCTGCATACCTGGGTATATACTGACTGGATTTAGATGCAGGCACTGCTGTATACCTGGGTATATACTGCTGGATTTAGATGCAGGCACTGCTGCATACCTGGGTATATACTGACTGGATTTAGATGCAGGCACTGCTGTATACCTGGGTATATACTGACTGGATTTAGATGCAGGTACTGCTGCATACCTGGGTATATACTGCTGGATTTACGTGCAGGCACTGCTGCATACCTGGGTATATACTGGCTGGATTTAGGTGCAGGCACTGCTGCATACCTGGGTATATACTGGCTGGATTTAGGTGCAGGCACTGCTGCATACCTGGGTATATACTGGCTGGATTTAGGTGCAGGCACTGCTGTACACACACATGGTTTGTATTTTTATTCTCTCAGTGTATTGGACATTGAGAAACATGTACATTAAGATTCTTTAGTCTTAAATACATTTTTTTTTTTAATTGAAAAATTAAGGTGTTATTGTCATTTATAAGAAAATGGCAATTAAATCGCAATAGCGTCCCCCTTCCCCATATCGCCCAGCCCTAATGCCTACATACTCTTGTCCAATTAAAGATCCAAGAGTCTGATACATGTTTAACCTTTCAAGCTCCCATGTTGTGTTTTACCTCTTAACTGTTCCTTATTCATGTATTACTTTACTTGCTAATATGAGAATTCCAGGGGCTTTTCACTTTTTAGAATCCCATGTGCCAACAATGTGTTTCTACTGCAACCTTTGGGTACACTTGCCATACTTTCACCAGCTTTGCTGCAGAGTATTGTTTAATTTAGGACTTGGTATTTAAAGATTGATACACCTCGTTTCAATGAGCCATGAAAGACAAAATTAGACATAATAGAGAGATGGGATTTTGTATTATGGTCAATACTTTGGCACTGAAGGGGTTACTTTTTTTATCCTCCTGCTTCCCAAGGTTTGAAAATACTGTATTGGGGATCTCTGAGGCGTCCCCTGCTTTGTCGCACTTTTTGTTTTTCTAGTGTGAAATGGACCACATTTCCTATGTCTTATATAGATGTTGCCAGTTCTTGGCCGTTTATGACATGTGTGGTGATGTCACAGGCAATAGGGAAGTGCTCAGTGTTTCTTCCTCATTGCTCTGAACCTTACATCATGTCACTTATTTGAAGTGGCTTGTAAAAAAATATTATTTTTTTTTAAGCATGGAGACTTGTGGTCACAGTAAAATGTCAGTCACCTTTGAACAAACCAATAAAAATGGGGTCCTACGAACTAACCAACAGACTTTGAGAAGGGGCTTTAACAGGGCTTCCATTTACCCATACACCATGTAAAGGGACAGCCATTGCCACAATCGTATCCCAATTAATCTACTCCCTGTAAGTTTATGGCAATCAAAGGGTAAGTGTTATCTAGCAGTGTTTTTAACCCTCTAAATGCCCAGCATGTTCATGGACTGAAGTTTAAATTGTCCTACTAATGTTTATTGACTAAGTGCCAGCTCACTGATACTGCTATATTTTCAGGTCTAAACTTGCCTTACTTTGCTGTGTTGGTTTCTGTGTAATCTGTTTTTAACCCACTTTTTTTTTTTTTTTTTTTAAACTAGCTAAAATATAAATATATGCATGCTTATGGTTTTAATATTGATATTCAAACTTAGTTTGTGCCCTGATTATTGGGATTTTAATGTGTCCATAGAAGTAGTTTTTCATGTTTTAAATAGCGCATGTGATCTTATACAACGTTGCAATTGATGTAGCTCTAATTTGATTTGTTCTCAAACCTAGGTATGCTCAGCAATACACTACTGGGAACTAGCTGGTTATTGGTGGTTTATATTGATATGCCTCATGTTATTAGCTCACCAGATGTTCAGCTAGCTCCCAGTAGTGAAGTTTTGCTTCTTTAAACAAAGGATATCAGGTGAAATGAAGTAAATTTGATGATAAAAGTAAACTGGAAAGTTGTTTAAAATTGTGTACTACCTGAACCATGAATTAGAGTTTGTGTTTTTATGACCCTCTTAAAGGGACAGTAATATGAAAATAATACTTCAGACAGCAGTATTACAATACAATTAGTAATCAAAAGAAATAATTATAAACACAATAAAATAAGCATGCAATTTTGAAAAAAACTTAAATTTACTGTTTGAATCATGAAAGTTTAATTTTGACTTTGCTGTTCCTTTTAAGAAAAAATAAACCTTTTTAAAAATGAGAAATTTGTTTTTGAATGTCTAGTGGATAGTACAAATGTGCATTTTGTTTATCCCCTATTAGGCTGAAATTGACTTTTTGTTTTTGATTAATTAAAAATATTTTCTGCTTAATTTTTATGTATCTATGCGCTCACACACAAAAATATTACTATAGTTTGCTAGTCAGTGGTTAAAAGCGACTAGCCCTGAGGGAAATAGTTACTAGTCCACTAAATGTTAAATATAGAGAAAAATCCGTTTTTACTCATCTGGGACCAGTGGAAATTACAAGCCGTATTTAAAATAAATAAAAATCTATCTATCCTGAGACACAAGATACAAAAATTGCTACGAGTTTCAGGATGTAATTTCAGCTGTAGTTAATTTCTGTATATTCGTCATTTTCAGAAAGTTTGTTTTATTTTTATTTCAAGAGGTTAAACACTTCTGGATTTAAAAGAAACAATTGGGCAGATGATATGTGATCAGCTTGCAGCCACTTGTACTGTAGATCTTCATATGTTAGGAGCACAGAACAGCTGTGCTGCATGCGACTGGATGGCCGTGGTCTGCGCCTGCCATTGTGTTGGGTATAAACTTGCAGCATCATTTTGGATAATATAGCAGTTTGTTCATTCCCCAGCTGTTCTCGTCTTCTGTCTGCAAGCCGACCAGCTGCTGCTAACTGGTGCGCTATTTAACCATATGCCAATGGAAAGGGGTTGCAGCCTTTTTAGTTGCACTGTTTACTAAAACTTACTCCAAGTACAAATGACCATTTTTGGGAAAGCAAGTTTTAGTAAATTTTGGATGCCAGGTTTCTCGAACAATATATTTAGAGACTCAAACGTCGGATGAAGCATGCATTTTGTAAGTGACTTTGTTTACTCCTATCAAATTAACTTTGTTATTTTGGTATCCTTTGCCTAAATAGGATCAGGAAAAACATTGCAGCTAGCTGGTGATTGGTGGAATTACACATGCATCTTGTCATTGGCTCACAAGATATGTTCATATGGAGCATTGTATTTTTGCAATTTTGGATGCCTTTGGCACAATAGAATCCTTTTTCTCCAACATAGGTGTGTCCGGTCCACGGCGTCATCCTTACTTGTGGGATATTCTCTTCCCCAACAGGAAATGGCAAAGAGCCCAGCAAAGCTGGTCACATGATCCCTCCTAGGCTCCGCCTACCCCAGTCATTCTCTTTGCCGTTGTACAGGCAACATCTCCACGGAGATGGCTTAGAGTTTTTTTAGTGTTTAACTGTAGTTTTTATTATTCAATCAAGAGTTTGTTATTTTGAAATAGTGCTGGTATGTACTATTTACTCAGAAACAGAAAAGAGATGAAGATTTCTGTTTGTATGAGGAAAATGATTTTAGCAACCGTCACTAAAATCCATGGCTGTTCCACACAGGACTGTTGAGAGCAATTAACTTCAGTTGGGGGAACAGTGAGCAGTCTCTTGCTGCTTGAGGTATGACACATTCTAACAAGACGATGTAATGCTGGAAGCTGTCATTTTCCCTCTGGGATCCGGTAAGCCATGTTTATTACGATTGTAAATAAGGGCTTCAAAAAGGGCTTATTAAGACTGTAGACTTTTTTTTGGGCTAAATCGATTGATTATTAACACATATTTAGCCTTGAGGAATCATTTTATCTGGGTATTTTGATATAATAATATCGGCAGGCACTGTTTTAGACACCTTATTCTTTAGGGGCTTTCCCAAAGCATAGGCAGAGTCTCATTTTCGCGCCGGTGTTGCGCACTTGTTTTTGAGAGGCATGGCATGCAGTCGCATGTGAGAGGAGCTCTGATACTTAGAAAAGACTTTCTGAAGGCGTCATTTGGTATCGTATTCCCCTTGGGGCTTGGTTGGGTCTCAGCAAAGCAGATACCAGGGACTGTAAAGGGGTTAAAGTTAAAAACGGCTCCGGTTCCGTTATTTTAAGGGTTAAAGCTTCCAAATTTGGTGTGCAATACTTTTAAGGCTTTAAGACACTGTGGTGAAAATTTGGTGAATTTTGAACAATTCCTTCATGTTTTTTCGCATTTGCAGTAAAAAAGTGTGTTCAGTTTAAAATTTAAAGTGACAGTAACGGTTTTATTTTAAAACGTTTTTTGTACTTTGTTATCAAGTTTATGCCTGTTTAACATGTCTGAACTACCAGATAGACTGTGTTCTGAATGTGGGGAAGCCAGAATTCCTATTCATTTAAATAAATGTGATTTATGTGACAATGACAATGATGCCCAAGATGATTCCTCAAGTGAGGGGAGTAAGCATGGTACTGCATCATTCCCTCCTTCGTCTACACGAGTCTTGCCCACTCAGGAGGCCCCTAGTACATCTAGCGCGCCAATACTCCTTACTATGCAACAATTAACGGCTGTAATGGATAATTCTGTCAAAAACATTTTAGCCAAAATGAACACTTATCAGCGTAAGCGCGACTGCTCTGTTTCAGATACTGAAGAGCATGACGACGCTGATATTAATATTTCTGAAGGGCCTCTAACTCAGTCTGATGGGGCCAGGGAGGTTTTGTCTGAGGGAGAAATTACTGATTCAGGGAACATTTCTCAACAAGCTGAACCTGATGTGATTGCATTTAAATTTAAGTTGGAACATCTCCGCATTCTGCTTAAGGAGGTATTATCCACTCTGGATGATTGTGACAAGTTGGTCATCCCAGAGAAACTATGTAAAATGGACAAGTTCCTAGAGGTGCCGGGGCTCCCAGAAGCTTTTCCTATACCCAAGCGGGTGGCGGACATTGTTAATAAAGAATGGGAAAGGCCCGGTATTCCTTTCGTCCCTCCCCCCATATTTAAAAAATTGTTTCCTATGGTCGACCCCAGAAAGGACTTATGGCAGACAGTCCCCAAGGTCGAGGGAGCGGTTTCCACTTTAAACAAACGCACCACTATACCCATAGAGGATAGTTGTGCTTTCAAAGATCCTATGGATAAAAAATTGAAGGTTTGCTTAAAAAGATGTTTGTTCAGCAGGGTTACCTTCTACAACCAATTTCATGCATTGTCCCTGTCGCTACAGCCGCATGTTTCTGGTTCGATGAGCTGATAAAGGCGGTCGACAGTGATTCTCCTCCTTATGAGGAGATTATGGACAGAATCAATGCTCTCAAATTGGCTAATTCTTTCACCCTAGACGCCACTTTGCAATTGGCTAGGTTAGCGGCTAAGAATTCTGGGTTTGCTATTGTGGCGCGCAGAGCGCTTTGGTTGAAATCTTGGTCGGCTGATGCGTCTTCCAAGAACAAGCTACTTAACATTCCTTTCAAGGGGAAAACGCTGTTTGGCCCTGACTTGAAAGAGATTATCTCGGATATCACTGGGGGTAAGGGCCACGCCCTTCCTCAGGATCGGCCTTTCAAGGCAAAAAATAAACCTAATTTTCGTCCCTTTCGTAGAAACGGACCAGCCCAAGGTGCTACGTCCTCTAAGCAAGAGGGTAATACTTCTCAAGCCAAGCCAGCTTGGAGACCAATGCAAGGCTGGAACAAGGGAAAGCAGGCCAAGAAACCTGCCACTGCTACCAAGACAGCATGAAATGTTGGCCCCCGATCCGGGACCGGATCTGGTGGGGGGCAGACTCTCTCTCTTCGCTCAGGCTTGGGCAAGAGATGTTCTGGATCCTTGGGCGCTAGAAATAGTCTCCCAAGGTTATCTTCTGGAATTCAAGGGACTTCCCCCAAGGGGGAGGTTCCACAGGTCTCAGTTGTCTTCAGACCACATAAAAAGACAGGCATTCTTACATTGTGTAGAAGACCTGTTAAAAATGGGAGTGATTCATCCCGTTCCATTAAGAGAACAAGGGATGGGGTTCTACTCCAATCTGTTTATAGTTCCCAAAAAAGAGGGAACGTTCAGACCAATCTTAGATCTCAAGATCTTAAACAAGTTTCTCAAGGTTCCATCGTTCAAGATGGAAACCATTCGAACTATTCTTCCTTCCATCCAGGAAGGTCAATTCATGACCACGGTGGATTTAAAGGATGCGTATCTACATATTCCTATCCACAAGGAACATCATCGGTTCCTGAGGTTCGCATTCCTGGACAAACATTACCAGTTCGTGGCGCTTCCTTTCGGATTAGCCACTGCTCCAAGGATTTTCACAAAGGTACTAGGGTCCCTTCTAGCTGTGCTAAGACCAAGGGGCATTGCTGTAGTACCTTACTTGGACGACATTCTGATTCAAGCGTCGTCCCTTCCTCAAGCAAAGGCTCACACGGACATTGTCCTGGCCTTTCTCAGATCTCACGGATGGAAAGTGAACGTGGAAAAGAGTTCTCTATCTCCGTCAACAAGGGTTCCCTTCTTGGGAACAATAATAGACTCCTTAGAAATGAGGATTTTTCTGACAGAGGCCAGAAAAACAAAACTTCTAGACTCTTGTCGGATACTTCATTCCGTTCCTCTTCCTTCCATAGCTCAGTGCATGGAAGTGATCGGGTTGATGGTAGCGGCAATGGACATAGTTCCTTTTGCACGCATTCATCTAAGACCATTACAACTGTGCATGCTCAGTCAGTGGAATGGGGACTATACAGACTTGTCTCCGAAGATACAAGTAAATCAGAAGACCAGAGACTCACTCCGTTGGTGGCTGTCCCTGGACAACCTGTCACGAGGGATGACATTCCGCAGACCAGAGTGGGTCATTGTCACGACCGACGCCAGTCTGATGGGCTGGGGCGCGGTCTGGGGATCCCTGAAAGCTCAGGGTCTTTGGTCTCGGGAAGAATCTCTTCTACCGATAAATATTCTGGAACTGAGAGCGATATTCAATGCTCTCAAGGCTTGGCCTCAGCTAGCGAGGGCCAAGTTCATACGGTTTCAATCAGACAACATGACAACTGTTGCGTACATCAACCATCAGGGGGGAACAAGGAGTTCCCTGGCGATGGAAGAAGTGACCAAAATCATTCTATGGGCGGAGTCTCACTCCTGCCACCTGTCTGCTATCCACATCCCAGGAGTGGAAAATTGGGAAGCGGATTTTCTGAGTCGTCAGACATTGCATCCGGGGGAGTGGGAACTCCATCCGGAAATCTTTGCCCAAGTCACTCAGCTGTGGGGCATTCCAGACATGGATCTGATGGCCTCTCGTCAGAACTTCAAAGTTCCTTGCTACGGGTCCAGATCCAGGGATCCCAAGGCGGCTCTAGTGGATGCACTAGTAGCACCTTGGACCTTCAAACTAGCTTATGTGTTCCCGCCGTTTCCTCTCATCCCCAGGCTGGTAGCCAGGATCAATCAGGAGAGGGCGTCGGTGATCTTGATAGCTCCTGCGTGGCCACGCAGGACTTGGTATGCAGATCTGGTGAATGTCATCGGCTCCTCCTTGGAAGCTACCTTTGAGACGAGACCTTCTTGTTCAGGGTCCGTTCGAACATCCGAATCTGGTTTCACTCCAGCTGACTGCTTGGAGATTGAACGCTTGATCTTATCGAAGCGAGGGTTCTCAGATTCTGTTATCGATACTCTTGTTCAGGCCAGAAAGCCTGTAACTAGAAAGATTTACCACAAAATTTGGAAAAAATATATCTGTTGGTGTGAATCTAAAGGATTCCCTTGGGACAAGGTTAAGATTCCTAGGATTCTATCCTTCCTTCAAGAAGGATTGGAAAAAGGATTATCTGCAAGTTCCCTGAAGGGACAGATTTCTGCCTTGTCTGTGTTACTTCACAAAAAGCTGGCCGCTGTGCCAGATGTTCAAGCCTTTGTTCAGGCTCTGGTTAGAATTAAGCCTGTTTACAAACCTTTGACTCCTCCTTGGAGTCTCAATTTAGTTCTTTCAGTTCTTCAGGGGGTTCCGTTTGAACCCTTGCATTCCGTTGATATTAAGTTATTATCTTGGAAAGTTTTGTTTTTAGTTGCAATTTCTTCTGCTAGAAGAGTTTCAGAATTATCTGCTCTGCAGTGTTCTCCTCCTTATCTGGTGTTCCATGCAGATAAGGTGGTTTTACGTACTAAACCTGGTTTTCTTCCAAAAGTTGTTTCTAACAAAAACATTAACCAGGAGATTATCGTACCTTCTCTGTGTCCGAAACCAGTTTCAAAGAAGGAACGTTTGTTGCACAATTTGGATGTTGTTCGCGCTCTAAAATTCTATTTAGATGCTACAAAGGATTTTAGACAAACATCTTCCTTGTTTGTTGTTTATTCCGGTAAAAGGAGAGGTCAAAAAGCAACTTCTACCTCTCTCTCTTTTTGGATTAAAAGCATCATCAGATTGGCTTACGAGACTGCCGGACGGCAGCCTCCCGAAAGAATCACAGCTCATTCCACTAGGGCTGTGGCTTCCACATGGGCCTTCAAGAACGAGGCTTCTGTTGATCAGATATGTAGGGCAGCGACTTGGTCTTCACTGCACACTTTTACCAAATTTTACAAGTTTGATACTTTTGCTTCTTCTGAGGCTATTTTTGGGAGAAAGGTTTTGCAAGCCGTGGTGCCTTCCATTTAGGTGACCTGATTTGCTCCCTCCCTTCATCCGTGTCCTAAAGCTTTGGTATTGGTTCCCACAAGTAAGGATGACGCCGTGGACCGGACACACCTATGTTGGAGAAAACAGAATTTATGTTTACCTGATAAATTACTTTCTCCAACGGTGTGTCCGGTCCACGGCCCGCCCTGGTTTTTTTAATCAGGTCTGATAATTTATTTTCTTTAACTACAGTCACCACGGTACCATATGGTTTCTCCTATGCAAATATTCCTCCTTAACGTCGGTCGAATGACTGGGGTAGGCGGAGCCTAGGAGGGATCATGTGACCAGCTTTGCTGGGCTCTTTGCCATTTCCTGTTGGGGAAGAGAATATCCCACAAGTAAGGATGACGCCGTGGACCGGACACACCGTTGGAGAAAGTAATTTATCAGGTAAACATAAATTCTGTTTTTTTTTTTTTTTGAACTTTTATGTCCATGGAAAACTTGAGACATTCCAGTTTATCTATATTGGACATATACTACTTGATGAGCCTGGGGTACATTGCAGTATGTAAGGTTTTTTTTCCTAGCTGTCTTGTGAGGTGCTTTGTGTATCCTACTCTGGCTTGAAAACTAGTGCACTTATCAGTTAATTACAGTATACTGCCCCAACCAGGCAGTTGCCATAGCGCAATGCATCCCGTGCCCTGTATGATGTTGCTACTACAACACAGACGTTTGCTCCATATAAGTATTCTAGATTTTGCCTATTTAATCCTTCTTGATGCACATTCAACTAAATTATCAGTTAACAATAATGCAATCTGTCAAGTGGTCACAGCATTTCTTCATTGCCACTGAAAGCTGCCAGCAAAAGTATTACTGAAATATTTAATTAACATAGTGTACCACAGTGTTAAATCAAAGTATGTCAAATTGTGCCAAACTGGCATTTTGCTCAATGCATTGAACCAGTTAAACAGTATCTACATTAGGATGCTTTTCTTGATACCACGTCTCTGCCTTCCTGGTATGTTTTTTATGCAAGATTGGTTAAAATTTGGTAAATATTTTGTGAACTCTTTGGTATTGCCTGGATGAATTACTCGTAAAATGTGAATTAAATGAAGATCAGAACGCAATTTATAAACACCAAATCCTCATCTAAACTGTGAAGGGGCATTATGGTTTGGGGCTGCTTTACTGTATCAAGGCCTGGATTATCTGCAGTCATTGAGGGAACAGTGAATTTAAAAGTGTATCAATACATTTTACAGGAGAAAGTCAGTGCATCACCTTGGGTAATGCAACAAGACAATGACCCAAGCAAACAAGCCAACTAAAGAATGAATGAAAAAGATGTGTTTAGGCTTTAGAGTCCTGGCCTTAACCCAACCAAGATGATGTCGCATGACCTGAAGAGGGCTGTGCAATCAAGACCACCCAGAGAAATTGATGAACTGAAACAGATTTGTATGGAGGAATGGTCCAACCTCATTGTCAATGTTGCGTAAGTCTTTTATAATAAGCAGCTACAGCAAACGTTTGTGTAGGTTGTTGCTGCTAAAGGAGGAACAATGCAAGTTAATAAACTCAAGGGTTCACTTACTGAGTAATCCTTCACAGTACAGGCTGCAACGTGTGTGTGTGTGTATTTCCTGTACAGTGCAAACAATAGAGCCATCTATGCTTTGGAATGTGTGTCTGCTGTCTGCACCTTTTTTGTTGTAGGAACATTCATATGCTTTAAGGGGATTACCAAATGCAGTGATTGAAAATTACTCCAAAATTAACAAACACCACAGTATAATTTTAAAGGGTCAGTAGATTCAGACTGTATAACTGCTTACTCTGTTCCCTGCACCAGTGATTTTTAACTTTTTTTTTTTTTGCATCCTGTGGCACACCACCATCCCAAAATTTAAAAAAAAAATCACACATTGTAGCCTAATACAGTGTATATATATATATATATATATATATATATATATATATATATATATATATATATACATATACAAACACACATACTGTATGTATTGTGCTGTTATGCCATGCTTCCTACAAACTACCCCTGCACTGGGAGTAAAAAACAAGCAAAGTTTAAAAAATGTCACACTGTTGTCAGTCTGCCGTGGCACACCTGAGGATCTCTCACGGCACACTAGTGTGCCACGGCACACTGGTTGAAAAACACTGCCCTACACACACTAGATTTGAAATGCATTGTCTAATTTAAAATCTTTTTTAATATATTAAATTTCATCTTTTTGCCCTGTGAGCGTTAGTGTGTGTTTGTTCGCCAACCCCTCCTTGTCATCTCAAACGTGGGTGGTATAGACCGAATCTGTACCTCCCCACATGCAAATGTTACGCCCATTTTACCCCTTATTGAAGCTCGCTCATGCTTCAGTGACAAAAGAGCGGCTTTTTTTTCTCCTTATAGCAACAGCCCATGCGTAAAGTACCTATACCTCGATCTGATATCATTTCTAACTGCGTTTGCTATGGTAATTACATACCGATTTTAGAGACTTTAATTTTGGCGGCATTTTCTTTATTGAAAACAAACCATTTATATTTTATAAATTGATCTTTTATAAACTCATGATTGAAATAATCTATTCATTATATAAATTGTTGCCCTAATGAAATCTGTTTTGTATGATTTTATATAAAATGATTAATAAATTGTATGTATAATTCAGTGTAAATATAGACGGCATTATCTGTTTCTTTATACAGAATGAGGATGCAGAGCTTGACTAATTTCTTTCGATCAATGCGTCTTATGAAGAACGAAATGTGCAATGGCAAAATTTGGCGCATTGTCTAATATATAGTGTTGGAAGCATCGATCGCTTCCCGTGAACGTAGGATTTTGGGCATGCGCATAAATGAGAAAAGAGGAATGAAGTAGATGTCATTGTGCGTGTGTTCACTAATCTGGTACATAACGCGTCAGATATCACTATAGGTTGATCTCCAATTCTTAAAAAATCGGAAAAAAGGTGGCGGTTCGGTAGGCGGACAGTGAACATACAAGGGGTAATTTTCTCTTGTTAAGTGTATCCAGTCCACGGATCATCCATTACTTGTGGGATATTCTCCTTCCCAACAGGAAGTTGCAAGAGGATCACCCACAGCAGAGCTGCTATATAGCTCCTCCCCTCACTGCCATATCCAGTCATTCTCTTGCAACTCTCAACAAAGATGGACGTAGTAAGAGGAGAGTGGTGTATTATAGTTAGTTTTTTAACTTCAATCAAAAGTTTATTTTTAAATGGTACCGGAGTGTACTGTTTCATCTCAGGCAGCATTAGAAGAATCTGCCTGTGATTTCTATGATCTTAGCAGAAGTAACTTAGATCCATTGCTGTTCTCCCATATTCTGAGGAGTGAGGTAACTTCAGAGATGGAATGGCGTGCAGGTTTTCCTGCAATAAGGTATGTGCAGTTAATATATTTCTAGGGATGGAATTTGCTAGAAAAATGCTGCTGATACCGGATTAATGTAAGTTAAGCCTTAAATGCAGTGATTTAATAGCGACTGGTATCAGATACATACTCTTATAAAAGTGTAATATAAAACGTTTGCTGGCATGTTTAATCGTTTTTATATATGTTTGGTGACAAAACTTATTGGGGCCTAGTTTTTTTCCACATGGCTGGTTTGATTTTTGCCTAGAAACAGTTCCTGAGGCTTTCCACTGTTGCAATATGAGTGGGGAAGGGCCTATTTTAGTGCTTTTCTGTGCAGATAAAAATACTGACAGACACATTCAGCTTCTTCCTGCATGATCCAGGACATCTCTGAAGGGCTCAAAAGGCTTCAAAGTCGTGTTTGAGGAGGGTAACAATCACAGTAGACTGGCAGTTGTTGTGACTGTTTAAAAAAACGTTTTTGTCATTTATTATTCTGTTTTTGTTATTAAGGGGTTAATCATCCATTTGCAAGTGGGTGCAATGCTCTGCTGACTTGTTACATACACTGTAAAAATTTTGTTAGTGTAACTGCCTTTTTTCACTGTTATTTCAAATTTTGTCAAAATTTGTTTCTCTTTAAAGCAAGTTAACAAGCAATATAAAAAACGTTACTGTGCCTTTAAGAGAAACTAATTTTCACAAGCTTGCTAGTCTCATTGCTAGTCTGTACAAACATGTCTGAAACAGAGGATACTTGTTCATTATGTTTAAAAGCCATGGTGGAGCCCCATAGGAGAATGTGTACTAAATGTATTGATTTCACCTTAAACAGTAAAGATCAGTCTTTATAAAAGAATTGTCACCAGAGGGGTCTGTCGAGGGGGAAGTTATGCCGACTAACTCTCCTCACGTGTCAGACGCTTCGCCTCCCTGCTCAAGGGACGCACGCTAATATGGCGCCAAGTACATCAGGGACGCCCATAGCGATTACTTTGCAGGACATGGCTGCAATCATGAATAATACCCTGTCAGAGATATTATCCAGATTGCCTGAATTGAGAGGCAAGCGATAGCTCTGGGGTTAGACGAGATACAGAGCGCGTAGATGCTGTAAGAGCCATGTCTGATACTGCGTCACAATATGCAGAACCTGAGGATGGAGAGCTTCAGTCTGTGGGTGATGTCTCTGAATCGGGGAGACCTGATTCAGAGATTTTAAATTTAAGCTTGAGACCCTCTGTGTATTGCTTGGGGAGGTATTAGCTGCTCTGAATGACGGTGACACAATTGCAGTGCCAGAGAAATTGTGTAGGCTGGATAAATACTATGCAGTGCCGGTGAGTACTGATGTTTTTCCAATACCTAAAAGGCTTACAGAAATTATTAGTAAGGAGTGGGATAGGCCCGGTGTGCCCTTTTCCCCACCTCCTATATTTAGAAAAATGTTTCCAATAGATGCTACTACACGGGACTTATGGCAGACTGTCCCTAAGGTGGAGGGAGCAGTTTCTACTTTAGCAAAGCGTACCACTATCCCGGTTGAGGACAGTTGTGCTTTTTCAGATCCAATGGATAAAAAAAAAAAAATTAGAGGGTTACCTTTTAAAATGTTTATTCAACAAGGTTTTATTTTACAGCCCCTTGCATGCATTGCGCCTGTCACTGCTGCAGCGGCATTCTGGTTTGAGGCCCTGGAAGAGGCCATCCATACAGCTCCATTGACTGAAATTGTTGACAAGCTTAGAACACTTAAGCTAGCTAACTCATTTGTTTCTGATGCCATTGTTCATTTGACTAAACTAACGGCTAAGAATTCCGGATTCGCCATCCAGGTGCGTAGGGCGCTATGGCTCACATCCTGGTCAGCTGATGTGACTTCAAAGTCTAAATTACTCAACATTCTTTTCAAGGGGCAGACCTTATTCGGGCCTGGTTTGAAAGAAATTATTGCTGACATTACTGGAGGTAAGGGTCATACCCTTCCTCAGGACAGGGCCAAATCAAAGGCCAAACAGTCTAATTTTCGTGCCTTTCGAAATTTCAAGGCAGGTGCAGCATCAACTTCCTCTGCTTCAAAACAAGAGGGAACTTTTGCTCAATCCAAGCAGGCCTGGAAATCTAACCAGTCCTGGAACAAGGGCAAGCAGGCCAGAAAGCCTGCTGCTGCCTCTAAGACAGCATGAAGGAGCGGCCCCTATCTGACAACGGATCTAGTAGGGGGCAGACTCTCTCTATTCGCCCAGGCGTGGGCAAGAGATGTTCAGGATCCCTGGGCATTGGAGATCATATCTCAGGGATATCTTCTGGACTTCAAAGCTTCTCCTCCACAAGGGAGATTTCACCTTTCAAGATTATCTGCAAACCAGATAAAGGAAGAGGCATTCCTAAGCTGCGTACAAGATCTCCTTGTCATGGGAGTGATCCATCCAGTTCCGCGGACGGAACAAGGACAGGGGTTTTATTCAAATCTGTTTGTGGTTCCCATAAAAGAGGGAACCTTCAGACCAATTTTGGATTTAAAGATCCTAAACAAATTCCTCAGAGTTCCGTCATTCAAGATGGAAACTATTCGAACCATTTTACCCATGATCCAAGAGGGGTCAGTACATGACCACAGTGGACTTAATGGATGCCTACCTTCACATTCCGATTCACAAGAATCATCATCTGTTCCTGAGGTTTGCCTTTCTAGACAGGCATTACCAATGTGTAGCTCTTCCATTCGGGTTGGCTACAGCCCCAAAATTTTTACAAAGGTTCTGGGCTCACTTCTGGCGGTCCTAAGACCGCGAGGCATAGCGGTGTCTCCTTAACTGGACGATATCCTGATACAGGCATCAAGCTTTCAAATTGCCAAATCTCATACAGAGATAGTTCTGGCATTCCTGAGGTCGCATGGGTGGAAAGTGAACAAAGAAAAGAGTTCTCTATCTCCTCTCACGAGGGTTTCCTTCCTAGGGACTCTTATAGATTCTGTAGAAATGAAAATTTACCTGACGGAGTCCAGGTTATCAAAACTTCTAAATGCTTGCCGTGTTCTTCACTCCATTCCGCGCCCCACGGTGGCTCAGTGCATGGAAGTAATTGGCTTAATGGTAGCGGCGATGGACATAGTGCATTCACGCGCCTGCATCTCAGACCGCTGCAATTATGCATGCTCAGTCAGTGGAATGGGGATTACACAGATTTGTCCCCTCTACTAAATCTGGATCAGGAAACCAGAGATTTTCTTCTCTGGTGGTTATCTCGGCCATCTGTCCAAGGGTATGACCTTTCGCAGACCAGATTGGACAATTGTAACAACAGATGCCAGCCTTCTAGGTTGGGGTGCAGTCTGGAACTCCCTGAAGGCTCAGGGTTCATGGACTCAGGAGGAGAAACTCCTCCCAATAAATATTCAATGCTCTTCTGGCTTGGCCTCAGCTAGCAACACTGAGGTTCATCAGATTTCAGTCGGACAACATCACGACTGTGGCTTACATCAACCATCAAGGGGGAACCAGGAGTTCCCTAGCGATGTCAGAAGTCTCCAAGATAATTCACTGGGCAGACTCACTCTTGCCACCTGTCAGCGATCCATATCCCAGGTGTAGAGAACTGGGAGTCGGATTTTCTAAGTCGTCAGACTTTTCATCCGGGGGAATGGGAACTCCATCTGGAGGTGTTTGCTCAATTGGTTCTCCGTTGGGGCAAACCAGAATTGGATCTCATGGCGTCTCGCCAGAACGCCAAGCTTCCTTGTTACGGATCTAGGTCCAGGGACCCAGAAGCGGCACTGATAGATGCTCTAGCAGCGCCTTGGTTCTTCAACCTGGCTCATGTGTTTCCACTGTTTCCTCTGCTCCCGCGTCTGATTGCCAAAATCAAACAGGAAAGAGCATCAGTGATATTGATAGCGCCTGCGTGGCCACGCAGGACCTGGTATGCAGACCTAGTGGACATGTCATCCTTTCCACCACGTACTCTGCCTGTGAGACAAGACCTTCTAATACAAGGTCCTTTCAATCATCCAAATCTACATTCTCTGAGACTGACTGCATGGAGATTGAATGCTTGATCCTATCAAAGGGTGGCTTCTCAGAGTCAGTAATTGATACTTTAATACAGGCATGAAAGCCTGTCACCAGGAAAATTTACCACAAAATATGGCGTAAATATCTTCATTGGTGTGAATCCAAGAATTACTCATGGAGTAGGGTTAGGATTCCTAGGATATTGTCCTTCCTCCAAGAGGGTTTGGACAAAGGATTATCAGCTAGTTCTTTAAAGGGACAGATTTCTGCTCTGTCCTTTTACACAAGCGTCTGGCAGAAGTTCCAGACGTTCAGGCATTTTGTCAGGCTTTAGTTAGAATTAAGCCTGTGTTTAAACCTCTTGCTCCTCCATGGAGCTTAAAGTTGGTTCTTAAAGTTCTTCAAGGGTTCCGTTTGAACCCCTTCATTCTATTGATATCAAACTTCCTTCATGGAAAGTTCTTTTCTGATGGCTATTTCCTCAGCTCGAAGAGTCTCGGAGTTATCTGCCTTACATTGTGATTCTCCTTATCTGATCTTTCATTCAGATAAAGTTGTTCTGCGTACAAAACCTGGGTTTTTACCTAAGGTGGTTTCTAACAAGAATATCAATCAAGAGATTGTTGTTCCATCATTATGTCCTAATCCTTCAAAGAAGGAACGTCTTTTGCATAATCTAGACGTAGTCCGTGCCTTGAAGTTTTACTTACAGGCTACTAAAGATTTTCGCAAAACATCTAACCTGTTTGTTGTTTACTCTGGACAGAGGAGAGGTCAGAAGGCCTCGGCAACCTCTTTCTTTTTGGCTTCAGAGTATAATCCGTTTAGCCTATGAGACTGCTGGACAGCAGCCTCCTGAAAGGATTACAGCTCATTCTACTAGAGCTGTGGCTTCCATCTGGGCCTTTAAAAATGAGGCCTCTGTTGAACAGATTTGCAAGGCTGCAACTTGGTCTTCCCTTCATATTTTTTACAAATTTGATACTTTTGCTTCTTCGGAGGCTGTTTTTGGGAGAGAGGTTCTACAGGCAGTGGTTCCTTCCGTTTTAAGTTCCTGCCTTGTCCCTCCCATCATCCGTGTACTTTAGCTTTGATATTGGTATCCCACAAGTAATGGATGATCCGTGGACTGGATACACTTAACAAGAGAAAACATAATTTATGCTTACCTGATAAATTTATTTCTCTTGTAGTGTATCCAGTCCACGGCCCGTCCTGTCCTTTTTCAGGCAGGTCTAAATTTTAATTAAACTACAGTCACCACTGCACCCTATGGTTTCTCCTTTCTCGGCTTGTTTCGGTCGAATGACTGGATATGGCAGTGAGGGGAGGAGCTACATAGCAGCTCTGCTGTGGGTGATCCTCTTGCAACTTCCTGTTGGGAAGGAGAATATCCCACAAGTAATGGATGATCCGTGGACTGGATACACTACAAGAGAAATAAATTTATCAGGTAAGCATAAATTATGTTTTTTTATATTTTTTTAACAATTGATGAAACAAACTAGGTTAAATATATGTTGTACATGTAATTTTAAGCTGTGGGAGTCAATCCATTTTAAAAAGTAAATCCAATTTTATTTTGGCTTCAAATTTCTATACCAATGTCTTCTGTCCTCCCCCCCCCCCCCCCCAAACAACAAACTGTCTCTGGCTCTTAAGCTTCATATAAACCTGTGAGCCCTTATTTGTATGCATGGAGAGTAACAGTAAGATGTTTAGATAAAGAGCGTTTTTATTATATATTGGATTCTCAAAGAGAATAATTCTTGTAGATGGGGAAAGAGGAATAGTATGGGATAAACAAGGGCAAGATGAAAAGTACTCAGACATTATCTGTGCTAGTTAATTTAGACAAGCCTATAGTAAAGCCTGTTGTGATTATACAAACGAAAAGCCGAAAAAAATAAATAAATTCATAAAGATGCTTAAAGGGAAAGGGAAGTCAAAATTCAACTTGCGTGACTCAGAGCATATCATTTTAAGACACTTTTATATTCTTCTATTGCTACTTTTTTCAAATGTACTTTGTCTTGGTATCTATTGTTTCTCTATTCTATATGTCTCACTAGCTCAATAGTACATTGCTGCTCCTTCAGCAAAGGATATCAAGGGAATGAAGCAAATTTGATAATAGAAGTAAAATGGAAAGTGGTTTAAAAATTATATTTCTATCTGAATCCTGAAATAAAAAAATTGTTTCATATAGCTTTTTAACCCCTTAAAGACCAGCAACATACCCTGTAAGTTGCTGGTCTTTCTATGGTGATTGCACAACAAGAACGGATGGTATAATAGCGCTGGTCCCGCCTCTTGCGTTTGGACCCACGCTAAAATCCTCAACGACTGTCAACGTGCATGGTATGTCATGGTCATTAAACGGGTTAAAGCAAGACTTGATAAATGTGTTGTCATCACAAAAATACCAGTGACAAAATGTTTGTTTCATGGTCAGTCTGTTTATAATTTTTATACACACACTCTTATAAATATGTATACACAAACAGTGCATTAATCCATGGGTTGCCAAACACAACTGCAATTTTACTTTTTGGAAACCAGTAACACTCAGCTGTTTAATACACTGGGTGCTAGATCCTATTTCCCAGGTGTTTGTCTAGTTGGCTTATGAAATTGAGGTCGAGGGTCCTGGTATACTTTATACGACTACAAAATGATGATGGTATGTCCTGCATTAGTGTGAGAGTGCAGTCTGCAAGCCAACACTCCCCCCCCCCCCCGTTCTTTTAAAGAGGAAAACAATATATATATTTAACCTCATTTATTCTGTTTGTTCTGAGGCTTAGCTTATGCTTTTAAACAAATTTCCATGTAAAGGGAGAGGAGTCCCTTCCTTCCTTCCCCTGGCCACCAGGAGGAGGCAAAGACACACCAGCCAAAGGCTTAAATACCTTCCCCACTCCCCTCATCCCCCAGTCATTCTTTGCCTTTCGTCACAGGAGGATGGCAGAGAAGTGCCAAAGAATCGAAGTAGTCTCTTATGGAGGGTAATACTCTTCGGAATGGGACTGGAGTTTTAAGTAGTCCTGTCAGCCCCTCAGTGAGAGCCTAGATGAAAGTTAGAGTCCAGAGTCTTTCTGCAAAACCATCCTGACTCATATTAACAGCTCCACAAGCAATCAGCGTTAACTAGTTTTGCTGCCTGCTTTCTGCACTCAAATCCATTTCAGGAGCGATGCTTCTACCTGTCACACTGGAAGGGCCATGTTCCTATTCCGCGGCATTGATTCTGATAAGATCGTTTCATTTTTTTATACATAATAACACAGAAGACAGGGTCACAGTGTGGCGCCTTTTATCTTATGGAATCAAGGGTTAATAACGGGGGGGTTATACATAATGTTTGTGTTATATGCTGCGTTATGTGCGAGATGTGGCTCTGGCAATGGTGCACCTTCATGTTGACTTCGGGAGTATTTGCACGGCCGATTTTGGCACGTTTTCTCCTTAGTGCAGGGCGGTCCTGCGAGGCATCCCAGGTGACCAGGTGTGAGTTTTCACTTCTTCCACAATCTGTTGATCATCGGCATAGGAGAGGAAGTGGTTTCTGTAGTTGGCTCATAGGAGGTGGTGAGTGCCCTGGTCATTGGAGGTATGAAGGTGCCAGTTTTTTAAGCTAGTCCATAATAAACAAAATCTCATGCCTGTGTTTATTGTGAGGAGGTTCTTGTAGATCAGCCTGCTGAACTATGTTCCACATGCCTTGATAAAATTGCGACATCTAAAACTAAAGGGATGTCTAGTACTACTGAGCTGTCCACCTCTGAGGGCTCCCCGTCCCATGAGGTGCGTTCCCTGCTTTAATCTCAGAGTGCACATGTAGCGCCCCAGGGTCCAACCATTACTCCTATGGGAGAAATTCATTGGCCGTCAATTTTGCGGATCAACTGCAAACGGCAGTATTGAAAGTGATCCATGCCTTACGACGTTCTGCTATGTGCAAGCGTAGGGCATACCATGGGGGCCTTGCCCAGCGGTAGTCTACGCCTATGGAAATATCAGAGGCATTGTACGATGATGAGGCCCACTCCGACTCTTCAGACGAGGCTCCTTCTGGGTCTGAGTCTGCATCATCTTGTCCTCCGGTAGCGGAGGAGCCTGACTTTAGGTTTAGGATGGATAATTTGTACTTTTTGCTGAAGCAAGTGCTAAAGCAACCTTAGATTCCTAAGCTTCAATATATATATCATTTCTTTCATGTAATTAGCAAGAGTCCATGAGCTAGTGATATACATTCCTACCAGGAGGGGCAAAGTTTCCCAAACCTCAGAATGCCTACAAATACACCCCTCACCACACCCACAAATCAGTTTTAAAAAACTTTGCCTCCTATGGAGATGGTGAAGTAAGTTTGTGCTAGATTCTACGTTGATATGCGCTCCGCAGCAAGTTGGAGCCCGGTTTTCCTCTCAGCGTGCAGTGAATGTCAGAGGGATGTGAGGAGAGTATTGCCTATTTGAATTCAATGATCTCCTTCTACGGGGTCTATTTCATAGGTTCTCTGTTATCGGTCGTAGAGATTCATCTCTTACCTCCCTTTTCAGATCGACGATATACTCTTATTTATATACCAATACCTCTGCTGATTTTCGTTTCAGTACTGGTTTGGCTTTCTACAATATGTAGATGAGTGTCCTGGGGTAAGTAAGTCTTATTTTCTGTGACACTCTAAGCTATGGTTGGGCACTTTTTTATAAAGTTCTAAATATATGTATTCAAACATTTATTTGCCTTGACTCAGGATGTTCAACATTCCTTATTTCAGACAGTCAGTTTCATATTTGGGATAATGCATCTGAATCAATCATTTTTTTCTTACCTTAAAATTTGACTTTTTCCCTGTGGGCTGTTAGGCTCGCGGGGGCTGAAAATGCTTCATTTTATTGCGTCATTCTTGGCGCTGACTTTTTTGGCGCAAAATTTTTTTCTGTTTCCGGCGTCATACGTGTCGCCGGAAGTTGCATAATTTTTGACGTTCTTTTGCGCCAAAAGTGTCGGCGTTCCGGATGTGGCGTCATTTTTGGCGCCAAAAGCATTTAGGCGCCAAATAATGTGGGCGTCTTATTTGGCTTTAAAAAAATATGGGCGTCACTTTTGTCTCCACATTATTTAAGTCTCATTATTTATTGCTTCTGGTTGCTAGAAGCTTGTTCACTGGCATTTTTTCCCATTCCTGAAACTGTCATTTAAGGAATTTGATTAATTTTGCTTTATATGTTGTTTTTTTTCTATTACATATTGCAAGATGTCCCACGTTGCAACTGAGTCAGAAGATACTTCTGGAAAATCGCTGCCTGGTGCTGGAGCTACCAAAGCTAAGTGTATCTGCTGTAAACTTTTGGTAGCTATTCCTCCAGCTATTGTTTGTATTGAATGTCATGACAAACTTGTTAATGCAGATAATATTTCCTTTAGTAAAGTTCCATTACCTGTTGCTGTTCCGTCAACATCTAATACTCAGAGTGTTCCTGATAACATAAGAGATTTTGTTTCTAAATCCATTAAGAAGGCTATGTCTGTTATTCCTCCTTCTAGTAAACGTAAAAAGTCTTTTAAAACTTCTCATTGTTCAGATGAATTTTTAAATGATCATCATCATTCTGATTCTGATAGTGGTTCTTCTGGTTCAGAGGATTCTGTCTCAGAGGTTGATGCTGATAAATCTTCATATTTATTCAGAATGGAATTTATTCGTTCTTTACTTAAAGAAGTCCTAATTGCATTAGAAATTGAGTATTCTGGTCCTCTTGATACTAAATCTAAACGTTTAGATAAGGTTTTTAAATCTCCTGTAGTTATTCCAGAAGTTTTTCCTGTTCTTGGTGCTATTTCTGAAGTAATTTCCAGGGAATGGAATAATTTGGGTAATTCATTTACTCCTTCTAAACGTTTTAAGCAATTATATCCTGTGCCATCTGACAGATTAGAGTTTTGGGACAAAATCCCTAAGGTTGATGGGGCTGTCTCTACTCTTGCTAAGCGCACGTTCCTACTATTCCTACGGCAGATGGTACTTCCTTTAAGGATCCTTTAGATATTAAAATTGAATCCTTTCTAAGAAAAGCTTATTTGTGTTCAGGTAATCTTCTTAGACCTGCTATATCTTTCGCGGATGTTGCTGCAGCTTCAACTTTTTGGTTGGAAGCTTTAGCGCAACAAGTAACAGATCATAATTCTCATAGCATTATTATTCTGCTTCAACATGCTAATAATTTTATTTGTGATGCCATCTTTGATATCATTAGAGTTGATGTCAGGTATATGTCTCTAGCTATTTTAGCTAGAAGAGCTTTATGGCTTAAAACTTGGAATGCTGATATGTCTTCTAAGTCTACTCTGCTTTCCCTTTCTTTCCAGGGTAATAAATTATTTGGTTCTCAGTTGGATTCTATTATCTCAACTGTTACTGGAGGGAAAGGAACTTTTTTACCACAGGATAAAAAGTCTAAAGTTAAATTCAGGTCTAATAATCTTTTTCGTTCCTTTCGTCACAACAAGGAACAAAAGCCTGATCCTTCATCCTCAGGAGCGGTATCAGTTTGGAAACCATCTCCAGTCTGGAATAAATCCAAGCCTTTTAGAAAATCAAAGCCAGCTCCTAAGTCCACATGAAGGTGCGGCCCTCATTCCAGCTCAGCTGGTAGGGGGCAGATTACGTTTCTCCAACATAGGTGTGTCCGGTCCACGGCGTCATCCTTACTTGTGGGATATTCTCTTCCCCAACAGGAAATGGCAAAGAGCCCAGCAAAGCTGGTCACATGATCCCTCCTAGGCTCCGCCTACCCCAGTCATTCTCTTTGCCGTTGTACAGGCAACATCTCCACGGAGATGGCTTAGAGTTTTTTAGTGTTTAACTGTAGTTTTTATTATTCAATCAAGAGTTTGTTATTTTGAAATAGTGCTGGTATGTACTATTTACTCAGAAACAGAAAAGAGATGAAGATTTCTGTTTGTATGAGGAAAATGATTTTAGCAACCGTAACTAAAATCCATGGCTGTTCCACACAGGACTGTTGAGAGCAATTAACTTCAGTTGGGGGAACAGTGTGCAGCCTCTTGCTGCTTGAGGTATGACACATTCTAACAAGACGATGTAATGCTGGAAGCTGTCATTTTCCCTATGGGATCCGGTAAGCCATGTTTATTACGATTGTAAATAAGGGCTTCACAAGGGCTTATTAAGACTGTAGACTTTTTCTGGGCTAAATCGATTCATTATTAACACATATTTAGCCTTGAGGAATCATTTTATCTGGGTATTTTGATATAATAATATCGGCAGGCACTGTATTAGACACCTTATTCCTTAGGGGCTTTCCCAAAGCATAAGCAGAGCCTCATTTTCGCGCCGGTGTGGCGCACTTGTTTTTGAGAGGCATGGCATGCAGTCGCATGTGAGAGGAGCTCTGATACTTAGAAAAGACTTTCTGAAGGCGTCATTTGGTATCGTATTCCCCTTTGGGCTTGGTTGGGTCTCAGCAAAGCAGATACCAGGGACTGTAAAGGGGTTAAAGTTTAAAACGGCTCCGGTTCCGTTATTTTAAGGGTTAAAGCTTCCAAATTTGGTGTGCAATACTTTTTAGGCTTTAAGACACTGTGGTGAAAATTTGGTGAATTTTGAACAATTCCTTCATGTTTTTTCGCAATTGCAGTAATAAAGTGTGTTCAGTTTAAAATTTAAAGTGACAGTAACGGTTTTATTTTAAAACGTTTTTGTACTTTGTTATCAAGTTTATGCCTGTTTAACATGTCTGAACTACCAGATAGACTGTGTTCTGAATGTGGGGAAGCCAGAATTCCTATTCATTTAAATAAATGTGATTTATGTGATAATGACAATGATGCCCAAGATGATTCCTCAAGTGAGGGGAGTAAGCATGGTACTGCATCATTCCCTCCTTCGTCTACACGAGTCTTGCCCACTCAGGAGGCCCCTAGTACATCTAGCGCGCCAATACTCCTTACTATGCAACAATTAACGGCTGTAATGGATAATTCTGTCAAAAACATTTTAGCCAAAATGAACACTTGTCAGCGTAAGCGCGGCTGCTCTGTTTTAGATACTGAAGAGCATGACGACGCTGATATTAATATTTCTGAAGGGCCCCTAACCCAGTCTGATGGGGCCAGGGAGGTTTTGTCTGAGGGAGAAATTACTGATTCAGGGAACATTTCTCAACAGGCTGAACCTGATGTGATTGCATTTAAATTTAAGTTGGAACATCTCCGCATTCTGCTTAAGGAGGTATTATCCACTCTGGATGATTGTGACAAGTTGGTCATCCCAGAGAAACTATGTAAAATGGACAAGTTCCTAGAGGTGCCGGGGCTCCCAGAAGCTTTTCCTATACCCAAGCGGGTGGCGGACATTGTTAATAAAGAATGGGAAAGGCCCGGTATTCCTTTCGTCCCTCCCCCCATATTTAAAAAATTGTTTCCTATGGTCGACCCCAGAAAGGACTTATGGCAGACAGTCCCCAAGGTCGAGGGAGCGGTTTCCACTTTAAACAAACGCACCACTATACCCATAGAGGATAGTTGTGCTTTCAAAGATCCTATGGATAAAAAATTAGAAGGTTTGCTTAAAAAGATGTTTGTTCAGCAAGGTTACCTTCTACAACCAATTTCATGCATTGTCCCTGTCGCTACAGCCGCATGTTTCTGGTTCGATGATCTGATAAAAGCGGTCGATAGTGATTCTCCTCCTTTTGAGGAGATTATGGACAGAATCAATGCTCTCAAATTGGCTAATTCTTTCACCCTAGACGCCACTTTGCAATTGGCTAGGTTAGCGGCTAAGAATTCTGGGTTTGCTATTGTGGCGCGCAGAGCGCTTTGGTTGAAATCTTGGTCGGCTGATGCGTCTTCCAAGAACAAGCTACTTAACATTCCTTTCAAGGGGAAAACGCTGTTTGGCCCTGACTTGAAAGAGATTATCTCTGATATCACTGGGGGTAAGGGCCACGCCCTTCCTCAGGATCGGCCTTTCAAGGCAAAAAATAAACCTAATTTTCGTCCCTTTCGTAGAAACGGACCAGCCCAAGGTGCTACGTCCTCTAAGCAAGAGGGTAATACTTCTCAAGCCAAGCCAGCTTGGAGACCAATGCATGGCTGGAACAAGGGAAAGCAGGCCAAGAAACCTGCCACTGCTACCAAGACTGCATGAAATGTTGGCCCCCGATCCGGGACCGGATCTGGTGGGGGGCAGACTCTCTCTCTTCGCTCAGGCTTGGGCAAGAGATGTTCTGGATCCTTGGGCGCTAGAAATAGTCTCCCAAGGTTATCTTCTGGAATTCAAGGGACTTCCCCCAAGGGGGAGGTTCCACAGGTCTCAGTTGTCTTCAGACCACATAAAAAGACAGGCATTCTTACATTGTGTAGAAGACCTGTCAAAAATGGGAGTGATTCATCCTGTTCCATTAAGAGAACAAGGGATGGGGTTCTACTCCAATCTGTTCATAGTTCCCAAAAAAGAGGGAACGTTCAGACCAATCTTAGATCTCAAGATCTTAAACAAGTTTCTCAAGGTTCCATCGTTCAAGATGGAAACCATTCGAACTATTCTTCCTTCCATCCAGGAAGGTCAATTCATGACCACGGTGGATTTAAAGGATGCGTATCTACATATTCCTATCCACAAGGAACATCATCGGTTCCTAAGGTTCGCATTCCTGGACAAACATTACCAGTTCGTGGCGCTTCCTTTCGGATTAGCCACTGCTCCAAGGATTTTCACAAAGGTACTAGGGTCCCTTCTAGCTGTGCTAAGACCAAGGGGCATTGCTGTAGTACCTTACTTGGACGACATTCTGATTCAAGCGTCGTCCCTTCCTCAAGCAAAGGCTCACACGGACATTGTCCTGGCCTTTCTCAGATCTCACGGATGGAAAGTGAACGTGGAAAAGAGTTCTCTATCCCCGTCAACAAGGGTTCCCTTCTTGGGAACAATAATAGACTCCTTAGAAATGAGGATTTTTCTGACAGAGGCCAGAAAAACAAAACTTCTAGACTCTTGTCGAATACTTCATTCCGTTCCTCTTCCTTCCATAGCTCAGTGCATGGAAGTGATCGGGTTGATGGTAGCGGCAATGGACATAGTTCCTTTTGCGCGCATTCATCTAAGACCATTACAACTGTGCATGCTCAGTCAGTGGAATGGGGACTATACAGACTTGTCTCCGAAGATACAAGTAAATCAGAGGACCAGAGACTCACTCCGTTGGTGGCTGTCCCTGGACAACCTGTCACAAGGGATGACATTCCGCAGACCAGAGTGGGTCATTGTCACGACCGACGCCAGTCTGATGGGCTGGGGCGCGGTCTGGGGATCCCTGAAAGCTCAGGGTCTTTGGTCTCGGGAAGAATCTCTTCTACCGATAAATATTCTGGAACTGAGAGCGATATTCAATGCTCTCAAGGCTTGGCCTCAGCTAGCGAGGGCCAAGTTCATACGGTTTCAATCAGACAACATGACAACTGTTGCGTACATCAACCATCAGGGGGGAACAAGGAGTTCCCTAGCGATGGAAGAAGTGACCAAAATCATTCTATGGGCGGAGTCTCACTCCTGCCACCTGTCTGCTATCCACATCCCAGGAGTGGAAAATTGGGAAGCGGATTTTCTGAGTCGTCAGACATTGCATCCGGGGGAGTGGGAACTCCATCCGGAAATCTTTGCCCAAGTCACTCAGCTGTGGGGCATTCCAGACATGGATCTGATGGCCTCTCGTCAGAACTTCAAAGTTCCTTGCTACGGGTCCAGATCCAGGGATCCCAAGGCGGCTCTAGTGGATGCACTAGTAGCACCTTGGACCTTCAAACTAGCCTATGTGTTCCCGCCGTTTCCTCTCATCCCCAGGCTGGTAGCCAGGATCAATCAGGAGAGGGCGTCGGTGATCTTGATAGCTCCTGCGTGGCCACGCAGGACTTGGTATGCAGATCTGGTGAATATGTCATCGGCTCCACCTTGGAAGCTACCTTTGAGACGAGACCTTCTTGTTCAGGGTCCGTTCGAACATCCGAATCTGGTTTCACTCCAGCTGACTGCTTGGAGATTGAACGCTTGATTTTATCGAAGCGAGGGTTCTCAGATTCTGTTATCGATACTCTTGTTCAGGCCAGAAAGCCTGTAACTAGAAAGATTTACCACAAAATTTGGAAAAAATATATCTGTTGGTGTGAATCTAAAGGATTCCCTTGGGACAAGGTTAAGATTCCTAGGATTCTATCCTTCCTTCAAGAAGGATTGGAAAAAGGATTATCTGCAAGTTCCCTGAAGGGACAGATTTCTGCCTTGTCAGTGTTACTTCACAAAAAACTGGCTGCTGTGCCAGATGTTCAAGCCTTTGTTCAGGCTCTGGTTAGAATCAAGCCTGTTTACAAACCTTTGACTCCTCCTTGGAGTCTCAATTTAGTTCTTTCAGTTCTTCAGGGGGTTCCGTTTGAACCCTTGCATTCCGTTGATATTAAGTTATTATCTTGGAAAGTTTTGTTTTTAGTTGCAATTTCTTCTGCCAGAAGAGTTTCAGAATTATCTGCTCTGCAGTGTTCTCCTCCTTATCTGGTGTTCCATGCAGATAAGGTGGTTTTACGTACTAAACCTGGTTTTCTTCCAAAAGTTGTTTCTAACAAAAACATTAACCAGGAGATTATCGTACCTTCTCTGTGTCCGAAACCAGTTTCAAAGAAGGAACGTTTGTTGCACAATTTGGATGTTGTTCGCGCTCTAAAATTCTATTTAGATGCTACAAAGGATTTTAGACAAACATCTTCCTTGTTTGTTGTTTATTCCGGTAAAAGGAGAGGTCAAAAAGCAACTTCTACCTCTCTCTCTTTTTGGATTAAAAGCATCATCAGATTGGCTTACGAGACTGCCGGACGGCAGCCTCCCGAAAGAATCACAGCTCATTCCACTAGGGCTGTGGCTTCCACATGGGCCTTCAAGAACGAGGCTTCTGTTGATCAGATATGTAGGGCAGCGACTTGGTCTTCACTGCACACTTTTACCAAATTTTACAAGTTTGATACTTTTGCTTCTTCTGAGGCTATTTTTGGGAGAAAGGTTTTGCAAGCCGTGGTGCCTTCCATTTAGGTGACCTGATTTGCTCCCTCCCTTCATCCGTGTCCTAAAGCTTTGGTATTGGTTCCCACAAGTAAGGATGACGCCGTGGACCGGACACACCTATGTTGGAGAAAACAGAATTTATGTTTACCTGATAAATTACTTTCTCCAACGGTGTGTCCGGTCCACGGCCCGCCCTGGTTTTTTAATCAGGTCTGATAATTTATTTTTTTAACTACAGTCACCACGGTACCATATGGTTTCTCCTATGCAAATATTCCTCCTTAACGTCGGTCGAATGACTGGGGTAGGCGGAGCCTAGGAGGGATCATGTGACCAGCTTTGCTGGGCTCTTTGCCATTTCCTGTTGGGGAAGAGAATATCCCACAAGTAAGGATGACGCCGTGGACCGGACACACCGTTGGAGAAAGTAATTTATCAGGTAAACATAAATTCTGTTTTTTTCAAAGAAATTTGGATCAATTCCGTTCACAATCTTTGGATTCAGAACATTGTTTCAGAAGGGTACAGAATTGGTTTCAAGATAAGACCTCCTGCAAAGAGATTTTTTCTTTCCCGTGTCCCAGTAAATCCAGCGAAGGCTCAAGCATTTCTGAAATGTGTTTCAGATCTAGAGTTGGCTGGAGTAATTATGCCAGTTCCAGTTCTGGAACAGGGGCTGGGGTTTTATTCAAATCTCTTCATTGTACCAAAGAAGGAGAATTCCTTCAGACCAGTTCTGGATCTAAAAATTTTAAATCGTTATGTAAGGATACCAACATTCAAAATGGTAACTGTAAGGACTGTCCTGCCTTTTGTTCAGCAAGGGCATTATATGTCTACAATAGATTTACAGGATGCATATCTGCATATTCCGATTCATCCAGATCACTATCAGTTTCTGAGATTCTCTTTCCTAGACAAGCATTACCAGTTTGTGGCTCTGCCGTTTGGCCTAGCAACAGCTCCAAGAATTTTTACAAAGGTTCTCGGTGCCCTTCTGTCTGTAATCAGAGAACAGGGTATTGTGGTATTTCCTTATTTGGACGATATCTTGGTACTTGCTCAGTCTTCACATTTAGCAGAATCTCATACGAATCGACTTGTGTTGTTTCTTCAAGATCATGGTTGGAGGATCAATTTACTAAAAAGTTCATTGATTCCTCAGACAAGGGTAACCTTTTTGGGTTTCCAGATAGATTCAGTGTCCATGACTCTATCTTTGACAGACAAGAGACGTCTAAAATTGATATCAGCTTGTCGAAACCTTCAGTCACAATCATTCCCTTCGGTAGCTTTATGCATGGAAATTCTAGGTCTTATGACTGCTGCATCGGACGCGATCCCCTTTGCTCGTTTTCACATGCGACCTCTTCAGCTCTGTATGCTGAACTAATGGTGCAGGGATTACACAAAGATATCTCAATTAATATCTTTAAAACCGATTGTACGACACTCTCTGACGTGGTGGACAGATCACCATCGTTTAGTTCAGGGGGCTTCTTTTGTTCTTCTGACCTGGACTGTAATTTCAACAGATGCAAGTCTTACAGGTTGGGGAGCTGTGTGGGGGTCTCTGACGGCACAAGGGGTTTGGGAATCTCAGGAGGTGAGATTACCGATCAATATTTTGGAACTCCGTGCAATTTTCAGAGCTCTTCAGTCTTGGCCTCTTCTAAAGAGAGAATCGTTCATTTGTTTTCAGACAGACAATGTCACATCTGTGGCATACATCAATCATCAAGGAGGGACTCACAGTCCTCTAGCTATGAAAGAAGTATCTCGAATTCTGGTTTGGGCGGAATCCAGCTCCTGTCTAGTTTCTGCGGTCCATATCCCAGGCATAGACAATTGGGAAGCGGATTATCTCAGTCGCCAAACGTTGCATCCTGGCGAATGGTCTCTTCACCCAGAGGTATTTCTTCAGATTGTTCAAATGTGGGGACTTCCAGAAATAGATCTGATGGCCTCTCATCTAAGCAAGAAACTTCCCAGGTATCTGTCCAGATCCAGGGATCCTCAAGCGGAAGCAGTGGAGGCATTGTCACTTCCTTGGAAGTATCATCCTGCCTATATCTTTCCGCCTCTAGTTCTTCTTCCAAGAGTGATCTCCAAGATTCTGAAGGAATGCTCGTTTGTTCTGCTGGTAGCTCCAGCATGGCCTCACAGGTTTTGGTATGCGGATCTTGTCCGGATGGCTTCTTGCCAACCGTGGACTCTTCCGTTAAGACCAGACCTTCTGTCGCAAGGTCCTTTTTTCCATCAGGATCTCAAATCCTTAAATTTAAAGGTATGGAGATTGAACGCTTGATTCTTAGTCAAAGAGGTTTCTCTGACTCTGTGATTAATACTATGTTACAGGCTCGTAAATCTGTATCTAGGGAGATATATTATAGAGTCTGGAAGACTTATATTTCTTGGTGTCTTTCTCATCATTTTTCCTGGCATTCTTTTAGAATTCCGAGAGTTTTTCAGTTTCTTCAGGATGGTTTGGATAAAGGTTTGTCTGCAAGTTCCTTGAAAGGACAAATCTCTGCTCTTTCTGTTCTTTTTCACAGAAAGATTGCTAATCTTCCTGATATTCATTGTTTTGTACAAGCTTTGGTTCGTATAAAACCTGTTATTAAGTCAATTTCTCCTCCTTGGAGTTTGAATTTGGTTCTGAGGGCTCTTTAAGCTCCTCCGTTTGAACCTATGCATTCATTGGACATTAAATTACTTTCTTGGAAAGTTTTGTTCCTTTTGGCCATCTCTTCTGCCAGAAGAGTTTCTGAATTATCTGCTCATTCTTGTGAATCTCCTTTTCTGATTTTTCACCAGGATAAGGCGGTGTTGCGAACTTCTTTTGAATTTTTACCTAAGGTTGTGAATTCCAACAACATTAGTAGAGAAATTGTGGTTCCTTCATTATGTCCTAATCCTAAGAATTCTAAGGAGAAATCATTGCATTCTTTGGATGTAGTTATAGCTTTGAAATATGTTGAAGCTACTAAGAATTTCCGAAAGACTTCTAGTCTATTTGTTATCTTTTCCGGTTCCAGGAAAGGTCAGAAGGCCTCTGCCATTTCTTTGGCATCTTGGTTGAAATCTTTAATTCATCATGTTTATGTCGAGTCGGGTAAAACTCCGCCTCAAAGGATTACAGCTCATTCTACTAGGTCAGTTTCTACTTCCTGGGCGTTTAGGAATGAAGCTTCGGTTGATCAGATTTGCAAAGCAGCAACTTGGTCTTCTTTGCATACTTTTACTAAATTCTACCATTTTGATGTGTTTTCTTCTTCTGAAGCTGTTTTTGGTAGAAAAGTACTTCAGGCAGCTGTTTCAGTTAGAATCTTCTGCTTATATTTTCAGTTTTTTTCATTCTAAAATTTAAATTATTTTGGATGTGGATTATTTTTCAGCGGAATTGGCTGTCTTTATTTTATCCCTCCCTCTCTAGTGACTCTTGCGTGGAAAGATCCACATCTTGGGTAGTCATTATCCCATATGTCACTAGCTCATGGACTCTTGCTAATTACATAAAAGAAAACATAATTTATTTAAGAACTTACCTGATAAATTCCTTTATTTCATATTAGCAAGAGTCCATGAGGCCCACCCTTTTTGTGGTGGTTATGATTTTTTGTATAAAGCACAATTATTCCAATTCCTTATTTTTTATGCTTTCGCACTTTTTTCTTATCACCCCACTTCTTGGCTATTCGTTAAACTGATTTGTGGGTGTGGTGAGGGGTGTATTTGTAGGCATTTTGAGGTTTGGGAAACTTTGCCCCTCCTGGTAGGAATGTATATCCCATACGTCACTAGCTCATGAACTCTTGCTAATATGAAAGAAAGGAATTTATCAGGTAAGTTCTTACATAAATTATGTTTTTCTCTTGTTAAGTGTATCCAGTCCACGGATCATCCATTACTTATGGGATATTCTCCTTCCCAACAGGAAGTTGCAAGAGATCACCCATAGCAGAGTTGCTATATAGCTCCTCTCCTAACTGCCATATCCAGTCATTCTCTTGCAACTCTCAACATAGGAGGTCCGCGAGAGGAGTGGTGTTTTATACTTAATTTATTTCTTCAATCAAAAGTTTGTTATTTTTAAATGGCACCGGAGTGTGCTGTTTTTCTCTCAGGCAGTATTTGGAAGAAGAATCTGCCTGCGTTTTTCTATGATCTTAGCAGAAGTAACTAAGATCCACTGGCTGTTTTCTCACACATTCTGAGGAGTGAGGTAAACTTCAGATGGGGGACAGCGTGCGGGTTTTCCTGCAAATGAGGTATGTGCAGTAAAATATTTTTCTAAGGAATGGAATTGACTAAGAAAATGCTGCTGTTACCAAATTAATGTAAGTAAAGCCTTAATGCAGTGAAAGCGACTGTTAGCAGGCTTATTAATGTATGTGCAGTAAAACAATTTTCTAAGGAATGGAATTGACTAAGAAAATGCTGCTGTTATCAAATTAATATAAGTAAAGCCTTAATGCAGTGAAAGCGACTGTTAGCAGGCTTATTAATTTATGTGGAGTAAAGTAATTTTCTAAGGAATGGAATTGACTATGAAAATGCTGCTGATACTGAAATAATCTAATTTAAGCCTTAATGCAGGGAAAGCAAGACAGGCTTATTAATAGAGATACATACTCTTTAAAAGAAGGTTGTTTTAAAAAACGTTTGCTGGCATGTTTAATCGTTTTTTTTTTTTTTTGTTTGTTTTTTGTTGTTGTTTTTTTTGAGGTACATTGGTGATAAGGTTTATTGGGGCATAATTTTTCCACATGGCTGGCTTAATTTCTGCATAGCAACAGTTAACTGAGGTTTCCCTCTGTTGTAATATGAGTGGGAGGGATCTAATTTAGAGCTTTTTTGCACAGTTAAATTTACAAAATGAATCATCCAGATTACCTCAGCAGTCCTTTGAATACTACAGGACATCTCTAAAGGGCTAAAAAGACTTCCAAAATCGTTTATAGGGAAGGTAATCCACAGCTCAGCTGTGGCAGTTTTGTTGTACCTGTTAAAAAAACGTCTCTGTCGTTTTTTTTATTTTTTTTTTGCATTAAGGGGTTAATCATCCATTTGCAAGTGGGTGCAATGCTCTGTGAACTTATTACATATACTGTAAAAATTTCGTTTGATTTACTGCCTTTTTACAAAATTTGTTTCTCTTAAAGGCACAGTAATTTTTTTTATATTTGCTTGTTAACTTGATTTAAAGTGTTTTCCAAGCTTACTAGTCTCATTATTAGTCTGTTGTAACATGTCTGACATAGAGGAAGCTCTGTGTTCATTATGTTTAAAAGCCATGGTGGAACCCCATTTTAGAATGTGTACCAGATGTACTGATTTCATGTTAAACAATAAAGATCATTTTTTGTCTTTAAAAACATTATCACCAGAGGATTCTGTCGAGGGGGAAGTTATGCCGACTAACTCTCCCCACGTGTCAGACTCTTTGACTCCCGCTTTAGGGACTCACGCTCAAATGGCGCCAAGTGGTTCAAGGGCGCCCATAGCGTTTATTTTATCAGAGGTTTCTGTCGAGGGGGAAGTTATGCCGTCTAACTCTCCCCACGTGTCAGACTCTTCGACTCCCACTCCAGGGATTCACGCTCAAATGGCGCCTAGTACATCAGGGGCGCTTATAGCGTTTATTTTACAAGACGAAAGTTATGAATAATACTCTGGAAGCGGTATTAGTCAGACTACCTGAAATTAAAGGAAAGCGAGATAGCTCTGGGGATAGATACAGAGCATACAGATGCGTCAAGAACCATGTCTGTTACTGCCTCACTATATGCAGTGGGTCATATTTGTGATTCAGGGGAGATGATTTAACCTGATTCCGATATTTCTATATTTAAAATTTATGCTTAAGATCCTCCACTTGTTGCTCAGGGAGGTTTTAGCAGCTCTGAATGACTGGTTTACAATTACAGTGCTAGAAATTGTGTAGACTGAATAGATACTATACAGTGCCGGTGTGTACTGATGTTTCTTTCAATACCTAAAGAGGTTTACGGAAATTTTTAATAAGGAATGGGATAAACCAGGTGTGCCGTTCTCTTCCCCTCCTATTTTTAGAAAACTGTTTCTAACAGATGCCACCACACGGGAACTTATGGCAGACGGTCCCTAAGGTGGAGAGAAGAGTATCACTAGCCCTGTCGAGGACAGTTGTGCTTTTTTAGAAAATGTTATTCAACAAGGTTTTATCCTGTAGCCCCTTGCATGCATTTCTTTTGTCACTGCTGCTGCGGCGTTCTGGTTTGAGTCTCTGGTTGAGGCTTTACAGGTAGCGACTCCATTGAATGAATACTTGACAAGCTTAGAGCACTTAAGCTAGCCAATTCCTTTTTTTCTGATGCCTTGTTTTCTTTTGACTAAATTAACGGCTAAGAATTCTGTTTTTACTATGCTGGCGCGCACAGCGCTAGGGCTTATATTATGGTCAGCTGTCGTGACTTTAATAAATAAGCTACTTAACTCCCTTTCAAGGGGCAGACCCTATTCGGGCCTGGTTTGAAGGAGATTATTACTAATATCACTGGAGTAAAAGGTAATGCCCTTCCTCAGGAACAAAAAAGTCTAATTTTCGAAACTCCAAGACGGTCTGGTGACAACCAGACCTGGAACAAAGATAAGCAGGCCAAGGAGCTTGCTGTTGCCTCTAAGACAGCAGGTAGAACGGCTCCCTATCCGGTAACGGACCCTGTAGGGGGCAGACTTTCATCTTTCGCCCAGGCGTGGACGTGAGAGAGAGGCCCAGGATCCCTGGGCATTGGAAATTATATTCCAGAGATATCTTCTGGATTTCAAAGCTTCGCCCAAAGAAGGGGAGATTTCACCTTTCACAATTATCTGCAAACCAGATAAAGAAAGAGGCATTCTTACACTGTGTACGAGACCCATCCAGTTCCAGGGGAGGAACAGGGATAGAGTTTTTACTCAAATCTGTTTGTGGTTCCCAAGGAGAGGGAAACTTCAAATCTATTTTGGATTTAAAGATCTTAAACAAATTCCTCAGAATTCCATCATTTAAGTTGGAAACTATTCGTACCATCTTAACTATGATCCAGGAGAGTCACTAGAGGGCTACAATGGATTTGAAGGATGCTTATCCTCACATTATGATGCAGAAAGATTACCACCATCGGTTTTTCAGGTTGCCTTTTTAAACAGGCATTACCAGTTTTGTAGTTCTTTCCTTTAGGGTTAACTACAGCCCCAAGAATCTTTATAGAGGTTCTGGGGTCGCTTTGGCGGTCCTTAGGCCGCGGGACATAGAAGTGGCCCCTTATTTAGGCGACATCCTGATACAGGCGTCAAACATCCAAGTTGCCAAGTCTCATACGGATGTAGTACTGGCATTTCTGAGATCGCATGGGTGGAAAAGTGAACAAGAAGAGTTCTCTATCCCCAATCTCAAGGGTTTCCCTCCTAGGGATTCTGATAGATTTTGTAGAAATGAAAATTTACCTGACGGAGTCCAGGTTGTCAAAGTTTCTAAATTTCTGTTGTGTTCTTCATTCCATCCGCGCCCTTTGGTGGCTCAGTATATGAATGTAATTGGCTTAATGGTAGCGGCAACGGACATAGTACCGTTTGCACGCCTTCATTTCAGACCGCTGCAACTATGCAGACTCAGTCAGAGGAACAGGGATTACACAGATTTGTTCTCCTGTTAAATCTGGACCAAGAGACCAGAGATTTTCTTCTCTGGGTACTATCTCGGGTCCATCTGTCCAAGGGTATGACTTTCCGCAGGTCAGATGGGACAATCGTTACAACAGATGCCAGCCCTTTAGGTTGGGATACAGTCTGGAACTCCATGAAGGCTCAGGGATAGTGGACTCAGGAGGAGACCCTCCTTCTAAGGTATATTCTGGAACTGGGAGCGGTATTCCATGCTCTTCAGACTTGGCCTCAGTTAGCAACTCTGAGGTACATCATTTTTCAGTCGGACAATATCACGACTGTGGCTTACATCATCCATCAAGGGGGAACATAGTTTCCTAGCGATGTTAGCAGTCTTAAAATAATTCACTGGACAGAGTCTCTCTCTTGTCTGTCAGCTATCCATATCCCAGGTGTTGAGAACTGGGAGGCGGATTTTCTAAGTCGTCAGACTTTTCATCTGGAGGAGTGGGATTCCCTCCGGAGGTGTTTACACAAGATCAAGCAGGAGAGTGCTTTGGTGTTTTTGGCAGCGCCTGCGTGGCCACGCAGGACTTGGTATACAGATCTGGTGGACATGTCATCCTTCCACCACGGTCTCTGTTTCTGAGACAGTACCCTCTGCCTCAGGGTCTTTTCAACCATCTAAATATAACTAATCTGAGATGGACTGTCTGGAGACTGAACGCTTGATGTTATCAAAGCATGACTTCTCCGAGTCAGTCATTGATACCTTAATACAGGCATGAAATCCTGTCTCTAGGAAAATTAACATAGATATGGTGTAAATATCTTATTGTTATGAATCCAAGGGTTACTCATGGAGTAAATTCGGGATTCCAAGGATATTATCTTTTCTCCACGATGATTTTGAGAAAAGGGTTGTCAGCTAGTTCCTTAAAAGGACAGATTTCTACTCTTTATTCTTTTGCACAAGCGTCTGGCAGGTATTCTAGATGTTCAGGCATTTGGTCAGGCTTTGGTTAGAACCAAGCCTGTGTTTAAAACTGTTGCTCCGCCATGGAGCTTAAACCTGGTTCTTAAGGTTCTTCAAGGAGTTCCGTTTGAACCTTTTTCATTCCATAGATATCAAACTTTTATCTTGGAAAGTTCCTTTTTGGTAGCTATTTCCTCGGCTCGTAGAGTCTCCGAGTTATCTGCGTTACAATGTAATTCTCCTTATCTGGTCCTCCGTACGGATAAGGTGGTCCTGTGTACCAACCTGGGTTTTTACCTAAGGTGGTATCTAACAAGAATATCACTCAAGAAATTGTTGTTCCATTCTTGTACCCTTATCCTTCTTCAAAGAAGGAACGTCTATTACACAATTTGGACGTGGTTCGTCCTTTAAAGTTTTACTTACAAGCTACTACAGATCTTCATCAAACATTCACCTTGTTTGTTGTCTATTCTGGTCAGAGGAGAGGTCAAAGACTTCAGCAACCTCTCTGTCTTTTGGTTTTTTAAAAAAAAAAAAGCACAATTAATTTAGCTTAGGAGACTGCTGGACAGCAGCCTTCCTGAAGGGATTACAGCTCGTTCTACTAGAGCTATGGTTTTCACTTGGGCCTTTTTAAAAATGAGGCTTCTGTTGAACAGATTTACAAGACGGAGTCTTGGTCTGCGTTTTATACTTTTTCAAATTTAACAAATTTGATTCTTTGCTTCTTCGGAGGCTATTTTTGGGAGAAAGGGTTTTTATAGGCAGCGGTAACTTCCGTTTAAATACCTGCCTTGTCCCTCCCATCATCCGTGTACTTTAGCTTTGGTATTGGTATCCCATAAGTAATGGATGATCCGTGGACTGGATACACTTAACAAGAGAAAACATAATTTATACTTACCTGATAAATTTATTTCTCTTGTAGTGTATCCAGTCCACGGCCCGCCCTGTCCTTTTAAGGCAGGTAATTTTTTCATTTAAACTACAGTCACCACTGCACCCTATGGTTTTTCCTTTCTCTGCATGTTTTCGGTCGAATGACTGGATATGGCAGTTAGGGGAGGAGCTATATAGCAACTCTGCTATGGGTGATCTCTTGCAACTTCCTGTTGGGAAGGAGAATATCCCATAAGTAATGGATGATCCGTGGACTGGATACACTACAAGAGAAATAAATTTATCAGGTAAGTATAAATTATGTTTTTTGCTGGTTCCTTTTATCCCGGGCTGCGGGGTTTTCGTCGGGAGGCGCCTCAGTCTCTTTCAGTTTGAGGCGAACTCCTTGGTTCCCTCCAGCTGGGGAGCTGGACAAGGGGGTTCTCTTTTTCAGTCTCCACACTGGACGTGTTTGGCTGTTGATGCCCCTTTTTTTCTAGGTATCTGGTGAGGTTCTCTTGAGTCTTGTGAGCTTGATTGATCTGTCTTTTGGAAGACAGAGTTCTGGTTAGTTATCTCTCTACTTTCTTCTTTTGGGGTGTTTTTTGGTTGGGACCCCTTTATGGGGTCGTGTGTCTGGGATCTGCCTTTGGGCGATAGTGTGCTTCGTGTCCTGTTGGCTTGGTTGCGTTGCGTGTAGTTTTTGGACAGGCTTCGGACTGTCATTTGTGTCCTTGGGGCCATTTTTCTTCTTGGTTTTTGTTCCCAGTTTTTGGATGAAGCGGGACTTTTTTCTTTATGGGATGTGGTTCAATTCTGGTGCCCTCAGATTGGGTTGCCTCTTACCCTCCTGTTCTTGGCATTTAGTGTCCTCTTTGGCTTGGGTATAATTTTCCCACAAGTAATGAATGCGGCTGTGGACTCTGTCCCATTAGGAAGAAAAACATAAATTATGCTTACCTTATAATTTCATTGTCTTCTGTGGGAAAGAGTCCAAAGCCCCCCGCCCGTTTTTTTGAGTCGTTTTTTGTGTAGTCTTCTGGCACCATTTCACCTTGATGTTTCTTCCACTGTTCCTTGTTCCTCGGCAGAATGACTGGGGGAAGTGGGTGAAGTATTTGAGCCTTTGGCTGGTGTGTCTTTGCCTCCTCCTGGTGGCCAGGTTCTTGTTTCCCACAAGTAATGAATGCGGCTGTGGACTCTTTTCCACGGAAGAAAATGAAATTATCAGGTAAGCATAAGTTATGTTTCAGCTTGCGTGCAACTGTTAGCGTGCCACTCGTAATTTAGCCCATAGTTTGGCATTCACAGAGCAGTATGTTGCTAATCTTTATATAGCTTTTCCCAATTGAACAAATGTAATCATTGTCAACAAATATAAAATCTTTATTTATGTCTTCCTTACAGAAATAATAAACAAGTCAAGCAAACCTTCTCATAAAATAGCTGTGCCGTATGACAAAGTTTATTCAAAAATAGTAAGTTTTCCAACCACAGATGAAAGTGAAAATGAGCATTTGCAAGAAAAATCTCCAGTTGTTATTCTGACCCCTATGAATTCTAAAAGTCAGTTGCAAAAGAAGTGTGTAAAATACAATGTTCACTACCAAACTCTAAGTAACGGTGATACAGAAAACAGTGTTGACACTGAAGAGGAAGTGACTGACACTAGAAATAAAATTACAAGTAGCTATCATTCTAAAGAAAGTTCCCAGAAATCCTCTGTTGCTCCTGAAAATAGTACAGATCAGACTGAATTGTCAGATGAAGAAGTAAATCTTTCTGTCAAAAGAAAACCTAGAGCCGTTTGTGAAATGGAGGTTTCAAAATGTAACCTGCCTATAAATAAGGAGATTGTGGAAAATCGTTCTAGGAAAATAGCCGTTTCTCAAAATGTACCTACAAGATCGTCTGACCACACACCTAATACAAGGAATCTGCGTTCTAGAACTTTACAGTCAGGTAATTTTGCAGCTACAGATGAATCTGATGAGGGTGTTTCCTCTAAACTAAAAATAAATGGTAATCCTAATAGAACTGACAGACATGAACTCAAGAATGTTTCTTCTGTTACAAGAAGTCAGACGCAGATAAGGAGCACTTCACGTTTACCGAATATTCAGACATCTGTAGAGACGGATGATACTGAAGAAAAGGAATATGAAGTAAGATCTTCAACAAAAATGTATTCACAAAGATCTAGAAGCACTTCAGCTTCTAGACAAACAAGACAAAATTCTTGCAAGCCTATTGAATCTGACCAGGACAGCAGCTTTAATAAAAAGGTAACTGATGACAAAGGAATCAATAAATCTGTCACAGGAAGTATGACACGCCAAATGAGACCTAGGCAGGCGAAAAATAGGAAAACATACTTTCAAAGCAGTGATGATGATAAAGAGGAATATTTAAATCCTTCGATCAAGAGATGTTCACTGAGATCCAGAAGCATTTCTGGTTCAAGATCTTCATCGGAAGAGAAAAGTAAAAAGCAATCCCAAAAGTCTTTAGGAAGGATTGGTCAAGAAAAGAAATGGACTCAAAAAAGTCAGGTGGCTTACTCTGGAACCGAGGAATCTGAGGAAGACCGAAATTTTACCTCAAATGTAACCTCAACAAAGACGCCAGTTGAAAAAGAAAATGTGATTGTCCGCTCTGTTAACAAAAGTCAGACCAAGCCTAGAAGAACTCCACGATCAACAAATAAAATAGTAAATTTAGAAAGTGAAGATGAAGAATATCTGTCTGCCCTAAAAAACAGTTCCCACAGATCTAGAAGCACTTCAGTTAAAAGATTAACTTTGTCTGGAGGAAAAACACGAGAAAGATCATGTGAAGTATTTGCGAATATGGCCCAAGGTGAAGATTGGACAGAAAAGGAAGTACAGAGGCTTTACAAGTAAGTATTAGCTAGCTTCATTTTTATTTCTATTTACTGACAAGTTAGTAATACTTAAAGGGTCAGTAAAGTCATTATTAAACATTTTGTGATTTAGACAGATCATACCAATGTACTTCTATTTTTCAATTTGCTTCCTTCTCTTGTTATCCTTTGCTGAAATATTTATCTAGGATAATAAAGAGACAAAGCAAAAGCATTTAAGTTTAAATTTCAGATGAGTAGTAAACATTTTTTTACTGACAAATATCAGTTATTTACATTTACCTTCCTAGTGTATCATGTGACAGTCATCAGCCAATCACAAAATGCTTATATGTATATATTGTGAATCTTGCACATGCACAGTAGGAGTTGGTGCCTGAGAAAGTGTGCATATAAAAGAACTGTGCACATTTAGATAATGGAAGAGAATTGGAAAGTTGTTTAACATTGTGTGCTCTGTCTGAATCATGAAAGTTTAATTTTACTTGACTGTCCCTTTAATAATATTTATTTCATATTCATTTTTGTACAGTGTCTCTCTTCAAGGGACATTCTACACTAAAATTGTTATATTTTAAAAAGATAGATAATGCCTTTACTATCCATTCCCAGCATTGCACAACCAACATTGTTATATTAATATACTTTATAACAATTAAACCTCTAAATTTCTTCTTGTTTCTAAGCCATTATAGACAGCCTCTTATCACATGCTTTTGCATTTGCTTTTCACAACAGGACACTGCTAGTTCATGTGGGCCATATAGATAATGTGTTCACACCCAATGAGTTATTTAAGATTTAGCACAACACAGTACTAAATGCAAGTCAATAGATAATACATATTCACAGTCATGAGATCAGGGGGCTGTCAGAACATGCTTAGGGTACAAGGTAATCACAGAGGTAAAAAGTGTAATAATATAACTATTGGTTATGCAAAACTTTTATTAAAACAATACAAATTCTATTGTAATCTGTCCCTTTAAGGATTTATTTTAAATACAAATCAGACCGGCTTCCCCCTTATTTTTCAATATATGCTTAAAGTGAATGTAAATTTTGATGAACCAGTGCCCAGTTTTTAATAATCCTATTAAAAACAGGGGCACTTCCATTCATCAAACTTTACCTTTCACTGTTTTTTGTTAAAATATTTACATTTTCTTCGTGAAAGCCGCTCCAGCGCTTCCCCCCGTCTGTCGCAAGCCTCTTCCTACGTCAGAAATGACGATCCCGGCCTTCCTCCAATCATGGCATTGCTTTAGGCAATGATTCCCCCTGGGGGGGAGCCGTGATCAGAGGATGCCGGAATTATCATTGCTGACATAGGAAGAGGCTTGACACGGGCTGGAGAAGCGCTGGATCGATTTTCAAGAAGAAAAGGTAAGTATTTTAACAACCAGTAAAATGTAAAGTTTGATGAATGTAAGTGCCCCTGTTTTTAATAGGATTTTTAAAAACCGGGCACTTATTCCGCAAACTTTACATTCACTTTAAAGACACATGAAACACAAAATTTTTCTTTCATGATTCAGGTAGAGAATACATTTTTAAACAACGTGTATTATCAAATTTGCTTCATTCTCTTGGTATCCTTTTGTAGAAAGAACTGCAATGCACTACTGGTAGCAAGCTGAGCACATTAGTGAGCCAATAATCAGAGGCATATATGTGCAGCCACAAATTAGCAGCTAGCTCCAAGCTCCTGAGCCTACCTATGCATGCTTTTCAACAAAGGATTCCAAGGGAACTAAGCAAATCATATAATAGAAGTAAATTTGAATGTTGTTTAAATTGCATGATCTCTCTGAACCATGAAGTTAACATTGGGGGTTTTATGCCCCTTTAATTATAGTGGTTCTAAAAACCTGACCTATTTATGGCCATAAAAGACCTCATTGTCATAGGAGAGTATTGATGCTCTTGGATCATATAGATTTGGGAGTGTTTACCAAAAGCAACTAATTGCAGGGGTTCATAAAAATGCTATTTACATTGATGTAAATGTCTACTTTCTAGCAAGAAGGCCCTATTCTCATTAAAGCATATCTTATATTCTAAATGGATAAGTAAATCTAGAGGCTTTTACTATGCTTTTAAACCTTGTTCTGTAACATTCTGTTGTAGATTTTTCTTTAAATGGATATAAAACCGTTTGTTTCATTGTTGTAATACAAAAAACACTAACCAGTGGGTTATGCTTAATAGAAACTGCTGCAATATACATCATTCATCATTTAAAAAGGATTTTAACTTTTATTTCATTTTTTTAAATAATTTGTGAAGGTTGTGGTTTCTACAGGAAGGCAGGGGAGCAGATTTTCATTTGAAGTATTGCTAGAAGACACCTGTAGTAGCTGCAGTCAACTTATTGCCAGTGCTCAGCAGAGGACTTTTGCTGTGAAAATTATGTGACAGTAGAACTTCTGTAAGTTCTGTAATGGTAGCTCACTTATCTAGCTGCAGGCAGCTGCTCTCTGAAAATTTCTTAGTGTCTGATATTCAAAACCTTGTCACTCAGGCAAGATATTCTAAGAAGTCTTGTCGGTATGGCAAGGCCCTTAAGAAAAAATTAGAAACACAAATTTTATCTTGAGAAATATTTATTGCTATGTAGTGTTCTTTATGTGAAACAGAGACTCCTATATTATAATACAAGGTCTAAAATACATTTCTCCAACATAGGTGTGTCCGGTCCACGGCGTCATCCTTACTTGTGGGATATTCTCTTCCCCAACAGGAAATGGCAAAGAGCCCAGCAAAGCTGGTCACATGATCCCTCCTAGGCTCCGCCTACCCCAGTCATTCTCTTTGCCGTTGTACAGGCAACATCTCCACGGAGATGGCTTAGAGTTTTTTAGTGTTTAACTGTAGTTTTTATTATTCAATCAAGAGTTTGTTATTTTAAAATAGTGCTGGTATGTACTATTTACTCTGAAACAGAAAAGAGATGAAGATTTCTGTTTGTAAGAGGAAAATGATTTTAGCAACCGTTACTAAAATCCATGGCTGTTCCACACAGGAATGTTGAGAGGAATTAACTTCAGTTGGGGGAACAGTGAGCAGTCTTTTGCTGCTTGAGGTATGACACATTCTAACAAGACGATGTAATGCTGGAAGCTGTCATTTTCCCTATGGGATCCGGTAAGCCATTTTTATTCAGACAGTAAATAAGGGCTTCACAAGGGCTTATTAAGACTGTAGACATTTTCTGGGCTAAATCGATTCATATATTACACATATTTAGCCTTGAGGAATCATTTAATCTGGGTATTTTGGTAAAATAATATCGGCAGGCACTGTTTTAGACACCTTATTCTTTAGGGGCTTTCCCTAATCATAGGCAGAGCCTCATTTTCGCGCCGGTATTGCGCACTTGTTTTTGAGAGGCATGACATGCAGTCGCATGTGTGAGGAGCTCTGATACATAGAAAAGACTTTCTGAAGGCGTCATTTGGTATCGTATTCCCCTTTGGGCTTGGTTGGGTCTCAGCAAAGCAGATACCAGGGACTGTAAAGGGGTTAAAGTTAAAAACGGCTCCGGTTCCGTTATTTTAAGGGTTAAAGCTTCCAAATTTGGTGTGCAATACTTTTAAGGCTTTAAGACACTGTGGTGAAATTTTGGTGAATTTTGAACAATTCCTTCATACTTTTTCGCAATTGCAGTAATAAAGTGTGTTCAGTTTAAAATTTAAAGTGACAGTAACGGTTTTATTTTAAAACGTTTTTTGTACTTTGTTATCAAGTTTATGCCTGTTTAACATGTCTGAACTACCAGATAGACTGTGTTCTGAATGTGGGGAAGCCAGGGTTCCTTCTCATTTAAATAAATGTGATTTATATGACACTGAAAATGATGCCCAAGATGATTCCTCAAGTGAGGGGAGTAAGCATGGTACTGCATCATTCCCTCCTTCGTCTACACGAGTCTTGCCCACTCAGGAGGCCCCTAGTACATCTAGCGCGCCAATTCTCCTTACTATGCAACAATTAACGGCTGTAATGGATAATTCTATCAAAAACATTTTAGCCAAAATGCCCACTTATCAGCGTAAGCGCGACTGCTCTGTTTTAGATACTGAAGAGCATGAGGACGCTGATGATAATGGTTCTGAAATGCCCCTACACCAGTCTGAGGGGGCCAGGGAGGTTTTGTCTGAGGGAGAAATTTCAGATTCAGGGAAAATTTCTCAACAAGCTAAACCCGATGTGATTACATTTAAATTTAAGTTGGAACATCTCCGCGCTCTGCTTAAGGAGGTATTATCCACTCTGGATGATTGTGAGAATTTGATCATCCCAGAGAAACTATGTAAAATGGACAAGTTCCTAGAGGTCCCGGGGCTCCCAGAAGCTTTTCCTATACCCAAGCGGGTGGCGGACATTGTAAATAAAGAATGGGAAAGGCCCGGTATACCTTTCGTCCCTCCCCCCATATTTAAAAAATTGTTTCCTATGGTCGACCCCAGAAAGGACTTATGGCAGACAGTCCCCAAGGTCGAGGGAGCGGTTTCTACTTTAAACAAACGCACCACTATACCCATAGAAGATAGTTGTGCTTTCAAAGATCCTATGGATAAAAAATTAGAAGGTTTGCTTAAAAAGATGTTTGTTCAGCAGGGTTACCTTCTACAACCAATTTCATGCATTGTCCCTGTCACTACAGCCGCGTGTTTCTGGTTCGATGAGCTAGTAAAGGCGATCGATAGTGATTCTCCTCCTTATGAGGAGATTATGGACAGAATCCGTGCTCTCAAATTGGCTAATTCTTTCACCCTAGACGCCACTTTGCAATTGGCTAGGTTAGCGGCAAAGAATTCTGGGTTTGCTATTGTGGCGCGCAGAGCGCTTTGGTTGAAATCTTGGTCAGCTGATGCGTCTTCCAAGAACAAACTCCTTAACATTCCTTTCAAGGGGAAAACGCTGTTTGGCCCTGACTTGAAAGAGATTATCTCTGATATCACTGGGGGTAAGGGCCACGCCCTTCCTCAGGATAGGTCTTTCAAGGCCAAAAATAAACCTAATTTTCGTCCCTTTCGTAGAAACGGACCAGCCCCAAGTGCTACGTCCTCTAAGCAAGAGGGTAATACTTCTCAAGCCAAGCCAGCCTGGAGACCAATGCAAGGCTGGAACAAGGGAAAGCAGGCCAAGAAACCTGCCACTGCTACCAAGACAGCATGAAATGTTGGCCCCCGATCCGGGACCGGATCTGGTGGGGGGCAGACTCTCTCTCTTCGCTCAGGCTTGGGCAAGAGATGTTCTGGATCCTTGGGCACTAGAAATAGTCTCCCAAGGTTATCTTCTGGAATTCAAGGGGCTTCCCCCAAGGGGGAGGTTCCACAGGTCTCAATTGTCTTCAGACCACATAAAAAGACAGGCATTCTTACATTGTGTAGAAGACCTGTTAAAAATGGGAGTGATTCATCCTGTTCCATTAGGAAAACAAGGGATGGGGTTCTACTCCAATCTGTTCATAGTTCCCAAAAAAGAGGGAACGTTCAGACCAATCTTAGATCTCAAGATCTTAAACAAGTTTCTCAAGGTTCCATCGTTCAAAATGGAAACCATTCGAACAATTCTTCCTTCCATCCAGGAAGGTCAATTCATGACCACGGTGGATTTAAAGGATGCGTATCTACATATTCCTATCCACAAGGAACATCATCGGTTCCTAAGGTTCGCATTCCTGGACAAGCATTACCAGTTCGTGGCGCTTCCTTTCGGATTAGCCACTGCTCCAAGGATTTTCACAAAGGTACTAGGGTCCCTTCTAGCGGTGCTAAGACCAAGGGGCATTGCAGTAGTACCTTACTCGGACGACATTCTGATTCAAGCGTCGTCCCTTCCTCAAGCAAAGGCTCACACGGACATAGTCCTGGCCTTTCTCAGTTCTCACGGATGGAAAGTGAACGTGGAAAAGAGTTCTCTATCTCCGTCGACAAGGGTTCCCTTCTTGGGAACAATAATAGACTCCTTAGAAATGAGGATTTTTCTGACAGAGGCCAGAAAAACAAAACTTCTAAACTCTTGTCGAACACTTCATTCCGTTCCTCTTCCTTCCATAGCGCAGTGCATGGAAGTAATAGGTTTGATGGTAGCGGCAATGGACATAGTTCCTTTTGCGCGCATTCATCTAAGACCATTACAACTGTGCATGCTCAGTCAGTGGAATGGGGACTATACAGACTTGTCTCCGAAGATACAAGTAAATCAGAGGACCAGAGACTCACTCCGTTGGTGGCTGTCCCTGGACAACCTGTCACAAGGGATGACCTTCCGCAGACCAGAGTTGGTCATTGTCACGACCGACGCCAGTCTGATGGGCTGGGGCGCGGTCTGGGGATCCCTGAAAGCTCAGGGTCTTTGGTCTCGGGAAGAATCTCTTCTACCGATAAATATTCTGGAACTGAGAGCGATATTCAATGCTCTCAAGGCTTGGCCTCAGCTAGCAAAGGCCAAGTTCATACGGTTTCAATCAGACAACATGACGACTGTTGCGTACATCAACCATCAGGGGGGAACAAGGAGTTCCCTGGCGATGGAAGAAGTGACCAAAATCATTCAATGGGCGGAGACTCACTCCTGCCACCTGTCTGCAATCCACATCCCAGGAGTGGAAAATCGGGAAGCGGATTTTCTGAGTCGTCAGACATTACATCCGGGGGAGTGGGAACTCCATCCGGAAATCTTTGCCCAAATTACTCAACTGTGGGGCATTCCAGACATGGATCTGATGGCCTCTCGTCAGAACTTCAAGGTTCCTTGCTACGGGTCCAGATCCAGGGATCCCAAGGCGACTCTAGTAGATGCACTAGTAGCACCTTGGACCTTCAAACTAGCTTATGTATTCCCGCCGTTTCCTCTCATCCCCAGGCTGGTAGCCAGGATCCATCAGGAGAGGGCGTCGGTGATCTTGATAGCTCCTGCGTGGCCACGCAGGACTTGGTATGCAGATCTGGTGAATATGTCATCGGCTCCACCATGGAAGCTACCTTTGAGACGAGACCTTCTTGTTCAAGGAGATTGAACGCTTGATCTTATCAAAACGAGGGTTCTCAGATTCTGTTATTGATACTCTTGTTCAGGCCAGAAAGCCTGTAACTAGAAAAATTTACCACAAAATATGGAAAAAATATATCTGTTGGTGTGAATCTAAAGGATTCCCTTGGGACAAGGTAAAGATTCCTAGGATTCTATCCTTCTTCAAGAAGGATTGGAGAAAGGATTATCTGCAAGTTCCTTGAAGGGACAGATTTCTGCCTTGTCTGTGTTACTCCACAAAAAGCTGGCAGCTGTGCCAGATGTTCAAGCCTTTGTTCAGGCTCTGGTTAGAATTAAGCCTGTTTACAAACCTTTGACTCCCCCTTTTTAGTCTCAACTTAGTTCTTTCAGTTCTTCAGGGGGTTCCGTTTGAACCCTTACATTCCGTTGATATTTCTTCTGCCAGAAGAGTTTCAGAATTATCTGCTCTGCAGTGTTCTCCTCCTTATCTGGTGTTCCATGCAGATAAGGTGGTTTTACGTACTAAACCTGGTTTTCTTCCAAAAGTTGTTTCTAACAAAAACATTAACCAGGAGATAGTCGTGCCTTCTTTGTGTCCGAAACCATATGACGAAGAAGGAACGTTTGTTGCACAATTTGGATGTTGTTCGCGCTCTAAAATTCTATTTAGATGCTACAAAGGATTTTAGACAAACATCTTCCTTGTTTGTTGTTTATTCTGGTAAAAGGAGAGGTCAAAAAGCAGCTTCTACCTCTCTCTCTTTTTGGATTAAAAGCATCATCAGATTGGCTTATGAGACTGCCGGACGGCAGCCTCCTGAAAGAATCACAGCTCATTCCACTAGGGCTGTGGCTTCCACATGGGCCTTCAAGAACGAGGCTTCTGTTGATCAGATATGTAGGGCAGCGACTTGGTCTTCACTGCACACTTTTACCAAATTTTACAAGTTTGATACTTTTGCTTCTTCTGAGGCTGTTTTTGGGAGAAAGGTTTTGCAAGCCGTGGTGCCTTCCATTTAGGTGACCTGATTTGCTCCCTCCCTTCATCCGTGTCCTAAAGCTTTGGTATTGGTTCCCACAAGTAAGGATGACGCCGTGGACCGGACACACCTATGTTGGAGAAAACAGAATTTATGTTTACCTGATAATTTACTTTCTCCAACGGTGTGTCCGGTCCACGGCCCGCCCTGGTTTTTTAATCAGGTCTGATAATTTATTTTCTTTAACTACAGTCACCACGGTATCATATGGTTTCTCCTATGCAAATATTCCTCCTTAACGTCGGTCGAATGACTGGGGTAGGCGGAGCCTAGGAGGGATCATGTGACCAGCTTTGCTGGGCTCTTTGCCATTTCCTGTTGGGGAAGAGAATATCCCACAAGTAAGGATGACGCCGTGGACCGGACACACCGTTGGAGAAAGTAATTTATCAGGTAAACATAAATTCTGTTTTCCCAAAGATTTTGTATGATTTCTCTCCATGACAATGAGGTTTTGAGTATCAGGCCCTTAGTGTTCATTTAGCAAGTTACTTGTTATTTTTTCGCATTGTTTCATATCCCTTTAAGGTTCAGAGATTTTCTAAATGAGGGCAAAGTATTAGAGCCTTAAAAGGACAGTAAAGTCAGAATTAAACTTTGTTTTACATAGAACATACAATTTAAAAATCAAATATACTTTTCTTTCTAATGACACGGTGAGTCCACGGGATCATCAATTACTGTTGGAAATACCACTCCTGGCCAGCAGGAGGAGGAAAAGAGCACCACAGCAAAGCTGTTAAGTATCACTTCTCTTCCCACAAACCCCAGTCATTCTCTTTGCCTTAGGTGCAAGGAGGAGGTGAATGTTTAGGTGTCCGTTAATGATTCTTCTATCAAGAGTTTTCTTATTTCTCCAACATAGGTGTGTCCGGTCCACGGCGTCATCCTTACTTGTGGGATATTCTCTTCCCCAACAGGAAATGGCAAAGAGCCCAGCAAAGCTGGTCACATGATCCCTCCTAGGCTCCGCCTACCCCAGTCATTCTCTTTGCCGTTGTACAGGCAACATCTCCACGGAGATGGCTTAGAGTTTTTTAGTGTTTAACTGTAGTTTTTATTATTCAATCAAGAGTTTGTTATTTTAAAATAGTGCTGGTATGTACTATTTACTCTGAAACAGAAAAGAGATGAAGATTTCTGTTTGTAAGAGGAAAATGATTTTAGCAACCGTTACTAAAATCGATGGCTGTTCCACACAGGACTGTTGAGAGGAATTAACTTCAGTTGGGGGAACAGTGAGCAGACTTTTGCTGCTTGAGGTATGACACATTCTAACAAGACGATGTAATGCTGGAAGCTGTCATTTTCCCTATGGGATCCGGTAAGCCATTTTTATTACAGAGTAAATAAGGGCTTCACAAGGGCTTGTTAAGACTGTAGACATTTTCTGGGCTAAATCGATTCATATATAACATATTTAGCCTTGAGGAATCATTTAATATGGGTATTTTTGTAAAATAATATCGGCAGGCACTGTTTTAGACACCTTATTCTCTAGGGGCTTTCCCTAATCATAGGCAGAGCCTCATTTTCGCGCCGGTATTGCGCACTTGTTTTTGAGAAGCATGACATGCAGTCGCATGTGTGAGGAGCTCTGATACATAAAAAAGACTTTCTGAAGGCGTCATTTGGTATCGTATTCCCCTTTGGGCTTGGTTGGGTCTCAGCAAAGCAGATACCAGGGACTGTAAAGGGGTTAAAGATAAAAACGGCTCCGGTTCCGTTATTTTAAGGGTTAAAGCTTCCAAATTTGGTGTGCAATACTTTTAAGGCTTTAAGACACTGTGGTGAAATTTTGGTGAATTTTGAACAATTCCTTCATACTTTTTCGCAATTGCAGTAATAAAGTGTGTTCAGTTTAAAATTTAAAGTGACAGTAACGGTTTTATTTTAAAACGTTTTTTGTACTTTGTTATCAAGTTTATGCCTGTTTAACATGTCTGAACTACCAGATAGACTGTGTTCTGAATGTGGGGAAGCCAAGGTTCCTTCTCATTTAAATAGATGTGATTTATGTGACACTGAAAATGATGCCCAAGATGATTCCTCAAGTGAGGGGAGTAAGCATGGTACTGCATCATTCCCTCCTTCGTCTACACCAGTCTTGCCCACTCAGGAGGCCCCTAGTACATCTAGCGCGCCAATACTCCTTACTATGCAACAATTAACGGCTGTAATGGATAATTCTATCTAAAACATTTTAGCCAAAATGCCCACTTATCAGCGTAAGCGCGACTGCTCTGTTTTAGATACTGAAGAGCATGAGGACGCTGAGGATAATGGTTCTGATATGCCCCTACACCAGTCTGAGGGGGCCAGGGAGGTTTTGTCTGAGGGAGAAATTTCAGATTCAGGGAAAATTTCTCAACAAGCTGAACCCGATGTGATTACATTTAAATTTAAGTTGGAACATCTCCGCGCTCTGCTTAAGGAGGTGTTATCCACTCTGGATGATTGTGAGAATTTGATCATCCCAGAGAAACTATGTAAAATGGACAAGTTCCTAGAGGTCCCGGGGCCCCCAGAAGCTTTTCCTATACCCAAGCGGGTGGCGGACATTGTAAATAAAGAATGGGAAAGGCCCGGTATACCTTTCGTCCCTCCCCCCATATTTAAAAAATTGTTTCCCATGGTCGACCCCAGAAAGGACTTATGGCAGACAGTCCCCAAGGTCGAGGGGGCGGTTTCTACTTTAAACAAACGCACCACTATACCCATAGAAGATAGTTGTGCTTTCAAAGATCCTATGGATAAAAAATTAGAAGGTTTGCTTAAAAAGATGTTTGTTCAGCAAGGTTACCTTCTACAACCAATTTCATGCATTGTCCCTGTCACTACAGCCGCGTGTTTCTGGTTCGATGAGCTAGAAAAGGCGATCGATAGTGATTCTCCTCCTTATGAGGAGATTATGGACAGAATCCGTGCTCTCAAATTGGCTAATTCTTTCACCCTAGACGCCACTTTGCAATTGGCTAGGTTAGCGGCGAAAAATTCTGGGTTTGCTATTGTGGCGCGCAGAGCGCTTTGGTTGAAATCTTGGTCAGCGGATGCGTCTTCCAAGAACAAATTGCTTAACATTCCTTTCAAGGGGAAAACGCTGTTTGGCCCTGACTTGAAAGAGATTATCTCTGATATCACTGGGGGTAAGGGCCACGCCCTTCCTCAGGATAGGTCTTTCAAGGCCAAAAATAAACCTAATTTTCGTCCCTTTCGTAGAAACGGACCAGCCCCAAGTGCTACGTCCTCTAAGCAAGAGGGTAATACTTCTCAAGCCAAGCCAGCCTGGAGACCAATGCAAGGCTGGAACAAGGGAAAGCAGGCCAAGAAGCCTGCCACTGCTACCAAGACAGCATGAAATGTTGGCCCCCGATCCGGGACCGGATCTGGTGGGGGGCAGACTCTCTCTCTTCGCTCAGGCTTGGGCAAGAGATGTTCTGGATCCTTGGGCACTAGAAATAGTCTCCCAAGGTTATCTTCTGGAATTCAAGGGGCCTCCCCCAAGGGGGAGGTTCCACAGGTCTCAATTGTCTTCAGACCACATAAAGAGACAGGCATTCTTACATTGTGTAGAAGACCTGTTAAAAATGGGAGTGATTCATCCTGTTCCATTAGGAGAACAAGGGATGGGGTTCTACTCCAATCTGTTCGTAGTTCCCAAAAAAGAGGGAACGTTCAGACCAATCTTGGATCTCAAGATCCTAAACAAGTTTCTCAAGGTTCCATCGTTCAAAATGGAAACTATTCGAACAATTCTTCCTTCCATCCAGGAAGGTCAATTCATGACCACGGTGGATTTAAAGGATGCGTATCTACATATTCCTATCCACAAGGAACATCATCGGTTCCTAAGGTTCGCATTCCTGGACAAGCATTACCAGTTCGTGGCACTTCCTTTCGGATTAGCCACTGCTCCAAGGATTTTCACAAAGGTACTAGGGTCCCTTCTAGCGGTACTAAGACCAAGGGGCATTGCAGTAGTACCTTACTTGGACGACATTCTGATTCAAGCGTCGTCCCTTCCTCAAGCAAAGGCTCACACGGACATAGTCCTGGCCTTTCTCAGATCTCACGGATGGAAAGTGAACGTGGAAAAGAGTTCTCTATCTCCGTCAACAAGGGTTCCCTTCTTGGGAACAATAATAGACTCCTTAGAAATGAGGATTTTTCTGACAGAGGCCAGAAAAACAAAACTTCTAAACTCTTGTCAAACACTTCATTCTGTTCCTCTTCCTTCCATAGCGCAATGCATGGAAGTAATAGGTTTGATGGTAGCGGCAATGGACATAGTTCCTTTTGCGCGCATTCATCTAAGACCATTACAACTGTGCATGCTCAGTCAGTGGAATGGGGACTAAACAGACTTGTCTCCGACGATTCAAGTAAATCAGAGGACCAGAGACTCACTCCGTTGGTGGCTGTCCCTGGACAACCTGTCACAAGGGATGACCTTCCGCAGACCAGAGTGGGTCATTGTCACGACCGACGCCAGTCTGATGGGCTGGGGCGCGGTCTGGGGACCCCTGAAAGCTCAGGGTCTTTGGTCTCGGGAAGAATCTCTTCTACCGATAAATATTCTGGAACTGAGAGCGATATTCAATGCTCTCAAGGCTTGGCCTCAGCTAGCAAAGGCCAAGTTCATACGGTTTCAATCAGACAACATGACGACTGTTGCGTACATCAACCATCAGGGGGGAACAAGGAGTTCCCTGGCGATGGAAGAAGTGACCAAAATCATTCAATGGGCGGAGACTCACTACTGCCACCTGTCTGCAATCCACATTCCAGGAGTGGAAAATTGGGAAGCGGATTTTCTGAGTCGTCAGACATTACATCCGGGGGAGTGGGAACTCCATCCGGAAATCTTTGCCCAAATTACTCAATTGTGGGGCATTCCAGACATGGATCTGATGGCCTCTCGTCAGAACTTCAAGGTTCCTTGCTACGGGTCCAGATCCAGGGATCCCAAGGCGACTCTAGTAGATGCACTAGTAGCACCTTGGACCTTCAAACTAGCTTATGTATTCCCGCCGTTTCCTCTCATCCCCAGGCTGGTAGCCAGGATCAATCAGGAGAGGGCGTCGGTGATCTTGATAGCTCCTGCGTGGCCACGCAGGACTTGGTATGCAGATCTGGTGAATATGTCATCGGCTCCACCATGGAAGCTACCTTTGAGACGAGACCTTCTTGTTCAAGGTCCGTTCGAACATCCGAATCTGGTCTCACTCCAGCTGACTGCTTGGAGATTGAACGCTTGATCTTATCAAAACGAGGGTTCTCAGATTCTGTTATTGATACTCTTGTTCAGGCCAGAAAGCCTGTAACTAGAAAAATTTACCACAAAATATGGAAAAAATATATCTGTTGGTGTGAATCTAAAGGATTCCCTTGGAACAAGGTAAAGATTCCTAAGATTCTATCCTTTCTTCAAGAAGGATTGGAGAAAGGATTATCGGCAAGTTCCTTGAAGGGACAGATTTCTGCCTTGTCTGTGTTACTTCACAAAAAGCTGGCAGCTGTGCCAGATGTTCAAGCCTTTGTTCAGGCTCTGGTTAGAATCAAGCCTGTTTACAAACCTTTGACTCCTCCTTGGAGTCTCAACTTAGTTCTTTCAGTTCTTCAGGGGGTTCCGTTTGAACCCTTGCATTCCGTTGATATTAAGTTATTATCTTGGAAAGTTTTGTTTTTGGTTGCAATTTCTTCTGCTAGAAGAGTTTCAGAATTATCTGCTCTGCAGTGTTCTCCTCCTTATCTGGTTTTCCATGCAGATAAGGTGGTTTTACGTACTAAACCTGGTTTTCTTCCGAAAGTTGTTTCTAACAAAAACATTAACCAGGAGATAGTCGTGCCTTCTTTGTGTCCGAATCCAGTTTCAAAGAAGGAACGTTTGTTGCACAATTTGGATGTTGTTCGCGCTCTAAAATTCTATTTAGATGCTACAAAGGATTTTAGACAAACATCTTCCTTGTTTGTTGTTTATTCTGGTAAAAGGAGAGGTCAAAAAGCAACTTCTACCTCTCTCTCTTTTTGGATTAAAAGCATCATCAGATTGGCTTATGAGACTGCCGGACGGCAGCCTCCTGAAAGAATCACAGCTCATTCCACTAGGGCTGTGGCTTCCACATGGGCCTTCAAGAACGAGGCTTCTGTTGATCAGATATGTAGGGCAGCGACTTGGTCTTCACTGCACACTTTTACCAAATTTTACAAGTTTGATACTTTTGCTTCTTCTGAGGCTATTTTTGGGAGAAAGGTTTTGCAAACCGTGGTGCCTTCCATTTAGGTGACCTGATTTGCTCCCTCCCTTCATCCGTGTCCTAAAGCTTTGGTATTGGTTCCCACAAGTAAGGATGACGCCGTGGACCGGACACACCTATGTTGGAGAAAACAGAATTTATGTTTACCTGATAAATTACTTTCTCCAACGGTGTGTCCGGTCCACGGCCCGCCCTGGTTTTTTAATCAGGTCTGATAATTTATTTTCTTTAACTACAGTCACCACGGTATCATATGGTTTCTCCTATGCAAATATTCCTCCTTTACGTCGGTCGAATGACTGGGGTAGGCGGAGCCTAGGAGGGATCATGTGACCAGCTTTGCTGGGCTCTTTGCCATTTCCTGTTGGGGAAGAGAATATCCCACAAGTAAGGATGACGCCGTGGACCGGACACACCGTTGGAGAAAGTAATTTATCAGGTAAACATAAATTCTGTTTTTGGAAGCCTGGGCAAGCTTGCTCTGATCTTCCCTTATGTGCTTGGTGTAGCTGTACTCCACATTAGTCTCTTCAGGAGGGAAGTGGTGGCTTTAAAGCAGTTAGGAACTTGTGGAGAAGGCTTCACTGCGTTTTGCTAACAGGTTGCTGCCCTGGTATAAAAAGTATGAGTAGGTTTACTCTAACCTTTCTTTGTTTACAGGTCTCTGAGGAGTGGCATCCTCACAAGCTTTGTAAGTTGTTGTCCTAAAGGACGACCAGTCTGCAAGTAAGTGTCTTTTTGGCTTCTGGGGCTAGGAGGCTGGCACTGAAGGGGTTAAGTACCCTGTCTGCTCTTAATGTGGAACAAATATCCTTATGAAGGATAGGTATTGCAGTGTATAGGCACTTTATTTGCATGTGAATGGAGACTTAGGGTTAATCCACTTCATGGAAGGGGTTAACCATCTATGGAGTTCAAACTGTAATTCTAAAGTCATTTTATTAACTTTTTGAAAGTTTCCTGATGTATCCCTGGTACTCCTATGGTTACAGTTCCGTGGGAAGGGAGTAATCTTATTTCCTTTGAGATAAGTGTATGAAAGTCTTTAGGGGTTAATTCTTTAATCTTTCCTGCTGCATGATTTAGGTACCGCTGTTTCTGGTTTACTGTATGTTTGGCAGCCCCCCTGGGTACCTTATGTTAAGTTAATCTTTTTTATTAGTAGTTAGGAGAGCGCGTTTTCTTAAATGGCGCCATTCCTATGGGGCTGGAGACATGTCACGCTGTTCGGAAGGCAGTGATGTCATTTACACACTGGGAAAACGTAGTTCAATTACAGTCTAGCATATGGAAGTGTTTTTTGCTGCAGGAACTCCTTGTGTGTTTAGAGGAGATTTTGGTCTTTTTTTTTTTTTTTTTTTACTTTTGGCGGTGTGAAACGCTTCAAGCCATGCCGATTTTTGGCCCCGCCCCTTCTCGGAAGCGGAGCGGCGCCATTTTTAGACCTTACTGGGTTTCTGTTTAGGGACTCCGCCTTGTTCTCCGGATTGAGAACGGAGCGGAATCATTGTTGTTTTTCTGATTGAGTATGTTTGGCATTGCTAAGTGATTAGAGCTCCACATAGATCTCTCTCTCAACTTCTAAGCGCTGCAGTTGTCAAATGTAAGCAGCTATAGACAGTACATAAATGAGTGCCCTTGTATCAATAAAATTTAACATTAGGTCCTAGTATGAATCATATGGACTGGGAACTTGGTTTAATAAAATTGTTTTTATTATAAGAGTTAATGTTTTTGTATCATAATTAAGATGTATTGGCTCTGGAGGTACATTCTGTTTTTCTTAGCACATCTGTCCTTCATTATTAGATAAACTTTTTAAAGAAATAAAGATTTTTTTTGGTAGAGTCTTGTGCACCTAAGAATTAGTTTAAATATTTATTTTTTCTGTACCTCTGGTTTAGCAAATGCTATTGAATGTACAGATTGGGTTGCACTTCATGTCTCCCAGGATGATGCTGTTAAGGCACTGCCACAGCTTTCTCCTTTAACGTCCCAAGCCTCTATGGCGTCACATGCAGTGCCCTGCGGTTCTTCACAATCTCCTGGAGGAGTGTATTTGAATACAGAAATTGCAAGCTCGAGTATCTTCTGCGCCTTGGTCTGTTTTCCTTTCCTACTTGGAAAATGCAAGAGGACATTTATAGTCTCAGATAAGAGGGTTTCTGTTCCACATGCTGCTACGCAGGTTTGTCTTCTTTTAAGTTAGTAAGGAGGATTCACCGGTAGTTTCTGAAGCTGAAATCTAAGATCTGGACAGTATAATTCCTTCATCTGTTACTGAAGTGGTATCCTTCAGATGTATGTTTCAAAACCTTGTATAATGTTCAGGAGGTTTTAGCTGAATGGTCGACACCGATTCCCTATCGTTGTCAACCCTTCAGAGTTTTTGTGAACTTTATCAGTTCTATATTTTTCTTTCCTCTTTGGAAGTGTTCTAGACGTGCTGTGAGATGTTCTCAGGAAGGTATATAGAGAATCTGGGGATATTCTCCCTGTCTTATGCCCTTTTAAGGATTTCCTGTTGCTGTCTATCTTGAAATGCATGGTGTCCTTAGTAGAAGAACTAAGAGAACTTAGATCTCTGTGGAGGTAATCTTGCTTTCTTTCTGACATAGGTAAGAAGCTGGAAGTTTAATTGTTCATTTAGAGCAACGTCCGGTTTTTCTGGACTTGACGGTACTGGCCGCTGAAAATTCGTCAGCTGAGAAGCATACCTGTGAGGTACAGCTTTAGGCCTTTTTTGTCTGCAGTTGCAGTATCAATATTTATTTTTCCTCCAAATCCATGCTTGTAAGGGAGATGTGGTGCAGTGGTTTGATCCACCACACCTGAGGCAGGGGGTTGTGGGTTTGAACCCAGGTAAAGCTCCTGCTTTCCCATCCAAGAATGTCAAGAGAGAGTAGGTGTACAATTTAAGATTGATACCGAGGGCAGTTTTCTCTTTCTAGTGTCTCTGTAATACAGGTGTGATGAAACACATCCCTTGGACTGGATTCAGGACCTTCCTCGCTGGGAGTAATAGTTCCGTCCCAGTTTGGAAGCAGAGTTTAGACACTTGCCTCTAATAACTCGGGAGTATCCTTCTCCTTTAGTTCTAGAGGGCCGGTTCAGAAGGAACAAAGGACCTGAAGGATTTATTGTTTTTCTTGATGAGTCAGCTGTAGTAGCCTGATGGTTAGCTTAGCTGACTAGCAAACGGAAGGTTTGCAGTTTGAAACCAGCTGCAGCTATTTGCACTTTGAGTGGGTGCTCGCAAGCTATTAAGACCTTCTCAAGTCTGAGTTACTTCATCCTATTCAGACTTTTAGGTCTTGGAGTATTGCAAGACAATATAGTCCAGGTGTCTTCCTTCCTTCAAGTAAATTCTCTTTTAAGAGATCTTGTCCAATCTTCTTTCCCAGGGTGGGGAAATGAATTGGGAGAAGAGGTCCCTTGTTTCATATCCAGGGGTGATTCATTTGGGTCTACCGCCTCAATTCTCTGATTGCTACCGATTTCTACTGATTTCGGAAGTTATTTGGGGCCAGGTCTGGTCAATACCTGGATGGGAGTCCGCTTGGGACCACCAGGTGCGGTAGGTTTGATTCTTATTAGAATCTATCTAGGAGAAGGAGTTTTATTTCCTTTTTCTCTCTGCAGTGTCTGTCCGTCCAACAGCGAGCTCTGGTGGTCCGGTACTTGGCTTATCCATCTTATAACCAGTAGGTTTGGAGTTTGGATCTAGCTGCAGTTGATTTTACCTTCACTTTCAGTGACTCAAGGTAGGGTATTGGTCTGACGTTTATCATGGACATCATTCCCTTTGCTAATATCCATAGAATGGAGAACATTCGGATCTGTCTCAGAAGATAGATCTAGATCAGTCGTTGAAAGACTTCTCCCGTGATGGTTTTGGGAGTATCTGTTTCAGGGCACATGCTTCTAGAAACATTCCTGGGCTATGTGTCCTCGGACACCATCCTGCTGGGCTGGGAAACAGTATGGGTCTGTTTAAGGCGCAGGGCTTATGAATAAGTGTCTGTTCTCCTCTTTAACATCTTGGAGTTATTGAGAGCTATTTTAATGTGCTGATGTATTGGCTTCTGCTGTTCTTTGGTTCCAGTCATATTATGTCACCTTACTGGTTTTCATCTACCACCCAGGAGGAACTCGGAGTTCCTGTGCCATGTAGGAGGTGACTTGGATTGTTTAGTGGGCGGAAGCTCACAATTGTTGTCTTCTACCTTCTTCATTTCTGGAGTGGAAGCTTCATCTGGTGGTGTTCTTCAATGCCGGCCGCTCTGATAGTTGCTCGGGCGGTTCCTTGGGAATTTAGGTTGACATTCCTGATTTCTCAGTTTGCTCTCTCCCATGAGGCATTACTCGTATCAAATAGGAGAGAGCATCGGTGATTCTAATAGCTCCTTTGGGGCCTCGCTGTATCTGGTATGCAGATCTAGTAGAGATGTTGTTGTCAGGGTTTTTTCCATGTTGTGTTTACCATGTGCTGCTGGCAGCCATTTTACTCACCTCTCTTCCTCAATATGGTGCATTGGTGGGGATGCTGCTCATTTCCTGCACTCTCTCTTTTATGGCCAAACTGCTGTGCATCATCCATGTGAGACAGGATGCAGTCTCAGAATTGTGATGTCATCACTTATTATTTAAAGGGCCTCTGTTCAGTATGCTTTGCCTGGCTGCCAGACGTCCTTCCTGGTTCCTGATCCCTGGCTTGTTCCTGACTCTGCTGTTTTCCTTGTACCTGATTCCGGCTCGTCTGACTATTCGCTTTGGCTCCTGACTCGGCTAGTCTGACTACCAGCTCTGGTTTTTGACTCCTGGCTTGTTATTTGACTTGTGGAATTTTTATTATTTTTTGCTATTAATAAAGGTGTGATTATTTTTGCACTTCTCGTCTTAGTCTGATTCCTGGCATCCTGACAGTTGTCCCTACCTTTGTGGAGACTACTTCTCAGGAAGGACCTTCTGCTTCAGGGGCCCTTCCTTCATCTGACTCTAGCTTCTCTGAAGCTGACTGCTTGGAGATTGAACGCTTAATTTTAGCCAGGCGTGGTTTTTCTGAGTCGGTTATTGAGTCCTTGGTTCAAGTCTGTTACTAGGAGGATTTACCATAAGAGATGGCGTAAATGTCTTATTGGTGTGAATCTAAAGGATATTCCTGGAGGGAGGTCAGGGCACCCTCAAGGGTCAGATCTCTGCTCTTTCCATTCTTCTACACAAGTGTCTGGCGGACATGCCCGATGTACAATCTTTTTATCAGGCTCTGGTCAGTATCAGGCCTGTGTTTATATCAGTTGCTCCTTCTGGGAGTCTTAACAACAGGCTCCGTTTGAGCCTATGCATTCCATAGATATTAAGTTATCTTGGGAGGTTTTGTTTCTTACTGCTATTTCTTCTGCTCAGAGAGTTTCTGAACTCTCAGCTTTGCAGTGCAACTCTCCTTATCTCTTATTTCATTCGGATAAGGCAGTTGTCCGTTCCAAGTTTGGTTTTTTTCCTAGCGTTGTTTCGGACAAGAATAATAATCAGGAAATTGTTGTTCCTTCTATTTGTCCTAACCCTTCTTCTCATAAGGAAGGGTTGCTACACAATTTAGACGACGTGCGTGCTCTTAAGTTTTTTTTTCACAGGCTTCAAGGGTTTTCGTTAGTCTTCTGCCTTGTTTGCCTTTCTGTTAAACGTAAAGGTCAAAAAGCTTCTACTTCTCTGTCTAGCGGATTGAGAAGTGTTATTCATTCGGCATATGAGTCTGTTAGACAGCAGCCTCTTGAGAGAATAACAGCTCATTCCATTAGGGCGGTGTCTTCTGCTTGGGCCTTCAAGAATGTGGCCCCCGTGGAACTGATTTGTAAGGCTGCGACTTGGTCTTGTTTGCACACTTTTTCTAAATTCTAAAATTGATACTTTTGCCTTGGCTGAGGTTTCTTTCGGGAGAAAGGTTCTGCGAGCAGTGGTGCCTTCTGTTTAGGTTACCTGTCTTGTCCCTCCCTAATCATCTGTGTACTCTAGCTTGGGTATTGAATCCCATTAGTAATTAAGATGATCCGTGGACTCATCGTGTCTTAAAAAAGAAAATTTATGCTTACCTGATAAATTTATTTCTTTTTTGACACGATGAGTCCATGGCCCGCACTGTTTTTTTTAGACAGGTTGTGGGTTATTGTAAACTTCAGACACCTCTAGCTTGGGTATTGATTCCCAACAGTAATTGATGATCCCGTGGACTCACCGTGTCATTAGAAAGAAAATAAAATTTATGCTTACCTGATAAATTAATTAATTTTATGACACAGTGAGTACCCGGCCCGCCCTGTTTTTACAGACAGTTTTTGTTATATAAACCTCAGGCACCTCTGTACCTTGTGTTATTTCCTTTCTCTCCTTTCCTTCGGTCGAATGACTGGGGTTTGTGGGAAGGGAGTGATACTTAACAGCTTTGCTGTGGTGCTCTTTATCTCGTCCTGCTGGCCAGGAGTGGTATTCCTAACAGTAATTGATGATCCTGTGGACTTACTCTGTCAAGAAATAAATACATTTATCAGGTACGCATACATTTAGTTTTTTTCTTTCATGATTCAGATAGAGCATGCAATTTTAAGCTACTTTCTAATGTACTCCTATTATCACTTTTTCTTCGTTCTCTTGCTATCTTTATTTGAAAAGGCAGGAATGCAAGCTTAGGAGTAAGCCCATTTTCTTTCCTATGGCATGGAGAGTCCACGACTTCATTCCAATTACTAGTGGGATATTCAACTCCTGGCCAGTGTAAAATTAAATTATAAGCGCTAGAGATGACAACCCAGCTTAACTATTGAATTCCCCTCCAGGAAAACAAGAAAAGTGAGAGCAAAAGAACAAGTGATAGTTAAGCGCTAAAAGCGAGGGTTTGAGAGGAGACTGTTTATCTATAAATGAAGTAATGTGACTGCGTGTAGTGTGAATATAAAACCTAATATTAGGAATGGTGGTGAGTGCTGTGTAGGTAACCAGTACTAAAAATTAGATGTGGATAATAGCAATATATATATATATTGATATAATCTAATCAACTAAAAGAATGAAAGATGCAAAGAGGGTACAAATATAGATACAATTTATTAAAACAGAAGTCTAAAACATTATGTCAAGTAGTAAGCAAATATTAAAACATATGTATCTAAAAGTGTTCAACTCCTGGCCAGCAGGAGGAGGCAAAGAGCACCCAGCAGAGCTGTTAAAGGGACATTAAACCCAAACATTTTCTTTCATGCTTCAGATAGAAAATACAATTTTAAACAACATTCCAATTTACTTCTATGATCTAATTTGCTTCATTATTTAGATATCTTTTGTTAAAGAAATAGCAATGCACATGGGTGAGCCAATCACATGAGGCATCTATGTGCAGCCACCAATCAGAAGCTACTGAGCCTATCTAGATATGCTTTTCAGGAAAGAATATCAAAAGAGTAAAGCAAATTAGTTAATAGAAGTAAACAAGAAAGTTGTTTAAAATGGTATTCTCCATCTGAGTCATGAAAGAAAATCTTTGGGTTTAATGTCCCTTTAAGTGTTACTTTCCTTACCCATAACCCCCAGTCATTCTTTGCCTCTATGATCGGGAGGATGGCGAAGATGAGTGTCTGAGAAGATTTAATCCTTTAAATGGGTACTTTTCAATGCAAGCAAGGATTGGGGTCAAGCTGTGTCCATGTCAATCTATTTAGTAAGAGTAATGGTGGCTTTTAGCAGTTAGAAGGCAGCAAGGTGGTCTTTGCTTTACTTCTAACACCATTGCTACCCCTTTGAAGAAAACCAGAGTTAGTTGCTTTGTTTTTTCTTTGTCTACAGTCCCTGAAAGTCGCACCTTAGAAGCTGTCTTTCTGCCCGGCAGCCGGATCCTCAGGTAAGTGCTTTTGTCTTCTAGGTAATGAAGGCTTGTACTTTAAGGAGTTAATTCCTCCACTGGATCTCATTGGGACATATTTTATCCTTTTATTGAGGTTACATCTAAGGGCAGCTTGCATGCACTATGTATGTGTTAGAGAGACTTAAGGGGTTAATTATTTTCCCTTATTATGAGAGATAGGATCTCTTAAGGAGTTTTGTCTATTGCCAACTTTGTATTACTATAATAGGAATAAATCTTTTATGGTATAAGACTGTCCATTTATCTTTTTACTTGAGTCCACTAAAAAAAAGCACGCCTTTAGACTGTGGCGCAGTTTTCTTTTGCTTGCCGCTCACGTGACTCTCTGCTCTCCCATTTACATATACAGAGGGGAGCGTTGTCAGTTCAGTTAGTCTCTTTCAGTTGTGGCTGTGTGTTTGACGATCCGTCTTAGAAGAAGAGAGATTTTGATAATGGAGAGTCCCTTCTTCATTTGCTAGTAGCAGCTTATGGCTCGTTACAGTAGGACACCTCAGTCAGACTGAGGTTTAGAGGTGTAATTTAACAACAAAAAAAGTCTATAGAATTTTTTAGCGTTATATTGCTCTGAGGGATTCCTCTCTTTCAGATTCTTTTTATTGGGTGCTTTTTCTGCTATGAACACAGAACAAGATTCTTTTTTTTTTTTAATATAAATGCTTACTATGTTTAGAGGCGCAAACTTTTCTGCCTATGCAATTTTGTTCCTCATGTTTAGCAAAAACTTTAAAATGTAAAAATAAATTACACCCTTCTGAGCCAATTGTCTCTCAGGATAATGCTGTTCAGGATATGCCATAGCTTTCTCCTCAGTCGTCCCAAGCCTTATTGGTTTCACAAACAGTGCCCTGCGGTTCCTCTCAACCTCCTGGGGGTGTTTATTTGCCAGGAGATTTTGCTGCACGGATAACTTCTGCAGTATCTGCAGCTTTATCTGCTTAACCTGTTGCGGGTAAGCGTAAGAGGAAGTCAAATAATACTCTGCTAGTAAGATTTCTGACCCCTCATTTGCGCTGGTCAACCTCTCCCATATGTTTGATGAGGAGAATACTCTGAGGGTGAGATCTCAGACTCTGACACACAGGGAGTGCAGAATTATTAGGCAAATGAGTATTTTGACCACATCATCCTCTTGCTGTTGTTGTCTTACTCCAAGCTGTATAGGCTCGAAAGCCTACTACCAATTAAGCATATTAGGTGATGTGCATCTCTGTAATGGGAAGGGGTGTGGTCTAATGACATCAACACCCTATATCAGGTGTGCATAATTATTAGGCGACTTCCTTTCCTTTGGCAAAATGGGTCAAAATAAGGACTTGACAGGCTCAGAAAAGTCAAAAATAGTGAGATATATTGCAGAGGGATGCAGCACTCTTAAAATTGCAACGCTTCTGAAGCGTGATCATCGAACAATCAAGCGTTTCATTCAAAATAGTCAACAGGGTCGCAAGAAGCGTGTGGAAAAACCAAGGCGCAAAATAACTGCCCATGAACTGAGAAAAGTCAAGCGTGCAGCTGCCAAGATGCCACTTGCCACCAGTTTGGCCATATTTCAGAACTGCAACATCACTGGAGTGCCCAAAAGCACAAGGTGTGCAATACTCAGAGACATGGCCAAGGTAAGAAAGGCTGAAAGACGACCACCACTGAACAAGACACACAAGCTGAAACGTCAAGACTGGGCCAAGAAATATCTCAAGACTGATTTTTCTAAGGTTTTATGGACTGATGAAATGAGAGTGAGTCTTGATGGGCCAGATGGATGGGCCCGTGGCTGGATTGGTAAAGGGCAGAGAGCTCCAGTCCGACTCAGACGCCAGCAAGGTGGAGGTGGAGTACTGGTTTGGGCTGGTATCATCAAATATGAGCTTGTGGGGCCTTTTCGGGTTGAGTGGTGTCTGGGAGGCTGTCGTTGCTGCTGCACGCAATGTTGATGGTGAACAGATCAAAACACTGACAGAATCCATGGATGGCAGGCTTTTGAGTGTCCTTGCAAAGAAAGGTGGCTATATTGGTCACTGATTTGTTTTTGTTTTGTTTTTGAATGTCAGAAATGTATATTTGTGAATGTTGAGATGTTATATTGGTTTCACTGGTAAAAATAAATAATTGAAATGGGTATATATTTGTTTTTTGTTAAGTTGCCTAATAATTATGCACAGTAATAGTCACCTGCACACACAGATATCCCCCTAAAATAGCTATAACTAAAAACAAACTAAAAACTACTTCCAAAACTATTTAGCTTTGATATTAATGAGTTTTTTGGGTTCATTGAGAACATGGTTGTTGTTCAATAATAAAATTAATCCTCAAAAATACAACTTGCCTAATAATTCTGCACTCCCTGTAATAGGGGGGAAATTCTGCAGAATCTGAAGAAGTTAATTTCAGATTTAAGCTTGAACACCTCCGGTTGCTTCTGAAGGAGATTCTTGCTACTCTGGACGATTCTGAACCATCTGTCGTTGTCAACCCTAAAAAGACAACTAAACTTTATAGAGTTTGATACTCCCTCATCTGTTGAAGTTTTTCCTGTTCCAGACAAAATGTCAGAAATTATAGTTTAGGAATGGGATATGCCAGGGATTCCTTTTTCCTCTTCCCCTGTTTTAAAAAAAAAAAAAAACATTTCCTCTTTGCCTCTGTCAATGGAGGATGTGTGAAGATATTTAATCCTTTTATGGGTGCTTTTCCCTGCAAACAAAGATTGGGGTTATGCTATATCCATGTCAATCTCTTTAGTAATAGTAATGGTGGCTATCAGCAGTTACAAAGCGGTGAGGTTGTCTTTGCTTTATTTCTAACATTATTGCTACTTCTTATAGTAAGCCAAGGTTGGTTACTCTGTTCTTTCTTTTTCTTTAGGTCCCTGATAGAAAGTGGAGTATCTATCACACCTAAGAAGCTGTTCCTGCCCTGCAGCTGGATCCACAGGTAAGTGCCTTTGCCTTCTAGGTATTGAAGGATAGCGCTTTGCAGGTTAATTCCTCTAGTGGATAAACCTTTGGAACAAGTCTTATCCTTATGGATGGGTTAAACTTTTGGGCAGTGTTTGGCAGGCACTGGCATGTGAAACGTTGAAGGGTTAACTTATTTACCCTTATCAATTAGGAGAGACTGGCTGAAGGGTTTATGGTTTAGTTATGCTTTATTTTATTATTTATATTACGTGACAAAAATGTAATGCTGTTGTTCATCAGAGCATTGCTTAAAAGGGCAGTATACACTCATTTTCATATAACTGCATGTAATAGACACTACTATAAAGAATAAGATGCACAGATACTGATATTAAAATCCAGTATAAAACTGTTTAAAAACTTACTTAGAAGCTCTCAGTTTAGCTCTGTTGAAAAGGTAGCTGGAAAGCCCACTGCAAGTGGGATATATCAGACACTCCCCCCTCCCCCTTCTTTTGCATATGCCAAGACCCTTTACACAAACAGGAGCAAGCTGGAGAAGGCAGCTGACGGTATTCTCATAAAACTTTGGGGCTTGGTTAGGAGTCTGAAAATCAGAGCAATGTTATTTAAAAATAAGCAAAACTATACAAACAAACTTTATGGGCTATATAAATAGATCATCTACAAAACATTTATGTAAAGAAAAAATGTGTGTATAATGTCCCTTTAACTTTTTATATATGGTCGGTCAGAAACGCACGCTTTTTCTTGCTCCGATCATGTGACTCTCCGCTCTTCCGTTGTAGTTCTTGTACAAGTGGAGTCAGTTAAACAGCGTAACACTGTTTTACATCTGTGTCGGCTACTAGTCAATTCGACAGGATCTTATTAATTTATCAGCTCTCATAGTTTGACAAATGGATCTGAATAAGAGAGTCTCCTTTAATAGGGAAGAAACAATCTAGATCTATAAAGTGTCCCTTGTGGCATAAAGAGGGTTAACACTGGGTTTATAACCCTTATTCGCACATATCATATATTTAACGATTAAAGCCACAAGTTCCCCTGGGGGGAAAGACCGTTAACAGCCAGTTAGATAAACTATAACCTAATGCCAGTAAAGGCCAACACCTAATTTTTTATAAAAAATATATATTAAAGGGACAGTCTACACCAGAATTTTTATTGTTTTTAAAGATCGATAATCCCTTTATTACCCATTTCCCAGTTTTGCATAACCAACACAGTTATAATAATATACTTTTAACCTCTGTGATTATCTTATATCTAAGCCTCTGCAAACTGCCCCTTTTTTCAGTTCTTTTGACAGACTTGCAGTCTAGCCAATCAGTGCCTGCTCCCAGATTACTTCACGTGCACGAGCACATATATGAAATATGTGAACTAACACCCTCTAGTGGTGAAAAACTGTTAAAATGCAATCTGAAAGAGGTGGGCTTCAAGGTCTAAGAAATTAGCATATGAACCTCCTAGGTTAAGCTTTCAACTAAGAATACCAAGAGAACAAAGCAAAATTGGTGATAAAAGTAAATTGGAAAATTTGTTTAAAATTACATGCCCTATCTGAATCATGAACGTTTATTTTGGCCTAGACTGTCCCTTTAAATGATACTAACAAAAGAAGGAGAGAAGCAGTGCTAATAACATTTAATAAATATTTAGGTTGTGTTGGATTGAGTGCTTCTCTCCTTCTTTTCTTTTCTTCTTCCACGTGTCATTGCTTGTATTAAACAGGAGAGAGCATCTGTAATTCTAATAGCTCCTGCATGGCCGTTCAGGATCTGGTTCACGGATCTGGTGAAGATATCATGTCTTCCATCTTGGAGGTTACCTTGGAGGAAGAACCTTCTACTTCAGGGTCCATTCCTCCATCCAAATCTATATTCTCTGAAGCTGACTACTTGGAGATTGAACGCCTAGTTTTGACTAGACGTGTTTTTTCTGAGGCGCTCATTGATACCATGCTTCAGGCTCGTAAACCTGTTACTCGCAAGATTTACCATAAGGTATGGCGTAAATACCTTTATTGGTGCAAATCTAAGGGTTTTTCATGGAGCCAGGTGTTGGTTCCCAGCATTTTATCTTTTCTTCAGGATGTCCTTGAGAAAGGTTTGTCAGTCAGTACTCTGAAGGGTCAGATTTCTGCACTGTCTATTCTTTTGCACAAACGTCTGGCAGATTTGCCAGATTTTGTTCAGGCCCTGGTCAGAATCAGGCCTGTGTTTAAACCTGTTGCTTCTCCTTGGAGCCTTAACCTTGTTCTTAAAGTTTTGCAACAGGCTCCGTTTGAGCCAATACGTTCTGTTGATATTAAATTGTTATCTTGGAAGGTTTTGTTTCTTGTTGCTATTTCTTCCACTCGTAGAGTGTCTGAGATTTCGGCTCTGCAGTGTGATTCCCCTTACTTTATTTTTCATGCGGATAAGGCGGTCCTTCGTACTAAGTTGGGGTTTCTCTCTAAGGTTGTGTCGGATCGAAATATCTGGATACAAATGAAGAAACAGGAGCACCGGCAGATGTATAATACAGCGTTTATTTCCAAAATAGCGCTGTACGTGATGAAACATAAAGTTCATATATTGGTCGTAAAACCTCCTGACATTGCTGCAATAAACACATCGAAATATCTATCAGGAAATTGTTGTTCCTTCTTTTTGTCCCTATCCTTCTCATAAGCAACGTATTTTGCATAACTTGGATGTAGTGTGTGCTTAAATTTTAATTTCAAGCTACTAAAGATTTTAGGCAATCTTCTGCCATTTTTGTTGTTTTCTCTGGCAAGCGTAAAGCTCAGAAGGCCACTTCTGCTACTCTATCTCTCTGGTTGAGAAGTGCTATTCGTTTAGCTTATGAGACAAGCTGGACATCAGCCTCCTGAGAGAATTACGGCTCATTCCACAAGGGCTGTTTCTTCTTCCTGGGCTTTCAAAAATGAAGCTTCTGTGGAGCAAATTTGCAAAGCGGCAACATGGTCCTCTTTGCATACCTTTTCCAAATTCTACAAATTTGATACTTTTGCCTCGGCTGAGGCCTCCTTTTGGGAGAAAAGTTCTTCAAGCGGTGGTGCCTTCTGTTTGGGTCTGCCTGTCTTGTTCTCCCTCCCTTTTCATTCTGTGTCCTCTAGCTTGGGTATTGGTTCTCACTAGTAATTGGAATGAAGTCGTGGACTCTCCACGACCTCGCCTCTTTTTTAAATTTAAGAAGACAGTTTTTTTGTCTTAACCTCAGGCATACCCTTGTTATCTTCTTTTTCTGTTTCCCCTCAGCCGAATAACTGCGGGTTATGGGTAAAGGGAAGTGATACTTAACAGCTCTGCTGGGTTGCCCTTTGCCTCCTCCTGCTGGCCAGGAGTTGAATATCCCACTAGTAATTGGAATGAAGTTGTGGACTCTCCATGCCCTGAAAGAAATTTATCAGGTAAGCATAAATTTTTTTATTTTTTTTTAGTTCAGCAGCCTTAGCCACATTAAATAATGTAATTTTACCAATGGGGACACTGTAATGTTACATTTAGCCACCAATCAGCAAGCGCTACCCAGGTTCTGAACCAAAAACGGTCTGGCTCCTAAGCTTACACTCCTGCTTTTTCAAATAAAGATACAAAGAAATTGAAGAAATATTGATAATAGGAGTAAATATGCTTAAAATTGCATGGTGTATCTGAATTCTGAAAGAACAAAATAGGATTTAATGTCCCTGTAAATGGAGGGTTAGAAATGATGGTTCAGCTAACTGTAAGAAATAGGACAGGTGCCATTTTGACACTGGGGATATTTCAGCCATAAATCATATTTAAGTCTCTACAACATTTAAAAAGACTTGAGAATGTAGCATGTAAATAGAGAATAAATTGTTTGGTGAATGACACCTTTATCCATGTGCGGTTACTGAATTATATATTGTGTTCATCAAAAAAAAGTGCAATTTCTTTTGGCCAATTCTTAAAGGGACAGTCTACACTAAAATTGTTATTGTTTAAAAAGATAGATAACGCCTTTACTACCCATTCCACAGTTTTGCACAACCAACATTGTTATATTAATATACTTTGTAACATTTAAACCTCTAAATGCCTGCCTGTTTCTAACCCACTACAGACAGCCTCTTATCCCACATGTTTTTTTTTTTGTTTTTGTTTTTTCACAACAGGGGAGTGCTAGTTCATGTGGGCCATATAGATGACATTGTGCTCACACCCGGGGAGTTATTTCAGAGTTGACACAACACAGTACTAAATGCAAGTCAATAGATAATAAAAAAAGATGAGATCAGGGGTCTGTCAGAAGATGCTTAGATACAAGTTAATCACAGAGGTAAAAAGTGTATTATTATAACTGTGTTGGTTATGCAAAACTGGGAAATAGGTAATAAAGGGATTATCTATCTTTTAAAACAATAAAAATTCTATTGTAGACTGTCCCTTTAATATTGTAACCTTCTATTAGTAAGTTTTCTGTGCACCTGACTTTTATGGTCACCCAAGAGTTTGTATGTTTCGCTTAATGGGACATTAAACACTTTTAAATAGTAATATAAAATGATAAACCATATATATATATAAAAAAAACAACTCTGCAATATACTTTCATTATTTATTTTGTCCCCTTTTCCTGTAATTCCATTCTGAAATTGTGAGCTTTTCAGTTCCTGTTAGAAATTGAAGAGCAGAACACTGTTTTATTCCACACATCCATTGGCTGCACACTCTAGTGACCTATTTATAACTGTCCCTAATTGGCCACAGCAGAGAAGCTAACCTACGTTACAACATGGCAGCTCCCATTGTTTTATAGGCATTAGAACTTTACACTTATTTTGTCAATATTTAAACCGCTAATGAAACTTTAAAAATATATATCTACATGTTATTCTCAGACTCACCTTTTCTTAGAATGCATCATTCTATCTTGCATTTATTTAGTGTTTAATGCCCCTTTAAAGGGACAATAAACACTTTGAGATTTTTATATAAAGTATTTAGTTCTGGATAGTGAAACAACTTTGCAATACATTTTCATTATTTATTTTGCCTTATTTTCATGTAAATTTAACCCAGAAAATGTAGCAATTTTTAATTCTCAGAACTTGAAATGAACCCTGCTGACGTCTCAAGGCTAACACTGCTACATACATTTCCCTAATTGGATTTATCAGTTAATAACTGCAAAACAATGCATTTTTTATTATCTTTACTGTGACTAGGGCCCAGATTTGCTCCTTCAAATTAGCGAAATGGGGGATGTTTGGCTATTAAACAATTGCTGTAAGAAAAGGATATTACTTTGTTTTTAAAAAAAAAAAAAAATCATTAAGACTTGGCTGATATGCTATTCTATACTATAGCAACAACTTGTAATCATAGAGTGTTTACTGTCCCTTTGAGTAGAGCATACATCACTTTCTCTGGTGATCACTGGATAAATTATTGAATGTATATGTGCTGGGAATCTACGCTAGTTTATAGAAACAAGCTAATATGCAAGTTGCGTCTGCTATATAGAAATAAGTAAAATTGGGTGTCCCTTTAAAAAAAAAAATAGTTATTTAAAAACTTTGATTTATCATAGGGCTATTTCATCTTTACCAAAGCATAAAAGTGGATTCTGGCTGGATGTTGCTATGACAGTAGGCAGCCGCTCCGCAGAGGAATGCCAAGAGAAATACTTGGATTTGCAGCAAGCAAAGGGATCTAAAACACAGTCCAAAAAGGAGTCTGCCAGGCCCAATGAAAAGGAACAAAAAGGTAATTTGAAGGGTTTTTTTGCCAATATATATTTAACTAAAGAGCCTTCTCTTCCTACCATTTCTTAAAGGGACAGTAAACCTCAAAAATAATGTTATATAATTCTGCACATAGTGCAGAATTATATAACATTATATTAGCGCAACTTTATAAAACATAATATACCCTTTTAATTTTTTTTAAAAACGTCTGTTTTACAGACCCGCTCTCGGTGCTCTTCTGAGTGGGTCTGTTTGTTTCACACAGCGCATCGGGCCAGCTGTATAGTCACCGCCCGTCCCGACCGCGCCATTATACACAGTGCAGCTCGCTCCTGCTGTCAGACAGAGCAGGAGCGAGCTGCACTTAGTGTTATGACTGTTCTGTTCAGAGAAGCCTACCACCCAACTCAATAATACATTAATTTGACTTACCTAACATTTCCCTCATCTAACTCTGTATTAACATCTTTCTCAATCTTGCAGTCCTCACCTCCTGTTTCTTTACTTCCTACCCTTCTAGATTGTAAATTCCCACGGGATTAGGGCCCTTAATCCCTCCTGTATGTGTTTGTAAATGTTGTCCTTTCTCTTACAAGTCTTATATTGTTTTATTTAAATGAATTGTATCCATGGACAATGCTGCGGAATATGTTGGCACTTCATAAAGTATATAATAATAAAAGGGGATAATAGAAGTAAATTGGAAAGTTGTTTAAAATTGCATGTTCTGTCTGAATGATGGAAGAAAAAAATTGGGTTTCATGTCCCTTTAATACCTGTTCCTTGATCTTCAATTTCGATGTTTGTATCTTTGTCCCCATGCCCTTATAGTGTTCCTAAAGTTAAAGTGCCCTGAGGTTTTAAATGTGCTTCTTGCTTACAAGAGAAGACGAAAATCATTACTGTTTCTATATTGATGCGGTTAAAGGTTTATGTTTGTCTTAAAGCACAGTTAGCAATGCAGACTATTGCCAAATTACCTGCTCAGGTCTGTTACTGTCAATATGATTGTTTTGACTCGTTCCAAGATAAGGTTTTCTTTGTGAAGCTGGAAAATAACACTTTTGATGTCTAGATTGCATGTTATTTAAAGGGACACTAAACACTTTAATATTGTACTATAAACTCTTAATGTTGTATAGCACAACAACTTTGCAATATACCTCATGATTGGCAGTAATACTCAAATAATGGTGAATTTAACATATGTGTTTGTATTAAAGGGACACTTTCGTGATTCAGACTTTCTAATTTACTCCTATTATCAAATTTTCTTCATACTCTTGGTATGTTTATTTGAAAAGCAAGAATGTAGGTTTAGATGCCGGCCCATTTTTGGTGAACAACCTGGGTTGTTTGTGCTGATTGGTGGATAGATTCATCCACCAATAAACAAGTGCTGTCCAGTGCCTGAACCAAAAATTGGCTGGCTCCTTAGCTTAGATGCCTTATTTTTCAAATAAAGATAGCAAGAGAACAAAGAAAAAATGAGAGTAAATTAGAAAGTTGCTTAAAATTGCATGCACTATCTGAATCACAAAAGAAAAAAATTGGGTTCAGTGTCCCTTTAACAAATAGTTGTTGGAAAGTAATTGATCCCCATGGGAAATAAAGGGGTTAAATGTGTGCGTGCAATTCCCTGTGTTCCAAATTAGTTACTGTAACAACCTGGCACCCAGTATTTGCCATGAATGTATACATTTCTTTCATGTAATTGGCAAGAGTCCGTGAGCTAGTGATGTATGGGATACAATCCTACCAGGAGGGGCAAAGTTTCCCAAACCTCAAAATGCCTATAAATACACCCCCTCACCACACCCACAATTCAGTTTTACAAACTTTGCCTACTATGGAGGTGGTGAAGTAAGTTTGTGCTAAGATTTCTACGTTGATATGCGCTTCTCAGCATTTTTTGAAGCCCGATTCCTCTGAGTACAGTGAATGTCAGAGGGATGTGAAGGGAGTATCACCTATTGAATGCAATGGTTTTCCTCACGGGGATCTATTTCATAGGTTCTCTGTTATCGGTCATAGAGATTCATCTACCTCCCTTTTCAGATCGACGATATACTCTCATATTCCATTACCTCTACTGATAACCGTTTCAGTACTGGTTTGGCTATCTGCTATATGTGGATGGGTGTCTTTTGGTAAGTATGTTTTCATTACTTAAGACACTCTCAGCTATGGTTTGGCACTTTTATGTATTTATATAAAGTTCTAAATATATGTATTGTACTTATATTTGCCATGATTCAGGTTTTCAGTATATTTCCTTTTTGCAGACTGTCAGTTTCATATCTGGGAAATGCTTTTTTATGAAAATGTATTTCTTACCTGGGGTATAGTCTCTTTTTCAAATTGACTGTCTTTTAAATTCGCGGGCAGATTTAGGCTCGCAAGGGCGCAAAATGCCGATGTTTATTGCATCATTCTTGACACAAGTGTTTTTGGCGCGAAGTTACGTTTGTTGACGCAAATTCGTCATTTCCTTAACAAGGTTGCGTCATTTCGGACGTTTTTGGCACCAAAAATATTTTCTGTTTGTTGTGCGTCATACTTGGCGCCTAATGTTTTCATTATTTAATACCCCATTCCTATTTGCTTCTTGTCTTTTTCTATGTCAGAGGGCTATTCTGTTTGCATTTTTTTCCCATTCCTGAAACTGCCATATAAGGAAATTGATAATTTTGCTTTATATGTTGTTTTTCTCTCTTACATTTGCAAGATGTCTCAATCTGATCCTGTCTCAGAATTCACTGTTGGATCCCTGCTGCCTGATAACAGTTCTACCAAAGCTAAGTGCATTTGTTGTAAAATTGTGGTGATTATACCTCCAGCTGTGGTTTGTAATAGTTGTCATGATAAACTTTCTCCAACATTGGTGTGTCCGGTCCACGGCGTCATCCATAACTTGTGGGAATATCTCTTCCCCAACAGGAAATGGCAAAGAGTACAGCAAAAGCTGTCCATATAGTCCCTCCTAGGCTCCGCCCACCCCAGTCATTCTCTTTGCCGTTGCACAGGCAACATCTCCACGGAGATGGTGAAGAGTATGTGGTGTTTAGTTGTAGTTTTTTATTCTACTATCAAGAGTTTGTTATTTTAAAATAGTGCTGGTATGTACTATTTACTCTGAAACAGAAAAAGATGAAGAGTTCTGTTTGTGAGAGGAATATGCTTTTAGCAGCAGTAACTAAAATCGTTTGCTGTTTCCACATAGGACTGTTGAGATGAAATGACTTCAGTTGGGGGAAACAGCAGACTTTTCTGCTTAAGGTATGACTAGCCATATTTCTAACAAGACTGTAATGCTGGAAGGCTGTCATTTCCCCTCATGGGGACCGGTAAGCCATTTTCTTAGTCTCAAACAGAATAAAGGGCTTAATATGGGCTATAAAACTGGTAGACACTTTTATGGGCAAGATCGATTGCTTTATTTGGGCATTTTATACAACTTGATGTGAAATTCACACTTATAAACTTTGGGGAAAGTTTTTTAACGCCAGGCACTGGTTTAGACACCTTTCCAGTCAGGAAGGGCCTTCACTGTAGTAGGCTGAGCCTCATTTTCGCGCCATTACTGCGCAGTTACTTTTGAGAGCAGGACATGTGGATCTGAAAGTAGTTGAAAAGATTCCTAGAAGGCTTCATTTGGTATCGTATTCCCCCCTGGGTTTGGTAAAGTCGCAGCAAAGGCTGTAGCTGGGACTGTAGAGGGGTTAGAACTGTATCCGGCTCCGGTTTCATTTTAAGGGTTAAAGGCCTGAAACTTGGGGTGCAATGCTTTGAATGCTTTAAGACACTGTGGTGAAAATTTGGTAAAATTTGAACAATTCCTTCATAGTTTTTCATATATTCAGTAATAAAGTGTGCCCTGTTTAAAATTTAAAGAGACAGTAACGGTTTTGTTTTAAAACGGTTTTTGTACTTTATTGACAAGTTTAAGCCTGTTTAACATGTCTGTACCTTCAGATAAGCTATGTTCTGTATGTATGGAAGCCAATGTGTCTCCCCCTTCGAAATTGTGTGATAATTGTGCCATAGCGTCCAAACAAAGTAAGGACAGTACTGCCACAGATAGTAAAGTTGCCCAAGATGATTCATCAGATGAAGGGAGTAGACATAGTTCTACATCATCTCGTTCTGTGTCTACACCAGTTTTGCCCACGCAGGAGACTCCTAGTACTTCTAGCGCGCCAATGCTTGTTACTATGCAACAATTGACGGCAGTAATGGATAACTCCATAGCTAATATTTTATCCAAAATGCCTGCATTTCAGAGAAAGCGCGATTGCTCTGTTTTAAACACTGTAGAGCAGGAGGGCGCTGATGATAATTGCTCTGTCATACCCTCACACCAATCTGAAGGGGCCATGAGGGAGGTTTTGTCAGATGGGGAAATTTCAGATTCAGGTAGAATTTCTCAACAGGCAGAACCTGATGTTGTGACATTTAAATTTAAATTAGAGCATCTCCGCGCACTGCTTAAGGAGGTGTTATCTACTCTGGATGATTGTGACAACCTGGTCATTCCAGAAAAATTGTGCAAGATGGACAAGTTCCTAGAGGTTCCGGTGCACCCCGACGCTTTTCCTATACCCAAGCGGGTGGCGGACATAGTGAATAAGGAGTGGGAGAAGCCCGGCATACCTTTTGTTCCCCCTCCTATATTTAAGAAATTATTTCCTATGGTCGACCCCAGAAAGGACTTATGGCAGACAGTCCCTAAGGTCGAGGGGGCAGTTTCTACACTAAACAAGCGCACTACTATTCCTATCAAGGATAATTGTGCTTTTAAAGATCCTATGGATAAAAAATTGGAGGGTTTGCTTAAAAAGATTTTTGTACAGCAAGGTTACCTCCTGCAACCCATTTCGTGCATTGTTCCTGTCACTACAGCAGCGTGGTTCTGGTTCGAAGGAGGTTATGGACAGAGTTCACGCACTTAAGTTAGCTAATTCTTTTATTTTAGATGCCGCTTTGCAGTTAGCTAGATTAGCGGCGAAAAATTCTGGGTTTGCAATTGTGGCGCGCAGAGCGCTTTGGCTAAAGTCTTGGTCAGCGGATGTATCTTCCAAGACAAAATTGCTTAATATCCCTTTCAAGGGTAAAACTCTTTTTGGGCCAGAATTGAAAGAGATTATCTCAGACTCCCTGAAAGCTCAGGGTCTATGGTCTCGGGAAGAGTCTCTTCTCCCGATAAACATTCTGGAACTGAGAGCGATATTCAATACTCTCAGGGCTTGGCCTCAACTAGCAAAGGCCAGATTCATAAGATTTCAATCAGACAACATGACGACTGTTGCTTACATCAACCATCAGGGGGGAACAAGGAGTTCCCTGGCGATGAGAGAAGTGACCAAGATCATAAAATGGGCGGAGGATCACTCCTACCACCTATCTGCGATCCACATCCCAGGGGTGGAAAACTGGGAGGCGGATTATCTGAGTTGTCAGACATTCCATCGGGGGGGGGTTGTGGGAACTCCACCCGGAGATATTTGCCCAGTTGACTCAATTATGGGGCATTCCAGACATGGATCTGATGGCGTCTCGTCAGAACTTCAAGGTTCCTTGCTACGGGTCCAGATCCAGGGATCCCAGGGCGACTCTAGTGGATGCATTAGTAGCGCCTTGGACCTTCAACCTAGCTTATGTGTTTCCACCGTTTCCTCTCATTCCCAGGCTGGTAGCCAGGATCAAACAGGAGAGGGCCTCGTGATTTTGATAGCTCCTGCGTGGCCACGCAGGACTTGGTATGCAGACCTGGTGAATATGTCATCGGCTCCACCATGGAAGCTACCTTTGAGACAGGATCTTCTAGTACAGGGTCCATTCGAACATCCAAATCTAGTCTCTCTCCAGCTGACGGCTTGGAAATTGAACGCTTGATTTTATCCAAGCGTGGGTTTTCGGATTCTGTGATAGATACTCTGGTACAAGCCAGAAAACCTGTAACTAGAAAAATTTACCATAAAATATGGAAAAGATATATCTGTTGGTGTGAATCCAAGGGATTCTCATGGAGTAAGATTAAAATTCCTAGGATCCTTTACTTTCTCCAAGAAGGTTTGGATAAGGGATTATCAGCGAGTTCCCTAAAGGGACAGATTTCTACTTTATCTGTCTTGTTACACAAACGACTGGCATCTATGCCAGATGTTCAAGCTTTTGTTCAGGCTTTGGTCAGGATCAAGCCTGTTTACAGACCTTTGACTCCTCCCTGGAGTCTAAATTTAGTTCTTTCAGTTCTCCAAGGGGTTCCGTTTGAACCTTTACATTCCATAGATATTAAGTTGTTATCTTGGAAAGTTTTGTTTTTAGTTGCTATTTCTTCTGCTAGAAGAGTTTCTGAGTTATCTGCTCTGCAGTGTACTCCGCCCTATCTGGTGTTCCATTCAGATAAGGTTGTTTTGCTTACTAAACCTGGTTTCCTTCCAAAAGTTGTTTCCAAAAAGAATATTAACCAGGAAATAGTTGTGCCTTCTTTGTGTCCGAATCCAGTTTCAAAGAAGGAACGTTTGTTACACAATTTGGATGTAGTCCGTGCTTTAAAGTTCTATTTAGAAGCAACAAAGGATTTCAGACAAACATCTTCTCTGTTTGTCGTCTATTCTGGTAAAAGGAGAGGTCAAAAAGCTACTGCTACACCTCTTTCCTTTTGGCTGAAAAGCATCATCCGATTGACTTACTAGACTGCCGGACGGCAGCCTCCTGAAAGAATCACAGCTCACTCTACTAGGGCTGTGGCTTCCACATGGGCCTTCAAGAACGAGGCTTCTGTTGATCAGATATGTAAGGCAGCGACTTGGTCTTCCCTGCACACTTTTGCCAAATTCTACAAATTTGATACTTTTGCTTCTTCAGAGGCTATTTTTGGGAGAAAGGTTTTGCAAGCCGTGGTGACTTCTGTTTAGGTAACCTGATTGGCTCCCTCCCTTCATCCGTGTCCTAAAGCTTTGGTATTGGTTCCCACAAGTTATGGATGACGCCGTGGACCGGACACACCAATGTTGGAGAAAACAGAATTTATGCTTACCTGATAAATTACTTTCTCCAACGGTGTGTCCGGTCCACGGCCCGCCCTGGTTTTTTAATCAGGTTTGATGAATTTATTTCTTTAACTACAGTCACCACGGCACCCTATAGTTCTCCTGTTTTTTCTCCTGTCCGTCGGTCGAATGACTGGGGTGGGCGGAGCCTAGGAGGGACTATATGGACAGCTTTTGCTGTACTCTTTGCCATTTCCTGTTGGGGAAGAGATATTCCCACAAGTTATGGATGACGCAGTGGACCGGACACACCGTTGGAGAAAGTAATTTATCAGGTAAGCATAAATTCTGTTTTTACATGCAGAAAATGTATCCATCAGTAGTAGTTCATTACCTGTTGCTGTTCCCTCAACATCTAATGCACAAGATATACCTGTAAATTTAAAAGATTTTATTGCTGATTCTATTCAGAAGGCTTTGTCTGCCATTCCGCCTTCTAATAAACGTAAAAGGTCTTTTAAAACTTCTCATAGAGTTGATGAAATTTCAAATGACCGGCAACATACTGATTTATTTTTCTCTGATGAGGATCTATCTGATACAGAAGATCCTGCCTCAGATATTGACACTGACAAATCCTCTTATTTATTTAAAAAGGAGTATATTCATTCTTTATTAAAAGAAGTGTTGATTACATTTAAATTGTGTTTATAAACCTCCTGTGGTTATTCCAGAGGTTTTTCCAGTTCCTGATGCTATTTCTGATATGATTTCTAAAGAATGGATTATACCTGGTACTTCTTTTATTCCTTCTTCAAGGTTTAAAAAATTGTATCCTTTGCCAGCAGTTAGATTGGAGTTTTGTGAAAAGATCCTGAAAGTTGATGGGGCTATCTCTACTCTCACTAAACGTACGGAAGATAGTACTTCTTTTAAAAGATCCTTTAGATAGGAAACTTGAATCTTATCTAAGAAAGGCTTATTTATATTCAGGTCATCTTCTTAGGCCTGCAATTTATTTGGCTGATGTTGCAGGTGCTTCAACTTTTTGGTTGGAGACTTTAGCGCAACAAGTATCGGATCATGATTTGTCTAGCATTGTTAAGTTGATTCAACATGCTAATAATTTCAATTGTGATGCCATTTTTTATATCAAAATTGATGTTAGATATGTCTTTAGCTATTTTAGCTAGAAGAGCTTTGTGGCTCAAATCTTGGAATGCTGATATGACTTCTAAATCCAAATTGCTATCTCTTTCTTTCCAAGGTAATAAATTATTTGGTTCTCAGTTGGATTCAATAATTTCAACTGTCACTGGGGGGAAGGGAGTTTTTTGCCTCAGGATAAAAACCTAACTGTAAATCTAAAGCTTCTAACTGTTTTCGTTCCTTTCGACATAATTAGGAACAGAAATCTAATCCTTCCCCAAAGGAATCTGTTTCCAATTGGAAGCCTTCCTCAAATTGGAATAAATCCAAGCCATTTAAGAGATCAAAGCCAGCCCCCAATTCCGCATGAAGGTGCAGCCCTCATTCCAGCTCAGCTGGTAGGGGGCAGATTAAAATTTTTCAAAGATGTTTGGATCAATTCGGACCAAAATCATTGGTTTCAGAGTATTGTCTCTCAGGGGTACAGAATAGGATTCAGAGTAAGACCGCCTGTAAGAAGATTTTTTTTTTCTCTCACGCATTCCAGCGAACCTAGTCAAGGCTCAGGCTTTCCTGAAATGTGTCTCAGACCTGGAGTTATCAGGGGTAATCATGCCAGTTCCGTTTCAGGAACAGGGTCTGGGGTTTTATTCAAATCTATTCATTGTCCCAAAGAAAGAAAATTCATTCAGACAAGTTTTTTATCTAAAGATTTTGAATCGATATGTAAGAGTACCAACTTTCAAAATGGTAACTATACGGACTATTCTGCCTTTTGTTTAGCAAGGGCATTATGTGTCCACAATAGACTTACAGGATGCATATCTTCATATTCCGATTCATCCGGATCACTATCAGTTCCTAAGATTCTCTTTTCTAGACAAGCATTACCAATGTGTTGCTCTTCCTTTTGGCCTTGCGACAGCTCCAAGAATCTTTTCAAAGGTTCTCGGTGCCCTACTCTGTGTAATCAGAGAGCGGGGTATTGCAGTGTTTCCTTATTTGGACGATATCTTGGTACTCGCTCAGTCTTTACGTTCTGCAAAATCTCACACGAATCAACTAGTGTTTCTTCAAAGACATGGTTGGAGGGTCAATTTAACAAAAAGTTAATTGATTCCTCAGACAAAGGTAACCTTATTAGGTTTCCAGATAAATTCAGTGTCCATGACTTTGTCTCTAACAGACACGAGATGTTTGAAATTGGTTGCAGCCTGTCGGAACCTTCACTCTCAGTCATTCCCTTCTGTAGCATGGAGGTTTTAGGTCACATGACTGCAGCATCGAACGCGATCCCCTTTGCTCGTTTTCATACGAGACCTCTCCAGCTTTCTATGCTGAACCAATGGTGCAGGGATTATACAAGGATATCACAATTAATATCCTTAAATCCCAATGTTCTACTTTCTCTGACATGGTGGTTAGATCACCATCGTATAATCCTAGGGGCCTCTTTCGTTCGTCCAACCTGGACTGTGATCACAACAGATGCAAGTCTTTTAGGTTGGGGAGCTGTTTGGGGATCTCTTCCAGCTCAAGGGGTTTGGAAATCTCAAGAGGCGAGATTAACAATTAATATTTTGGAACTCCGTGCAATTCTCAGGGCTCTTCAGTTTTGACCTCTGTTGAAGAGAGAACCGTTCATTTGTTTTCAGACAGACAATATCACAACTGTGGCATATGTCAATCATCAGGGTGGGACTCACAGTCCTCAAGCTATGAAAGAAGTATCTTGGATGCTTGTTTGGGTGGAATCCAGCTCCTGTCTAATTTCGGTTCATATCCCAGGTATAGACAATTGGGAAGCGGATTATCTCAGTCATCAGACTTTACATCCGGGGGAGTGGTCTCTCCACCCAGATGTGTTTTCTCAAATTGTTCAGATGTGGGGGCTTCCAGAAATAGATCTGATTGCATCTCATCTAAATAAGAAACTTCCCAGGTACCTGTCCAGGTCCAGGGATCCTCAGGCGAAAGCAGTGGATGCGTTGACACTTCCGTGGTGTTATCAACCTGCTTATATTTTCCCACCTCTAGTTCTTCTTCCAAGAGTGATCTCCAAAATCATGGAGCAATTGTTTGTGCTGCTGGTGGCTCTAGCATGGTCTCACAGGTTTTGGTATGCGGATCTTGTTCAGATGTCCAGTTGCCAACCTTGGCCACTTTTATTAAGACCAGACCTTCTATCTCAAGGTCCGTTTTTCCATCAGGGTCTCAAATCATTAAATTTGAAGGTATGGAAATTGAACACTTAGTGCTTAGTCATAGAGGTTTCTCTGACTCAGTGATTAATGCTATGTTGCATGCTCGTAAATCTGTTTCTAGAAAGATTTATTATCGAGTTTGGAAGACTTACTTTTCATGGTGTTCTCATAAATTCTCTTTTCTTTTCTTTTAAAATTCCTAGAATTTTACAGTTTCTTCAGGATGGTTTGGATAAAGGTTTGTCTGCAAGTTCCTTGAAAGGACAAATCTCTGCTCTTTGTTTTATTCCACAGGAAAATTGCTAAACTTCCTAAAATTCATTGTTTTGTACAGGCTGTGTTTCGTAACAAGCCTGTCATTAAATCTATCTCTCCTCCTTGGAGTCTTAATTTGGTTATGAAGGCTTTACAGGCTCCTCCATTTGAGCCTATGCTTTCTTTGGACATTAAACTACTTTCTTGGAAAGTGTTGTTCTTTTTAGCCATCTCTTCTGCTAGAAGAGTTTCTGAATTATCTGCTCTTTCTTGTGATTCTCCTTTTCTAAATTTTCATCAGGATAAGGCAGTTTTGCGGACTTCATTTAAATTCTTACCTAAGGTTGTGAATTCTAACAACATTATTAGAGAAATTGTTGTCCCTTCTTTGTTTCCTAATCCTAAGAATTCTTTGGGGAGATCTTTACATTCTTTGGATGTGGTGAGAGCTCTGAAATATTATGTTGAAGCCACTAAAGATTTCAGGAAGACTTCTAGTATATTTGTTATGTTTTCTAGTTCCAGGAAAGGTCAGAAGGCTTCTGCCATTTCTTTGTCATCGTGGTTAAAGCTTTTGATTCATCAAGCTTATTTGGAGTCGGGTAAAGCCCTGCTTCAGAGAATTACAGCTCATTCTACTAGATCAGTTTCCACTTCTTGGGCTTTTAAGAATGAAGCTCTAGTTGATCAGATTTGCTAAGCAGCAACTTGGTCTTCTTTGCATATATTTACTAAATTCTACCATTTTGATGTATTTGCTTTTCGGAAGCAGTTTTTGTTAGGAAGGTTCTTCAAGCAGCTGTTTCAGTTTGATTCTTCTTCTTATGATTTAAGTTTTTATTTTTGAGAATAAATTTATATTTGGGTTGTTGATTCATTTTTTTCAGCAAATTGCTGTTTTTATTTTGTCCCTCCCTCTCTAGTTACTCTTGCGTGGAGTTCCACATCTTGGGTATTGCTATCCCATACGTCACTAGCTCATGGACTCTTGCCAATTACATGAAAGAAAACATAATTTATGTAAGAACTTACCTGATAAATTAATTTCTTTCATATTGGCAAGAGCCAATGAGGCCCACCCTTTTTTATGGTGGTTATGATTTTTTGTATAAAGCACAATTATTTCCAAATTCCTTTGTTGATGCTTTTTACTCCTTTATCACCCCACTTCTTGGCTATTCGTTAAACTGAATTGTGGGTGTGGTAAGGTGATGTATTTATAGGCATTTTGAGGTTTGGGAAACTTTGCCCCTCCTGGTAAGATTGTAAGAATGAAGCTCTAGTTGATCAGATTTGCAAAGCAGCAACTTGGTCTTCTTTGCATATATTTACTAAATTCTACCATTTTGATGTATTTGCTTTTTCGGAAGCAGTTTTTGTTAGGAAGGTTCTTCAAGCAGCTGTTTCAGTTTGATTCTTCTTCTTATGATTTAAGTTTTTATTTTTGAGAATAAATTTATATTTGGGTTGTTGATTCATTTTTTTCAGCAAATTGCTGTTTTTATTTTGTCCCTCCCTCTCTAGTTACTCTTGCGTGGAGTTCCACATCTTGGGTATTGCTATCCCATACGTCACTAGCTCATGGACTCTTGCCAATTACATGAAAGAAAACATAATTTATGTAAGAACTTACCTGATAAATTAATTTCTTTCATATTGGCAAGAGCCAATGAGGCCCACCCTTTTTTATGGTGGTTATGATTTTTTGTATAAAGCACAATTATTTCCAAATTCCTTTATTGATGCTTTTTACTCCTTTATCACCCCACTTCTTGGCTATTCGTTAAACTGAATTGTGGGTGTGGTAAGGGGGTGTATTTATAGGCATTTTGAGGTTTGGGAAACTTTGCCCCTCCTGGTAAGATTGTATATCCCATACGTCACTAGCTCATGGACTCTTGCCAATATGAAATAAATTAATTTGTCAGGTAAGTTCTTACATAAATTATGTTTTCTTTCATGTAATTGGCAAGAGTCCATGAGCTAGTGACGTATGGGATATACAATCCTACCAGGAGGGGCAAAGTTTCCCAAACCTCAAAATGCCTATAAATACACCCCTCGCCACACCCACAATTCAGTTTTTACAAACTTTGCCTCCTATAGAGGTGGTGAATTAAGTTTGTGCTTAGATTCTACGTTGATATGCTCTTCTCAGCATTTTGAAGCACGATTCCTCTCAGAGTACAGCGAATGTCAGAGGGTTGTGAAGGGAGTATCACCTATTGAATGCAATAGTTTTCCTCATGAGAGATCTATTTCATAGGTTCTCTGTTATCGGTCGTAGAGATTCATCTCCTTACCTCTATTGCTTCAGTACTGGTTTGGCTATCTGCTATATGTGGATGGGTGTCTTTCGGTAAGTATGTTTTCATTACTTAAGACACTCTCAGCTATGGTTTGGCACTTTATGTATTTATTTAAAGTTCTAAATATATGTATTGTACTTATATTTGCCATGAGTCAGGTTTATGTATATTTCCTTTTGCAGACTATCAGTTTCATATTTGGGAAAATATTTTTCTTACCTGGGGTATAGTCTTTTTTTCAATTGACTGTTTTTTTTTTTCATTAAAATTCACAGGCAAAATTAGACTCGCAAGGGCGCAAAATGACAAAGTTTATTGCGTCATTCTTTGCGCGAAGGTACGTCCGATTACGCAAATTCATAATTTCCGTCGTCATAGTTGACGCCAAGTTCCTTGCACAAGGTTGCGTCTTTAATGACGCAAGTGTGTCATTTCCGGATGTTGTTAGTGCCAAAAAAAATTAAGTTACATTGTGTGTCATACTTGGCGCCAAATAATTTCATAATTTAAAACCCCATTCCTATGTGCCTCTTGCCTTTTTCTATGTCAGAGGGCTATGCTGTTTGCATTTTTTCCCCATCCCTGAAACTGCCATATAAGGAAATTGATCATTTTGCTTTATATGTTGTTTTTTCTCTTACATTTGCAAGATATGTCAATCTGATCCTGTCTCAGAAACCACTGTTGGATTCCTGCTGCCTGATAACAGTTCTACCTAAGCTAAGTGCATTTGTTGTAACTTTTGTGGAGATTATATCTCCAGCTGTGGTATGTAATAGTTGTCATGATAAGCTTTTACAGGCAGATAATGTGTCCATCAGTAATAATACAATGCCTGTTGTTCCTTCAACATCTAATGTACATGATATACCTGTGAGTATAAAAGATTTTGTTGCTGATGCAATTCAGAAGGCTTTGTCAGCCATCCCGCCTTCTAACAAACATAAAAGGTCTTTTGAAACTTCTCATAAACTTGATGAAATTTCAAATGACCGACAACATACTGAATTATGATGAGGATCTATCTGATTCAGAAGACCCTTCCTCAGATATTGACAATGACAAATCTACTTATTTGTTTAAAATGGAGTACTGTATATTCGTTCCTTGTTAAAAGAGGTGTTGATTACATTGGATATTGAGGAAACTAGTCCTCTTGATATTAAAACTAGTAAACGTTTAAATTCTGTTTATAAACCTCCTGTGGTTACTCCAGAGGTTTTTCCAGGTCCTGATGCTATTTCTGATATGATTTCTAAGGAATGAAATAGGCCTGGTATTTCTTTTATTCCTTCTTCAAGGTTTAAAAAATCGTATCCTTTGCCAGCAGTTAGATTGGAGTTTTGGGAAAAGATCCACAAAGTTGATGGGGCTATTTCTACTTTTACTAACCGTACTACTATTCCTATGGAAGAAAGTACTTCTTTTAAAGATCCTTTAGATAGGAAACTTAAATCTTATCTAAGGAAAGCTTATTTATATTCTGACCATCTTCTCAGGCCTGCCATTTCTATGGCTGATGTTGCAGCTACATCAACTTTTTGGTTGGAAAGTTTAGTGCAACAGGAAATGGATCCTGATTTGTCTAGCATTGTTTGTTTGCTTCAACATGCTAATCATTTTATATGTGATGCCATTTCTTTCATGTAATTAACAAGAGTCCATGAGCTAGTGACGTATGGGATATACATTCCTACCAGGAGGGGCAAAGTTTCCCAAACCTTAAAATGCCTATAAATACACCCCTCACCACACCCACAAATCAGTTTTACAAACTTTGCCTCCAAGGGAGGTGGTGAAGTAAGTTTGTGCTAGATTCTACGTTGATATGCGCTCCGCAGCAAGTTGGAGCCCGGTTTTCCTCTCAGCGTGCAGTGAATGTCAGAGGGATGTGAAGAGAGTATTGCCTATTGAATGCAGTGATCTCCTTCTACGGGGTCTATTTCATAAGGTTCTCTGTTATCGGTCGTAGAGATTCATCTCTTACCTCCCTTTTCAGATCGACGATATACTCTTATATTTACCATTTCCTCTACTGATTCTCGTTTCAGTACTGGTTTGGCTTTCTACAAACATGTAGATGAGTGTCCTGGGGTAAGTAAGTCTTATTTTCTGTGACACTCTAAGCTATGGTTGGGCACTTTATTTATAAAGTTCTAAATATATGTATTCAAACATTTATTTGCCTTGACTCAGAATGTTCAACTTTCCTTATTTCCAGACAGTCAGTTTCATATTTGGGATTATGCATTGAATTATCATATTTTTTCTTACCTCAAAAATTTGACTTTTTTCCCTGTGGGCTGTTAGGCTCGCGGGGGCTGAAAATGCTTCATTTTATTGCGTCATTCTTGGCGCAGACTTTTTTGGCGCAAAAATTCTTTTCCGTTTCCGGCGTCATACGTGTCGCCGGAAGTTGCGTCATTTTTTGACGTTATTTTGCGTCAAGGATGTCGGCGTTCCGGATGTGGCGTCATTTTTGGCGCCAAAAGCATTTAGGCGCCAAATAATGTGGGCGTCTTTTTTGGCGCTAAAAAATATGGGCGTCATTTTTGTCTCCACATTATTTAAGTCTCATTATTTATTGCTTCTGGTTGCTAGAAGCTTGTTCACTGGCATTTTTTTCCCATTCCTGAAACTGTCATTTAAGGAATTTGATCAATTTTGCTTTATATGTTGTTTTTTTCTTTTACATATTGCAAGATGTTCCACGTTGCAACTGAGTCAGAAGATACTACAGGAAAATCACTGCACAGTGCTGGAGCTACCAAGCTAAGTCTGCTATAAACTTTTGGTATCTGTTTTCTCCAGCTGTTATTTGTATTGCATGTCATGTCAAACTTATTAATGCAGATAAAATTTCCTTTAGTACTGTTACATTACCTGTTGCTGTCCGTCAACATCTAATTTTCAGAGTGTTCCTGATAACATAAGAGATTTTATTTTTTAAATCCATTAAGAAGGCTATGTCTGTTATTTCTCCTTCTAGTATACATAAAAGTCTTTTAAAACTTCTCTTTTTTTCAGATGAATTTTTTAAATGAACATCATCATTCTGATACTGATAATGGTTCTTCTGGTTCAGAGGTTTCTGTCTCAGAGGTTGATGCTGATAAATCTTTGTATTTGTTCAAGATGGAATTTATTCGTTCTTTACTTAAAGAAGTGTTATTTGCATTAGAAATAGAGGATTCTGGTCCTCTTGATACTAAATGTAAACGTTTAAATAAGGTTTTTAAATCTCCTGTAGTTATTCCAGAAGTGTTTTATCTCCCTGATGCTATTTCTGAAGTAATTTCCAGGGAATGGAATAATTTGGGTAATTTATTTACTCCTTCTAGACGTTTAAGCAAATTATATCCTGTGCCATCTGACAGATTAGAGTTTTTTGGGACAAAAATCCCTAAGGTTATGGGGCTGTCTCTACTCCTGCTAATGTACTACTATTCCTATGGCAGATAGTACTTCATTTAAGGATCCTTTAGATAGGAAAATTGAATCTTTTCTAAGAAAAGCTTACTTATGTTCAGGTAATCTTCTTAGACCTGCTATATTTTTTTAGCGGATGTTGCTGCAGCTTCAACTTTTTGGTTAGAAGCTTTAGCGCAACAAGTAACAGATCATAATTTTATAGCATTATTATTATTCTATAACATGCTAATAATTTTATTGGTGATACCATCTTTTGATATCATTAGAGTTGATGTCAGGTATATGTCTCTAGCTATTTTAGCTAGAAAAGCTTTATGGATTAAACTTGGAATGCTGACATGTCTTCTAAGTCAACTTTGCTTTCCCTTTCTTTCCAGGGTAAATAATCATTTCGTTCCTTTCCTCACAACAAGGAACAAAAGCCTGATCCTTCATCCTCAGGAGCGGTATCAGTTTGGAAACTATTTCCAGTTTGGAATATATCCAAGCCTTATAGAAACCTATAGCCAGCTCCTAAGTATCTATGAAGGTGCGGCCCTTATTCCAGCTCAGCTGGTATGGGGCAGATTACGTTTTCTTCAAAGAAATTTGGATCAATTCCGTTCTTAATCTCTGGTTTCAGAAACATTGTTTCAGAAAGGTACAGAATTGGCTTCAAGTTAAGGCCTCCTGCTAAGAGATTCTTTTCTTTCCCGTGTCCCAGTTGACACAGCAAGGCTCAGCATTTCTGAAATGTGTTTCAGATCTAGAGTTGGCTGGAGTATTTCTGCCAGTTCCAGTTCTGGAACAGGGGCTGGGGTTTTATTTTATCTCTTCATTGTACCAAAGAAGGTCAATTCCTTCAGACCAGTTCTGGATCTATCATTATTGAATCGTTATGTTAGGATACCAACATTCAAGATGGTTACTGTAGGACTATCCTGCCTTTTGTTTAGCAAGGGCATTATATGTCTACAATAGATTTACAGGATGTGTATCTGCATATTCCGATTCATCCAGATCACTTTTAGTGTCTGAGATTCTCTTTTTAGACAAGCATTACCAGTTTTGTGGCTCTACTGTTTGGCCTAGCCTCAGTTCCAAGAATTTTTTTCAAAGGTTCTCGGTGCCCTTCTTTCTGTAATCAGAGAATAGGGTTTTGGTATTTCCTTATTTGGACGATATCTTGGTACTTGCTCAGTCTTCTCATTTTCGAAGAATCTCATACGAATCGACTTGTGTTGTTTCTTCAAGTTCATGGTTGGAGGATCAATTTACCAATCAGTTCATTGATTCCTCAGACAAGGGTAACCTTTTTAGGTTTCTAGATAAATTCAGTGTCTATGACTCTGTCCTTGTCAGACAAGAGAAGTTTAACATTGATATCAGCTTGTCAAAACCTTCAGTCACAATCATTCCCTTTGGTAGCCTTATGCATGGAAATGTTGGGTCTTAGGACTGCCGCATCAGATGCGATCTCCTTTGCTCGTTTTCACATGCGACCTCTTCAGCTCTGTATGCTGAACCTATGGTGCAGGGATTACTCAAAGATATCTCAATTAATATCTTTAAACCGATTTTACGACACTCTCTGACATGGTGGACAGATCACCATCGTTTAGTTCAGGGGGCTTCTTTGTTCTTCCGACCTGGACTATAATCTCAACAGATACAAGTCTTACAGGTTGGGGAGCTGTGTGGGGGTATCTGACGGCACAAGGGGTTTGGGAATCTCAGGAGGTGAGATTTCCGATCAATATTTTGGAACTCCGTGCAATTTTCAGAGCTCTTCAGTCTTGGCCTCTTCTGAAGAGAGAGTTGTTCATTGTTTTCAGATATGACAATGTCACAACTGTGGCATACATCAATCATCAAGGAGGGACTCACAGTCCTCTGGCTATGAAAGAAGTATCTCGAATTTTGGTTTGGGCGGAATCCAGCTCCTGTCTAATCTCTGCGGTTTTTATCCCAGGTATGGACAATTGGAAAGCGGATTATCTCAGTCGCCAAACGTTGCATCCGGGCGAATGGTCTCTTCACCCAGAGGTATTTCTTCAGATTGTTCAAATGTGGGAACTTCCAGAAATAAATCTGATGGCTTCTCATCTAAACAAGAAACTTCCCAGGTATCTGTCCAGATCCCGGGATCCTCAGGCGAAGGCAGTGGATGCATTTTCACTTCCTTGGAAGTATCATCCTGCCTATATCTTTCCGCCTCTAGTTCTTCTTCCAAGAGTAATCTCCAAGATTCTGAAGGAATGCTCGTTTGTTCTGCTGGTAGCTCCGGCATGGCCTCACAGGTTTTGATATGCGGATCCTGTCCGGATGGCCTCTTGCCAACCGTGGACTCTTCCGTTAAGACCAGACCTTTTGTCTCAAGGTCCTTTTTTCCATCAGGATCTGAAATCCTTAAATTTAAAGGTATGGAGATTGAACGCTTGATTCTTGGTCAAAGAGGTTTCTCTGACTCTGTGATTAATACTATGTTACAGGCTCGTAAATCTGTATCCAGAGAGATATATTATAGAGTCTGGAAGACCTATATTTCTTGGTGTCTTTCTCATCATTTTTCTTGGCATTCTTTTAGAATACCGAGAATATTACAATTTCTTCAGGATGGTTTAGATAAGGGTTTGTCCGCAAGTTCCTTGAAAGGTCAAATCTCTGTTCTTTCTGTTCTTTTTCACAGAAAGATTGCTATTCTTCCTGATATTCATTGTTTTGTACAAGCTTTGGTTCATATAAAGCCTGTCATTAAGTCAGTTTCTCCTCCTTGGAGTTTGAATTTGGTTCTGGGGGCTCTTCAAGCTCCTCCATTTGAACCTATGCATTCATTGGATATTAAATTACTTTCTTGGAAAGTTTTGTTCCTTTTGGCCATCTCTTCTGCAGAAGAGTTTCTGAATTATCTGCTCTTTCTTGTGAGTCTCCTTTTCTGATTCTTCATCAGGATAAGGCGGTGTTGCGAACTTCTTTTGAATTTTTACCTAACGTTGTGAATTCCAACAACATTGGTAGAGAAATTGTGGTTCCTTCATTATGTCCTAATCCTAAGAATTCTAAGGAGAAATCGTTGCATTCTTTGGATGTTGTTAGAGCTTTGAAATATTATGTTGAAGCTACGAAATCTTTCTGTAAGACTTCTAGTCTATTTGTTATCTTTTCCGGTTCTAGGAAAGGCCAGAAAGCTTCTGCCATTTCTTGGCATCTTGGTTGAAATCTTTAATTCATCTTGCCTATGTTGAGTCGGGTAAAATTCCGCCTCAGAGAATTACAGCTCATTCTACTAGGTCAGTATCTACTTCCTGGGCGTTTAGGAATGAAGCTTCGGTTGACCAGATCTGCAAAGCAGCAACTTGGTCCTCTTTGCATACTTTTACTAAATTCTACCATTTTGATGTATTTTCTTCTTCTGAAGCAGTTTTTGGTAGAAAAGTTCTTCAGGCAGCGGTTTCAGTTTGAATCTTCTGCTTATGTTTTTTGTTAAACTTTATTTTGGGTGTGGATTATTTTCAGCAGGAATTGGCTGTCTTTATTTTATCCCTCCCTCTCTAGTGACTCTTGTGTGGAAAGATCCACATCTTGGGTAGTCATTATCCCATACGTCACTAGCTCATGGACTCTTGTTAATTACATGAAAGAAAACATAATTTATGTAAGAACTTACCTGATAAATTCATTTCTTTCATATTAACAAGAGTCCATGAGGCCCACCCTTTTTTGTGGTGGTTATGATTTTTTTGTATAAAGCACAATTATTCCAATTCCTTATTTTATATGCTTCGCACTTTTTTTCTTATCACCCCACTTCTTGGCTATTCGTTAAACTGATTTGTGGGTGTGGTGAGGGGTGTATTTATAGGCATTTTAAGGTTTGGGAAACTTTGCCCCTCCTGGTAGGAATGTATATCCCATACGTCACTAGCTCATGGACTCTTGTTAATATGAAAGAAATGAATTTATCAGGTAAGTTCTTACATAAATTATGTTTTTTGATATCATCAAACTTGATGTTAAATCTATGTCTGTAGCTATTTTAGCTAGAAGAGCTTTGTGGCTCATATATTGGAATGCTGACATGGTATCTAAGTCTAGATTACTATCTCTTTCTTTCCAAAGTAATAAGTTATTTGGTTCTCAGTTGGATTCGATTATTTCAACTGTCACTGAAGGGTAAATCTAAAGCTTTTAATCGTTTTCATTCCTTTCGACAAAATAAGGAACAGAAACCTAATCCTTCCCCCAAAGAATCTGGTTCCAATTGGAGACCTTCAAGTTGGAGTAAATCCAAGTCGTTTAAGAAACCAAAGCCAGCCCACAAGCCTGCATGAAGGTGCGGCCTTTATTCCGGCTCAGCTGGTAAAGGGCAGATTAAGATTTTTCCAAGACATTTGGGCAGATTGTGTCCAAAATCAATGGATTCAGAGTATTGTCTCTCAAGGGTACCGAATAGGATTCAGAGTAAGACCCCCTGTGAGAATATTTTTTCTCACGCATCCCAGCAAATCCAGTGAAGGCTCAGGCTTTTCTGAAGTGTGTTTCAGACCTGGATCTTTCAGGGGTAATCATACCAGTTCAGTTTCAGGAACAGGGTCTGGAGTTTTATTCAAATCTATTCATTGTCCCAGAAAGAAAGAAAATTTATTCAGACCAGTTCTGGATCTGAAAATTTTGAATCGTTATGTAAAAGTGTCAATATGGTGACTATAAGGACTATTCTGCCTTTTGTTCAGCAAGGGCATTATATGTCCACAATAGACTTACAGGATGCATATCTTCATATTCTGATTCATCCAGATCACTATCAGTTTCTGAGATTCTCTTTTCTAGACAAGCATTACCAATTTGTTGCTCTTCCATTTGGCCTGGCGACAGCTCCAAGAATCTTTTCAAAGGTTCTCGGTGCCCTACTCTCTGTAATAAGAGAACAGGGTATTGCGGGGTTTCCTTATTTGGACGATATCTTGGTACTCGCTCAGTCTTTACATTCTGCAGAATCTCACACAAATCAACTAGTGTTGTTTCTTCAAAAACATGGTTGGAGGATCAATTTACAAAAATGTTCTTTGATTCCTCAGACAAGGGTCACCTTTTAAGGTTTCCAGATAGATTCAGTGTCCATGACTCTGTCTTTAACAGACAAGAGACAATTCAAATTGGTGTCAGCCTGTCGGAACCTTCAGTCTCAGTCATTCCCTTCAGTAGATATGTGCATGGAAGTTTTAGGTCTCATGACTGCAGCATCGGACGCGATCCCTTTTGCTCGTTTTCATATGAGACCTCTCCAGCTTTGTATGCTGAACCAATGGTGCAGGGATTATACAAATATATCACAATATCCTTAAATCCCAATGTTCGACTATCTCTGACTTGGTGATTAGATCACAATCGTTTAGTTCAAGGGGGGCCTCTTTTGTTCGTCCAACCTGAACTGTGATCACAACAGATGCAAGTCTTTCAGGTTGGGGAGCTGTCTGGGGATCTCTGACAGCACAAGGGGTTTTGGAAATCTCAAGAGGTGAGATTACCAATCAATATTTTAGAAAACTCTGCTATTTTCAGGGCTCTTCAGGTTTGGCCTCTGTTGAAGAGGGAACCGTTCATTTGTTTTCAGACAGACAATATCACAACTGTGGCATATGTCAATCATCAGGGTGGGAATTACAGTCCCCAAGCTATGAAAGAAGTATCTCGGATTCTTGTTTAGGTGGAATCCAGTTCCTGTCTAATTTCTGCGGTTCATATCCCAGGTATAGACAATTGGGAAGCGGATTATCTCAGCCGTCAGACTTTACATCCGGGGGAGTGGTCGCTCCATCCAGATGTGTTTTCTCAAATTGTTCAGATGTGGGGGCTTCCAGAAATAGATCTGATTGCATCTCATCTAAATAAGAAACTTCCCAGGTACCTGTCCAGGTCCAGGGATCCTCAGGCGAAAGCAGTGGATGCGTTGACACTTCCGTGGTGTTATCAACCTGCTTATATCTTACCGCCTCTGGTTCTTCTTCTAAGAGTGATTTCCAAGATCATCATGTAACAATCGTTTGTGTTGCTGGTAGTTCCAGCATGGCCTCACAGGTTTTGGTATGCAGATCTTGTCCGGATGTCCAGTTGCCAATCTTGGCCACTTCCATTAAGGGCAGACCTTTTGTCTCAAGGTCTGCTTTTCCACCAGGTTTGAACGCCTAGTGCTTAGTCATAGAGTTTTCTCTGACTCCGTAATTAATACTATGTTACAGGCTCGTAAATCTGTTTCTAGGAAGATTTATTATCAAGTTTGCAAGACTTATATTTTCATGGTGTTCTTCTCATAAGTTCTCCTGGCATTCTTTTAGAATTCCTAGAATTTTACAGTTTCTTCAGGAGGGTTTGGATAAAGGTTTGTCTGCAAGTTCCTTGAAGGGACAAATCTCTGCCCTTTCTGTTTTATTTCACAGAAATATTGCTAAACTTCCTGATATTCACTGTTGGTCCGTATTAAGCCTGTCATTAAATCAATCTCTCCTCCTTGGAGTCTTAATTTGGTTTTGAAGGCTTTGCAGGCTCCTCCGTTTAAGCCTATGCATTCTTTGGACATTAAACTACTTTCTTGGAAAGTATTGTTCCTTTTGGCCATCTTTTCTGCTAGAAGAGTTTCCGAATTATCTGCTCTTTTTTTGTGAATCTCCTTTTCTGATTTTCCTCAGTATAAGGCAGTTTTGCGGACTTCATTTAAATTTCTACCGAAGGTTGTGAATTCTAACAACATCAATAAAGAAACATAAATAATAAATAATTGTCCCTTCTTTGTGTCCTAATCCGAAGAATTCTTTGGAGAGGTCCTTGCATTCTTTGGATGTGGTAAGAGCTTTGAAATATTATGTTGACGCTACTAAAGATTTCAGGAAGACTTCTAGTCTATTTGTTATCTTTTCTGGTTCTAGGAAAGGTCCAGAAGGCTTCTGCCATTTCCTTGGCATCATGGTTAAAGCTTTTGATTCTTCAGGCTTTTTTGGAGTTGGGTCAGGACCCGCCTCAAAGAATTACAGCTCATTCTACTAGATCAGTCTCCACTTCATGGGCTTTTAAGAATGAAACTTCAGTTGATCAGATTTGCAAAGCAGCAACTTGGTGTTCTTTGCATACATTTACTAAATTTTACCGTTTTGATGTATTTGCTTCTTCGGAAGCAGTTTTTGGTAGAAAAGTTCTTCAGGCAGCCATTTCAGTTTGATTCCTCTGCTTATGTTTGAGTTTTTTTCTTTTCATTATGAGAATAAAAACTTATATTTTGGGTTGTGGATTTATTTTTTTCAGTGAAAAATGGCTATTATTTTATCCCTCCCTCTCTAGTGACTCTTCTGTGGAGTTCCACATCTTGGGTATTACTATCCCATACGTCACTAGCTCATGGACTCTTGCCAATTACATGAAAGAAAACATAATTTATGTAAGAACTTACCTGATAAATTAATTTCTTTCATATTGGCAAGAGTCCATGAGACCCACCCTTTTTATGGTGGTTATTTTTTTTTTAAAGCACAATTAATTCCAAATTCCTTTGTTGATGCTTTTTACGCCTTTATTTATCACCCCACTACTTGGCTATTCATTAAACTGAATTGTGGGTGTGGTGAGGGTTGTATTTATAGGCATTTTGAGGTTTGGAAAACTTTGCCCCTCCTGGTAGGATTGTATATCCCATACGTCACTAGCACATGAACTCTTGCCAATATGAAAGATTAAGATTAAATTAATTTATCAGGTAAGTTCTTACATAAGTTATGTTTTTTAATTATTTAAATCTTCCATTTTCATTAAAGGGACATTAATCACTTGGGGATGATAGTATAAAATGATATAGTATATATAAAAAAAAAACTCTGCAACATACTTTTGTTATTTATTTTGTACCCTTTTCCTGTAATTCCATTCTAAAATTGTGAACATTTCAGTTCCTGTTAGAAGTGGAAGTGCAGAACACTGTTATATTCCACACAGTCATTGGCTGCACACTCCAGTGATCTATTTATAACTCACTCTAATTGATCACAGCAGATAAAGTAACCTAAGTTACAACATGGCAGCTCACATTGTTTTATAGACACTAAAACTTTACACTTATTTTGTCAATATTTAAACAGCTAACGAATTTTAAAAATACATCTACATGTTTTTCACAGACTAATCTTTTCTTTGAATACTTAATTATATCTAGCATTTATTTAGTGTTTATTGTCCCTTTCAGCAAACCAATGAGTTACAAATATGTTCGAAGTTTTATAAATGATATAAAATGATTGTTATAGATACATATTTGTGTGTTTTTAACTTACTATTTTTAAAAATAAATCTTATAATTCAGAAGAGAAGGTAGTAAAGATCACTGCTAAAGTAGGAACCCTGAAACGGAAACAGCAAATGAGAGAATTTTTGGAGCAACTCCCAAAGGACGACCATGATGATATATTCTCTGCAACACCCTTCCAGAACAAGAGAGTAAAAGTAAGTTAAGTTTCTATACAGTATCTTTTGACCTTAAAGTGATAGTATATCTGAGTGTTTAACAAACACTAGGACTTACCATCACTAAAAATAAAGTGGAGTTTAAGCAATCAGGGGGTCCGGCGCCCATGGCACAGCACTCTTCTACCAATGAGGTGATGCTTGTATCTCTAAACCAATAGCCATGCGAACAGAACACTGTCAGCTGACACACACAGCTATTGGTTTAGAGGTGCAAGCGTCACCTGATTGAAGGAGAGCGCTTTGCAGTTGGGGCCGGCCGGAGCCGATGGATTTAGCAATGTGCAGCAGCACAGACAGGGTGTGGTTAGCACCATTTTTTAAATAACCTGATCATTAAACTCGACTTTATTTTTAGTGATGGTAAATCCTAGCGTTTGTTAAACTCTCAGATTTACCATCACTTAAAGCATCCAGCTGATGCTGAGATAACAAATACAGCTTGGTCTTGCACATCATTCACATATAATGTTCACAAGTCTTAACAACTACCTTCTCATAGCTTCCTTCATGGAGAGCAAACAATGAAGATGATGTCTTTATGCTGGAGAATGCTGATCCAACTACTCCTTCATCAACTATATTTCCCCTTGATAAGACACCACAATGTGAACACATCAGTCCCGGCATGTTGGGATCTATAAACAGGTCAGTTTAGTAAAACATTCAAATGTTTTACAGAATAAGATAACGTATTATGATAATTACATATGTCAATATAATCTAAATATCAGTGTTTTTAACAGCAGATGCTTAAAGGGATACTAATCACAAATATTTTATTGTATGATTCGGATAGAGCATGCAATTTTAAGCAAGTTCCTAATTTACGCCTTTTAACAATTTTTCTATATTCTCTTGGTATCTTTATTTGAAAAAGTATGAATGTAAGCTTACGAGCTGTCCAATCTTTGGTTCAGAACCTGGGTAGCGCTTGCTGATTGGTGGCTAAATGTAGAGGAGCGTTAGGAGTAAATTGAAGAGATTACCAGTAAGAACTCTTATTTAGAAGAAAAAAATAAAATCATGAATAAAAGCGGGTTTGGATTTATATAATAGTTACACTGATATCTTCCATAACAATCAAGTTTACCATCACAAACTTTTCTTTTTTTCTTTTTTTTTTTGTACAAATTTCCATTTAACCAACTTATTTGTTTTTTTGAACAGTTTATGTAATATTTATAAATAGAAAATGCAATGTATTTTACTCCCCCCACCCGTTAATATAATGTCACCCAGCTGGAAACATTTTCTGTGGAGAACACTGTTTGATTGTTTAATGGATTCTTTTTTTCTTTATTTTTCTTTCTAATGACACGATGAGTCCACGGATCATCTAATTACTAATGGGAATATCACTCCTGCCCAGCAGGAGGCGGCACAGCAAAGCTGTTAAATATCACCTCCCTTCCCTCCAACCCCAGTCATTCTCTTTGCCTACGTTAGAGCAAGGAAGTGGTAAAGTTAGGTGTTAGTAAAAGATTCTTCAAGTAAGAGTTTATTATTTTTTAAGTAGTACAATATTGTGCTGCTTTGTTCTGGGGTGTAGCCGTAGTCCATATCAGTCTCTTCAGTAGAGCAGTGGTGGCTTTAGAGCAATGGGAACTTGTGGGACATAATTCTCACTGCACCACCCATGTAGTTTATGCTGCCCTTACTCTGAAAGCCTGAGTAAGATTACTCAGTCTTTATCTCTTTTTCCACAGGTCCATGTGAGGGAGAGGACCTCTCAAACCTGGTGAGCTGCCTTGCTGTCTGGCAGATTTATGAGGTAAGTGCTAACTTAAAGTTTGGGCACTTTATTTACAAAGAATGGGACACATAAATTCTCCTATAGATAGAGGGGACTTATGTAGACAGACAGTTTGTTATGCAGGCACTGGGGCTGAGGAGAAATTAGGCTCAGGTTTCTCGGTGGTTTTCACTGCTCCCGGCGGTTTAACTTTAGAACAAAAATGCCAACCGGGAGATTCCTTTTTTGAGACGCCCACGATGAGCGGAGCTGTGGGAGGCAGAAATTTGTGTTGCGCGCTACTTTTCCCTTACTTCCTGTGACGGGGGGGAAAGAGAGTACAGTCTCAGTCAAGACTGCGCATGTTTGTCTAAGGACATGCGTTTCTAGGACTGGAGAGCGGGTTCAACATAACTACTGCCGAGTTCCGGATCTTCTACTAAGGGGATTGTTAAAGAGCCGGTGTCAGCAGGGCAGGTAGGCACCTCAGCAAAGTTAAGCTGAGGTGTAGAGGTGTTTTGCAATATTTTTAGTCCTCTTTGCATAGAAAAATTAAGAGAGTAAAAAAGTTATGGTTTAAAATTTATTGACAGTAAAAAAATATATTAAAAAATGTAGACCTTTTATTTGATAATTTAATCCATTGTGAGTCAGAATGGACCAAGAGGTCCTGCAAAATGTCAATTGTTCTTTGTTTTGATGCCAATGTGGAACCACCAATCCCTTTCTTTTCTTCATGTATTGAGAGAACTTTGAATTATAGGGATAGACTTTTTTTCTGAGCCAAAATTTTCTAAGGCGGATGCTGTTCAAGAGTCTAATTTTACCGCCCACACATGCAGTGCCCTGTGTTTCCTCTCTTAATTCTCCTGGAGTTACGTTGCAAGACATCACTTCCCTCATGTCTTCTGCAGTCTCTGATGCATTGTCTGCTTTTCCCATGTTGCAGGGAAAAGTGTAAGAGGAAGAATAAACATTCAGTAAACGAGGTTACTGACGTAGTAGTTACTATTTCAAATGCCCCCTCTCAGAAGCCTGAGGTGGGAGGATACCTTGGTAGCATCTGAGGGTGAAATCTCAGATTCTGACAGAAGGAGGTTTTAGCTACATTGGACGACAGCGACACCATGGTCGTAGTTAATCCTAAAAAATCCAGTAAGCTAAACAAATATTTTGATGTACCTTCCTTAGTGGAGGTTTTTCCTGTACCAGATCGAGCTACTGAGCTCATTGCTAAGGAATGGGAGAGACCGGGTATCCCTTTTTCTCCATCCCCTATATTTAATAAGATGTTTTCTATAGCGGACTCTATCAAGGAGTTTTGGCAAACAGTACCCAAGGTGGAAGGAGCAATTTCCACTCTAGCCAAGATCACTACTATCCCCATAGAGGATAGTTGTGCCTTTAAGGATCCTATGGCCAAAAAATTGGAGGGGTTACTCAAAAAGATGTATGTACACCAGGGTATGTATGTAAACCACCTGCAGTGTGCATTGCTACCGTCACTAGTGCGGCGGCATACTGGTTTGATGCGTTGTCTGATTCTATTAGGACAGACACTCCCCATGAAGAGATCCAGGATAGGATCAAGGCTCTTAAGTTGGCCAATTCCTTTATTACGGATGCTTCCCTTCAGGTTATTAAACTGGGAGCAAAGATTTCGGGTTTTGCTTTTGGCGATTCCTTACAAGGGAAAGACCTTGTTTGTACCGGGTTTGACGGAAATAATTTCTGACATTACGGGAGGAAAGGACCATTTCCTCCCTCAGGATAAGAGAAAAAAACAAAAGGGACGTCAGAGTAATTTTCGTTCCTTTCAAAATTTCAGGGGGAATCCTTCCACTTCCTCTTCCAAGCAGGAACAGTCCAAACCCTCCTGGAGACCCAATCAGTCTTGGAACAACGGAAAACAATCCAAAAAGCCTGCTATTGAATCAAAAACAGCATGAAGGACCTGCCCCCCAATCCGGGACTGGATCTTGTAGGGGGCAGACTTTCCTTCTTCACTCAGGCTTGGGTTCGGGATGTTCAGGATCCCTGGGCGGTGGACATCGTGTCCCAGGGATACAAACTAGAGTTCAAGAACTTTCCTCCCAGGGCAGCTTTCTACTTTCAAAATTATCTGTAGACCAGACAAAAAGAGAGGCGTTCTTACACTGTGTACGGTACCTCTCCAACCTGGGAGTGATAGTTCCTGATCCGATGCAGGAATGGGGTCTGGGGTTCTATTCCAATCTGTTCGTGGTTTCCAAAAAGGAGGGAACCTTCAGACCAATTTTAGACCTCAAGAGTCTAAACTAATTTCTCAGAGTACCGTCCTTCAAGATGGAAACTATTCGTTCCATCCTTCCTTTGATCCAAGAGGGTCAATTTATGACAACCGTAGATTTAAAGGACGCGTACCTGCATGTTCCTATCCACAGGGACCATTGCAAGTTTCTAAGGTTTGCATTTCTAGACAAACACTCCCAGTTCATGGCTCTTCCATTCGGCCTTGCCACAGCTCACAGAATTTTCTCTAAGGTTCTGGGATCCCTGTTGACGGTGCTCCGAATGGAAGGGCATTACAGTGGCACCTTATCTGGACGACATCCTGGTCCAGGCACCATCCTTTCAACTAGCAAGATCCCACACGAAAATGTTATCTTTCCTGCGATCTCACGGATGGAAGGTAAATTTGGAAAAGAGCTCCTTAGTTCCAAATACAAGGGTAATCTTCTTGGGAACCATAATAGATTCCTTATCAATGAAGATTTTTTTTAGTGGCTCAGTGCATGGAGGTAATCGGTCTGATGGTAGCAGCAATGGACATCATCCCATTCGCCCATTTCCACCTCAGACCTCTGCAGTTAAACATGCTCATTCAGTGGAATGGAGATTATGCTGACCTGTCTCCGCGAATACAGCTGGAGCAGGAGACAAGGGATTCTCTTCTGTGGTGGTTGTCTCAGGATCATCTCTCCCAGGGAACCTGCTTTCGCAGACCCTCTTGGGTGATTGTGACAACAGACGCCAGCCTTCGGGGATGGGGAGCAGTCTGGGGCTCTGTAAAGGCTCAGTCAGAGTCTGTTCTGCCCTGCCCATAAACATTCTGGAGCTGAGAGCAATCTTCAATGCTCTTCTGGCCTGGCTCCAGTTAGCCTCTGCCCGGTTTATCAGGTTCCATTTGGACAACATAACTTCAGTGGCTTACATCAACCATCAGGGAGGAACACAGAGTTCCTTAGTCATGACAGAGGTTGCCCGGATAATTAGGTGGGCGGAGACCCACAATTGCTGTCTATCGGCGATACACATCCCAGAGGTGGACAACTGGGAGGCGGACTTCCTGAGCAGACAGACCTTTTACCAAGGGGAGTGGGAAGTGTTTTCCAGCCTGATTCTCAAATGGCGTCGGCCGGAATCGGATCTCATGGCATCTCGGCAGAATGCCAAGCTTCCGAGGTACGGATCGAGGTCAAGGGACCCTCAGGCTGTACCGATAGACGCCCTGACGGTACCTTGGAATTTCAGTCTTGCATTCTACCTCGGGTCATTGCTAGAATCAAGCAGGGGAGGGCGTCGGTGATCCTCATTGCACCGGCATGGCCTTGCAGGATTTGGTATGCAGATCTGTTGGACATGTCATCGCTTCCAGCTTGGAGACTTCCTTTGAGGAAGGACCTTCTACTTCAAGGGCCCTTCCTTCATCCAAATCTAGTTTCTCTGAAGCTGACTGCTTGGAGATTTAATGCTTAATCTTATCCAAGCTGAGTTTTTCGGAATCGGTCATAGAGACCATGATTCAGGCTCGTAAACCTGTGACTAGAAAGATTTACCACAAAATATGGCGTAAATATATATGTTGGTGTGAATCCAGGGGCTACTCTTGGAGTAGAGTTAGAATTCTGTCCTGTCTCCAAGAAGGTTTGGAGAAGGGATTATCGGCAAGTTCCGTAAAGTGTCAAATATCTGCATTGTCTATATTGTTACATAAACGTCTGGCGGACGTACCAGACTTGCAATCGTTTTGTCAGGCCTTGGTCAGGATAAGGCCTGTGTTCAAACCAGTTACTCCTCCCTGGAGTCTTAATTTAGTTATTAAAGTTCTTCAAGGGGCTCTGTTTGAGGCTATGCATTCCTTGGATATTAAGTTGTTATCTTGGAAAGTTTTGTTTCTTGTTGCTATTTCATCTGCTCGTAGAGTGTCAGAGCTCTCGGCATTACAGTATATTTTTCATTCGGATAAGGTAGTTTTACATACCAAATTAGGTTTTCTCCCTAAAGTAGTTTCTGACTGAAACATTAATCAGGAGATTGTTGTTCCTTCTTTGTGTCCTAATCCTCCTCAGAAGGAACGGCTTCTGCACAATCTAGACGTGGTACGTGCACTAAAATTTTATTTACAGGCGACTAAGGATTTTCGTCAGTCTTCTGCCTTGTTTGTGGTTTTCTCTGGAAAACGTAAGGTACAGAAAGCTACGGCTACTTATCTTTCTTTGTGGCTGAAGAATATCATACGTTTTGCCTATGAAACTGCTGGACAGCAACCTCCAGAGAGAGTTACGGCTCATTCCACAAGGGCTGTTGCTTCCTCATGGGCATTCAAAAAATGAAGCTTCTGTGGAACATATTTGCAAGACTGCAACTTGGTCCTCTCTTCACACTTTTCAAAATTCTATAAATTTGACACTTTTGCCTCAGCTGAGGCCGCTTTTGGGAGAAAGGTTCTTCGAGTAGTGGTGCCTTCCGCTTAGGTTCCCTCCCTTATCATCTGTGTACTCTAGCTTGGGTATTGATTCCTATTAGTAATTAGATGATCCGTGGACTCATCGTGTCAATAGAAAGAAAACAAAATTTATTCTTACCTGATAAATTTATTTATTTCTTGACACGGTGAGTCCACGGCCCGCCCTGTTTTTTAGACAGTTTGTTGGTATGTTATAACTTCAGACACCTCTGCACCTTGTTGCTTCCTTTCTCTCCTTTACTTTGGTCGAATTACTAGGGTTGGAGGGAAGGGAGGTGATATTTAACAGCTTTGCTGTGGTGCTCTTTGCTGCCTCCTGCTGGGCAGGAGTGATATTCCCATTAGTAATTAGATGATCTGTGGACTCATTGTGTCAAGAAAGAAATCAATTTATCAGGTAAGCATACATTTTATTTTGTTTTTTTATTTTAACTGCGGCCAGCCAGTGGTGTTTTTATGCTGTGCACTTGTCTGAAATCACAGGTTCATTTTTTAAGCTAAGCTTTAGATTACAAAAGAAAAACAAACTAACATTTAATTTTAATCTCCATCTTCTGAGGGTTGTTTTATTAGTGAGTTAGTATGGATAGTTAGTTATTATTTAGGTGATGAAATATTAGTATATTTGTTACAATGTAGTATTTAAAAATTCTACATTTTATTCAAACTGCTCAAAACTTCAAGCAAGTGTGTGAAACACTAAAAAAGGTTATTAATCACTTTGGAGCTGCATTATAAATGTATTAAAGGGACAGTCTAGCCCAATTTAAACTCTTATGATTCAGATAGAGCATAGTATCATACAATTTTAAACAACTTTCTGATTTTGCAGTTACCTTGCTATTCTTTTTTAAAAGCTAAACCTAGCTAGGCTCTTGTGCTTATTTTTAAAGGGATAGTAAACACCAAAAATGTTATTGTTTAAATGTATATCATCACTTTTTCTTTCATGTAATTAGCAAGAGTCCATGAGCTAGTGACGTATGGGATATACATTCGTACCAGGAGGGGCAAAGTTTCCCAAACCTTAAAATGCCTATAAATGCACCCCTCACCACACCCACAATTCAGTTTTACAAACTTTGCCTCCCGTGGAGGTGGTGAATTAAGTTTGTGCTAGATTCTACGTTGATATGCGCTTCGCAGCAGGCTGGAGCCCGGTTTTCCTCTCAGAGTGCAGTGAATGTTAGAGGGATGTGAAGAGAGTATTGCCTATTTGAATACCATGGTCTCCTTCTACGGGATCTATTTCATAGGTTCTCTGTTATCGGTCGTAGAGATTCATCTCTTACCTCCCTTTTCAGATCGACGATATACTTTTATGTACCATTACCTCTACTGATTCTCGTTTCAGTACTGGTTTGGCTATCTACTATATGTAGATGAGTGTCCTGGGGTAAGTAAAATCTTATTTTTTGTGACACTCTATGCTATGGTTGGGCACTTTATATATAGTTCTAAATATATGTCTTTAAACTTATATTTGCCATGATTCAGGATAATCAGTATTCCTTTATAATTCAGACTGTCAGTTTCATTATTTGGGATAATGCATTTTAATTCAATTTATTTTTCATTACCTTGAAAATTCTCAATTGGCCATTTTCCCTGCGTGCTGTTAGGCTCGCGGGGGCAGAAAATGTTGCTTTTTATTGCGTCATTCTTGGCGCTGACTTTTTGGCGCAAAATATTTTGTCATTTCCGGCACCGTAGTTAACGCCGGAAGTTGTATTCTGTTACGTCATTTTTTGACGCATGTGTATTCAGACATTTTTTTCCCGCCAAAAAATGTGGGCGTCTGTTTCGGCGTCAGAGGATGTGGCGTCATACTTGGCGCCAAAGAATATGGGCGTTGTATTTAGCGCCAATAATGTGGGCGTCATTTTTGGCGCCAAAAAATGTGGTTTTTAAATCTCACTTTTTTATTGCTTCTGGTTTTTAGAAGCTTATTATTTTGCATTTCTTTTCCCATTCCTGAAACTGTCATTTAAGGAATTTGATAATTTTGCTTTAAAGATTGTTTTTTTCTATTACATATTGCAAGATTTCTCTGTTCCTGTTTCAAAATCGTTCTAAGGGATTCCCTTTGACTGAGGTTCAGTCCTACCAAAGCTAAGTTCATTTATTTTAAAAATGTTATGAATGTTTTTCTTTAGCTATGGTTTGTAATAAGTTATCATGATAAACTTTTACATGCAGAATCCGTTAGTATTTATGCTTTATATATTTGCTATTCTTTTTACATCTTATGTTCAAGAATTACGTAGAAGATTTATAAGAATATTTTTCTGATTCTAGTTTAAAGGCTTTGTCTGACATCGTGCCTTCTAATAAAAAATTTTAGGTCTTTTTCAAACTTCTTTTTTAATTATTGCAGTTTCAAATGACCAACTACATAATGATTTATCCTTCTCTGATGATGTTTTTTCTCATTTCAGAATTTTCTTCATCAGATATTGACACTATCAAATTCACTTTTTTATTTTTAAAGTACATTTGTTCTTTGTTGAAAAGGTGTTGATTATTTTGGATATTAAGGTAATTAGTTCTTTCCAGACTAACTAACATTTTATTTCTGCTTATTTATTCTTCTGTATTTTCAGAGATTATTTTCCAGTTCCTCATACTAGGGAATGGAATAGGCTGGGAATTTTCTTTTATTCCTTTCTTTAAAGGATTTAAATTATATTCTTTGCCGGCAATTCATTTCAATTTTGATGGTTCTCCAATTTAATGGGGCTATCTCTACTCCTGCTATTGTTTCTATAGCAAAATAGTATTTATTTTTCCTTTAGATGGTTGTATCCTATTTAAAGGGACACTGTACCCAAAAATTTTCTTTCGTGATTCAGATTGAGCATGAAATTTTAAGAAACTTTCTAATTTACTCCTATTATCAAATTTTCTTCTTTCTCTTGGTATCTTTATTTGAAATGCAAGAATGTAAGTTTAGATGCCGGCCCATTTTTGGTGAACAACCTGGGTTGTCCTTGCTGATTAGTGGATAAATTCATCCACCAATAAAAAAGTGCTGTCCAGAGTACTGAAACCAAAAAAAAACTTAGATGCCTTCTTATTCAAATAATGATATCAAGAGAACGAAGAAAAAATGATAATAGGAGTAAATTAGAAAGTTGCTTAAAATTGCATGCTCTTTCTGAATTACAAAAGAATTTTTTTGGGTATAGTGTCCCTTTAAGGAAAATTATTTTTCACCTGTGATTTATTTGAATGATGTTGCAATTGCTTCATTTATTCTGTTTACTTTAAATTCAAGTTTCAGATTATGTTTTATTTAGCATTGTTAAGGGACAAAGTCTTCTGCTCATTTGAGGTTCAGACTGGGTGCTGTTGCATTTGTCTTGTTGTCTTGCATTTGTTTATGCAAGTCTGGTGTTGACTGGTCCTTTAACTGGATTAACATGCTAATGATTTCATTTGTATCTTCATTTTATTGAATATTTTCACAAATGAGGTTTAATCTATGTCTTTAGCTGTTTTTAGCTAGAAGAATTTTGTGATTTCTAAAAATCCTTATTTCTTTTTTCCAAGATAATCAATTATTTGATTCATTTCTTAACTGTTACTCTGGGCTTCAAGATTGAGTTCTAAGAATAAAACTTTGAGCTATTTTTAGTTCGGTTGTTCTTACTCAGGAACAAAATTCTAAACTCTTATCCAAGTAACATGTTTTTAATTGGAAGTTTTTTGGTTCTATTCGGTCCAAATTTCTTAGATTTTGGTGTAGAATAAAATTTAGAGTTAAACCGTCTATGAGAAGTCTTTTTCTCTCTTTTATATTCCAGCTATTCCAGTAAGGCTAACATTTTCCTATATATTTTGGGTAATGTTGAAGTGCGGCTAATCACCTGTTGGGGCTCAAGCGCTGCTCAGATCTGGAATCTTCTGGGGTATTTATTCCTGTTCCATTTTTAGGAACTGGGTTTTGAGGTTTTTATTCAAAACTATTCATTGTTCCAAAGATAGAAAATCTTTTGGTATTTATATGGTCTATTCTGCCTTTTTTTGGTCAGTGATAGCATTATTTGTTTTCGTTAGATACAATAGATGCATATCTTCATTTTCTGTTTTCATTCAGATTATTTTTCATTTCTGAGACTACGGAATCTCATATGATTCAACTTTGTTTTTTCAAGACATGGTTAGAGGAGTTTTTTTATCAAAAGCTCTTGATTCCTCACACAAGGGTCACCTTTTTTAGGTTTCCAGATAGATTGTGTCACTGCCTTTGTCTCTAACAGACAAGTGACTTTTTTATTGGATTCTGTCTGTCGGTACCTTCAGTCTCTATTATTTTGAATAATGGTGCAGGGATTCTAGGATTTCACTTTTTAAATCTTCGAATTCTATGTTTATCTATCTTTGATTAGGTGGTTAAGATAACCATCATTTAGTTCTACAGGTCTCTCAACCTGGACCATGATCTCTATAGATGCGAGTCTTTTAGGTTGGGAGGCTGTCTGAGGTTCTCTGTCAGCACAAGGGGTTTGGAAATCTCAGGAGGCGAGATTACCATTTGATATTTTGGAACTCCGTGCATTCCCAGAGTTCTTCAGTTGGTTTCTTTTGAAGAAGAGACGTTTATTGTTTTTTTCAGACATTATCACATCTGTGGTGTATGTCATTCATCAGGGTGTGACTATCAGTCTTTAGACTGTGACGAAAGTATCTCGGATATTTGCTTAGGCTAAATCTAGCTCCTATCTAAAATTCTGGGGTCCTTTTTCCCAGGTATAGATGTTTGGGAAGCAGATTATCTCTGTTTATCAAGCTTTACATCCGGGAGAATGGTCTTTACCCAGATATGTTTTTCAATTTTTTGGATGTGTTGGCCTCTCGTCTTAACAAGGAACTTCCCAGGGGCCTATTTCAGGTCCGGGGATCCTCAGGCGGAAGTAGCGTATGCATTGACACTTCCTTGGAATTATCATTCTGTCTATATCCTCCGCCTCTAGTTCTTCCAAAATTCTAATGGAGCGTTCATTTGTTCTGTTGGTGGTTCCAGCATGGCCTCACAGGTTTTGGTATGCGGATCTCATTCGGATGGCCAGTTGCCAACCTTGGACATTTCCGTTAAGACCAGACTTTTTATCTCAAAGCCATTTTTCCATCAGGATCTCAAATCATTTAATTTGAAGGTATGGCGATTGAACGTTTGATTCTTAGTCATAGAGGTTTCTCTGACTCAGTGATTAATACTATGTTACAGGTTTGTAAATCTGTCTCTAGAAAGATTTATTATCGAGTTTGGAAGACTTTCATTTCTTGGTGTTCTTCTCATAAATTCTTTTGGCATTCTTTTAGAATTCCTAGAATTTTACAATTTTTCAGGTTGGTTTAGATAAGGTTTTGTTTGCAAGTTCTTTGAAAGGACAAATCTCTTCTCTTTCTGTTCTTTTTCACGGAAAGATTGCTATTCATTCTGATATTCATTGTTTTGTACAGGCTTTGGCTTGTATCAAACCTGTCATTAAGTCATTATCTCCTCCTTGGAGTCTCAATTTGGTACTGAGGGCTTTACAGGCTCCTCCGTTTGAACCTTTGCGTTCTCTGGACATTAAAATTACTTTCTTGGAAAGTATTGTTCCTTTTGGTTATCTCTTCTGCTAGAAGAGTTTCTGAGTTTTCTGCTCTTTCTTGTGGATCTCCTTTTCTGATTTTTCATCAGGGTAAGGCAGTGTTCCTTCCTGTTGTTCATTATTTTGTTCAGGCTTTGGTTCTTATCAAACCTGTCATTAAGCCAATTTCTCCTCCTTGGAGTTTTAATTTGGTTCTAAAGGCTTTACAGGCTCTTCTATTTGAGCATATGTTTTCTCTAGACATTATTTACTTTCATGGAAAGTATTGTTCTTTTTAGACATCTCTTCAGCGAGAACAATTTTTAATTATCTGTTCTTTCTTGTGAGTCTCCTTTTCTGATTTTTTCATCAGGATAAGGTGGTTTTTGCTATCCTCATTTCATTTCTTACCTAAAGTTGTGATTTCTATCAACATTAGGGAGGAATTATTGTCTTTTCCTAAGACTTCTTTGGTAAGATTCTTACTTTCTTTGGATATGGTAAGAGTTTTGAAATCTTATGTTGAAGCTATTCAGATTTCAGATAGTCTTCTAGTCTATTTGTTATCTTTTCTGGTGTTAGGAAGGTCAAAAGGCTTCTGCCATTTATTTGGCATCTTGCTTAAACTTTTGATTCATCATGCTTATTTGGAGTCGGCTGGATTCCCGCCTCGGAGGATTATGGCTCATTCTACTAGGTAAGTTTCTACTTCCTGGGTTTTTTAAGAATGAAGCTTCTGTTGATCAGATTTGCAAAGCAATGACTTTGTTTTCTTTGCATACTTTTACTATGTTCTACCATTTTGATGTTTTCTCTTCTTTAGAAGCAGTTTTGGTAGAATGGTACTTCAGGCAGCTGTTTCAGTTTGATTCTTCTGCTTATATTTTCAGTTTTTTTCATTATAAAATTGAAACCTTTTTGATTTGGGTAGTGGATTAATTTTTCAGCGGAATTGGCTGTCTTTTTTTTTTTTTTTATCCCTCCCTCTCTAGTGACTCTTGCGTGGAAGTTCCACATCTTGGGTATTTATTATCCCATACGTCACTAGCTCATGGACTCTTGCTAATTACATGAAAGAAAACATAATTTATGTAAGAACTTACCAGATAAATTCATTTCTTTCATATTAGCAAGAGTCCATGAGGCCCACCCTTTTTTGTGGTGGTTATGATTTTCTGTATAAAGCACAATTATTCCAATTCCTTATTTTTTTTTTATGCTTTCGCTCCTTTTTTTATCACCCCAGTTCTTGGCTATTCGTTAAACTGAATTGTGGGTGTGGTGAGGGGTGTATTTATAGGCATTTTAAGGTTTGGGAAACTTTGCCCCTCCTGGTAGGAATGTATATCCCATACGTCACTAGCTCATGGACTCTTGCTAATATGAAAGAAATGAATTTATCAGGTAAGTTCTTACATAAATTATGTTTTTTTTTACCATTCCCCAGTTTTGCATAACCAACACTGTTATAGAAATATACTTTTTACCTGTGTGATTACCTTGTATCTAAGCTTCTGCAGACTGTCTCCTTACCTCAGATCTTTTGACAGACATGCATTTCAGGCAATTACTGCTGACTCTTAAATAACTTAATGTGCGTTAGAACAATGTTATTTATATGAAACACATGGACTAATGCCCCCTAGCTGTGAAAAACTGTCAAATGCATTCAGATAAGAAGTGACCTTCAAGGGCTTAGAAATTAGCATATGAGCCTAACTAGGTTTAGCTTTCAGCTAAGAATACCAAGAGAAGAAAGCAAATTTGATGATAAAAGTAAATTAGAAAGTTGTTTAAAATTACATGCCCTATCTGAATCATAAAAGTTTAATTTGGACTTTACTATCCATTTAAGCCCTTAAAGGCCACCTCTTATCTCAGTGCATTTTGACAGTTCTTCATAGCTAGACAGCATTAGTTTATGTGGGCCATATAGATAATTGTGCTCACTCCCGTGGAGTTAGCACTGATTGGCTAAAATGCCAGTCTGTCAGAAGAACTGAAATAAGGGGGCAGTCTGCAGAGGCTAAAAAGTGTATTAATATAACTGTGTTGCTTATACAAAACTTGGTAATGGGTAATAAAGAGATTACTCTGGCGTATACCGTCTCTTTATTTTTGTGTATTAAAAACCTTTTTGTAATATACTTGCTTTTTTTTGTCATTTTTCCTGTACTTTAACTCTGAAAATTGTGAGCTTTCCAATTCCCCTGGGTTTCTATTAAGTAATGATCCCTGTCATATTGTTGCTTCATTATCCTAGATTTAAAATACAGGTCTCATCTTTATTCCTTTTATTCTCTGCTGAGGCCAGTTAGAAAGAGTTAAAAATTAGCTGATAAAGTAACTATATCACAAGATTTAAAGTCCATTTAGCATGTCTATATTCAACACAACAATTGTCTGCACACTTTAATGACATATCCGTTCCTAATTGTTCTCAACAGTAGAGATGAGATCAGAGAAACCTAGCAGCACCCTTTACTTTATAGAAACTAAAACGTCACACATATTAGCTATTTAAACTAATAAATATAATGTTAAAAAATAAATCTCAGGCTAATCTTTGATTTAAATACATCCTTATATCTAGCAGTTATTTTGTTTTCTTTTATTGTTTGTCACACATGTAAATTAACATTAAAATGATCATTTTATATTCTTCACTACACAGGACAAATAATGACAAATATGTGTATAGAATGCAGAAGAGCTCAAGAGGAGACAAGTTTATGACCTGGGGCAAAATCAAGAAAAGAACGGTAATATGCTTGCAATTATTTCAATGTTGAACTTTTGACTTGAACAATGTCCAAAGTAAAAAATTGTTAGTGGGGTGTTTTTTTTCTTCTTTTCTTTCCAATGGCATGGAGAGTCCACAAATTAATTAATTACTGTTGGGAATTCAACACCTGGCCACCAGGAGGAGGCAAAGACACCCCAGCCAAAGCATTAAGTATCCCTCCCATTTCCCATAAGTCATTATTTGCCTCTGTAACTTGGAGGTTGAGGAAGATGGCGCTCTGAAGAAAATTGGATTTAGGTCCTTTAATAGGTAGTTTCCCTGCAAGATAGGACTGGGGTTAATGCTGCATCCATGTAAAGAGTATAGGTAGATGTTAGCTTTTTAAACTATGCTTTTAAATGTAAACACCCCCAAGAAACAACAACCCACAAACAAACTGTTATAACCCAAAATGAGAGTTCTTAATTTTTTTACTACATATTAACAATAACTAATTCTTTCTTGTATTTCAGTTTTGAAAGTATGCGTGCATGTACATTTCAATGTGTGAATTTTTTCCTATTAATATATTTGTTTTACTTCAGAGTGGTGTTTCGTATGCAACTCCAATCTCTCGAAGAAGGGTCTCCTCAAATAAAGGTAGGCTCTGAAATGTCAGATCTGATGTTTGTACCCTTTGAGATATCCTTTTTATTTTCTACACCATGTCTGGCCTTAAAGGGACATAAAACCCACATTTTTTCTTTCATGATTTAGAAAGAGTAATTTTAAACAACTTTCTAATTTACTTCTATTATCTAATTTGCTTCATTCTCTTGATATTCTTTGCTGAAAAGCATAATTAGATAGGTTCAGTAGCTGCTGATTGGTGGCTGCACACAGATGCCTCATGTGATTGGCTCACCCATGTGCATTGCTATTTTTTCAACAAAGGATATCTAAAGAATTAAGCAAATTAGATAATAGAGGTAAATTGGAATGTTGTTTAAAATTGTATTCCTCTATCTTAATATAATTTCTCTTGTAAGGTGTATCCAGTCCACGGATTCATCCTTTACTTGTGGGATATTCTCCTTCCTAACAGGAAGTGGCAAAGAGAGCACACAGCAGAGCTGTCCATCTATCTCCACCCCCCAGTCATTCTCTTTGCCGGCTCTAAGCAATAGGGTCTCTCTCGGAAGGGTAAAGTGAATGTGGTGTTAGATTTGTAGTTTTTGTTCTACAAGCAAAAGTTTATTTTTAAATGGTACCGGTTTGTACTATTTACTCTCCAGCAGAAAAGGGATGAAGATTTCTGCAGAGAGGAAAATGATTTTAGCATGTTGTAACTAAAATCCACTGCTGTTCCCACACAGGACTGAGGAGTACAAGAAAACTTCAGTTGGGGGGAACGGTTTGCAGATTAAGCTGCAATAAGGTATGTTCAGTCATTTATTTCTAGACAAGACTGTGATAATGCTAGAAAAGGACTGATAAGATCCCCATGAGGGAAGGGTAAGCTTTATTCAGAGACTAAGTATGGAATTACAAGCTTGCATTACAGGGCTAATTTATGCTGGTTGACACTTTTTTATGGGTTGACACTTTTTGATGGCAAACCGTTTTTATTTATAAACATCGTTTTTGAGACACTTAGAAGGTCCTTTTGGGTTTCTTTCAGGGGCTGTTACCCACATGGCTAGTATTATAACTCCTAGGAGTGTTTCTTTAGGCCTCACAGCACCGGAGTAAGGTGGGAGGAGCCTAATTTTGCGCCTCAGATGTGCATTTAGATGGACTAGATCTTCAGGCTGTGTTCACATGGTGGTGGCTCCTGCTACGATTTGAGGACCCATAAGAAGCTTTTTCCCCATAAATCCGACTCCTAAGCAATGTTCCCTCTAATTTTTTTTCCGTGCGTGCAATTATTTTTTTCTGTGTGCGCGCTTGATACCGCTTGTGTGCGGCACTATATATATATATATATATGTGTGTATGTATGTGGATATATATATATATATATATACACACACACACACACACACACACACACACACACATATATATATATATATATATATATATATATATTTCTCCTGTTAAGTGTAGTCAGTCCACGGGTCATCCATTACTTATGGGATATTAACTCCTCCCCAACAGGAAGTGCAAGAGGATCACCCAAGCAGAGCTGCTATATAGCTCCTCCCCTCTACGTCATACCCAGTCATTCTCTTGCACCCAACTAATAGATAGGATGTGTGAGAGGACTGTGGTTATTAAACTTAGTTTTTATTTCTTCAATCAAAAGTTTGTTATTTTAAACGGCACCGGAGTGTGTTGTTTTTTCTCAGGCAGCATTTGAAGAAGAATCTACCTGAGTTTTGTGTATGATCTTAGCGGACGTAACTAAGATCCATTTGCTGTTCTCGGCCATTCTGAGGAGTGAGGTAACTTGAGAACAGGGGACAGCGGGCAGGTTCACCTGCAAAGAGGTATGTTGCAGTATATTATTTTCTAAGGAATGGAATTGACTGAGAAAATACTGCTAATACCGATATAATGTAAGTACAGCCTTAAATGCAGTAGTAGCAACTGGTATCAGGCTGATATGTATGTATGTTTACACTTAAGTATTTCTTCTGTTATGTGTGATCAGTCCACAGGTCATCATTACTTCTGGGATATAACTCCTCCCCAACAGGAAATGCAAGAGGATTCACCCAGCAGAGCTGCATATAGCTCCTCCCCTCTACGTCACTCCCAGTCATTCTCTTGCACCCAACGACTAGATAGGATGTGTGAGAGGACTATGGTGATTATACTTAGTTTTTATAACTTCAATCAAAAGTTTGTTATTTTACAATAGCACCGGAGCGTGTTATTACCTCTCTGGCAGAGTTTGAAGAAGAATCTACCAGAGTTTTTTACTATGATTTTAACCGGAGTAGTTAGGATCATATTGCTGTTTCTCGGCCATCTGAGGGAGGTAAAAGCTTCAGATCAGGGGACAGCGGGCAGATGAATCTGCATTGAGGTATGTAGCAGTTTTTATTTTCTGAATGGAATTGATGAGAAAATCCTGCCATACCGTTATAATGACATGTATGTATACTTTACACTTCAGTATTCTGGGGATGGTATTTCACTGGAATTACTCTGTTAAAAGTACATTAAACCTTTTAATAGGTATTTATTATGTTAAACGTTTTTGCTGGAATGTAGAATCGTTTGCATTTTCTGAGGTACTGAGTGAATAAATGTTTGGGCATTATTTTTCCACTTGGCAGTTGCTTGTTTTAATTGTGACAGTTTCGTTTCTCTCTCACTGCTGTGTGTGAGGGGGAGGGGCCGTTTTTGGCGCTCTTTGCTACGCATCAAAAATTTCCAGTCAGTTACTCTCGTATTTCCTGCATGATCCGGTTCATTTCTAACAGAACTCAGGGGTCTTCAAACTTCTTTGGAGGGAGGTAGATTCTCTCAGCAGAGCTGTGAGACTTATATATTGACTGTGATTAAAAACGTTGCTCTATAATTTTTATGTTTCAAATTTAATTATTGTTACTTTACTAATGGGAACAAACCTTTGCTAAAAGTTGTGTTGTTTTCAAGGATTGATGCTATAACTGTTTTTTCAGTTCATTAATTCAACTGTCATTTAATCGTTTAGTGCTTCTTTGAGGCACAGTACGTTTTTGTTAAATAAGATTGTAACCAAGTTGCAAGTTTATTGCTAGTGTGTTAAACATGTCTGATTCAGAGGAAGATACCTGTGTCATTTGTTCCAATGCCAAGGTGGAGCCCAATAGAAATTTATGTACTAACTGTATTGATGCTACTTTAAATAAAAGCCAATCTGTACAAATTGAACAAATTTCACCAAACAGCGAGGGGAGAGTTATGCCGACTAACTCGCCTCACGTGTCAGTACCTGCATCTCCCGCCCGGGAGGTGCGTGATATTGTGGCGCCTAGTACATCTGGGCGGCCATTACAGATAACATTACAAGATATGGCTACTGTTATGACTGAAGTTTTGGCTAAATTACCAGAACTAAGAGGCAAGCGTGATCACTCTGGGGTGAGAACAGAGTGCGCTGATAATACTAGGGCCATGTCTGATACTGCGTCACAGCTTGCAGAGCATGAGGACGGAGAGCTTCATTCTGTGGGTGACGGTTCTGATCCAAACAGATTGGATTCAGATATTTCAAATTTTAAATTTAAATTGGAGAACCTCCGTGTATTACTAGGGGAGGTTTTAGCGGCTCTTAATGATTGTAACACTGTTGCAATACCAGAGAAATTGTGTAGGTTGGATAAATACTTTGCGGTACCGGCGAGTACTGACGTTTTTCCTATACCTAAGAGACTAACTGAAATTGTTACTAAGGAGTGGGATAGACCCGGTGTGCCGTTCTCACCCCCTCCAATATTTAGAAAGATGTTTCCAATAGACGCCACCACACGGGACTTATGGCAAACGGTACCTAAGGTGGAGGGAGCAGTTTCTACTTTAGCTAAGCGTACCACTATCCCGGTGGAGGATAGCTGTGCTTTTTCAGATCCAATGGATAAAAAATTAGAGGGTTACCTTAAGAAAATGTTTGTTCAACAAGGTTTTATATTGCAACCCCTTGCATGCATCGCGCCGATTACGGCTGCGGCAGCATTTTGGATTGAGTCTCTGGAAGAGAACCTTAGTTCAGCTACGCTGGACGACATTACGGACAGGCTTAGAGTCCTTAAACTAGCTAATTCATTCATTTCGGAGGCCGTAGTACATTTAACCAAACTTACGGCTAAGAACTCAGGATTCGCCATTCAGGCACGTAGGGCGCTGTGGCTAAAATCCTGGTCAGCTGATGTAACTTCTAAGTCCAAATTACTTAATATACCTTTCAAGGGGCAAACTTTATTTGGGCCCGGTTTGAAAGAAATTATCGCTGACATTACAGGAGGTAAGGGCCACGCCCTGCCTCAAGACAAAGCCAAAGCTAAGGCTAGACAGTCTAATTTTCGTCCCTTTCGGAATTTCAAAGCAGGAGCAGCACCAACTTCCACTGCACCAAAACAGGAAGGAGCTGTTGCTCGTTACAGACAAGGCTGGAAACCTAACCAGTCCTGGAACAAGGGCAAGCAGGCCAGGAAACCTGCTGCTGCCCCAAAGACAGCATGAATCGAGGGCCCCCGATCCGGGACCGGATCTAGTGGGGGGCAGACTCTCTCTCTTCGCCCAGGCTTGGGCAAGAGATGTTCAGGATCCCTGGGCGCTAGAGATCATATCTCAGGGATACCTTCTAGACTTCAAATTCTCTCCCCCAAGAGGGAGATTTCATCTGTCAAGGTTGTCAACAAACCAGATAAAGAAAGAAGCGTTTCTACGCTGTGTACAAGATCTGTTATTAATGGGAGTGATCCATCCGGTTCCGCGGTCGGAACAAGGACAAGGGTTTTACTCAAACCTGTTTGTGGTTCCCAAAAAAGAGGGAACTTTCAGGCCAATCTTGGATTTAAAGATCCTAAACAAATTCCTAAGAGTTCCATCGTTCAAAATGGAAACTATTCGGACAATCTTACCCATGATCCAAAAGGGTCAGTACATGACCACAGTGGATTTAAAGGATGCTTACCTTCACATACCGATTCACAAAGATCATTACCGGTATCTAAGGTTTGCCTTCTTAGACAGGCATTACCAGTTTGTAGCTCTTCCATTCGGATTGGCTACGGCTCCAAGAATCTTCACAAAGGTTCTGGGTGCCCTTCTGGCGGTACTAAGACCGCGAGGAATTTCGGTAGCTCCGTACCTAGACGACATTCTGATACAAGCTTCAAGCTTTCAAACTGCCAAGTCTCATACAGAGTTAGTTCTGGCATTTCTAAGGTCGCATGGATGGAAAGTGAACGAAAAGAAGAGTTCTCTCTTTCCTCTCACAAGAGTTCCATTCTTGGGGACTCTTATAGATTCTGTAGAAATGAAGATTTATCTGACAGAAGACAGATTAACAAAGCTTCTAAATGCATGCCGTGTCCTTCATTCCATTCAACTCCCGTCAGTAGCTCAATGCATGGAGGTGATCGGCTTAATGGTAGCAGCAATGGACATAGTACCCTTTGCACGTCTACATCTCAGACCGCTGCAATTGTGCATGCTGAGTCAGTGGAATGGGGATTACTCAGACTTGTCCCCTACTCTGAATCTGGATCAAGAGACCAGAAACTCTCTTCTATGGTGGCTTTCTCGGCCACATCTGTCCAGGGGGATGCCATTCAGCAGGCCGGACTGGACAATTGTAACAACAGACGCCAGCCTACTAGGTTGGGGCGCTGTCTGGAATTCTCTGAAGGCTCAGGGACAATGGAATCAGGAGGAAAGTCTCCTGCCAATAAACATTCTGGAATTGAGAGCAGTTCTCAATGCCCTTCTGGCTTGGCCCCAGTTAAAAACTCGGGGGTTCATCAGGTTTCAGTCGGACAACATCACGACTGTAGCTTACATCAACCATCAAGGAGGGACAAGAAGCTCCCTAGCAATGATGGAAGTATCAAAGATAATTCGCTGGGCAGAGTCTCACTCTTGCCACCTGTCAGCAATCCACATCCCGGGAGTGGAGAACTGGGAGGCGGATTTCTTGAGTCGCCAGACTTTTCATCCGGGGGAGTGGGAACTTCATCCGGAGGTCTTTGCCCAAATACTTCGAAGTTGGGGCAAACCAGAGATAGATCTCATGGCGTCTCGCCAGAACGCCAAACTTCCTCGCTACGGGTCCAGATCCAGGGATCCGGGAGCGGTTCTGATAGATGCTTTGACAGCACCTTGGAACTTCGGGATGGCTTATGTGTTTCCACCCTTCCCGCTGCTTCCTCGATTGATTGCCAAAATCAAACAGGAGAGAGCATCAGTGATTCTAATAGCGCCTGCATGGCCACGCAGGACTTGGTATGCAGATCTAGTGGACATGTCATCCTGTCCGCCTTGGTCTCTACCTCTAAGACAGGACCTTCTGATACAGGGTCCATTCGAACATCAAAATCTAACTTCTCTGAAGCTGACTGCTTGGAAATTGAACGCTTGATTTTATCAAAACGTGGTTTTTCTGAGTCGGTTATTGATACCCTGATACAGGCTAGGAAGCCTGTTACCAGAAGGATTTACCATAAGATATGGCGTAAATACCTATACTGGTGCGAATCCAAAGGTTACTCCTGGAGTAAGGTTAGGATTCCTAGGATATTGTCCTTTCTACAAGAAGGTTTAGAAAAGGGTTTATCGGCTAGTTCATTAAAGGGACAGATCTCAGCTCTGTCCATCTTGTTACACAGGCGTCTGTCAGAAAATCCAGATGTCCAGGCCTTTTGTCAGGCTTTAGCTAGGATCAAGCCTGTGTTTAAAACTGTTGCTCCGCCATGGAGTTTAAACCTTGTTCTTAACGTTCTACAAGGAGTTCCGTTTGAACCCCTTCATTCCATTGATATAAAGTTGTTATCTTGGAAAGTGTTATTTTTAATGGCTATTTCTTCGGCTCGGAGAGTCTCTGAGTTATCAGCTTTACATTGTGATTCTCCTTATTTGATTTTTCATTCAGATAAGGTAGTTCTGCGTACAAACCTGGGTTCTTACCTAAGGTAGTCACTAACAGGAACATCAATCAAGAGATCGTGGTGCCTTCCCTGTGCCCGAATCCTTCTTCAAAGAAGGAACGTCTTCTACACAATCTGGATGTAGTTCGTGCCCTCAAGTTCTACTTGCAGGCAACTAAGGTTTTTCGACAAACGTCTTCCCTGTTTGTCGTGTACTCTGGTCAGAGGAGAGGTCATAAGGCTTCGGCTACCTCTCTCTCCTTCTGGCTTCGTAGCATAATTCGTTTAGCCTATGAGACTGCTGGACAGCAGCCTCCTGAAAGAATTACAGCTCATTCTACTAGAGCTGTGTCTTCCACTTGGGCCTTTAAGAATGAGGCCTCTGTTGAACAGATTTGCAAGGCTGCAACATGGTCTTCGCTTCATACTTTTTCCAAATTTTCCAAATTTGACACTTTTGCTTCTTCGGAGGCTATTTTTGGGAGAAAGGTTCTTCAGGCAGTGGTTCCTTCTGTATAATGAGCCTGCCTATCCCTCCCGTCATCCGTGTACTTTTGCTTTGGTATTGGTATCCCAGAAGTAATGATGACCCGTGGACTGATCACACATAACAGAAGAAAACATAATTTATGCTTACCTGATAAATTCCTTTCTTCTGTTGTGTGATCAGTCCACGGCCCGCCCTGTTTTTTAAGGCAGGTAAATATCTTTTAAATTATACTCCAGTCACCACTTCACCCTTGGTTTCTCCTTTCTCGTTGATTCTTGGTCGAATGACTGGGAGTGACGTAGAGGGGAGGAGCTATATGCAGCTCTGCTGGGTGAATCCTCTTGCATTTCCTGTTGGGGAGGAGTTATATCCCAGAAGTAATGATGACCCGTGGACTGATCACACAACAGAAGAAAGGAATTTATCAGGTAAGCATAAATTATGTTTTCTGGGGAATGGCCCTTCACTGGGAAAATACTGTATGCATATAACTTTTAGCCTAACCTGCAGTGTGAGCGACTAGCAGCAGGCTTTTTAATGACATTTCATAAATTAGATTTTAAACGTTTGCTGGCATGTTAAATCGTTTAATTATCTGAGGTACTTGGTGAAAAATTGTTTTGGGCGTTATTTTCCACATGGCTGTCGTTTGTTTTGAATTAAAACAGTTTATTGAGCTTCCCTCACTGTTGTATTGTGAGTGGGAGGGGCCTATTTTGGCGCTTTTACTACGCATTAGAAATTCAGTCACAGTCTGCCTTCTTCTTCCTGCATGATCCAGGACGTCTCTACAGAGCTCAGGGGTCTTCAAAACTAGTTTTGAGGGAGGTAATCACTCACAGCAGACCTGTGAGACTGTGCTTTGACTGTGATAAAAACGCTTATATTTTCAATTGTTATCCGTTTTTCTGATATTAAGGGTTAATCATCCATTGCTAATGAGTGCAATCCTTTGCTAAATTTATGCATTTACTGTGAAAATTTGGTTTCTATAACTAATCCGGTTCATTGTTATTAAACTGTGACAGTTTTTGTGTGCTTCTTAAAGGCACAGTAACGTTTTTTATATTGCTTGCAAATGTATTTGAAAAGTATTTTCCAAGCTTGCTAGTCTAATTGCTAGTTTGTTTTAACATGTCTGACATAGAGGAATCTCTTTGTGCAATATGTTCAAAAGCCAATGTGGAGCCCAATAGAAATTTGTGTACTAATTGCATTGATGCTACTTTAAATAAAAGTCAATCTGTACATTTTAAGAAAATTTCACCAGACAACGAGGGGAAAGTTATGCCGACTAACTCTCCTCACGTGTCAGTACCTGCATCTCCCGCTCAGGAGGTGCGTGATATTGCGACGCCAAGTACATCAGGGCGGCCATTACAAATCACTTTACAAGACATGGCTAATGTTATGACTGAAGTTTTATCTAAATTACCAGAACTTAGAGGTAAACGCGACCACTCTGGGGTGAGAACAGAGTACGCTGATAATGCTAGAGCCATGTCTGATACTGCGTCACAAATGGCAGAACATGAAGACGGAGAGCTTCATTCTGTGGGTGACGGATATGATCCAAATAGACTGGACTCAGACGTTTCAAATTTTAAATTTAAGCTTGAGAACCTCCGTGTATTATTAGGGGAGGTATTAGCGGCTCTGAATGATTGTAACACGGTTGCAATCCCAGAGAAATTATGTAGGCTGGATAGATACTATGCGGTACCGGCGTGTACTGACGTCTTTCCTATACCTAAGAGACTTACAGAAATTATTACTAAGGAGTGGGATAGGCCAGGTGTGCCCTTTTCCCCCCCTCCTATATTTAGAAAAATGTTTCCAATAGACGCCACCACACGGGACTTATGGCAGACGGTCCCTAAGGTGGAAGGAGCAGTTTCTACTCTGGCTAAGCGTACCACTATCCCGGTGGAGGATAGCTGTGCCTTTTCAGACCCAATGGACAAAAAATTAGAGGGTTACCTTAAGAAAATGTTTACTCAACAAGGTTTTATATTACAACCTCTCGCATGCAATTGCGCCTGTCACGGCTGCGGCGGCATTTTGGTTTGAGTCTCTAGAGGAGACCATTAGCTCAGTTCCATTGGATGAAATCATAGACAAGCTTAGAGTCCTTAAGCTAGCTAATTCATTTATTTCTGATGCCGTAGTACATTTAACTAAGCTTACGGCTAAGAATTCCGGATTCGCCATCCAGGCGCGCAGAGCGCTGTGGCTAAAATCCTGGTCAGCCGATGTGACTTCTAAATCTAAATTGCTTAACATACCTTTCAAAGGGGGGCAGACATTATTTGGGCCCGGTTTGAAAGAAATTATCGCTGACATTACTGGAGGTAAGGGACATGCCCTGCCTCAAGACAGAGCCAAACCAAGGGCTAGACAGTCTAATTTTCGTGCCTTTCGTAACTTCAAGGCAGGAGCAGCATCAACTTCCTCCGCTACAAAACAGGAAGGAACTGTTGCTCGTTACAGACAGGGCTGGAAACCTAGCCAGAAAACCTGCTGCCGCCCCTAAGACAGCATGAAGTGAGGGCCCCCGATCCGGCAACGGATCTAGTAGGGGGCAGACTTTCTCTCTTCGCCCAGGCTTGGGCAAGAGATGTCCAGGATCCCTGGGCGTTAGAGATCATATCCCAGGGATATCTTCTGGACTTCAAAGCTTCTCCTCCCAAAGGGAGATTTCATCTTTCAAGGTTGTCAACAAACCAGACAAAGAAAGAGGCATTTCTACGCTGTGTTCAAGATCTTTTGTTAATGGGAGTGATCCACCCGGTTCCGCGGTCGGAACACGGACAAGGGTTTTACTCAAATCTGTTTGTGGTTCCCAAGAAAGAGGGAACCTTCAGACCAATCTTGGACTTAAAGATCCTAAACAAATTCCTAAGAGTTCCATCGTTCAAAATGGAAACTATTCGGACAATCTTACCCATGATCCAAAAGGGTCAGTACATGACCACAGTGGATCTAAAGGATGCGTACCTTCACATACCGATTCACAGGAATCATTACCGGTACCTAAGGTTTGCCTTCCTAGACAGGCATTATCAGTTTGTAGCTCTTCCCTTCGGGTTAGCTACGGCTCCAAGAATCTTTACAAAGGTCCTGGGCTCTCTTCTGGCGGTACTAAGACCGCGAGGAATAGCGGTAGCTCCGTACCTAGACGACATTCTGATACAAGCGTCAAATTTCCAAACTGCCAAGTCTCATACAGAGTTAGTTCTGGCATTTCTAAGGTCGCATGGGTGGAAGGTGAACGTAGAAAAGAGTTCTCTATTGCCACTCACAAGAGTTCCCTTCTTGGGGACTCTTATAGATTCTGTAGAAATGAAAATTTACCTGACAGAGGACAGGTTAACAAAACTTCTAAATGCTTGCCGTGTCCTTCATTCCATTCAACACCCGTCAGTGGCTCAATGCATGGAGGTAATCGGCTTAATGGTAGCGGCAATGGACATAGTACCTTTTGCACGCCTGCATCTCAGACCGCTGCAATTGTGCATGCTAAGTCAGTGGAATGGGGATTACTCAGATTTGTCCCCTATGCTGAATCTGGATCAAGAGACCAGAGATTCTCTTCTATGGTGGCTTTCTCGGCCACATCTGTCCAGGGGGATGCCCTTCAGCAGGCCAGACTGGACAATTGTAACAACAGACGCCAGCCTACTAGGTTGGGGCGCTGTCTGGAATTCCCTGAAGGCTCAGGGATTATGGACTCAGGAGGAGAGTCTCCTTCCAATAAACATTCTGGAATTGAGAGCAGTTCTCAATGCCCTTCTGGCTTGGCCTCAGTTAGCAACTCTGAGGTTCATCAGGTTTCAGTCGGACAACATCACGACTGTGGCTTACATCAACCATCAGGGAGGGACAAGGAGTTCCCTAGCGATGATGGAAGTATCAAAGATAATTCGCTGGGCAGAGTCTCACTCTTGCCACCTGTCAGCGATCCACATCCCAGGCGTGGAGAACTGGGAGGCGGATTTCCTAAGTCGCCAGACTTTTCATCCGGGGGAGTGGGAACTTCATCCGGAGGTCTTTGCCCAAATACTTCGACGTTGGGGCAAACCAGATATGGATCTCATGGCGTCTCGCCAGAACGCCAAGCTTCCTTGTTACGGGTCCAGGTCCAGGGACCCGGGAGCGGTCCTGATAGATGCTTTGACAGCACCTTGGACCTTCAAGATGGCTTATGTGTTTCCACCCTTCCCGATGCTTCCTCGATTGATTGCCAGGATCAAACAGGAGAAAGCATCGGTGATTCTAATAGCGCCTGCGTGGCCACGCAGGACCTGGTATGCAGATCTAGTGGACATGTCATCCTGTCCACCTTGGTTTCTGCCTCTGAGACAGGACCTTCTAATTCAGGGTCCTTTCAAACATCAAAATCTAATTTCTCTGAAGCTGACTGCATGGAGATTGAACGCTTGATTTTATCAAAGCGTGGATTTTCGGAGTCAGTAATTGACACCTTAATACAGGCTAGGAAACCTGTTACCAGGAAAATTTACCATAAAATATGGCGTAAATATTTACACTGGTGCGAATCCAGGAGTTACTCATGGAGTAAGGTTAGGATTCCTAGGATACTGTCTTTTCTACATGAAGGTTTAGAAAAGGGTTTATCTGCAAGTTCTTTAAAGGGACAGATCTCAGCTCTGTCCATCCTTTTATACAAACGTCTGGCAGAAGTTCCAGACGTTCAGGCTTTTTGTCAGGCTTTGGCCAGGATTAAGCCTGTGTTTAAGTCTGTTGCTCCACCGTGGAGCTTAAACTTAGTTCTTAACGTTTTACAGGGTGTTCCGTTTGAACCCCTTCATTCCATTGATATCAAGCTGTTATCTTGGAAAGTTCTGTTTCTAATGGCTATTTCCTCGGCTCGTAGAGTCTCTGAGTTATCGGCTTTACATTGTGATTCTCCTTATCTGATTTTTCATTCAGACAAGGTAGTTCTGCGTACTAAACCTGGGTTCTTACCTAAGGTAGTCACTAACAAGAATATCAATCAAGAGATTGTTGTTCCATCATTGTGCCCTAACCCTTCTTCAAAGAAGGAACGACTTCTGCACAATCTAGACGTGGTCCGTGCCTTGAAATTTTATTTACAGGCAACTAAAGATTTTCGCCAAACATCTTCCCTGTTTGTAGTTTATTCTGGTCAGAGGAGAGGTCAAAAAGCATCTGCTACCTCTCTCTCTTTTTGGCTTCGTAGCATAATACGTTTAGCCTATGAGACTGCTGGACAGCAGCCTCCTGAAAGAATTACAGCTCATTCTACGAGAGCTGTGGCTTCCACGTGGGCCTTTAAGAATGAGGCCTCTGTTGAACAGATTTGCAAGGCTGCAACTTGGTCTTCTCTTCATACTTTTTCCAAATTTTCCAAATTTGACACTTTTTTGCTTCTTCTGAGGCTGTTTTTGGGAGAAAGGTTCTTCAGGCAGTGGTTCCTTCTGTGTAAAGATCCTGCCTTTCCCTCCCGTCATCCGTGTACTTCTAGCTTTGGTATTGGTATCCCATAAGTAATGGATGACCCGTGGACTGACTACACTTAACAGGAGAAAACATAATTTATTCTTACCTGATAAATTCCTTTCTCCTGTAGTGTAGTCAGTCCACGGCCCGCCCTGTTTTTTATGGCAGGTCTAAAATTTAAATTAAATTCCAGTCACCACTGCACCCTATAGTTTCTCCTTTCTCGTTTGGTTTCGGTCGAATGACTGGGTATGACGTAGAGGGGAGGAGCTATATAGCAGCTCTGCTTGGGTGATCCTCTTGCACTTCCTGTTGGGGAGGAGTTAATATCCCATAAGTAATGGATGACCCGTGGACTGACTACACTACAGGAGAAAGGAATTTATCAGGTAAGCATAAATTATGTTATATATATATATATATATATATATACACACACATTACATACATACATGTACAGTTTATCTGGGGGACTGTAAATGCCCAGTATGCATATATCAGCAAGTAATCACAGTATGCAAATACAACCAGGGCTGGCTCAAGACATTGTGCTACCTGGGTCCGATAATGAAATTACGCCCCCCCCCCCCCTCCCCCCACCACTTAAAGGGATATGAAACCCAATTTTTTTTTCTTTCATGATTCTGGTGTGATTTTAATCAACTTTCCATTATACTTCTATTTTCTAATTGTTTTGTTCTCTTGGTATCCTTTGTTCAAAAGGATACTTAGGTAGGCCAAAGAGCTGCTGATTTGTAGTTGCACATATACGCCCCATAATATTGGCTCACCCGGTGTTCAGCTAGCTCCCAGCAGTGCATTGCTACTTCTTCAACAAAGGATACCAAGTAAATTAAGTAAATTAGACAAAAGAAGTAAATTGTATGTGTGTATGTATATATATTACTATTAGACTGGCATGTCCTTTAAATAAAAACAATATTATTAATTCTGGCAAAAATAAAAGATGTGTTGCATGGGACAAAAGCAGAACATGTTTTAAAACAATAAATCAGGTAGATCAGTCAATATTAATGAAGTAATATCTTAAATCCTTAAACATAAGGCAAATAAACAACTGATCACAATATAACGCCTCATTTTACCCTTTATTTCTGATTATAGAATATTGCCCTAACACAGAGCAGCTCAGATGGGATCACACAGTTAAAAAAAAAACTTTCAGAAGAGGTCTGAATATTGGACACCTTTTAAAGTGTTTACTGATTGTAATAATAGTATAGATTAAGCACTTTAAGGTGTACAATAATTTAAATGTTGGGAGTTACATGCATATAATAATGGTTAAGCCAGTTATATAAAATGTCAGATAAAATTTTAGCGGACAAAAATATAATATAAGAAGTAATCTAGTCCATCTATGACCCTAGGTCTGACCCCTGTCCTGACACTGTCAATGTAAGGTCTGTGCTCTGTCAGAAACATTATAGGATGTAAACTGACTCACAGAACAAGAGACAGGCTACCACTTCACTCACCTCTCTCTACCGTTCCGCAGGAGGGAAAGCCAGAAATGCCACATGATCACTCAGGAATGTGGTGGGTATGTAGTTGTAGCAGAAGAGGGGTTTGGGTTTTTTATTATTATTGCCAAGTAGCAGCAGCTTAACCCTTCATGATGTAGCTCTCCTTTAGGAAGTCACATTAACACCCCCTCCCTCCCCCATGAATAGCTTACACTCGGCAGGGCTGTAACACTGTCAGGCTCCCTGCGTGAAATAAGAGACTGAGCACAGATGAAAGAATAGCATCTCTCTGTATAGCTTCCCTGCTCTATGTATACAGTGCTCTGAATTGTCAAAAAAGTAACACTTCTAAGCAGGTGTGAATAAACACTAATACCGGACCTGATTTAAACTCTATGCTCCTGTCAGCCCCTGTATAACTGACAGCACTGGACCACTAAATAAACGATTGCCTGATTTTTTAGTTTCTACAAAGATGCAGCCTTCTTCTCCACCCTGCCACCTTTCCATGCTTGCTAGCCCCTTCTTCTTCACAGAAGGAAACACGTGTGGAAAGAGGCAGGCTAGAGGGGAGGAGGCTGCAAGTAATTGGTGGTTAGGGTTTAGTAGTGAATTAATCACTCACGCTGCTAGCACACAGTATTGGCCAATTTTTAAGACACTGATGCCCAGTAATTAGAAAGAAAATTAAATTACTGTGTTACTGCTGCAACACGGTTATCGGCTTCTCTAAGTTTGCGCCCCCCTGCTGGGTTGCCACTGCCCTTACGCCTTTGCCTAGTTGGCCTTAAACAAGTGCTAGCCCTGGAAGCATGACATCTTACTGGAGCTGCCTGTTAGGGGAAGGGGCGGGCTGAGACTGAGATTGTAAGAAAGGGGTGGCCTGGGACTGAGTCTGACTCTCAGTTACCGATAGTCAGGGCTGGCTCAAGACATTGTGCTGCCTGGGTCCGAGAATGAAATGACGCCCCCAATAGTAAAATTACTGACTAACATATTACCCACTAGCCTGAACACCCCCCCCCCCCCGCTTACTAAGCCTGCCTGCATGTAACCAATGGTTATGCACAATTGTGCAATAAGTGGGAAGAAAGTTCGAATTATGGGCTTGTTCCACCTTGAATGTCACCACTGACTGGCTCTGAGTTTTTGTACATGATAAGGTTATGCTGCTGGGAGCCTGCAACTTACCCCACAAATGGAAAAAAGTGGTGAATAATCCCCAACTTACTCCCAATATCTTCCCCCAAAAGGAGAAATAAATGCGACTTGTAACTTACCACAAGCACTCCTATTCAGGAGCGAAAACCCACAATATAAGGTTAAACTGCTAACAATTTTTTGTAAAAATACAATGCATAAAACCAGTTCATTTTTGCATAGTTAATGCATGTGTAAGAGGCACCTGGGACATATATATATATATATATATATATATATATATATATATATATATAATAGAGTTAATATGATATTCAAAATATATGATAAGACATGTATATATACTAATAACTTTAAAAGCTAGACAAACACCATGCTTTTAACTTTCTGTAGAATGCATGACAATTCATACAAACGTCACATGGATTTTGGGCACAAGCATTCAGTGCTTAATGCATTCAGAATTTTTATTGTTTAAAAATATAGATAATGCCTTTATTACACATTCCCCAGTTTTGCTTAACCAACACGGTTATATTAATACGTTATATTAATATACTTTTCTCCAACATAGGTGTGTCCGGTCCACGGCGTCATCCTTACTTGTGGGATATTCTCTTCCCCAACAGGAAATGGCAAAGAGCCCAGCAAAGCTGGTCACATGATCCCTCCTAGGCTCCGCCTACCCCAGTCATTCTCTTTGCCGTTGTACAGGCAACATCTCCACGGAGATGGCTTAGAGTTTTTTAGTGTTTAACTGTAGTTTTTATTATTCAATCAAGAGTTTGTTATTTTAAAATAGTGCTGGTATGTACTATTTACTCAGAAACAGAAAAGAGATGAAGATTTCTGTTTGTATGAGGAAAATGATTTTAGCAACCGTTACTAAAATCCATGGCTGTTCCACACAGGACTGTTGAGAGGAATTAACTTCAGTTGGGGGAACAGTGAGCAGTCTCTTGCTGCTTGAGGTATGACACATTCTAACAAGACGATGTAATGCTGGAAGCTGTCATTTTCCCTATGGGATCCGGTAAGCCATGTTTATTAAGATTGTAAATAAGGGCTTCACAAGGGCTTATTAAGACTGTAGACTTTTTCTGGGCTAAATCGATTCATTATTAACACATATTTAGCCTTGAGGAATCATTTAATCTGGGTATTTTGATAAGTTTATATCGGCAGGCACTTTTTTAGACACCTTTCTCTTTAGGGGCTTTCACAAATCATAGGCAGAGCCTCATTTTCGCGCCGGTGTTGCGCACTTGTTTTTGAGAGGCATGACATGCAGTCGCATGTGTGAGGAGCTCTGATACATAGAAAAGACTTTCTGAAGGCGTCATTTGGTATCGTATTCCCCTTTGGGCTTGGTTGGGTCTCAGCAAAGCAGACACCAGGGACTGTAAAGGGGTTAAAGTTAAAAACGGCTCTGGTTCCGTTATTTTAAGGGTTAAAGCTTCCAAATTTGGGGTGCAATACTTTTAAGGCTTTAAGACACTGTGGTGAAATTTTGGTGAATTTTGAGCAATTCCTTCATATTTTTTCGCAATTGCAGTAATAAAGTGTGTTTAAAGTGACAGTAACGGTTTTATTTTAAAACGTTTTTTGTACTTTTTTATCAAATTTATGCCTGTTTAACATGTCTGAACTACCAGATAGAAAGCCAGAGTTCCTTCTCATTTAAATGATTTATGTGACAATGACAATGATGCCCAAGATGATTCCTCAAGTGAGGGGAGTAAGCATGGTACTGCATCATTCCCTCCTTCGTCTACACAAGTCTTGCCCACTCAGGAGGCCCCTAGTACATCTAGCGCGCCAATACTCCTTACTATGCAACAATTAACGGCTGTAATGGATAATTCTGTCAAAAACATTTTAGCCAAAATGCACACTTATCAGCGTAAGCGCGACTGCTCTGTTTTAGATACTGAAGAGCATGACGACGCTGATAATAATGGTTCTGAAGGGCCCCTAAACCAGTCTGATGGGGCCAGGGAGGTTTTGTCTGAGGGAGAAATTACTGATTCAGGGAACATTTCTCAACAAGCTGAACCTGATGTGATTACGTTTAAATTTAAGTTGGAACATCTCCGCATTCTGCTTAAGGAGGTATTATCCACTCTGGATGATTGTGACAAGTTGGTCATCCCAGAGAAACTATGTAAAATGGACAAGTTCCTAGAGGTCCCGGGGCTCCCAGAAGCTTTTCCTATACCCAAGCGGGTGGCGGACATTGTAAATAAAGAATGGGAAAGGCCCGGTATTCCTTTCGTCCCTCCCCCCATATTTAAAAAATTGTTTCCTATGGTCGACCCCAGAAAGGACTTATGGCAGACAGTCCCCAAGGTCGAGGGAGCGGTTTCCACTTTAAACAAACGCACCACTATACCCATAGAAGATAGTTGTGCTTTCAAAGATCCTATGGATAAAAAATTAGAAGGTTTACTTAAAAAGATGTTTGTTCAGCAGGGTTACCTTCTACAACCAATTTCATGCATTGTCCCTGTCACTACAGCCGCGTGTTTCTGGTTCGATGAGCTGGTAAAGGCGGTCGATAGTGATTCTCCTCCTTATGAGGAGATTATGGACAGAATCAATGCTCTCAAATTGGCTAATTCTTTCACCCTAGACGCCACTTTGCAATTGGCTAGGTTAGCGGCTAAGAATTCTGGGTTTGCTATTGTGGCGCGCAGAGCGCTTTGGTTGAAATCTTGGTCAGCTGATGCGTCTTCCAAGAACAAGCTACTTAACATTCCTTTCAAGGGGAAAACGCTGTTTGGCCCTGACTTGAAAGAGATTATCTCTGATATCACTGGGGGTAAGGGCCATGCCCTTCCTCAGGATCGGCCTTTCAAGGCCAAAAATAAACCTAATTTTCGTCCCTTTCGTAGAAACGGAGCAGCCCAAAGTGCTACGTCCTCTAAGCAAGAGGGTAATACTTCTCAAGCCAAGCCAGCTTGGAGACCAATGCAAGGCTGGAACAAGGGAAAGCAGGCCAAGAAACCTGCCACTGCTACCAAGACAGCATGAAATGTTGGCCCCCGATCCGGGACCGGATCTGGTGGGGGGCAGACTCTCTCTCTTCGCTCGGGCTTGGGCAAGAGATGTTCTGGATCCTTGGGCGCTAGAAATAGTCTCCCAAGGTTATCTTCTGGAATTCAAGGGGCTTCCCCCAAGGGGGAGGTTCCACAGGTCTCAGTTGTCTTCAGACCACATAAAAAGACAGGCATTCTTACGTTGTGTAGAAGACCTGTTAAAAATGGGAGTGATTCATCCTGTTCCATTAGGAGAACAAGGGATGGGGTTCTACTCCAATCTGTTCATAGTTCCCAAAAAAGAGGGAACGTTCAGACCAATCTTAGATCTCAAGATCTTAAACAAGTTTCTCAAGGTTCCATCGTTCAAAATGGAAACCATTCGAACAATTCTTCCTTCCATCCAGGAAGGTCAATTCATGACCACGGTGGTTTTAAAGGATGCGTATCTACATATTCCTATCCACAAGGAACATCATCGGTTCCTAAGGTTCGCATTCCTGGACAAGCATTACCAGTTCGTGGCGCTTCCTTTCGGATTAGCCACTGCTCCAAGGATTTTCACAAAGGTACTAGGGTCCCTTCTAGCTGTGCTAAGACCAAGGGGCATTGCTGTAGTACCTTACTTGGACGACATTCTGATTCAAGCGTCGTCCCTTCCTCAAGCAAAGGCTCACACGGACATTGTCCTGGCCTTTCTCAGATCTCACGGATGGAAAGTGAACGTGGAAAAGAGTTCTCTATCTCCGTCAACAAGGGTTCCCTTCTTGGGGACAATAATAGACTCCTTAGAAATGAGGATTTTTCTGACAGAGGCCAGAAAAACAAAACTTCTAGACTCTTGTCGGATACTTCATTCCGTTCCTCTTCCTTCCATAGCGCAGTGCATGGAAGTGATAGGTTTGATGGTAGCGGCAATGGACATAGTTCCTTTTGCGCGCATTCATCTAAGACCATTACAACTGTGCATGCTCAGTCAGTGGAATGGGGACTATACAAACTTGTCTCCGAGGATACAAGTAAATCAGAGGACCAGAGACTCACTCCGTTGGTGGCTGTCCCTGGACAACCTGTCACAAGGGATGACCTTCCGCAGACCAGAGTGGGTCATTGTCACGACCGACGCCAGTCTGATGGGCTGGGGCGCGGTCTGGGGATCCCTGAAAGCTCAGGGTCTTTGGTCTCGGGAAGAATCTCTTCTACCGATAAATATTCTGGAACTGAGAGCGATATTCAATGCTCTCAAGGCTTGGCCTCAGCTAGCGAGGGCCAAGTTCATACGGTTTCAATCAGACAACATGACAACTGTTGCGTACATCAACCATCAGGGGGGAACAAGGAGTTCCCTGGCGATGGAAGAAGTGACCAAAATCATTCTATGGGCGGAGTCTCACTCCTGCCACCTGTCTGCTATCCACATCCCAGGAGTGGAAAATTGGGAAGCGGATTTTCTGAGTCGTCAGACATTGCATCCGGGGGAGTGGGAACTCCATCCGGAAATCTTTGCCCAAGTCACTCAACTGTGGGGCATTCCAGACATGGATCTGATGGCCTCTCGTCAGAACTTCAAAGTTCCTTGCTACGGGTCCAGATCCAGGGATCCCAAGGCGGCTCTAGTGGATGCACTAGTAGCACCTTGGACCTTCAAACTAGCTTATGTATTCCCGCCGTTTCCTCTCATCCCCAGGCTGGTAGCCAGGATCAATCAGGAAAGGGCGTCGGTGATCTTGATAGCTCCTGCGTGGCCACGCAGGACTTGGTATGCAGATCTGGTGAATATGTCATCGGCTCCACCATGGAAGCTACCTTTGAGACGAGACCTTCTTGTTCAAGGTCCGTTCGAACATCCGAATCTGGTCTCACTCCAGCGGACTGCTTGGAGATTGAACGCTTGATCTTATCGAAGCGAGGGTTCTCAGATTCTGTTATCGATACTCTTGTTCAGGCCAGAAAGCCTGTAACTAGAAAGATTTACCACAAAATTTGGAAAAAATATATCTGTTGGTGTGAATCTAAAGGATTCCCTTGGGACAAGGTTAAGATTCCTAAGATTCTATCCTTCCTTCAAGAAGGATTGGAAAAAGGATTATCTGCAAGTTCCCTGAAGGGACAGATTTCTGCCTTGTCTGTGTTACTTCACAAAAAGCTGGCAGCTGTGCCAGATGTTCAAGCCTTTGTTCAGGCTCTGGTTAGAATCAAGCCTGTTTACAAACCTTTGACTCCTCCTTGGAGTCTCAACTTAGTTCTTTCAGTTCTTCAGGGGGTTCCGTTTGAACCCTTACATTCCGTTGATATTAAGTTATTATCTTGGAAAGTTTTGTTTTTGGTTGCAATTTCTTCTGCTAGAAGAGTTTCAGAATTATCTCCTCTGCAGTGTTCTCCTCCTTATCTGGTGTTCCATGCAGATAAGGTGGTTTTACGTACTAAACCTGGTTTTCTTCCAAAAGTTGTTTCTAACAAAAACATTAACCAGGAGATTATCGTACCTTCTCTGTGTCCGAAACCAGTTTCGAAGAAGGAACGTTTGTTGCACAATTTGGATGTTGTTCGCGCTCTAAAATTCTATTTAGATGCTACAAAGGATTTTAGACAAACATCTTCCTTGTTTGTTGGTTATTCCGGTAAAAGGAGAGGTCAAAAAGCAACTTCTACCTCTCTCTCTTTTTGGATTAAAAGCATCATCAGATTGGCTTACGAGACTGCCGGACGGCAGCCTCCCGAAAGAATCACAGCTCATTCCACTAGGGCTGTGGCTTCCACATGGGCCTTCAAGAACGAGGCTTCTGTTGATCAGATATGTAGGGCAGCGACTTGGTCTTCACTGCACACTTTTACCAAATTTTACAAGTTTGATACTTTTGCTTCTTCTGAGGCTATTTTTGGGAGAAAGGTTTTGCAAGCCGTGGTGCCTTCCATCTAGGTGACCTGATTTGCTCCCTCCCATCATCCGTGTCCTAAAGCTTTGGTATTGGTTCCCACAAGTAAGGATGACGCCGTGGACCGGACACACCTATGTTGGAGAAAACAGAATTTATGTTTACCTGATAAATTACTTTCTCCAACGGTGTGTCCGGTCCACGGCCCGCCCTGGTTTTTTAATCAGGTCTGATAATTTATTTTCTTTAACTACAGTCACCACGGTTTCATATGGTTTCTCCTATGCAAATATTCCTCCTTAACGTCGGTCGAATGACTGGGGTAGGCGGAGCCTAGGAGGGATCATGTGACCAGCTTTGCTGGGCTCTTTGCCATTTCCTGTTGGGGAAGAGAATATCCCACAAGTAAGGATGACGCCGTGGACCGGACACACCGTTGGAGAAAGTAATTTATCAGGTAAACATAAATTCTGTTTTTACCTCTCTGATTGACCTTGTATCTAAACCTCTGCAGACTGCCCCTCATTTCAGTTCTTTTAACAGACTTGCATTTTAGCCAATCAGTGCTGATGCATAAATAACTCCACGGGAGTGAGCACAATGTTATCTATAGGGCATATATGAACAAGCACGGTCTAGCTGTGTAAAAATGTCAAAATGCACTGAGATAAGAGGCGGCCTTCAGTGGCTTCGAAAATAGCATACAAGCCTCCTAGGATTAGCTTTCAACAAAGAATATCAAGAGAACAAAGCAAAGTTGATGATAAAAGGGAAAGTTGTTTAAAATGACATGCCCTATCTGAATCATAAAAGTTTAATTTTTACTAGACTGTCCCTGTAATATTTAAGAAAACAACAAAAAAAAGGGTGGGTGGGACTGATGTATAGCCTATACCTTCTTTGAGAGAAATTTTAGACAAAGTTTAAAATTAAAAAAAAAACAACATACACACTACACAAACATAGTGCAACTTAGGTACTGTTGTTTTTTTATATAACAGTTTTGTAGAAGGAAGCACACTTATTTTACTTTTATTTACTGTGGTGCAGCTGGTCTCTAACTCTTCCTTTAGTTCTGCTGAAATTTAGCAAATCTACCAAGTCCCCACACCCCCCTTTCCCCAAAATTTCAAAGCAGCCTGTTTAATAAAGTAAAAGGATTCGTTAAAACTGCCGTTCTGTAGCAGGAGATTAATGTATGTACCTGTCATTCTGCAGTTATCTAAGCACGCAGTGGAGAGGGGTCAGAAAAGGAATTTTATAAAATAAACAAATGTCGCTCATGCAGTAGCTGTCCTCTCCGTTTTGAAAGCCCAGCCCCCACTGAAATTTTCAATGCTACCTTCGGCAGGGGAGTTATTTAGCTTACTGTCAATCTGTAGCTACCACTGTAATGCTCTACTGGCAGAAGAACAGCTGCGATCCCTGCACTGGTCACTGCTTGCTAAGAGCGCTATACCTTGGTCCCTGAAGTGCCGCTCCTGTGCATAATGATTCCTAAATGGAGGAGGACAAGAGCATTCTGAGTATCACTGTTTTTGAGAGATTTTTTGTTGTTGTTGCTTTGAGGGACAGATTATTATCTTCAACTGTGCTCAGCAGTATACAGTACACTCACTTCCGGTCTAGTTACGCTCCCCCTCCCTCCCCATGCAATCATGCTGATAACGCAGCCTGTTGCTGCAACTGCAGGGCATGAGGAGAGCCAGAGCTAACCCAGGACAGCAGTTGTGATCTCACCATATCTGACAGTGACAGACTCAGTCACTGAACTGCCGCCCCCTCTTAAGTGCCGCCTGGGTCCGTTGGACCCACTTTGTCCCATCATTAAGCGGGCCCTGAATACAACCCATTAGCAAAAATGTAGAACTAATTTGCCAAGTGCCGCCTGCACTGCACATTGGACCCAGCAATCTGTCACTCATCTAGCCTGATTCTGTGTTCCTGTATACAGCGCTGCTGCCAGCACTGAGCTAATGTACTTTTAAGCTGAGTACATTAGCTCGGTGCTGGCAGCAGCGCTGTATACAGGAACACAGATTCAGGCTAGATGAGTGACACATTGCTGGGTCCAATGCGCAGTGCAGGCGGCACTTGGCAAATTAGTTCTACAGGCATTTTCCTCTCTCTGCTTCTGCTCACAGCAGGTGCTGCGCGGCCTGATATTCTGCCTGCGCTACACCAGAAGGGAAGGTGCACAGCCACGCAGCCGCGCACCTTAGAGGGAACATTGCTCCTAAGGGAAGGTAGGGCCACAGCAGAGCTGTAGCAAGGTGCTAAATTTGTTTTAACCGGTCTGTTAGCTTACTATTGATCCGGTTTGGGCATTAAGGGGTTAATCTATTTTTTTGCTAGCTGTGCAATCTTACCAATGCTTTAGGTACATACTGTGAAAATTTCAGAAAGTTTGGTGCATTTTTCACTGTTTTGGAAAATTGTGTGCCTTTTTTATTTCTTAAAGGCACAGTAACGTTTTTTTGCAAAGTGTGTTTTTGCTTGATTAATGTGATTTCTAAGCCTGTGTGTCTTACTATTAATCTGTTAAACATGTCTGTCACCAAGGAAAATCCTTGTTCAATGTGTTTAGAAGCCATGGTGGAACCCCCTCTCAAAATGTGTCCCACGTGTACTGATATGTCTATACATTTTAAAGACCATATTGTTGCACTTAAAAATGTGACCCAAGATGATTCCCAGACAGAAGGTAATGAGGTTAGCCCGTTGACCTCTCCCCAAGTGTCACAACCAGTTACGCCCGCTCAAGCGACGCCTAGCACCTCTAGCGCGTCTAACTCTTTTACCTTACAAGATTTGGCAGCAGTTATGGATAATACCCTCTCAGTATTTTTATCTAAGCTGCCCGTGTTACCTGCCAAGCGTGATAGCTCTGTTTTAAGAACAGATTATGAGCATTCTGACGCTTTAGTAGCAGTATCCGATATACACTCACAACGCTCTGAAATGGGGGCGAGGGATGTGCTGTCTGAGGGAGAAGTTTCCGATTCGAGAAAGGTTGCTCCTCAGACAGACTCAGATACGTTGGCCTTTAAATTTAAACTAGAACACCTCCGCTTATTACTCAGGGAGGTATTAGTTACTCTGGATGACTGTGACCCTTTGGTGGTCCCAGAGAAATTGTGTAAAATGGACAAGTACCTAGAAGTTCCTGTTTACACTGATGTGTTCCCGGTCCCTAAGAGGATTGCGGATATAGTAACTAGGGAGTGGGATAAACCAGGTATTCCGTTTGTTCCCCCTCCTGTTTTTAAGAAAATGTTCCCCATATCTGACACCACGCGGGACTCGTGGCAGACGGTCTCTAAGGTGGAGGGGGCTGTTTCTTCACTTGCTAAACGCACAACCATACCAATTGAGGACAGTTGTACTTTTAAATACCCTATGGATAAAAAATTAGAGGGTTTACTTAAGAAAAATTTTTGTTCATCAAGGTTTTCTTCTCCAACCTATAGCGTGCATTGTTCCTGTAACTACTGCAGCTGCTTTCCGGTTCGAGGCACTGGAAGATGCGCTCCAGACGGAGACCTCATATGAGGATATTATGGACAGAATTAAGGCTCTTAAGCTGGCTAATTCTTTTATCACAGATGCTGCTTTCCAACTAGCTAAGTTAGCAGCAAAGAATTCAGGTTTCGCCATTCTGGCGCGCAGGGCGCTATGGCTCAAGTCTTGGTCGGCCGTTGTGTCGTCAAAATCCAAACTGCTGAACATCCCTTTCGAAGGAAAGACCCTTTTCGGGCCTGAATTGAAAGAGATTATCTCAGAAATCACTGGGGGAAAAGGCCATGCTCTCCCTCAGGACAAATCCTTTAAGACAAAGAACAAACAAAATAATTTTCGTTCCTTTCGAAATTTCAGGAGCGGTCTCGCTTCATCCTCCCCTGCTGCGAAGCAGGAGGGTAACACTTCACAACTCAGGGCAGCCTGGAAACCTTACCAGGGCTGGAACAAGGGTAAACAGGCCAAGAAGCCTGCAGCTGCCCCCAAGACAGCATGAAGGGGAAGCCCCCGATCCGGGACCGGATCTAGTAGGGGGCAGACTCTCTCTCTTCGCTCAGGCCTGGGCAAGAGACGTACACGATCCTTGGGCCTTAGAGATTGTATCCCAGGGATATCTTCTAGAATTTAAGGACTCCCCTCCAAGGGGAAGGTTCCATATTTCTCGTCTGTCTACAGACACGACAAAGAAAGAGGCGTTCTTACGCTGTGTAGAAGACCTACATACAATGGGAGTGATCCACCCAGTTCCAATTGCGGAACAAGGGCTAGGGTTTTACTCAAACCTGTTTGTGGTTCCCAAAAAAGAAGGAACTTTCAGACCAATCCTGGATCTCAAAATTCTAAACAAATTCCCATCATTCAACATGGAGACCATTCGGACAATCTTACCAATGATCCAGGAGGGTCAATATATGACTACCGTGGATCTAAAGGATGCGTATTTACACATTCCTATCCACAAAGATCATCACCAGTATCTCAGGTTCGCTTTTCTGGACAAGCATTATCAGTTTGTGGCTCTCCCTTTCGGGTTGGCCACTGCTCCCAGAATTTTCACAAAGGTGCTAGGGTCCCTCCTGGCGGTGCTAAGGCCGCGGGGCATAGCAGTGGCGCCTTATCTAGACGGCATTTTAATTCATGCGTCAACTTTCCAAAGAGCCAAGTCTCACACGGAAATTGTAGTGGCCTTTCTGAGGTCTCACGGGTGGAAGGTGAACATCAAAAAGGGTTCTCTCTCCCCCCTCACAAGAGTTCCCTTCCTAGGAACACTAATAGACTAGAAATGAAAATATTTCTGACGGAGGTCAGAAAGTTAAAACTCTTAACTACTTGCCGAGCTCTTCATTCCATTCCTCGGCCATCTGTAGCTCAGGTCATGGAGACAATCGGATTAATGGTAGCGGCAATGGACATAGTCCCTTTTGCACGGATGCACCTCAGACCACTGCAACTATGCATGCTCAAACAGTGGAATGGGGATTATGCAGATTTGTCTCCTCAAATACAGTTGGACCAGGGGACCAGAGATTCTCTTCTCTGGTGGTTGTCTCAAGATCACCTGGCTCAGGGAATGTGTTTCCGCAGACCAGAGTGGATCATTGTAACGACCGACGCCAGTCTGTTGGTCTGGGGTGCTGTCTGGGACTCCCTGAAAGCTCAGGGCTTATGGTCTCGGGAAGAAGCTCTTCTCCCGATAAACATTCTGGAACTGAGGGCAATATTCAACGCTCTTCAGGCATGGCCTCAGCTAGCTGCGGCCAAATTCATCAGATTTCAGTCGGACAACATCACGACTGTAGCTTACATCAACCATCAAGGGGGTACAAGGAGTTCCCTAGCAATGATGGAAGTAACCAAAATAATCAGGTGGGCGGAGGATCACTCTTGCCACCTCTCAGCAATTCACATCCCAGGAGTAGACAACTGGGAAGCGGATTTTCTAAGTCGTCAGACTTTTCATCCGGGTTAGTGGGAACTCCACCCGGAGGTATTTGCCCAGCTGACTCAGCTATGGGGCACTCCAGAATTGGATCTGATGGCGTCCCGTCAGAATGCCAAACTTCCTCTTTACGGGTCCAGGTCCCGGGATCCCCAGGCGGTGTTGATAGATGCTCTAGCAGCGCCTTGGTCCTTCAATCTGGCCTATGTGTTTCCACCGTTTCCTCTCCTTCCTCGTCTGGTTGCCAGAATCAAGCAGGAGAGGGCGTCTGTGATTCTAATAGCGCCTGCGTGGCCACGCAGGACTTGGTATGCAGACCTAGTGGACATGTCATCCGTTCCACCATGGACTCTGCCAATGAGGCAGGACCTTCTACTTCAAGGTCCTTTCAAACATCCAAATCTAATTTCTCTGCGTCTGACTGCTTGGAGATTGAACGCCTAATTCTATCTAAGCGTGGTTTCTCTGAGTCGGTTATCAATACCCTGATTCAGGCTAGAAAGCCTGTCACCAGGAAAATCTACTATAAGATTTGGCGAAAAGATCTTTGTTGGTGCAAATCCAAGGGTTACTCATGGAGTAAGTTTAGGATTCCCAGGATATTGTCCTTTCTCCAAGAAGGATTGGAGAAAGGATTATCAGCTAGTTCCTTAAAAGGACAGATATCTGCTTTGTCTATTCTTTTACACAAACGTTTAGCATTTAGTCAGGCTTTAGTCAGAATCCAGCCTGTTTATAGACCTGTGGCTCCGCCATGGAGTCTGAATTTAGTTCTTTCAGTTCTGCAAGGGGTTCCGTTTGAACCTTTACATTCCATAGATATTAAACTTTCTCCAACATAGGTGTGTCCGGTCCACGGCGTCATCCTTACTTGTGGGATATTCTCTTCCCCAACAGGAAATGGCAAAGAGCCCAGCAAAGCTGGTCACATGATCCCTCCTAGGCTCCGCCTACCCCAGTCATTCTCTTTGCCGTTGTACAGGCAACATCTCCACGGAGATGGCTTAGAGTTTTTTAGTGTTTAACTGTAGTTTTTTATTATTCAATCAAGAGTTTGTTATTTTGAAATAGTGCTGGTATGTACTATTTACTCAGAAACAGAAAAGAGATGAAGATTTCTGTTTGTATGAGGAAAATGATTTTAGCAACCGTCACTAAAATCCATGGCTGTTCCACACAGGACTGTTGAGAGAAATTAACTTCAGTTGGGGGAACAGTGAGCAGTCTCTTGCTGCTTGAGGTATGACACATTCTAACAAGACGATGTAATGCTGGAAGCTGTCATTTTCCCTATGGGATCCGGTAAGCCATGTTTATTACGATCGTAAATAAGGGCTTCAAAATAGGGCTTATTAAGACTGTAGACTTTTTCTGGGCTAAATCGATTCATTATTAACACATATTTAGCCTTGAGGAATCATTTTATCTGGGTATTTTGATATAATAATATCGGCAGGCACTGTTTTAGACACCTTATTCTTTAGGGGCTTTCCCAAAGCATAGGCAGAGCCTCATTTTCGCGCCGGTGTTGCGCACTTGTTTTTGAGAGGCATGGCATGCAGTCGCATGTGAGAGGAGCTCTGTTACTTAGAAAAGACTTTCTGAAGGCGTCATTTGGTATCGTATTCCCCTTGGGGCTTGGTTGGGTCTCAGCAAAGCAGATACCAGGGACTGTAAAGGGGTTAAAGTTCAAAACGGCTCCGGTTCCGTTATTTTAAGGGTTAAAGCTTCCAAATTTGGTGTGCAATACTTTTAAGGCTTTAAGACACTGTGGTGAAAATTTGGTGAATTTTGAACAATTCCTTCATGTTTTTTCGCAATTGCAGTAATAAAGTGTGTTCAGTTTAAAATTTAAAGTGACAGTAACGGTTTTATTTTAAAACGTTTTTTGTACTTTGTTATCAAGTTTATGCCTGTTTAACATGTCTGAACTACCAGATAGACTGTGTTCTGAATGTGGGGAAGCCAGAATTCCTATTCATTTAAATAAATGTGATTTATGTGACAATGACAATGATGCCCAAGATGATTCCTCAAGTGAGGGGAGTAAGCATGGTACTGCATCATTCCCTCCTTCGTCTACACGAGTCTTGCCCACTCAAGAGGCCCCTAGTACATCTAGCGCGCCAATACTCCTTACTATGCAACAATTAACGGCTGTAATGGATAATTCTGTCAAAAACATTTTAGCCAAAATGAACACTTATCAGCGTAAGCGCGACTGCTCTGTTTTAGATACTGAAGAGCATGACGACGCTGATAATGATATTTCTGAGGGGCCCCTAACCCAGTCTGATGGGGCCAGGGAGGTTTTGTCTGAGGGAGAAATTACTGATTCAGGGAACATTTCTCAACAAGCTGAACCTGATGTGATTGCATTTAAATTTAAGTTGGAACATCTCCGCATTCTGCTTAAGGAGGTATTATCCACTCTGGATGATTGTGACAAGTTGGTCATCCCAGAGAAACTATGTAAAATGGACAAGTTCCTAGAGGTGCCGGGGCTCCCAGAAGCTTTTCCTATACCCAAGCGGGTGGCGGACATTGTTAATAAAGAATGGGAAAGGCCCGGTATTCCTTTCGTCCCTCCCCCCATATTTAAAAAATTGTTTCCTATGGTCGACCCCAGAAAGGACTTATGGCAGACAGTCCCCAAGGTCGAGGGAGCGGTTTCCACTTTAAACAAACGCACCACTATACCCATAGAGGATAGTTGTGCTTTCAAAGATCCTATGGATAAAAAATTAGAAGGTTTGCTTAAAAAGATGTTTGTTCAGCAGGGTTACCTTCTACAACCAATTTCATGCATTGTCCCTGTCGCTACAGCCGCATGTTTCTGGTTCGATGAGCTGATAAGGGCGGTCGATAGTGATTCTCCTCCTTTTGAGGAGATTATGGACAGAATCAATGCTCTCAAATTGGCTAATTCTTTCACCCTAGACGCCACTTTGCAATTGGCTAGGTTAGCGGCTAAGAATTCTGGGTTTGCTATTGTGGCGCGCAGAGCGCTTTGGTTGAAATCTTGGTCGGCTGATGCGTCTTCCAAGAACAAGCTACTTAACATTCCTTTCAAGGGGAAAACGCTGTTTGGCCCTGACTTGAAAGAGATTATCTCTGATATCACTGGGGGTAAGGGCCACGCCCTTCCTCAGGATCGGCCTTTCAAGGCAAAAAATAAACCTAATTTTCGTCCCTTTCGTAGAAACGGACCAGCCCAAAGTGCTACGTCCTCTAAGCAAGAGGGTAATACTTCTCAAGCCAAGCCAGCCTGGAGACCAATGCAAGGCTGGAACAAGGGAAAGCAGGCCAAGAAACCTGCCACTGCTACCAAGACAGCATGAAATGTTGGCCCCCGATCCGGGACCGGATCTGGTGGGGGGCAGACTCTCTCTCTTCGCTCAGGCTTGGGCAAGAGATGTTCTGGATCCTTGGGCGCTAGAAATAGTCTCCCAAGGTTATCTTCTGGAATTCAAGGGACTTCCCCCAAGGGGGAGGTTCCACAGGTCTCAGTTGTCTTCAGACCACATAAAAAGACAGGCATTCTTACATTGTGTAGAAGACCTGTTAAAAATGGGAGTGATTCATCCTGTTCCATTAAGAGAACAAGGGATGGGGTTCTACTCCAATCTGTTTATAGTTCCCAAAAAAGAGGGAACGTTCAGACCAATCTTAGATCTCAAGATCTTAAAACAAGTTTCTCAAGGTTCCATCGTTCAAGATGGAAACCATTCGAACTATTCTTCCTTCCATCCAGGAAGGTCAATTCATGACCACGGTGGATTTAAAGGATGCGTATCTACATATTCCTATCCACAAGGAACATCATCGGTTCCTGAGGTTCGCATTCCTGGACAAACATTACCAGTTCGTGGCGCTTCCTTTCGGATTAGCCACTGCTCCAAGGATTTTCACAAAGGTACTAGGGTCCCTTCTAGCTGTGCTAAGACCAAGGGGCATTGCTGTAGTACCTTACTTGGACGACATTCTGATTCAAGCGTCGTCCCTTCCTCAAGCAAAGGCTCCCACGGACATTGTCCTGGCCTTTCTCAGATCTCACGGATGGAAAGTGAACGTGGAAAAGAGTTCTCTATCTCCGTCAACAAGGGTTCCCTTCTTGGGAACAATAATAGACTCCTTAGAAATGAGGATTTTTCTGACAGAGGCCAGAAAAACAAAACTTCTAGACTCTTGTCGGATACTTCATTCCGTTCCTCTTCCTTCCATAGCTCAGTGCATGGAAGTGATCGGGTTGATGGTAGCGGCAATGGACATAGTTCCTTTTGCGCGCATTCATCTAAGACCATTACAACTGTGCATGCTCAGTCAGTGGAATGGGGACTATACAGACTTGTCTCCAAAGATACAAGTAAATCAGAGGACCAGAGACTCACTCCGTTGGTGGCTGTCCCTGGACAACCTGTCACGAGGGATGACATTCCGCAGACCAGAGTGGGTCATTGTCACGACCGACGCCAGTCTGATGGGCTGGGGCGCGGTCTGGGGATCCCTGAAAGCTCAGGGTCTTTGGTCTCGGGAAGAATCTCTTCTACCGATAAATATTCTGGAACTGAGAGCGATATTCAATGCTCTCAAGGCTTGGCCTCAGCTAGCGAGGGCCAAGTTCATACGGTTTCAATCAGACAACATGACAACTGTTGCGTACATCAACCATCAGGGGGGAACAAGGAGTTCCCTGGCGATGGAAGAAGTGACCAAAATCATTCTATGGGCGGAGTCTCACTCCTGCCACCTGTCTGCTATCCACATCCCAGGAGTGGAAAATTGGGAAGCGGATTTTCTGAGTCGTCAGACATTGCATCCGGGGGAGTGGGAACTCCATCCGGAAATCTTTGCCCAAGTCACTCAGCTGTGGGGCATTCCAGACATGGATCTGATGGCCTCTCGTCAGAACTTCAAAGTTCCTTGCTACGGGTCCAGATCCAGGGATCCCAAGGCGGCTCTAGTGGATGCACTAGTAGCACCTTGGACCTTCAAACTAGCTTATGTGTTCCCGCCGTTTCCTCTCATCCCCAGGCTGGTAGCCAGGATCAATCAGGAGAGGGCGTCGGTGATCTTGATAGCTCCTGCGTGGCCACGCAGGACTTGGTATGCAGATCTGGTGAATATGTCATCGGCTCCACCTTGGAAGCTATCTTTGAGACGAGACCTTCTTGTTCAGGGTCCGTTCGAACATCCGAATCTGGTTTCACTCCAGCTGACTGCTTGGAGATTGAACGCTTGATCTTATCGAAGCGAGGGTTCTCAGATTCTGTTATCGATACTCTTGTTCAGGCCAGAAAGCCTGTAACTAGAAAGATTTACCACAAAATTTGGAAAAAATATATCTGTTGGTGTGAATCTAAAGGATTCCCTTGGGACAAGGTTAAGATTCCTAGGATTCTATCCTTCCTTCAAGAAGGATTGGAAAAAGGATTATCTGCAAGTTCCCTGAAGGGACAGATTTCTGCCTTGTCTGTGTTACTTCACAAAAAGCTGGCCGCTGTGCCAGATGTTCAAGCCTTTGTTCAGGCTCTGGTTAGAATTAAGCCTGTTTACAAACCTTTGACTCCTCCTTGGAGTCTCAATTTAGTTCTTTCAGTTCTTCAGGGGGTTCCGTTTGAACCCTTACATTCCGTTGATATTAAGTTATTATCTTGGAAAGTTTTGTTTTTGGTTGCAATTTCTTCTGCTAGAAGAGTTTCAGAATTATCTGCTCTGCAGTGTTCTCCTCCTTATCTGGTGTTCCATGCAGATAAGGTGGTTTTACGTACTAAACCTGGATTTCTTCCAAAAGTTGTTTCTAACAAAAACATTAACCAGGAGATTATCGTACCTTCTCTGTGTCCGAAACCAGTTTCAAAGAAGGAACGTTTGTTGCACAATTTGGATGTTGTTCGCGCTCTAAAATTCTATTTAGATGCTACAAAGGATTTTAGACAAACATCTTCCTTGTTTGTTGTTTATTCCGGTAAAAGGAGAGGTCAAAAAGCAACTTCTACCTCTCTCTCTTTTTGGATTAAAAGCATCATCAGATTGGCTTACGAGACTGCCGGACGGCAGCCTCCCGAAAGAATCACAGCTCATTCCACTAGGGCTGTGGCTTCCACATGGGCCTTCAAGAACGAGGCTTCTGTTGATCAGATATGTAGGGCAGCGACTTGGTCTTCACTGCACACTTTTACCAAATTTTACAAGTTTGATACTTTTGCTTCTTCTGAGGCTATTTTTGGGAGAAAGGTTTTGCAAGCCGTGGTGCCTTCCATTTAGGTGACCTGATTTGCTCCCTCCCTTCATCCGTGTCCTAAAGCTTTGGTATTGGTTCCCACAAGTAAGGATGACGCCGTGGACCGGACACACCTATGTTGGAGAAAACAGAATTTATGTTTACCTGATAAATTACTTTCTCCAACGGTGTGTCCGGTCCACGGCCCGCCCTGGTTTTTTTAATCAGGTCTGATAATTTATTTTCTTTAACTACAGTCACCACGGTACCATATGGTTTCTCCTATGCAAATATTCCTCCTTAACGTCGGTCGAATGACTGGGGTAGGCGGAGCCTAGGAGGGATCATGTGACCAGCTTTGCTGGGCTCTTTGCCATTTCCTGTTGGGGAAGAGAATATCCCACAAGTAAGGATGACGCCGTGGACCGGACACACCGTTGGAGAAAGTAATTTATCAGGTAAACATAAATTCTGTTTTTATCTTGGAAAGTTTTGTTTCTGGTAGCTATGTCTTCTGCTCGAAGAGTTTCAGAGTTATCTGCTTTGCAGTGTGACTCACCTTATTTGGTGTTCCACGCAGATAAGGTAGTTTTGCGTACCAAACCCGGTTTTCTTCCTAAGGTTGTGTCTAATAAGAATATTAATCAGGAAATTGTTGTTCCTTCTCTGTGTCCTAATCCTTCTTCGAAGAAGGAACGTCTGTTACACAATCTTGATGTGGTTCATGCTTTAAAGTTCTATTTACAAGCAACTAAGGATTTCAGACAAAAAACTTCATTGTTTGTCATCTATTCTGGTAAGAGGAGTGGTCAGAAGGCGACTGCTACCTCTCTTTCCTTTTGGCTGAAAAGCATCATCCATCTGGCCTATGAGACTGCTGGCCAGCAGCCTCCTGAAACAATTACTGCTCATTCTACCAGAGCAGTGGCTTCCACATGGGCTTTTAAAAATGAGGCTTCTGTTGAACAGATTTGTAAGGCAGCGACTTGGTCTTCGCTGCATACTTTTTCCAAATTTTACAAATTCTGTACTTTTGCTTCTTCGGAGGCTATTTTTGGGAGAAAGGTTTTACAAGCAGTGGTGCCTTCCGTTTAAGGTACCTGTCTTGTTCCCTCCCTTCATCCGTGTCCTAAAGCTTTGGTATTGGTATCCCACAAATAAAGGATGAATCCGTGGACTGGATACACCTTACAAGAGAAAACAGAATTTATGCTTACCTGATAAATTACTTTCTCTTGTGGTGTATCCAGTCCACGGCCGGCCCTGGCTATTAAGTCAGGTAGATTTTTTTGTTTAAACTACAGTCACCACTGCACCCTATGGTTTCTCCTTTTTCTTCCTAACCTCCGGTCAAATGACTGGGGGTGGAGCTAGAGGGGGAGCTATATGGACAGCTCTGCTGTGTGCTCTCTTTGCCACTTCCTGTTAGGAAGGAGAGTATCCCACAAGTAAAGGATGAATCCGTGGACTGGATACACCACAAGAGAAAGTAATTTATCAGGTAAGCATAATTTTTTTTTTTTTTTTCAGGTTTAATGTCCCTTTAACTCTTATGGGTGACACTGTTGGACACTGTTGGACTAAATATTAAAAATTTACTTTCATTCTTGTCACTTTTGGAATGAAAATTAAAAATTGAGTTCTCAGTGTTGTAAATTTACCTGTGTATTCAGTATCAATTAAGGAAATTGTATTGGTTATGTTTTGGTTGTATAACAATCACTTTGTATTTGAATAAACACTTGTAGTTTTGAGTTTTCCCACAAATATAACAACCCTGCTTATATCATATTATATTAACCTTGTTGTGATAGAATAAATAAACCACTTTTGTCAGCTGCAAGATTGCTTGGTAGATCTGCAAAGTTTTACACAACTTTCACGTACTTTATTAGCAACTGGTACATTTATATCAATAGTGTGATAGCACACTTGTATAATTTCCTTTCTAAAGCAATAGGTAACAGTTACTCAAATGAAGCAAGCTATGTTGGTTGCTCTATTTTCATGAAACTAGGCCACCTCTGCAACCTTCGTTGAGTATATAATTAGACACTTTGAGCTCTGCTTAAAAATGAACCCCCATCCATTACCTCTTTACACCGCCTGATGTGTTTCGCCTTAGCAGACATGCAGAAAAACACATTTTGAAACGGGCTCTTCTAGATGAAAGAAAAATAAAGACTATAATTTTGCTTCAGCGTTTTTTTTTTTAAATTCCTCAGTTTTGAAACCTCAGTAGAGTTCTAATAAAAATATCATTAATCTATTCTAGCTTATTAAAATATTATCCTAAGTTTAACAGAAAGGGTATCTATACATTTCTTGTCAAATTCAGAAACAATATGTTTCCAATCCTATCGTTCACTGACGTTCCTGTTTGAACATGCTAACACTTTCTTTTTATTGTTTGCACTTCTTTTTTTCTTTTTCTTTTCCAAAAAAAAGCTTTATTGAAGAAAGTATAACCATTACATACAATTTAAAATAAAGGTAGATACATATACAACAGCGTTTCGCTGGTCAGGAGACGTAAAAACAACAATGGGTTCTTTGCATAGGTGATATATAACAGATTGCTAACCAGGTTGTGTTATAATTACATAGATCATTGCATGTACTATTTTAAATTACATAAGATATTATCAGTGCTAGATAAATAAAAAGTGAGTTCAGTCTACGAAAGGTAATGGTTCCTGCAGAGAAAAAAACATGTATATTTTTATTTGGTAGGCTACAAAGGTGGTCTCCTGTCTTTTTAGGGGTTATGGGGTATCATTTTAAATTTGTCGGTAAAGAGTGCTAGACGTCCGTGGGTTTTAGGGGAGTGTAAGGGTGCCAGCTGTGGGTACGGGTGTTGTCTGAGATATTCTTCCCATAGGAAGTCGACTGAGTGGTAATCGTCTATTTGTTTGTTACGGGTGTAGTGGTATTTTTCTAATTGAAGGGATTGAGTGGTTGTCTCCTTCCAAACTTGGATAGAAGGGAGGTTGGTACTTTGCCAATTTTTTGGGATCAGTCTCTTAGCTGAATTTGTCATAATGGTCAACAGAGCTAGAAGTAACTTACATTTTATTTGGGTGAATTTGTTAAAGAGGAAGAACCAGATATTGAGTTCAAGGCTTATGGATAAGATTTTCTCAAACTCGATCTTCATAGCCTCCCACAATTTCTGGGTGGTTGCATGAGTATTTTATGTGAGAGAGATAGAAAACCCCTGTTGAGTGTATCATAAATACAACTACTCTCAAAACTGGTTAGGGAGCGTACAAGTTGTGCTTTTTGAGGGTGTTTGGAGAAAAAGTCAGCGAGTTGCTGGTATCTAAACCAGTTTATGCGTGTATCTCCTAAAATGGAGGTGAGTTCGGGTAGGGGTTTGAGTTTCCCATTCTGAGTGATTGCGAGACAGCGGAGGGAGTTAGTGATATGGGGTTTTTGTGTTGCTGGCTAAGTGGTTGAACTGGGGAATCGTTTGCCCTTCATTTAATTTTTTTTTTTTTTTTTTTTGCTGTTGTGATTGTGTCTGTTATATAGCAAAGACAATGTTAAATAGATATTGACAGCAACAGAGTAAATTTAAATTATTGACAATTTTATTTTCCTTATTAAATAATTTGGAGCATTCTGTTTTGAGTTTAATATCCCTTTAATAGTTTAAATTTATTGTTAAATGTTCTAAGATATTTGCTGCAGCAAACTTTTTAGAACAGAATGTCTTCAGAAATAAAAAAAAAATAAATAAGAAAACGTTACACTTTTAAATTCTTGTCGGAATGTGACTTTGGGGTGTGATTTTTAAATGATCTATTGAACATTTTCTTTATAATATTTGTTTTCCAGGAATTAACAATACATCGGTTATTGGAAAACTGTTTAAAACAGATGAGCCTGCCCCATCGGATGAAGAGGAAGCAGAAGATTACTATTTTTCAGATTCTTCTGCTGAGGGAAAATGATACCTTTCAAGTCCTCATTGTATGACCAAGCTACTTGACTTGGCCATGTCAATTTTGATAAATGTAATTTGTAAACATAAACTAGTGTACATAATCTTTAATATATGGCTCATGGTTTTCTATAGTGTAAAAATGTTTTATGTGTAATTGTGAAAATAATTGGCAGCTTCCCTACGAATTAAAATGCTTTAAAGTATTGGCATTTTAATTTGTCAACTCTTCATCTATGTAATTTTTTTTTTAAAGAATGTTTGTACACCTTTAAGAAATGCATATGTATAAAGGCTGTGCACTTTCAAAATGAAATCTGTGTTTTGTATTAGATAATTTGCACACAATTATTAACTAAATAAAAGTACACTTTTTACTTTTTATTTTGTTAAGGGCATCCCCTTGCATGCCTTTATAACAGTTTTTAACTTTTTTTTTTTTTTTTTTTTTTTAATTTAGACTTTCATTTTTTTATTTACTTGTGTAACTAAGATTTTGGTTGTTTTTTTTTTTGTATGTTAGACACCACAATATAAAATTATACACAAATGAAAATACTGTTAATTAGAATATGTATGTGTCTGTGTGTCTCATAGATAAAATATATATTTAAAAAAAAAAAAACACGGGTGCTTGAATTGAATGGGACATGACTGTAATATAACATTTTTAATAATGCATAGTATCTATTCAGAAAGTTTTCAGACTTTTATGTTAATTTATTGCAACACTACAGAAAAGTTCATGTCCATTTAGTTCCAGAGTTCTCATTAAAATGTCCAAAGCTGGCAGTTAGAAATTTAAACCCCACACAGTAATTATTTCTCTTGTAAGGTGTATCCAGTCCACGGATTCATCCATTACTTGTGGGATATTCTCCTTCCCAACAGGAAGCTGCAAGAGGATCACCCACAGCAGAGCTGTCTATATAGCTCCTCCCCTAACTGCCACTACCAGTCATTCTCTTGCAGCTCTCAACAAGGGAAGTAGCTAGAGAGATGTGGTGAATTAATGTAGTTCATCTTCAATCAAAAGTTTGTTATTTTTAAACGGTGCCGGCGTTGTACTGTTTTTTTTACCTCAGGCAGAAATTAGAAGAAGAATTTGCCTGAGGTTTTTGATGATCTTAGCAGGTTGTAACTAAGGTCCATTGCTGTTCTCACACATAACTGAAGAGTATGGGAGACTTCAGCTGGGAGAACGGCCTGCAGAATTAACTGCCCTGAGGTATGTTCAGTATATTTTTTTCTAGAGGATGATAAGAACTAGAAAATGCTGACAGTGCCTGATATAGTTAAGGTAAGCCTGACTGCAGTGATTTAATAACGACTGGCATCATGCAGTAAAGGGTAATTTATCTTGTTAAGTGTATCCAGTCCACGGATCATCCATTACTTGTGGGATATTCTCCTTCCCAACAGGAAGTTGCAAGAGGATCACCCACAGCAGAGCTGCTATATAGCTCCTCCCCTCACTGCCATATCCAGTCATTCTCTTGCAACTCTCAACAAAGATGGACGTAGTAAGAGGAGAGTGTTGTATTATAGTTAGTTTTTTAACTTCAATCAAAAGTTTGTTATTTTTAAATGGTACCGGAGTGTACTGTTTCATCTCAGGCAGCATTAGAAGAAGAATCTGCCTGTGATTTCTATGATCTTAGCAGAAGTAACTAAGATCTACTGCCGTTCTCACATATTCTGAGGAGTGAGGTAACTTCAGAGGGGGAATGGCGTGCAGGTTTTCCTGCAATAAGGTATGTGCAGTTAACATATTTCTAGGGATGGAATTTGCTAGAAAAATGCTGATGATACCGGATTAATGTAAGTTAAGCCTTAAATGCATTGATAGCGACTGGTATCAGGCTTATTAACAGAGATACATACTCTTATAAAAGTGTAATATAAAACGTTTGCTGGCATGTTAATCGTTTTTATATATGTTTGGTGACAAAACTTATTGGGGCCTAGTTTTTTTCCACATGGCTGGCTTGATTTTTTCCTAGAAACAGTTTCCTGAGGCTTTCCACTGTTGTAATATGAGTGGGAGGGGCCGACAGCTAGAATTACAGACTGAGACACTCAGCTTCCTTCTGCATGATATAGGACATCTCTGAAGGGCTCAAAAGGCTTCAAAGTCGTGTTTGAGGAGGGTAACAACCACAGTAGACTGTGGTAGTTGTTGTGACTGTGTTTAAAAAACGTTTTTGTCATTTATTATTCCATTTTTGGTATTAAGGGGTTAATCATCCATTTGCAAGTGGGTGCAATGCTCTGCTGACTTGTTACATACACTGTAAAAATTTTGTTAGTGTAACTGCCTTTTTTCACTGTTATTTCAAATTTTGTCAAAATTTGTTTCTTTTAAAGGCACAGTAACGTTTTTTTATATTGCTTGTTAACTTGCTTTAAAGTGTTTTCCAAGCTTGCTAGTCTCATTGCTAGTTTGTACAAACATGTCTGAAACAGAGGATACTTGTTCATTATGTTTAAAAGCCATAGGAGAATATGTACTAAATGTATTGATTTCACCTTAAACAGTAAAGATCAGTCTTTATCTATAAAAGAATTGTCACCAGAGGGGTCTGTCGAGGGGGAACTTATGTCGACTAACTCTCCCCACGTGTCGGACCCTTCGCCTCCCGCTCAAGGGACGCACGCTAATATGGCGCCAAGTACATCAGGGACGCCCATAGCGATTACTTTGCAGGACATGGCTGCAATCATGAATAATACCCTGTCAGAGGTATTATCCAGATTGCCTGAATTGAGAGGCAAGCGCGATAGCTCTGGGGTTAGACGATATACAGAGCGCGTAGATGCTGTAAGAGCCATGTCTGATACTGCGTCACAATATGCAGAACCTGAGGACGGAGAGCTTCAGTCTGTGGGTGACGTCTCTGAATTGGGGAGACCTGATTCAGAGATTTTTAATTTTAAATTTAAGCTTGAGAACCTCCGTGTATTGCTTGGGGAGGTATTAGCTGCTCTGAATGACTGTGACACAATTGCAGTGCCAGAGAAATTGTGTAGGCTGGATAAATACTATGCAGTGCCGGTGAGTACTGATGTTTTTCCAATACCTAAAAGGCTTACAGAAATTTTTAGTAAGGAGTGGGATAGGCCCGGTGTGCCCTTTTCCCCACCTCCTATATTTAGAAAAATGTTTCCAATAGATGCCACTACACTGGACTTATGGCAGACAGTCACTAAGGTGGAGGGAGCAGTTTCTACTTAAGCAAAGCGTACCACTATCCCGGTTGAGGACAGTTGTGCTTTTTCAGATCCAATGGATAAAAAATTAGAGGGTTACCTTAAGAAAATGTTTATTCAACAAGGTTTTATTTTACAGCCCCTTGCATGCATTGTGCCTGTCACTGCTGCGGCGGCATTCTGGTTTGAGGCCCTGGAAGAGGCCATCTATACAGCTCCATTGACTGAAATTGTTGACAAGCTTAGAACTCTTACGCTAGCTAACTCATTTGTTTCTGATGCCATTGTTCATTTGACTAAACTAACGGCTAAGAATTGCGGATTCGCCATCCAGGCGCGTACGGCGCTATGGCTCAAATCCTGGTCAGCTGATGTGACTTCAAAGTCTAAATTACTCAACATTCCTTTCAAGGGGCAGACCTTATTCGGGCCTGGTTTGAAAGAAATTATTGCTGACATTACTGGAGGTAAGGGTCATACCCTTCCTCAGGACAGGGCCAAATCAAAGGCCAAACAGTCTAATTTTCGTGCCTTTCGAAATTTCAAGGCAGGTGCAGCATCAACTTCCTCTGCTTCAAAACAAGAGGGAACTTATGCTCAATCCAAGCAGGCCTGGAAACCTAACCAGTCCTGGAACAAGGGCAAGCAGGCCAGAAAGCCTGCTGCTGCCTCTAAGACAGCATGAAGGAGCGGCCCCCTATCCAACAACGGATCTAGTAGGGGGCAGACTCTCTCTCTTCGCCCAGGCGTGGGCAAGAGATGTTCAGGATCCCTGGGCATTGGAGATCATATCTCAGGGATATCTTTTGGACTTCAAAGCTTCTCCTCCACAAGGGAGATTTGACCTTTCAAGATTATCTGCAAACCAGATAAAGAAAGAGGCATTCCTAAGCTGCGTACAAGATCTCCTTGTAATGGGAGTGATCCATCCAGTTCCGCGGACGGAACAAGGACAGGGGTTTTATTCAAATCTGTTTGTGGTTCCCAAAAAAACATAATTTATGTAAGAACTTACCTGATAAATTCATTTCTTTCATATTAGCAAGAGTCCATGAGCTAGTGACGTATGGGATATACATTCCTACCAGGAGGGGCAAAGTTTCCCAAACCTTAAAATGCCTATAAATACACCCCTCACCACACCCACAATTCAGTTTAACGAATAGCCAAGAAGTGGGGTGATAAGAAAAAAGTGCAAAAGCATATAAAATAAGGAATTGGAATAATTGTGCTTTATACAAAAAAATCATAACCACCACAAAAAAGGGCGGGCCTCATGGACTCTTGCTAATATGAAAGAAATGAATTTATCAGGTAAGTTCTTACATAAATTATGTTTTCTTTCATGTAATTAGCAAGAGTCCATGAGCTAGTGACGTATGGGATAATGACTACCCAAGATGTGGATCTTTCCACACAAGAGTCACTAGAGAGGGAGGGATAAAATAAAGACAGCCAATTCCTGCTGAAAATAATCCACACCCAAAATAAAGTTTAATGAAAAACATAAGCAGAAGATTCAAACTGAAACCGCTGCCTGAAGTACTTTTCTACCAAAAACTGCTTCAGAAGAAGAAAATACAACAAAATGGTAGAATTTGGTAAAAGTATGCAAAGAGGACCAAGTTGCCGCTTTGCAAATCTGATCAACCGAAGCTTCATTCCTAAACGCCCAGGAAGTAGAAACTGACCTAGTAGAATGAGCTGTAATCCTATGAGGCGGAGTCTTACCCGACTCAACATAGGCAAGATGAAATAAAGATTTCAACCAAGATGCCAAAGAAATGGCAGAAGTTTTCTGGCCTTTCTAAAACCGGAAAAGATAACAAATAAACTAGAAGTCTTTCGGAAAGACTTAGTAGCTTCAACATAATATTTCAAAGCTCTAATAACATCCAAAGAATGCAACGATTTCTCCTTAGAATTCTTAGGATTAGGACATAATGAAGGAACCACAATGTCTCTACTAATGTTGTTGGAATTCACAACTTAGGTAAAAATTCAAAAGAAGTTCGCAACACCGCCTTATCCTGATGAAAAATCAGAAAAGGAGACTCACAAGAAAGAGCAGAAAATTCAGAAACTCTTCTGGCAGAAGAGATGGCCAAAAGGAACAAAACTTTCCAAGAAAGTAATTTAATATCCAATGAATGCATAGGTTCAAATGGAGGAGCTTGAAGAGCCCCCAGAACCAAATTCAAACTCCAAGGAGGAGAAATTGACTTAATGACAGGCTTTATACGAACCAAAGCTTGTACAAAACAATGAATATCAGGAAGAATAGCAATCTTTCTGTGAAAAAGAACAGAAAGAGCAGAGATTTGACCTTTCAAGGAACTTGCGGACAAACCCTTATCTAAACCATCCTGAAGAAACTGTAATATTCTCGGTATTCTAAAAGAATGCCAAGAAAAATGATGAGAAAGACACCAAGAAATATAAGTCTTCCAGACTCTATAATATATCTCTCTGGATACAGATTTACGAGCCTGTAACATAGTATTAATCACAGAGTCAGAGAAACCTCTTTGACCAAGAATCAAGCGTTCAATCTCCATACCTTTAAATTTAAGGATTTCAGATCCTGATGGAAAAAAGGACCTTGAGACAAAAGGTCTGGTCTTAACGGAAGAGTCCACGGTTGGCAAGAGGCCATCCGGACAAGATCCGCATACCAAAACCTGTGAGGCCATGCCGGAGCTACCAGCAGAACAAACGAGCATTCCTTCAGAATCTTGGAGATTACTCTTGGAAGAAGAACTAGAGGCGGAAAGATATAGGCAGGATGATACTTCCAAGGAAGTGATAATGCATCCACTGCCTCTGCCTGAGGATCCCGGGATCTGGACAGATACCTGGGAAGTTTCTTGTTTAGATGAGAAGCCATCAGATCTATTTCTGGAAGTTCCCACATTTGAATAATCTGAAGAAACACCTCTGGGTGAAGAGACCATTCGCCCGGATGCAACGTTTGGCGACTGAGATAATCCGCTTTCCAATTGTCCATACCTGGGATATGAACCGCAGAGATTAGACAGGAGCTGGATTCCGCCCAAACCAAAATTCGAGATACTTCTTTCATAGCCAGAGGACTGTGAGTCCCTCCTTGATGATTGATGTATGCCACAGTTGTGACATTGTCTATCTGAAAACAAATGAACAACTCTCTCTTCAGAAGAGGCCAAGACTGAAGAGCTCTGAAAATTGCACGGAGTTCCAAAATATTGATCGGAAATCTCACCTCCTGAGATTCCCAAACCCCTTGTGCCGTCAGATACCCCCACACAGCTCCCCAACCTGTAAGACTTGCATCTGTTGAGATTATAGTCCAGGTCGGAAGAACAAGAAGCCCCCTGAACTAAACGATGGTGATCTGTCCACCATGTCAGAGAGTGTCGTAGAATCGGTTTAAAGATATTAATTGAGATATCTTTGAGTAATCCCTGCACCATTGGTTCAGCATACAGAGCTGAAGAGGTCGCATGTGAAAACGAGCAAAGGAGATCGCATCTGATGCGGCAGTCCTAAGACCCAACATTTCCATGCATAAGGCTACCAAAGGGAATGATTGTGACTGAAGGTTTTGACAAGCTGATATCAATGTTAAACTTCTCTTGTCTGACAAGGACAGAGTCATAGACACTGAATTTATCTAGAAACCTAAAAAGGTTACCCTTGTCTGAGGAATCAATGAACTGATTGGTAAATTGATCCTCCAACCATGAACTTGAAGAAAACAACACAAGTCGATTCGTATGAGATTCTTCGAAAATGAGAAGACTGAGCAAGTACCAAGATATCGTCCAAATAAGGAAATACCAAAACCCTATTCTCTGATTACAGAAAGAAGGGCACCGAGAACCTTTGAAAAAAATTCTTGGAACTGAGGCTAGGCCAAACGGTAGAGCCACAAAACTGGTAATGCTTGTCTAAAAAGAGAATCTCAGACACTAAAAGTGATCTGGATGAATCGGAATATGCAGATACACATCCTGTAAATCTATTGTAGACATATAATGCCCTTGCTAAACAAAAGGCAGGATAGTCCTACAGTAACCATCTTGAATGTTGGTATCCAAACATAACGATTCAATAATGATAGATCCAGAACTGGTCTGAAGGAATTGACCTTCTTTGGTACAATGAAGAGATAAAATAAAACCCCAGCCCCTGTTCCAGAACTGGAACTGGCATAAATACTCCAGCCAACTCTAGATCTGAAACACATTTCAGAAATGCTGAGCCTTTGCTGTGTTAACTGGGACACGGGAAAGAAAAGAATCTCTTAGCAGGAGGCCTTAACTTGAAGCCAATTCTGTACCTTTCTGAAACAATGTTTCTGAAACCAGAGATTAAGAACGGAATTGATCCAAATTTCTTTGAAGAAAACGTAATCTGCCCCATACCAGCTGAGCTGGAATAAGGGCCGCACCTTCATAGGTACTTAGGAGCTGGCTATAGGTTTCTATAAGGCTTGGATATATTCCAAACTGGAAATAGTTTCCAAACTGATACCGCTCCTGAGGATGAAGGATCAGGCTTTTGTTCCTTGTTGTGAGGAAAGGAACGAAAATGATTATTTACCCTGGAAAGAAAGGGAAAGCAAAGTTGACTTAGAAGACATGTCAGCATTCCAAGTTTAATCCATAAAGCTTTTCTAGCTAAAATAGCTAGAGACATCAACTCTAATGATATCAAAAGATGATATCACCAATAAAATTATTAGCATGTTATAGAATAATAATAATGCTATAAAATTATGATCTGTTACTTGTTGCGCTAAAGCTTCTAACCAAAAAGTTGAAGCTGCAGCAACATCCGCTAAAAATATAGCAGGTCTAAGAAGATTACCTGAACATAAGTAAGCTTTTCTTAGAAAGGATTCAATTTTCCTATCTAAAGGATCCTTAAATGAAGTACTATCTGCCATAGGAATAGTAGTACATTAGCAGGAGTAGAGACAGCCCCATAACCTTAGGGATTTTTGTCCCAAAAAACTCTAATCTGTCAGATGGCACAGGATATAATTTGCTTAAACGTCTAGAAGGAGTAAATAAATTACCCAAATTATTCCATTCCCTGGAAATTACTTCAGAAATAGCATCAGGGAGATAAAACACTTCTGGAATAACTACAGGAGATTTAAAAACCTTATTTAAACGTTTACATTTAGTATCAAGAGGACCAGAATCCTCTATTTCTAATGCAAATAACACTTCTTTAAGTAAAGAACGAATAAATTCCATCTTGAACAAATACAAAGATTTATCAGCATCAACCTCTGAGACAGAAACCTCTGAACCAGAAGAACCATTATCAGTATCAGAATGATGATGTTCATTTAAAAATTCATCTGCAAAAAAGAGAAGTTTTAAAAGACTTTTATGTATACTAGAAGGAGAAATAACAGACATAGCCTTCTTAATGGATTTAAAAAATAAAATCTCTTATGTTATCAGGAACACTCTGAAAATTAGATGTTGACGGAACAGCAACAGGTAATGTAACAGTACTAAAGGAAATTTTATCTGCATTAATAAGTTTGACATGACATGCAATACAAATAACAGCTGGAGAAACAGATACCAAAAGTTTATAGCAGATACACTTAGCTTGGTAGCTCCAGCACTGTGCAGTGATTTCTCCAACATAGGTGTGTCCGGTCCACGGCGTCATCCTTACTTGTGGGATATTCTCTTCCCCAACAGGAAATGGCAAAGAGCCCAGCAAAGCTGGTCACATGATCCCTCCTAGGCTCCGCCTACCCCAGTCATTCTCTTTGCCGTTGTACAGGCAACATCTCCACGGAGATGGCTTAGAGTTTTTTAGTGTTTAACTGTAGTTTTTTATTATTCAATCAAGAGTTTGTTATTTTGAAATAGTGCTGGTATGTACTATTTACTCAGAAACAGAAAAGAGATGAAGATTTCTGTTTGTATGAGGAAAATGATTTTAGCAACCGTCACTAAAATCCATGGCTGTTCCACACAGGACTGTTGAGAGCAATTAACTTCAGTTGGGGGAACAGTGAGCAGTCTCTTGCTGCTTGAGGTATGACACATTCTAACAAGACGATGTAATGCTGGAAGCTGTCATTTTCCCTATGGGATCCGGTAAGCCATGTTTATTACGATCGTAAATAAGGGCTTCAAAATAGGGCTTATTAAGACTGTAGACTTTTTCTGGGCTAAATCGATTCATTATTTACACATATTTAGCCTTGAGGAATCATTTTATCTGGGTATTTTGATATAATAATATCGGCAGGCACTGTTTTAGACACCTTATTCTTTAGGGGCTTTCCCAAAGCATAGGCAGAGCCTCATTTTCGCGCCGGTGTTGCGCACTTGTTTTTGAGAGGCATGGCATGCAGTCGCATGTGAGAGGAGCTCTGTTACTTAGAAAAGACTTTCTGAAGGCGTCATTTGGTATCGTATTCCCCTTGGGGCTTGGTTGGGTCTCAGCAAAGCAGATACCAGGGACTGTAAAGGGGTTAAAGTTCAAAACGGCTCCGGTTCCGTTATTTTAAGGGTTAAAGCTTCCAAATTTGGTGTGCAATACTTTTAAGGCTTTAAGACACTGTGGTGAAAATTTGGTGAATTTTGAACAATTCCTTCATGTTTTTTCGCAATTGCAGTAATAAAGTGTGTTCAGTTTAAAATTTAAAGTGACAGTAACGGTTTTATTTTAAAACGTTTTTTGTACTTTGTTATCAAGTTTATGCCTGTTTAACATGTCTGAACTACCAGATAGACTGTGTTCTGAATGTGGGGAAGCCAGAATTCCTATTCATTTAAATAAATGTGATTTATGTGACAATGACAATGATGCCCAAGATGATTCCTCAAGTGAGGGGAGTAAGCATGGTACTGCATCATTCCCTCCTTCGTCTACACGAGTCTTGCCCACTCAGGAGGCCCCTAGTACATCTAGCGCGCCAATACTCCTTACTATGCAACAATTAACGGCTGTAATGGATAATTCTGTCAAAAACATTTTAGCCAAAATGAACACTTATCAGCGTAAGCGCGACTGCTCTGTTTTAGATACTGAAGAGCATGACGACGCTGATAATGATATTTCTGAAGGGCCCCTAACACAGTCTGATGGGGCCAGGGAGGTTTTGTCTGAGGGAGAAATTACTGATTCAGGGAACATTTCTCAACAAGCTGAACCTGATGTGATTGCATTTAAATTTAAGTTGGAACATCTCCGCATTCTGCTTAAGGAGGTATTATCCACTCTGGATGATTGTGACAAGTTGGTCATCCCAGAGAAACTATGTAAAATGGACAAGTTCCTAGAGGTGCCGGGGCTCCCAGAAGCTTTTCCTATACCCAAGCGGGTGGCGGACATTGTTAATAAAGAATGGGAAAGGCCCGGTATTCCTTTCGTCCCTCCCCCCATATTTAAAAAATTGTTTCCTATGGTCGACCCCAGAAAGGACTTATGGCAGACAGTCCCCAAGGTCGAGGGAGCGGTTTCCACTTTAAACAAACGCACCACTATACCCATAGAGGATAGTTGTGCTTTCAAAGATCCTATGGATAAAAAATTAGAAGGTTTGCTTAAAAAGATGTTTGTTCAGCAGGGTTACCTTCTACAACCAATTTCATGCATTGTCCCTGTCGCTACAGCCGCATGTTTCTGGTTCGATGAGCTGATAAAGGCGGTCGATAGTGATTCTACTCCTTTTGAGGAGATTATGGACAGAATCAATGCTCTCAAATTGGCTAATTCTTTCACCCTAGACGCCACTTGGCAATTGGCTAGGTTAGCGGCTAAGAATTCTGGGTTTGCTATTGTGGCGCGCAGAGCGCTTTGGTTGAAATCTTGGTCGGCTGATGCGTCTTCCAAGAACAAGCTACTTAACATTCCTTTCAAGGGGAAAACGCTGTTTGGCCCTGACTTGAAAGAGATTATCTCTGATATCACTGGGGGTAAGGGCCACGCCCTTCCTCAGGATCGGCCTTTCAAGGCAAAAAATAAACCTAATTTTCGTCCCTTTCGTAGAAACGGACCAGCCAAAAGTGCTACGTCCTCTAAGCAAGAGGGTAATACTTCTCAAGCCAAGCCAGCCTGGAGACCAATGCAAGGCTGGAACAAGGGAAAGCAGGCCAAGAAACCTGCCACTGCTACCAAGACAGCATGAAATGTTGGCCCCCGATCCGGGACCGGATCTGGTGGGGGGCAGACTCTCTCTCTTCGCTCAGGCTTGGGCAAGAGATGTTCTGGATCCTTGGGCGCTAGAAATAGTCTCCCAAGGTTATCTTCTGGAATTCAAGGGACTTCCCCCAAGGGGGAGGTTCCACAGGTCTCAGTTGTCTTCAGACCACATAAAAAGACAGGCATTCTTACATTGTGTAGAAGACCTGTTAAAAATGGGAGTGATTCATCCTGTTCCATTAAGAGAACAAGGGATGGGGTTCTACTCCAATCTGTTTATAGTTCCCAAAAAAGAGGGAACGTTCAGACCAATCTTAGATCTCAAGATCTTAAACAAGTTTCTCAAGGTTCCATCGTTCAAGATGGAAACCATTCGAACTATTCTTCCTTCCATCCAGGAAGGTCAATTCATGACCACGGTGGATTTAAAGGATGCGTATCTACATATTCCTATCCACAAGGAACATCATCGGTTCCTGAGGTTCGCATTCCTGGACAAACATTACCAGTTCGTGGCGCTTCCTTTCGGATTAGCCACTGCTCCAAGGATTTTCACAAAGGTACTAGGGTCCCTTCTAGCTGTGCTAAGACCAAGGGGCATTGCTGTAGTACCTTACTTGGACGACATTCTGATTCAAGCGTCGTCCCTTCCTCAAGCAAAGGCTCACACGGACATTGTCCTGGCCTTTCTCAGATCTCACGGATGGAAAGTGAACGTGGAAAAGAGTTCTCTATCTCCGTCAACAAGGGTTCCCTTCTTGGGAACAATAATAGACTCCTTAGAAATGAGGATTTTTCTGACAGAGGCCAGAAAAACAAAACTTCTAGACTCTTGTCGGATACTTCATTCCGTTCCTCTTCCTTCCATAGCTCAGTGCATGGAAGTGATCGGGTTGATGGTAGCGGCAATGGACATAGTTCCTTTTGCGCGCATTCATCTAAGACCATTACAACTGTGCATGCTCAGTCAGTGGAATGGGGACTATACAGACTTGGCTCCAAAGATACAAGTAAATCAGAGGACCAGAGACTCACTCCGTTGGTGGCTGTCCCTGGACAACCTGTCACGAGGGATGACATTCCGCAGACCAGAGTGGGTCATTGTCACGACCGACGCCAGTCTGATGGGCTGGGGCGCGGTCTGGGGATCCCTGAAAGCTCAGGGTCTTTGGTCTCGGGAAGAATCTCTTCTGCCGATAAATATTCTGGAACTGAGAGCGATATTCAATGCTCTCAAGGCTTGGCCTCAGCTAGCGAGGGCCAAGTTCATACGGTTTCAATCAGACAACATGACAACTGTTGCGTACATCAACCATCAGGGGGGAACAAGGAGTTCCCTGGCGATGGAAGAAGTGACCAAAATCATTCTATGGGCGGAGTCTCACTCCTGCCACCTGTCTGCTATCCACATCCCAGGAGTGGAAAATTGGGAAGCGGATTTTCTGAGTCGTCAGACATTGCATCCGGGGGAGTGGGAACTCCATCCGGAAATCTTTGCCCAAGTCACTCAGCTGTGGGGCATTCCAGACATGGATCTGATGGCCTCTCGTCAGAACTTCAAAGTTCCTTGCTACGGGTCCAGATCCAGGGATCCCAAGGCGGCTCTAGTGGATGCACTAGTAGCACCTTGGACCTTCAAACTAGCTTATGTGTTCCCGCCGTTTCCTCTCATCCCCAGGCTGGTAGCCAGGATCAATCAGGAGAGGGCGTCGGTGATCTTGATAGCTCCTGCGTGGCCACGCAGGACTTGGTATGCAGATCTGGTGAATATGTCATCGGCTCCACCTTGGAAGCTACCTTTGAGACGAGACCTTCTTGTTCAGGGTCCGTTCGAACATCCGAATCTGGTTTCACTCCAGCTGACTGCTTGGAGATTGAACGCTTGATCTTATCGAAGCGAGGGTTCTCAGATTCTGTTATCGATACTCTTGTTCAGGCCAGAAAGCCTGTAACTAGAAAGATTTACCACAAAATTTGGAAAAAATATATCTGTTGGTGTGAATCTAAAGGATTCCCTTGGGACAAGGTTAAGATTCCTAGGATTCTATCCTTCCTTCAAGAAGGATTGGAAAAAGGATTATCTGCAAGTTCCCTGAAGGGACAGATTTCTGCCTTGTCTGTGTTACTTCACAAAAAGCTGGCCGCTGTGCCAGATGTTCAAGCCTTTGTTCAGGCTCTGGTTAGAATTAAGCCTGTTTACAAACCTTTGACTCCTCCTTGGAGTCTCAATTTAGTTCTTTCAGTTCTTCAGGGGGTTCCGTTTGAACCCTTACATTCCGTTGATATTAAGTTATTATCTTGGAAAGTTTTGTTTTTGGTTGCAATTTCTTCTGCTAGAAGAGTTTCAGAATTATCTGCTCTGCAGTGTTCTCCTCCTTATCTGGTGTTCCATGCAGATAAGGTGGTTTTACGTACTAAACCTGGTTTTCTTCCAAAAGTTGTTTCTAACAAAAACATTAACCAGGAGATTATCGTACCTTCTCTGTGTCCGAAACCAGTTTCAAAGAAGGAACGTTTGTTGCACAATTTGGATGTTGTTCGCGCTCTAAAATTCTATTTAGATGCTACAAAGGATTTTAGACAAACATCTTCCTTGTTTGTTGTTTATTCCGGTAAAAGGAGAGGTCAAAAAGCAACTTCTACCTCTCTCTCTTTTTGGATTAAAAGCATCATCAGATTGGCTTACGAGACTGCCGGACGGCAGCCTCCCGAAAGAATCACAGCTCATTCCACTAGGGCTGTGGCTTCCACATGGGCCTTCAAGAACGAGGCTTCTGTTGATCAGATATGTAGGGCAGCGACTTGGTCTTCACTGCACACTTTTACCAAATTTTACAAGTTTGATACTTTTGCTTCTTCTGAGGCTATTTTTGGGAGAAAGGTTTTGCAAGCCGTGGTGCCTTCCATTTAGGTGACCTGATTTGCTCCCTCCCTTCATCCGTGTCCTAAAGCTTTGGTATTGGTTCCCACAAGTAAGGATGACGCCGTGGACCGGACACACCTATGTTGGAGAAAACAGAATTTATGTTTACCTGATAAATTACTTTCTCCAACGGTGTGTCCGGTCCACGGCCCGCCCTGGTTTTTTTAATCAGGTCTGATAATTTATTTTCTTTAACTACAGTCACCACGGTACCATATGGTTTCTCCTATGCAAATATTCCTCCTTAACGTCGGTCGAATGACTGGGGTAGGCGGAGCCTAGGAGGGATCATGTGACCAGCTTTGCTGGGCTCTTTGCCATTTCCTGTTGGGGAAGAGAATATCCCACAAGTAAGGATGACGCCGTGGACCGGACACACCGTTGGAGAAAGTAATTTATCAGGTAAACATAAATTCTGTTTTTCCTGTAGTATCTTCTGACTCAGTTGCAACGTGGAACATCTTGCAATATGTAAAAGAAAAAAACAACATATAAAGCAAAATTGATCAAATTCCTTAAATGACAGTTTCAGGAATGGGAAAAAAATGCCAGTGAACAAGCTTCTAGCAACCAGAAGCAATAAATAATGAGACTTAAATAATGTGGAGACAAAAATGACGCCCATATTTTTTAGCGCCAAAAGAGACGCCCACATTATTTGGCGCCTAAATGCTTTTGGCGCCAAAAATGACGCCACATCCGGAACGCCGACATTTTTGACGCAAAAAAACGTCAAAAAATGACGCAACTTCCGGCGACACGTATGACGCCGGAAACAAAAAAATTTTTGCGCCAAAAAAGTCCGCGCCAAGAATGACGCAATAAAATGAAGCATTTTCTGCCCCCGCGAGCCTAACAGCCCACAGGGAAAAAGTCAAATTTTTAAAGGTAAGAAAAAATGATTGAAACAAATGCATTTATCCCAAATATGAAACTGACTGTCTGAAAATAAGGAATGTTGAACATCCTGAGTCAAGGCAAATAAATGTTTGAATACATATATTTAGAACTTTATATAAAAGTGCCCAACCATAGCTTAGAGTGTCACAGAAAATAAGATTTACTTACCCCAGGACACTCATCTACATGTTTGTAGAAAGCCAAACCAGTACTGAAACGAGAATCAGCAGAGGTAATGGTATATATAAGAGTATATCGTCGATCTGAAAAGGGAGGTAAGAGATGAATCTCTACGACCGATAACAGAGAACCTATGAAATAGACCCCGTAGAAGGAGATCACTGCATTCAAATAGGCAATACTCTCCTCACATCCCTCTGACATTCACTGCACGCTGAGAGGAAACCGGGCTCCAACTTGCTGCGGAGCGCATATCAACGTAGAATCTAGCACAAACTTACTTCACCACCTCCATCGGAGGCAAAGTTTGTAAAACTGAATTGTGGGTGTGGTGAGGGGTGTATTTATAGGCATTTTAAGGTTTGGGAAACTTTGCCCCTCCTGGTAGGAATGTATATCCCATACGTCACTAGCTCATGGACTCTTGCTAATTACATGAAAGAAAGAGGGAACCTTCAGACCAATTTTGGATTTAAAGATCCTAAACAAATTCCTCAGAGTTCCGTCATTCAAGATGGAAACTATTCGAACCATTTTACCCATGATCCAAGAGGGTCAGTACATGACCACAGTGGACTTAAAGGATGCCTACCTTCACATTCCGATTCACAAGAATCATCATCAGTTCCTGAGGTTTGACTTTCTAGACAGGCATTACTAATTTGTAGCTCTTCCATTCGGGTTGGCTACAGCCCCAAGAATTTTTACAAAGGTTCTGGGCTCACTTCTGGCGGTCCTAAGACCGCGAGGCATAGCGGTGGCTCCTTACCTGGACGACATCCTGATACAGGCGTCAAGCTTTCAAATTGCCAAATCTCATACAGAGATAGTTCTGGCATTCCTGAGGTTGCATGGGTGGAAAGTGAACGAAGAAAAGAGTTCTCTATCTCCTCTCACAAGGGTTTCCTTCCTAGGGACTCTAATAGATTCTGTAGAAATGAAAATTTAAACAGAGAAAAGGAAAATAGAAAGCAGCGCTTCACATAGAAAATGACAATATTACCACTAGTCTTAAATACAGACTTATCCTCTGTGGAACAAAGTGGGATACAGGTGCTTCCACCCACAAGTAATGTTCTTTTCAACTCGATCCTAATGCAGCCACTCTCGTCCTGTGTCTCTCTCCCCACACTGGATAATGACGTGATGCAAAAAAGCTGTGAAGTAAGAACAGCGCAGAAGAACCGAGATTCAAGGTAGTAGTTTTATTGGCACATATACAAGACACAGTACAATTCCTACTTACAAACGGTAGGTTTTAGAAAAGCCTTTCACAATCTATGATGTGAACAATTCTTGGATCCAGAAGCAAAGAAGACCACAGCCGACTGGTATGTCTCACTTCTCATCTGAGCGCTGCACGCAGCTTAGGTCACAGTAGGCGGCTTTGTCCAAACCCTTCTTTAAAACATGTAGATAGCACGACGCGTTTCCCCCGGTGTACGCCCGGGCTTTATCAATAGCAAGATAATGCTGAGTTGAATGTTCATATTTAAAGCCGGTGCTTCCACCTGATTGGATACTGTTACACACCAATCCGGATGCGTTCTACGTACACACCCTTATGAACAGCGGATTAACTATTTCAACCATAAAGGCAATTATTACAAGTTGTATACTAAATCACGATAACAATTGATTATACTCAGTGGTACAATTATTAGAGCACACAATTAGGAATATAAATACTAAAAAAATGCATATAATAGTTATGTAAAAAACATTGCATATGATAGTTATTTAAAAACAATTTGAAAACTCATCCTACGTACAGCAATATAATATAATATATTAAAAAGAACATAATATATACAAAAAATGATATACACCAATACACATATAAAAATACATTTTAAATACATCATAAATAAATTAGAAACTTAGAAGATAAATATATTCATAGTATACTGAATATTGTTGTAAATCCTTTAACGATAAAAAAACACACATAAGTAAATTCATGTTGTTATTCAAAAATTATTGCACAAATATGTATTTCTATGGAAAAATTCTTTATAAAACTAACTAAAGAAGAAATTCATAGACTCTGATACAACAAATAAATTCTATTGAGATATTAAAATATTAAAAGACCCATGTACAGATATTACAACTTAAAAACCACAATTATTCAAAGAAAGGCCTGTACGTCTAAATCAATGTTGAGACCTGAAGGATTCAAATTCTTTAACTTGTAAATCCATTCAGTTTCTCGTTGTCTTAGAGTTCTCAATCTATTAGGATAGCTTGGTGGTATCCAATCTATTATTTGTACTTCTAAACCTCTCGGGTTACTGCCATGGACCAATAAAAAATGATTGGGTACACTATGTTTTTTTAAACCATTTTTAATATTGTAAAGGTGTTCATTGAACCTTGTTCTTGTCTTTCTTTTGGTACGTCCAATGTAAATCAAATCACAACTGCATCTTAGCAGATAGACAGTGTATGTTGATTCACAGTTGCATCTGTGTTTGACTTCAAATTGTTCTGTACCATCAGAATTACTGAACTTGTTACCTTTTCTGACAAAGGAGCACATGTTACATTTGCCCTTATTACATTTGTAAGTACCAGCTGGAATAGATAACCAGTTACTTAGGGTATTTTTATTTTCATTAGTTATTAAACCATTATTTTCCCCTTTTCTCAATTTACTGGGAGCTAGATGATTTTTCAAGTTTCGATTTTTTCTGAAAGTAATACAAGGTTTGTCTGCTATAATTTGACTTAAGATTGGATCAGACTTAAGTATTCCCCAATGTTTATTCATTACCTTCTTTATTATACCCGCACCCTCACTATAGGTGGTTATAAACCTTGTTTGGTTGTTCATCTCCTCATTATTAGCTTGATGTTTATTGGTATTATTGAGGAGTCTATTCCTATCTAAATTCCTAGCCCTTAACTTAGCTGATTTTAATAGTTCATTTTCATAACCCTTCTCTAAGAATTTCTTGTCTAATGTTTCAGCTTCACTATCAAAATCTGTTATTTTCGAGCAGTTACGTCTCACTCGAGTATATTGACTAAAAGGGATATTGTTCTTCCAATTTTTAAGATGTCCACTCCTGGCATCAACAAAACTATTCCTATCTACTTCTTCTTATGATTTTTCACTATGACTTTATTATCTGTAGGGTCCTTCATAAGATTAATATCTAAAAACACAATATTATCCTTAGAACATGTACCACAAAATTCTAAATCAAAAGAATTATCATTTATATATTTAGAAAATTGTGTCAAAGAAAGTGACGACCCTCTCCATAGATAATCACGTCGTCAATATATCTAGCATACTTTACAATATTACCCTCAAAGGGATTATTATTCCAAATATACTCTCAAAATCATCCATAAAAATATTAGCGTAAGATGGGGCAAATGTTGTCCCCATCGCTGTTCCTTTGAGCTGCAAATAAAAAGAATCCTCAAATTCAAAATAATTATGAGAGAGAATAAATGAAATAGAATCCAAAATGAATTGCAAATGAACATCCGGAATATCATAATATAAAAATGCTCTTTTGATAGCTCTAATACCTTTTTCATGTTTTATATTGGTATATAATGAGGACACATCATAAGTGGCCCACCAAAAATCCTCTTCCCATTCTATTCCCTCGAAAATTTTAATAACCTCAGTAGTGTCCTTTAAAAAGGCCTTGGTATTCCTAACTATAGGTTGAAGGTAATAGTCAACATATTTCGAGAGATTATGGCACAGAGACTCTATCCCAGAGATTATGGGCCTTCCAGGGGGTTTGGATAGACACTTATGCACCTTAGGAAGGTGATAAAATAAAGGTATTTTAGGATTTTGTTGGATAATGAAGTTAACCTCGTCTCGTGACAAAATATCATCCTCTTTTGCTTTCAAAACTAGAATATTTAGATCTTTTTGAAAGGTAGTTGTAGGATTATAATCCAATTTTTTATATACCACTGTGTCACCCAATAGTCTATTAGCTTCAGCTTAATAGTCACTTCTATTTTGGACTACTAGTCCCCCTCCCTTATCGGCAGCTCTTAGAACAATATTCTTATTATTCTTCAATAGCTCTAATGCATGCCTCTCATTAGGACTTAAGTTATCATTATGTTTATTTACTGTACATTTAGATAGTTTTTTATTTAGTTCTTCACAGACTAACTTGTTAAACCCGGGCAATTGATCTCCCTGCATATTAACAGGGTAGAAGAGAGATTTGCCTTTTAAATTGGAGTGGCGAATAGGTCTCGCTTCTCCATATTCAGCTCTGAAAGATTTAAATCAGAGGGGTCTGTGGGTTCAGCCTCTCTAACCAGATCTACATCCAAAGAATACGAATTAGATTCTAGATCTTTTAAGATTTTCAAAGTCTCTAAATCTGTACTTTCTAAATATGTTTTATTACATAGTTCTCTATTAGTTTGATCCTTTAAAAAGTAACGTTTCAACGTCAGCTTCCGTATAAATTTTTGTACATCCATGTAAACCTCAAATTTATTCGGTTTACTTTTAGGAGCAAAATTCAACCCCTTGCCAAGGAGTCTGACGTCATCATCACTTAATTCAGCATCAGACAAATTGATTATTTCATTCTTTAGACGTATTAGTTCATTCTTTTTCTGTTTGATTGACTGTATTCTATGTCCTCCCCTTGTCCCTCTTCTACTTCTAATGCTCGTTTTGAGGGTCTTCTCCTGGTTTCCCAGGGGCCTTCTGTCTGTATTTGATTTTCTAATCTCACATTCGGGCTGACATAATCCTTCTCTAAAAAATTAACCTTATTTTGATTTCTAGGAGTCCCTTGATTAGACTTAGGTTTTGCACCCAGTCTATTCCATACCGGCTCTCTCTGTTTATCTGGGGTATAGGTAGAGAACTGATTTTTAACCTTATTATATCCAAAACCATTTTGATGGTAATTATTCCTATTACCCTGTTTCTTCCCTGAAACTCCTCTCCAATCATCTTTCACCCCGCTTTCTCTACTATTGAGACGTTCCCTAAAGTATGTACCATTGTCAACCTTCCCATAAGGTCTATTCTGATTACTAGTATTCCTATAGGATCCGTCCCAATTATTATTGTTATAATTATGGAACCTACGTTTATTCCATCCACCACTAGGTTTATTATGGTGGTTAGACTTAAACCCTCCATTCTTGACAGGAGCTTGACCTGATCTCCCTGAACTAATTTCCAAACTATTTTCTGGGGCCTGTGCTGTTTCCTCTTCAACTGGAGTTTTATTATAAGTATACACTTCATCATTCTTAAAATCAGTAATATCCCTAACTAGTTTCTTATGTTTTTTAAAACTCCAATTCTTTCTCATATTTTGCTGTTCTGTTTTGTATATTATTATTTAGGTTAATCCATTCTTCCTCATCTTTATATGGCTGTATCTTATCTACCACCTCATTTATTTTTTCTTCCAGGTTCTTAAGTCTAAATTCCCTATATTTTATCAAGATGTTAATCAATGTTATAGAGCAGGTGTGAAATGCCTTTTCCCAGTCCGTTATAAATTCAACCTCATCCAATTTAAAAACATGTTGTTTAAAAAATCTTAAACCCCTAGGCACAACATCATGTAAAATGTAATTGTCTAGAAGCAAAAGGTCCTGCCACTCTTTTGTATCTTTTAACAGATTATGTGCCATAATCTCTCGAAATATGTTGACTATTACCTTCAACCTATAGTTAGGAATACCAAGGCCTTTTTAAAGGACACTACTGAGGTTATTAAAATTTTCGAGGGAATAGAATGGGAAGAGGATTTTTGGTGGGCCACTTATGATGTGTCCTCATTATATACCAATATAAAACATGAAAAAGGTATTAGAGCTATTAAAAGAGCATTTTTATATTATGATATTCCGGATGTTCATTTGCAATTCATTTTGGATTCTATTTCATTTATTCTCTCTCATAATTATTTTGAATTTGAGGATTCTTTTTATTTGCAGCTCAAAGGAACAGCGATGGGGACAACATTTGCCCCATCTTACGCTAATATTTTTATGGATGATTTTGAGAGAGAGTATATTTGGAATAATAATCCCTTTGAGGGTAATATTGTAAAGTATGCTAGATATATTGACGACGTGATTATCCTATGGAGAGGGTCGTCACTTTCTTTGACACAATTTTCTAAATATATAAATGATAATTCTTTTGATTTAGAATTTTGTGGTACATGTTCTAAGGATAATATTGTGTTTTTAGATATTAATCTTATGAAGGACCCTACAGATAATAAAGTCATAGTGAAAAATCATAAGAAGAAGTAAATAGGAATAGTTTTGTTGATGCCAGGAGTGGACATCTTAAAAATTGGAAGAACAATATCCCTTTTAGTCAATATACTCGAGTGAGACGTAACTGCTCGAAAATAACAGATTTTGATAGTGAAGCTGAAACATTAGACAAGAAATTCTTAGAGAAGGGTTATGAAAATGAACTATTAAAATCAGCTAAGTTAAGGGCTAGGAATTTAGATAGGAATAGACTCCTCAATAATACCAATAAACATCAAGCTAATAATGAGGAGATGAACAACCAAACAAGGTTTATAACCACCTATAGTGAGGGTGCGGGTATAAAAAGAAGGTAATGAATAAACATTGGGGAATACTTAAGTCTGATTCAATCTTAAGTCAAATTATAGCAGACAAACCTTGTATTACTTTCAGAAAAAATCGAAACTTGAAAAATCATCTAGCTCCCAGTAAATTGAGAAAAGGGGAAAATAATGGTTTAATAACTAATGAAAATAAAAATACCCTAAGTAACTGGTTATCTATTCCAGCTGGTACTTACAAATGTAATAAGGGCAAATGTAACATGTGCTCCTTTGTCAGAAAAAGTAACAAGTTCAGTAATTCTGATGGTACAGAACAATTTGAAATCAAACACAGATGCAACTGTGAATCAACATACACTGTCTATCTGCTAAGATGCAGTTGTGATTTGATTTACATTGGACGTACCAAAAGAAAGACAAGAACAAGGTTCAATGAACACCTTTACAATATTAAAAATGGTTTCAAAAAACATAGTGTACCCAATCATTTTTTATTGGTCCATGGCAGTAACCCGAGAAGTTTAGAAGTACAAATAATAGATTGGATACCACCAAGCTATCCTAATAGATTGAGAACTCTAAGACAACGAGAAACTGAATGGATTTACAAGTTAAAGAGTTTGAATCCTTCAGGTCTCAACATTGATTTAGACGTACAGGCCTTTCTTTGAATAATTGTGGTTTTTAAGTTGTAATATCTGTACATGGGTCTTTTAATATTTTAATATCTCAATAGAATTTATTTGTTGTATCAGAGTCTATGAATTTCTTCTTCAGTTAGTTTTATAAAGAATTTTTCCATAGGAATACATATTTGTGCAATAATTTTTGTATAACAACATGAATTTACTTATGTGTGTTTTTTTATCGTTACAGGATTTACAACAATATTCAGTATACTATGAATATATTTATCTTCTAAGTTTCTAATTTATTTATGATGTATTTAAAATGTATTTTTATATGTACTTTTATATGTGTATTGGTGTATATCATTTTTTGTATATATTATGTTCTTTTTAATATATTATATTATATTGCTGTACGTAGGATGAGTTTTTAAATTGTTTTTAAATAACTATCATATGCAATGTTTTTTACACAACTATTATATGCAATTTTTTAGTATTTATATTCCTAATTGTGTGCTCTAATAATTCTGTACCCTAATGGTTCTTGTAAATATATGCAGTTTGCGCTCAATTGTACCACTGAGTATAATCAATTGTTATCCTGTGATTTAGTATACAACTTGTAATAATTGCCTTTATGGTTGAAATAGTTAATCCGCTGTTCATAAGGGTGTGTAGGTAGAACGCACCTGGATTGGTGTGTAACAGTATCCAATCAGGTGGAAGCACCGGCTTTAAATATGAACATTCAACTCAGCATATTATCTTGCTCTTGATAAAGCCCGGGCGTACACCGGGGGAAACGCGTCAAGCTATCTACATGTTTTAAAGAAGGGTTTGGACAAAGCCGCCTACTGTGACCTAAGCTGCGTACAGCGCTCAGATGAGAAGTGAGACATACCAGTCGGCTGTGGTCTTCTTTGCTTCTGGATCCAAGAATTGTTCACATCATAGATTGTGAAAGGCTTTTCTAAAACCTACCGTTTGTAAGTAGGAATTGTACTGTGTCTTGTATATGTGCCAATAAAACTACTACCTTGAATCTCGGTTCTTCTGCGCTGTTCTTACTTCACAGCTTTTTTGCAGAAATGAAAATTTACCTGACGGAGTCCAGGTTATCAAAACTTCTAAATGCTTGCCGTTTTCTTCACTCCATTCCGCGCCCCACGGTGGCTCAGTGCATGGAAGTAATCGGCTTAATGGTAGCGGCGATGGACATAGTGCCATTCGCGCGCCTGCATCTCAGACCACTGCAATTATGCATGCTCAGTCAGTGGAATGGGGATTACACAGATTTGTCCCCTCTACTAAATCTGGATCAGGAAACAAGAGATTCTCTTCTCTGGTGGTTATCTCGGGCCCATCTGACCAAGGGTATGACCTTTCGCAGACCAGATTGGACAATTGTAACAACAGATGCCAGCCTTCTAGGTTGGGGTGCAGTCTGGAACTCCCTGAAGGCTCAGGGTTCATGGACTCAGGAGGAGAAACCCCTCCCAAAAATATTCTGGAGTTAAGAGCAATATTCAATGCTCTTCTGGCTTGGCCTCAGCTAGCAACACTGAGGTTCATCAGATTTCAGTCGGACAACATCACGAATGTGGCTTACATCAACCATCAAGGGGGAACCAGGAGTTCCCTAGCGATGTCAGAAGTCTCCAAGATAATTCGCTGGGCAGAGACTTACTCTTGCCACCTGTCAGCGATCCATATCCCAGGTGTAGAGAACTGGGAGGCGGATTTTCTAAGTCGTCAGTCTTTTCATCCGGGGGAATGGGAACTCCAACCGGAGGTGTTTGCTCAATTGGTTCTCCGTTGGGGCAAACCAGAATTGGATCTCATGGCGTCTCACTAGAACGCCAAGCTTCCTTGTTACGGATCCAGGTCCAGGGACCCAGAAGAGGCACTGATAGATGCTCTAGCAGTGCTTTGGTTCTTCGACCTGGCTTATGTGTTTCCACCGTTTCCTCTGCTCCCTCGTCTGATTGCCAAAATCAAACAGGAAAGAGCATCGGTGATATTGATAGTGCCTGCGTGGCCATGCAGGACCTGGTATGCCGACCTAGTGGACATGTCATCCTTTCCACCATGGTCTCTGCCTCTGAGACAAGACCTTCTAATACAAGGTCCTTTCAATCATCCGAATCTACTTTCTCTGAGACTGACTGCATGGAGATTGAACGCTTGATCCTATCAAAGCGTGGCTTCTCCGAGTCAGTAATTGATACCTTAATACAGGCAAGAAAGCCTGTCACCAGGAAAATTTACCACAAGATATGGCGTAAATATCTTCATTGGTGTGAATCCAAGAATTACTCATGGAGTAGGGTTAGGATTCCTAGGATATTGTCCTTCCTCCAAGAGGGTTTGGACAAAGGATTATCAGCTAGTTCTTTAAAGGGACAGATTTCTGCTCTGTCTATTCTTTTACACAAGCGTCTGGCAGAAGTTCCAGACGTTCAGGCATTTTGTCAGGCTTTAGTTAGAATTAAACCTGTGTTTAAACCTGTTGCTCCTCCATGGAGCTTAAACTTGGTTCTTAAAGTTCTTCAAGGGGTTCCGTTTGAATCCCTTCATTCTATTGATATCAAACTTCTTTCATGGAAAGTTCTTTTTCTGATGGCTATTTCCTCGGCTCGAAGAGTCTCGGAGTTATCTGCCTTACATTGTGATTCTCCTTATCTGATCTTTCATTCAGATAAAGTTGTTCTGCGTACAAAACCTGGGTTTTTACCTAAGGTGGTTTCTTACAAGAATATCAATCAAGAGATTGTTGTTCCATCATTATGTCGTAATCCTTCTTCAAAGAAGGAATGTCTTTTGCATAATCTAGACGTAGTCCGTGCCTTGAAGTTTTACTTACAGGCTACTAAAGATTTTCGCCAAACATCTCACCTGTTTGTTGTTTACTCTGGACAGAGGAGAGGTCAGAAGGCCTCGGCAACCTCTCTTTCTTTTTGGCTTCGGAGTATAATCCGTTTAGCCTATGAGACTGCTGGACAGCAGCCTCCTGAAAGGATTACAGCTCATTCTACTAGAGCTGTGGCTTCCACCTGGGCCTTTAAAAATGAGGCCTCTGTTGAACAGATTTGCAAGGCTGCAACTTGGTCTTCGCTTCATACTTTTTACAAATGTTACAAATTTGATACTTTTGCTTCTTCGGAGGCTGTTTTTGGGAGAAAGGTTCTTCAGGCAGTGGTTCCTTCCGTTTAAGTTCCTGCCTTGTCCCTCCCATCATCCGTGTACTTTAGCTTTGGTATTGGTATCCCACAAGTAATGGATGATCCGTGGACTGGATACACTTAACAAGAGAAAACATAATTTATGCTTACCTGATAAATTTATGTCTCTTGTAGTGTATCCAGTCCACGGCCCGCCCTGTCCTTTTCATGCAGGTCTAAATTTTAATTAAACTACAGTCACCACTGCACCCTATGGTTTCTCCTTTCTTGGCTTGTTACGGTCGAATGACTGGATATGGCAGTGAGGGGAGGAGCTATATAGCAGCTCTGCTGTGGGTGATCCTCTTGCAACTTCCTGTTGGGAAGGAGAATATCCCACAAGTAATGGATGATCCGTGGACTGGATACACTACAAGAGAAATAAATTTTTCTCCAACATAGGTGTGTCCGGTCCACGGCGTCATCCTTACTTGTGGGATATTCTCTTCCCCAACAGGAAATGGCAAAGAGTCCCAGCAAAGCTGGTCACATGATCCCTCCTAGGCTCCGCCTACCCCAGTCATTCTCTTCGCCGTTGCACAGGCAACATCTCCACGGAGATGGTTAAGAGTTTTTTGGTGTTTAAATGTAGTTTTTATTCTTCAATCAAGTGTTTGTTATTTTAAAATAGTGCTGGTATGTACTATTTACTCTGAAACAGAAAAGAGATGAAGATTTCTGTTTGTAAGAGGAAGATGATTTTAGCAGACGTTACTAAAATCGATTGCTGTTTCCACACAGGACTGTTGAGATGAAGTAACTTCAGTTGGGGGAAACAGTTGGCAGACTTTTCTGCTTGAGGTATGACTGGCCATATTTCTAACAAGACTATGTAATGCTGGAAGGCTGTCATTTCCCCTTATGGGGACCGGTAAGCCATTTTCTTAGATTAAGTAAAAGAATAAAGGGCTTCATAAGGGCTTAAAAAACTGGTAGACATTTTTCTGGGCTAAAACGATTACTTTGCTAAGCATATTTTGCAGATTCTAACTCTTATAGTTATTATAATCTTGGGGATTGTTTAGAAAAACGGCAGGCACTGTATTGGACACCTTTTTCAGATGGGGGCCTTTTCTAGTTATAGACAGAGCCTCATTTTCGCGCCACTAATGCGCAGTTGTTTTTGGAGAGCAAGGCATGCAGATGCATGTGTGAGGAGCTAAGAACCACTGAAAAAGCTTATAGAAGGCGTCATTTGGTATCGTATTCCCCTCTGGGCTTGGTTGGGTCTCAGCAAAGCAGATAGCTGGGACTGTATAGGGGTTAAATGTAAAAACGGCTCCGGTTCCGTTAATTTAAGGGTTAAAGCTTTGAAATTTGGTGTGCAATACTTTTAAGGCTTTAAGACACTGTGGTGAAATTTTGGTGAATTTTGAACAATTCCTTCATACTTTTTCACATATTCAGTAATAAAGTGTGTTCAGTTTGAAATTTAAAGTGACAGTAACGGTTTTATTTTAAAACGTTTTTTGTGCTTTGTTGACAAGTTTAAGCCTGTTTAACATGTCTGTACCATCAGATAAGCTATGTTCTATATGTATGAAAACCAAGGTTTCTCCCCATTTAAATTTATGTGATAATTGTGCCATAGTGTCCAAACAAAGTAGGGACAATGATGCCACAGATAATGATATTGCCCAAGATGATTCCTCAAATGAGGGGAGTAAGCATGATACTACATCATCCCCTTCTGTGTCTACACCAGTTTTGCCCACACAAGAGGCCCCTAGTACATCTAGTGCGCCAATTCTTATTACCATGCAACAATTAACGGCTGTAATGGATAACTCTATAGCAAACATTTTATCCAAAATGCCTACTTATCAGAGAAAGCGCGATTGCTCTGTTTTAAACACTGAAGAGCAAGAGGACGCTGATGATAACTGTTCTGACATACCCTCACACCAATCTGAAGGGGCCAGGAGGGAGGTTTTGTCTGAGGGAGAAATTTCAGATTCAGGAAAAATTTCTCAACAAGCTGAACCTGATGTTGTAACATTTAAATTTAAATTAGAACATCTCCGCGCATTGCTTAAGGAGGTATTATCTACTCTGGATGATTGTGACAATTTGGTCATTCCAGAGAAATTATGTAAGATGGACAAGTTCCTAGAGGTTCCGGTGCCCCCCGACGCCTTTCCTATACCCAAGCGGGTGGCGGACATAGTAAATAAGGAGTGGGAAAGGCCCGGCATACCTTTTGTTCCCCCCCCCTATATTTAAGAAATTATTTCCTATAGTCGACCCTAGAAAGGACTTATGGCAGACAGTCCCCAAGGTCGAGGGGGCGGTTTCTACTCTAAACAAACGCACTACTATTCCTATCGAAGATAGTTGTGCTTTCAAAGATCCTATGGATAAAAAATTAGAGGGTTTGCTTAAAAAGATGTTTGTTCAGCAAGGTTACCTTCTACAACCAATTTCATGCATTGTTCCTGTCACTACGGCAGCGTGTTTCTGGTTCGAGGAACTAGAAAAGTCGCTCAATAAAGAATCTTCGTATGAGGAGGTTATGGACAGAGTTCAAGCACTTAAATTGGCTAACTCTTTTATTTTAGATGCCGCTTTGCAATTAGCTAGATTAGCGGCGAAAAATTCAGGGTTTGCTATTGTGGCGCGCAGAGCGCTTTGGCTAAAGTCTTGGTCAGCGGATGTGTCTTCCAAGACAAAATTGCTTAACATCCCTTTCAAGGGTAAAACACTATTTGGGCCTGATTTGAAAGAGATTATTTCAGACATCACCGGGGGAAAGGGCCACGCCCTCCCTCAGGATAGGTCTTTTAAGGCTAAAAATAAGCCTAATTTTCATCCCTTTCGCAGAAACGGACCAGCCTCTAACTCTACATCCTCTAAGCAAGAGGGTAATACTTCACAACCCAAACCAGCCTGGAGACCGATGCAAGGCTGGAACAAGGGTAAGCAGGCCAAGAAGCCTACCACTGCTACCAAAACAGCATGAAGGGATGGCCCCCGATCCGGGACCGGATCTGGTGGGGGGCAGACTTTCTCTCTTTGCTCAGGCTTGGGCAAGAGATGTTCAGGATCCTTGGGCGCTAGAAATAGTTTCTCAAGGTTATCTCCTGGAATTCAAGGAACTACCCCCAAGGGGAAGGTTCCACAGGTCTCAATTATCTTCAAACCAAATAAAAAGACAGGCATTCTTACATTGTGTAGAAGACCTGTTAAAGATGGGAGTGATTCATCCAGTTCCAATAAGAGAACAAGGGATGGGTTTTTATTCCAACCTGTTCATAGTTCCCAAAAAAGAGGGAACATTCAGACCAATTTTAGATCTCAAGATCCTAAACAAATTTCTCAGGGTTCCATCGTTCAAAATGGAAACCATTCGAACGATCCTTCCCACCATCCAGGAAGGTCAATTTATGACCACCGTGGATTTAAAGGATGCGTACCTACATATTCCTATCCACAAGGAACATCATCAGTTCCTAAGGTTCGCTTTTCTGGACAAGCATTACCAGTTTGTGGCACTTCCATTCGGATTAGCCACTGCTCCGAGAATTTTCACAAAGGTACTAGGGTCCCTTCTAGCGGTTCTAAGACCAAGGGGCATTGCAGTAGTACCTTACTTGGACGACATCCTGATTCAAGCGTCGTCTCTGTCAAAAGCAAAGGCTCATACGGACATCGTCCTAGCCTTTCTCAGATCTCACGGATGGAAGGTGAACAAAGAAAAGAGTTCTCTGTCCCCGTCAACAAGAGTTCCCTTCTTGGGAACGATAATAGATTCCTTAGAAATGAGGATTTTTCTGACAGAGGTCAGAAAATCAAAGATTCTAAGCTCTTGTCAAGTACTTCATTCTGTTCTTCGTCCTTCCATAGCGCAGTGCATGGAAGTAATAGGATTGATGGTTGCTGCAATGGACATAGTTCCTTTTGCACGAATTCATCTAAGACCATTACAACTGTGCATGCTCAGACAGTGGAATGGGGATTATACAGACTTGTCTCCGACGATTCAAGTAGATCAAAAGACCAGAGATTCACTCCGTTGGTGGCTGACCCTGGACAATCTGTCACAGGGAATGAGCTTCCGCAGACCAGAGTGGGTCATTGTCACGACCGACGCCAGCCTGGTGGGCTGGGGCGCAGTCTGGGAACCCCTGAAAGCTCAGGGTCTATGGTCTCGGGAAGAATCTCTTCTCCCGATAAACATTCTGGAATTGAGAGCGATATTCAATGCTCTCAAAGCTTGGCCTCAACTAGCAAAGGCCAAATTCATAAGGTTTCAATCAGACAACATGACGACTGTTGCATATATCAATCATCAGGGGGGAACAAGGAGTTCCCTGGCGATGGAAGAAGTGACCAAAATAATTCATTGGGCGGAGGATCACTCCTGCCACTTGTCTGCAATCCACATCCCAGGAGTGGAAAATTGGGAAGCGGATTTTCGGAGTCGTCAGACATTCCATCCGGGGGAGTGGGAACTCCATCCGGAAATCTTTGCCCAAATAACTCAATTATGGGGCATTCCAGACATGGATCTGATGGCGTCTCGTCAGAACTTCAAGGTTCCTTGCTACGGGTCCAGATCCAGGGATCCCAAGGCGACTCTAGTGGATGCACTAGTAGCGCCTTGGACCTTCAACCTAGCTTATGTGTTCCCACCATTTCCTCTCATTCCCAGGCTGGTAACCAGGATCAATCAGGAGAGGTCTTCGGTAATCTTGATAGCTCCTGCGTGGCCACGCAGGACTTGGTATGCAGACCTGGTGAATATGTCATCGGCTCCACCATGGAAGCTACCTTTGAGACAGGACCTTCTTGTTCAAGGTCCATTCGAACATCCGAATCTGGCTTCCCTCCAACTGACGGCTTGGAGATTGAATGCTTAATTTTATCAAAGCGTGGGTTTTCAGATTCTGTAATAGATACTCTGATTCAGGCTAGAAAGCCTGTAACTAGAAAAATTTACCATAAAATATGGAAAAAATATATCTATTGGTGTGAATCTAAAGGATTCCCTTGGAACAAGATAAAAATTCCTAAGATTCTTTCCTTTCTACAAGAAGGTTTGGAGAAAGGATTATCTGCAAGTTCTCTGAAGGGACAGATCTCTGCTTTATCTGTTTTACTTCACAAAAGACTGGCAGCTGTGCCAGATGTTCAAGCATTTGTTCAGGCTCTGGTTAGGATCAAGCCTGTTTACAGACCTTTGACTCCTCCCTGGAGTCTAAATTTAGTTTTTTCAGTTCTTCAAGGGGTTCCGTTTGAACCCTTACATTCCGTAGATATTAAGTTATTATCTTGGAAAGTTTTGTTTTTGGTTGCAATTTCTTCTGCTAGAAGAGTTTCAGAGTTATCTGCTCTGCAGTGTTCTCCTCCTTATCTGGTGTTCCACGCAGATATGGTGGTTTTGCGTACTAAGCCTGGTTTTCTTCCTAAAGTTGTTTCTAACAAAAATATTAACCAGGAGATAGTTGTTCCTTCTTTGTGTCCGAATCCAGTTTCAAAGAAGGAACGTTTGTTACACAATTTGGACGTAGTCCGTGCTCTAAAGTTCTATTTAGAGGCTACTAAAGATTTCAGACAAACATCTTCCTTGTTTGTTGTTTGTTCTGGTAAAAGGAGAGGTCAAAAAGCGACTTCTACCTCTCTTTCCTTTTGGCTTAAAAGCATTATCCGATTGGCTTATGAGACTGCCGGACGGCAGCCTCCTGAAAGAATCACAGCTCACTCTACTAGGGCTGTGGCTTCCACATGGGCCTTCAAGAACGAGGCTTCTGTTGATCAGATATGTAAGGCAGCGACTTGGTCTTCACTGCACACTTTTGCCAAATTTTACAAATTTGATACTTTTGCTTCTTCGGAGGCTATTTTTGGGAGAAAGGTTTTGCAAACTGTGGTGCCTTCCATTTAGGTGACCTGATTTGCTCCCTCCCTTCATCCGTGTCCTAAAGCTTTGGTATTGGTTCCCACAAGTAAGGATGACGCCGTGGACCGGACACACCTATGTTGGAGAAAACAGAATTTATGCTTACCTGATAAATTACTTTCTCCAACGGTGTGTCCGGTCCACGGCCCGCCCTGGTTTTTTTAATCAGGTCTGATGAATTATTTTCTCTAACTACAGTCACCACGGTATCATATGATTTCTCCTGTGTATATTTCCTCCTGTCCGTCGGTCGAATGACTGGGGTAGGCGGAGCCTAGGAGGGATCATGTGACCAGCTTTGCTGGGACTCTTTGCCATTTCCTGTTGGGGAAGAGAATATCCCACAAGTAAGGATGACGCCGTGGACCGGACACACCGTTGGAGAAAGTAATTTATCAGGTAAGCATAAATTCTGTTATCAGGTAAGCATAAATTATGTTTTTCATATTACTTTCTATTATGGCTTAGTATGTTAAACGTTATATATATAAGAAACATTTTTTACTGAGGTGATAAATCTTTATTTGGGGCCTAGTTTTCCCCATGGCTGTTTTTTTTTACTCCTAGGAATAGTTTTTTAAGGCACTCTGACTTTGAGTGAAATAAATGTGATAACAAAAATCATAAAAGGAAAACCAAATAAAGTTCTGAATCAAGGATATGTCTGTGTCCTCTGGATGAGTTTTTCAGCTTGTTAGCATTCCTCAGTGAGATCCCATAAAAAAGGAAACAGAAAATTGCAACATAGTGTGAATCTGTAACGGCACTTTGAGGAAGTAGTTGTTTTGTAACAAATGACTACTCACATTTGTTGGAGCTTTCGACTAAGCTCAAGGATATGCGTACTCCCACTTTATACTGATGGGAAAACAGTACACTAGGTAAAACTTGGATACAAATTTATTTTAAAATATATAAAAGCGTCACATAAGCCTTGATAACACCACAATGTAAGGGTACAAAAGCAGATATGCTGTAACAAATGCTTCAAATCCCCAAACTTGCAAAGAAGTAAATGGATCAGCAGGAGTGTTACCAGCTGAAACCAAAACCTCTTTAGTAGCAAGACAATAGCGCTAAGCCCCCAGGTGTCCTGGCTAGTGTAGAGACGCAATAAAACTCAATATAGAACAGTTCAGTTCCGACGTACGTTTCGCTGGTATGCTTTGTCTGGTGGACATGTCATCCCTTCCACCATGGACTCTACCGCTGAGGCAGGACCTTCTACTTCAGGGTCCTTTCAACCATCCAAATCTAATTTCTCTGCGTCTGACTGCTTGGAGATTGAACGCTTGATTTTATCAAAACGTGGTTTCTCCGAATCGGTCATTGATAGCTTAATTCAGGCTCGAAAGCCTGTCACCAGGAAAATCTATCATAAGATATGGTGTAAATATCTTCATTGGTGTGAATCCAAGGGTTACTCATGGAGTAAAGTCAGGATTCCCAGGATATTATCTTTTCTCCAAGAAGGATTGGAGAAGGGATTGTCAGCTAGTTCCTTAAAGGGACAGATTTCTGCTCTGTCTATTCTTTTGCACAAGCGTCTGGCGGATGTTCCAGACGTTCAGGCGTTTTGTCAGGCTTTAGTTAGAATCAAGCCTGTTTTTAAACCTGTTGCTCCGCCATGGAGTTTAAATTTAGTTCTTAAAGTTCTTCAAGGGGTTTCGTTTGAACCTCTGCATTCCACTGATATCAAGCTTTTATCTTGGAAAGTTCTGTTTTTGATAGCTATCTCTTCGGCTCGAAGAGTTTAAGAGTTATCTGCCTTGCAGTGTGATTCCCCTTATCTGATCTTCCATGCAGATAAGGTAGTTTTGCGTACCAAACCTGGGCTTCTTCCTAAGGTGGTATCTAATAAGAATATCAATCAGGAGATTGTTGTTCCATCACTGTGTCCTAATCCTTCTTCAAAAGAGAAACGTCTATTACACAATCTTGACGTGGTTCGTGCTTTAAAGTTTTATTTACAAGCTACTAAAGATTTTCGTCAAACATGTTTGTTGTCTACTCTGGAAAGGCCAAAAGGCTTCAGCAACTTCTCTTTCCTTTTGGTTAAGAAGTATAATCCGCTTAGCTTATGAGACTGCTGGCCAGCAGCCTCCTGAAAGAATTACAGCTCATTCCACTAGAGCGGTGGCTTCCACATGGGCTTTTAAAAATGAGGCTTCTGTTGAACAGATTTGTAAGGCGGCGACTTGGTCTTCGCTTCATACTTTTTCTAAATTCTACAAATTTGATATTTTTGCTTCTTCGGAGGCTATTTTTGGGAGAAAGGTCTTACAGGCAGTGGTGCCTTCTGTTTAATTGCCTGCCTTGTCCCTCCCTTCATCCATGTCCTATAGCTTTGGTATTGGTATCCCACAAGTAATGGATGAATCCGTGGACTGGATACACTTTACAAGAGAAGACAAAATTTATGCTTACCTGATAAATTTATTTCTCTTGTGGTGTATCCAGTCCACGGCCCGCCCTGTCATTTTAAGGCAGGTGTTTTTTATGTTTAAACTAGTCACCACTGCACCCTACCTTTCTCTTGATTGTCTTCGGTCGAATGACTGGTAGTGGCAGTTAGGGGAGGAGCTATATAGACAGCTCTGCTGTGGGTGATTCTCTTGCAGCTTCCTGTTGGGAAGGAGAATATCCCACAAGTAATGGATGAATCCGTGGACTGGATACACCACAAGAGAAATAAATTTATCAGGTAAGCATAAATTTTGTTTTTTTGTTTGTATGTGTGTTAAATTGATGGTATTACTAATGTTATCACACATGAGGTAGAAACATGTCACGATAGTTTACCAGCCGGGAAAAAAAAGTTTTACTCACAAAAGAAGTTACTAGTCCACTCAATGTATGCAAAATTGTAATAATGTAAAATTCTTCACAGTAAGAACCCCTTCCCTCAAAGGGAATAGTTAGAGCTGAACACCCCAAACTAGCTCTGCAAAAGAGGCAGTGTTAACTGAGCCCTCTTCAACAACTCTTAGTTCAGTCCATAGGTTGGACAGGATTAGAACTCCTCTCCTTAGGACGCTACCTGTGGATATGAGAAGAAGAATAACCGCTGCATCTATTCGCATCCAGCTGCTTGCAGGATTGTGCAGCTGTTCTTCTGTTTCTTGGTGTTCTGAGTGGCACTTTGGGGTACATGCATAGAAGAGTATGTTATGGGGTTTAAAAATGCTTGAAGATCTGATGCAGTCTGCCTTTTCATTTCACTACCTTGTTCTGTCTCAGTGTTAGGCACTTACTGCGGCTCCCAATATCTGTCAATGGCGATGAGTGAAGTCTTTCATATAGGTGGCGAGAGTCAACAAACTGTTACTGATGGGATATACATTCCTACCAAGAGAAAGCAAAGTTTCCCAAACCTTAAATCCCTATAAATACCCCTCCCACATACCTCAATTTTAAAACTTTGTCTCCTTAGGAAGTGGTTACACATGGTTTGCTTAATTCTTCAGTGAAAGGTGCTTCTAAGCATATTGAAGCCCAGTTTCTCTAAGTACAGTGATTGTCTGAGGAAAGTGGAGTACTGCCTGATGACACCATGTTTTCACTTATGATACATCTGTTCATAAGGCTCTCTGTAAATTTGGTTGCAGGGATTCATCCTCTGCCTCCCTTTACAGATCTACATTCTACTCCACATTCCATTACCTGCTGATAGAAGCAGACAGCCAAACCAGTACTGAAATATAAGTGTAAGAGTGTCTGCATGCAGGTAAATGTGAATATGTTATATACATTCACAGCTATGGATGGGGCACTTATATTTAAGTTTTCTCTGTATAAAATTTGTATAGGCCCATGGAACAGGCAATAATCTCTTGTGTTTTATTTAAAACTGCTGTATACCTCAATAGATAAGGGGAGGACATTTAGGCATGAAACAGGCCTAGCTGGGTAACAAATAAGAGTGCATGCACCACACCACGCCCCTTTTATGTCGACGACCGTGACATCATCACAATGCGCCGACTTTCCAATTTTCACGTCAAAATCATGGGTATTTTAGCTCCACCCCCACTCTAAAATATGCCCTCAAACAGTAAGGACCCCTTTCTTACCTAAGATATGGTGAGTCCACGACATCATCATTTACTTTTGGGAATATCACTCCTAGCCAGCAGGAGGAGGCAAAGAGCACCAGAGTCAAACTGTTAAGTAATCACTTACCACAAGTTTTGGTGTCTGAAGAAAATGGGATTTCTTTCGCTGCAAGCAAGATTTTAACTAGTATGAAAGCCAAAGTAAGTTTACTCTGTAGGTTAGTGGTGGCTTTAGAGCAGTTAGGAACTTGTGAGGTGGGCCTTGCTGCATTTTCCTAACATTTTGCTGCCCTAGTATAGAAAACCAGAGTAGGTTTACTCTGTTCTTTCTTTCTCTTGCAAGGTGTATCCAGTCCACGGATTCATCCTTACTTGTGGGATATTCTCCTTCCCTACAGGAAGTGGCAAAGAGAGCACACAGCAGAGCTGTCCATATAGCTCCCCCCCTAGCTCCTACCCCAGTCATTCTCTTTGCCGCGTTAACGCACTAGGTTCTCTCTCAGGGAGGGTAAAGTGAATGTGGTGTTAGAATTGTAGTTTTATATCTTCAATCAAGAGTTTGTTATTTTTAAATGGTACCGGTTTGTACTATTTACTCTCTAGCAGAAAAGTGATGAAGATTTCTGCTGAGAGGAAAATGATTTTAGCATGTTGTAACTAAAATCCCACACAGGACTGAGGAGTACAAGAAAACTTCAGTTGGGGGGAACAGTTTGCAGGCATGACTGCAATGAGGTATGTTCAGTCATTTATTTCTAGACAAGACTGAGATAATGCTAGAAGACTGACAAGATCCCCATGTGGGGAGGGTAAGCTATGTTCTGAGACTTAGTATAGAATTGAATGCTTACATGACAGGGCTAAATAGGCTGGTTGACACTAATGCAGGGTAATAAGTTATTTATTAAGAAATACTCGTTGGAGACACCTTTTTAAGCACTTTGGAGTGTTTTACTGGGGTTATTATCAACATGGCATAAATTTAGTCACTTAGAAGTGATTTTTGTAGGCCTCACAACTCCGGAGTGGAGTTGGAGAGGCCTAATTTAGCTTGAAAGACAAGTTCATGCTGCTTCACATGGAGGGCCCTGCTGCTGATTGAGGGCCTAGAAGAAGCTTTGTTTCCCCAAAACTGATCCCTAAGGGCAGGTAGGGCCACAGCAGTAAGCTGTGGCAAGGTGCTGTAGTTTGTTAACCGGTTGTTGGCTTTAGGCTGCTCCGGTTTGGGCATTAAGGGGTTAATCGTTCTGAAACTTGCTGTGCAATCATATTAAAGCCTTAGGTACATACTGTGAAAATTTCTAAAGGATTGGTGCCTTTTTCACTGTTTTGTAAAATTGTGTGCTCTTTTTATTTCTTAAAGGCACAGTAACGTTTTTTTTCAAATTGTGTTTTTTATTTGATTAAAGTGTTTTCCAAGCTTGCTTGTGTATGCTACTAGTCTGTTAAACATGTCTGACACTAAGGAACATCCTTGTTCAATGTGTTTAGAAGCCATGGTGGAACCCCCTCTCATAATGTGTTCCAATTGCACTAATATGTCTATACACTTTAAAGATCATATTGTTGCACTTAAAAATGTGGCCCAAGATGATTCTCAGACTGAAGGTAATGAGGATAGTCCGTCTACCTCTCCCCATGTGTCGCAGCCAGTTACGCCCGCACAAGCGACGCTTAGTGCCTCTAGTGCGTCTGCCCCTATTACATTGCAACAACTAGCGACAGTTATGGATAATTCCCTTGCGGCCTTTCTATCCAAACTGCCAGTTTTTCCTACAAAGTGTGATAGCTCTGTTTTAAGAACAGATCATGAGCAGTCTGAAGCTTTGGTAGCCTTATCTGATGTACCCTCACAACGCTCTGAAATGGAGGTGAGGGATTTGATGTCTGAGGGAGAAATTTCCAATTCAGGAAAGGTTTCTCATCAGGCAGAGTCAGATTCATTAGCATTTAAATTGGAACACCTCCGCGTTTTGTTCAGGGAGGTATTAGCTACTCTGGATGATTGTGACCCTATGGTGGTCCCAGAGAAGTTGTGTAAAATGGACAAGTACCTAGAGGTTCCTGTATACACTGATGCATTTCCGATCCCTAAGAGGGTTGCGGATATTGTTACTAGGGAGTGGGATAGACCAGGTGTCCCTTTTGTCCCCCCACCTATTTTTAAGAAAATGTTCCCCATAACTGACCCTAGGCGGGACTCGTGGCAGACGGTCCCTAAGGTAGAGGGGGCTGTTTCGACACTTGCTAAGCGCACAACCATACCAATTGAAGACAGTTGTGTTTTTAAAGATCCTATGGATAAAAAGTTAGAAGGTTTACTTAAGAAAATCTTTGTTCAACAAGGCTTTCTTCTCCAACCTATTGCCTGCATTGTTCCTGTAACTACTGCAGCGGCTTTCTGGTTTGAGGCGCTGGAGAAGTCGCTCCAGACGGAGACCTCATATGACGAAATTATGGATAGAATTAAGGCTCTAAATCTGGCTGATTCATTTATCACAGATGCCGCTTTGCAATTAGCTAAGTTGGCGGCAAAAAATTCAGGCTTCGCCATTATGGCATGCAGAGCGCTTTGGCTCAAGTCATGGTCGGACGATGTGTCGTCAAAATCCAAATTGTTAAATATCCCTTTCAAGGGAAAGACCCTTTTCGGGACAGAATTGAAAGAGATTATTTCAGAAATCACCGGGGGAAAGGGCCATGCTCTCCCCCAGGACAAGCCTTTTAAGGCTAAAAACAAAGCTAATTTTCCTTCCTTTCGTAATTTCAGGAGCAGTCCCGCTTCAGTCTCTACAGCTGCAAAGCAAGAGGGTAACGCTTCACAGCCCAAGGCAACCTGGAAGCCTTATCAGGGCTGGAACAAGGGTAAACAGGCCAAAAAGTCTGCAGCTGCTACCAAGACAGCATGACGGGGTAGCCCCCAATCCGGAACCGGATGTAGTAGGGGGCAGACTTTCTCTCTTTGCTCAGGCCTGTTCTCGATCCCTGGGCTTTAGAGATTGTTACCCAGGGATATCTTCTAGAATTCAAGGACTCCCCTCCAAGGGGAAGGTTCCATATTTCTCGTCTGTCTACAGACACGACAAAGAAAGAGGCGTTCTTACGCTGTGTAGAAGACCTACATACAATGAGAGTGATCCACCCAGTTCCAATTGCGGAACAAGGGCTGGGGTTTTACTCAAACCTGTTTGTTGTTCCCAAAAAAGAAGGAACTTTCAGACCAATCCTGGATCTCAAAATTCTAAACAAATTCCTCAGAGTCTCATCATTCAAGATGGAGACCATTCGGACAATCTTACCTATGATCCAGGAAGGTCAATATATGACTACCGTGGATCTAAAGGATGCGTACCTGCATATCCTAATCCACAAAGATCATCATCAGTTCCTCCGGTTCGCTTTTCTAGACAAGCATTACCAGTTTGTGGCTCTTCCATTCGGTTTAGCCACTGCTCCCAGAATTTTCACAAAGGTGCTAGGGTCCCTTCTGGCGGTTCTAAGACCGCGGGGCATAGCAGTGGCACCTTATTTGGACGACATCTTAATTCAGGCGCCGTCTTTTCACAGAGCCAAGGCTCACACGGAGATTGTATTGGCCTTTCTAAGGTTTCACAGGTGGAAGGTGAACATCAAAAAGAGTTCCCTGTCCCCACTCACAAGGGTTCCCTTCCTAGGAACACCAATAGATTTGGTGGAAATGAAAATATTTCTGACGGAGGTCAGAAAGTTGAAACTTTTAACTACTTGCCGAATTCTTCATTCCATTCCTCGGCCATCTGTAGCTCAAGCTGAGGGAGATATTCAACGCGCTTCAGGCATGGCCTCAACTAGCTGCGGCCAAATTCATAAGATTTCAGTCGGACAACATTACGACTGTAGCATACATCAATCATCAGGGGTGAACAAAGAGTTCTCTAGCGATGAGGGAAGTAACCAAAATAATCAGGTGGGCGGAGGCCCACTCCTGCCATCTCTCAGCAATTCACATCCCAGGTGTAGACAACTGGGAGGCGGATTTTCTAAGTCGTCAGACTTTTCACCCGGGGGAGTGGGAACTCCACTCGGAGGTATTTGCCCAGCTGACTCAGCTATGGGGCATTCCAGAGTTGGACCTGATGGCGTCCCGTCAGAACACCAAGCTTCCTCTCTACGGATCCAGGTCCCGGGACCCCAAGGCGGCATTGATAGATGCTCTAGTAGCGCCTTGGTCCTTCAATCTGGCTTATGTTTTCTCACCGTTTCCTCTTCTCCCTCGTCTGATCGCCAGAATCAAGCAGGAGAAGGCGTCGGTGATTTTGATAGCGCCTGCCTGGCCACACAGGACTTGGTATGCAGACCTAGTGGACATGTCATCTGTCCCACCATGGACACTGCCAATGAGGCAGGACCTTCTAATACAGGGTCCGTTCAAGCATCCAAATCTAGTTTCTCTACGTCTGACTGCTTGGAGATTGAACGCTTAATTCTTTCAAAGCGTGGTTTTTCTGATTCAGTTATAGATACTCTGATCCAGGCTAGAAAGCCTGTCACCAGCAAAGTCTACCATAAGATATGGTGGAAATATCTTTGTTTGTGTGAATCCAAGGGTTACTCATGGAGTAAGATTAGGATTCCCAGGATATTGTCTTTTCTCCAAGACGGTTTGGAGAAAGGATTGTCGGCTAGTTCTTTAAAGGGACAGATATCTGCTCTGTCTATCCTTTTGCACAAGCATCTGGCAGAGGTACCGGACGTTCAAGCGTTTGCACAGGCTTTAGTCAGAATCAAGCCTGTCTATAAACCTGTGGCTCCGCCATGGAGTCTAAATCTAGTTCTTTCAGTTCTTCAAGGGGTTCCGTTTGAACCTTTACATTCCATAGATATTAAGTTGTTATCTTGGAAAGTTTTGTTTTTGGTAGCTATCTCTTCTGCTCGAAGAGTCTCAGAATTATCTGCTTTACAGTGTGATTCACCTTATCTGGTGTTCCACGCAGATAAGGTAGTTTTGCGTACCAAACCTGGTTTTCTTCCTAAAGTTGTTTCTAACAAGAATATTAACCAGTTAATAGTTGTTCCTTCTCTGTGTCCTAACCCATCTTCGAAGAAGGAACGTCTTTTGCATAATCTTGATGTAGTTTGTGCTTTAAAGTTCTATTTACAAGCAACTAAGGATTTCAGACAAACATCTTCTTTGTTTGTTATCTATTCTGGTAAGAGGAGAGGTCAGAAAGCGACTGCTACCTCTCTTTCCTTTTGGCTGAAAAGCATCATCCGTTTGGCCTATGAGACTGCTGGCCAGCAGCCTCCTGAAAGAATTACTGCTCATTCTACCAGAGCAGTGGCTTCCACATGGGCTTTCAAAAATGAGGCTTCTGTTGAACAGATTTGTAAGGCAGCGACTTGGTCTTCACTGCATACTTTTGACAAATTTTATAAATTTGATACTTTTGCTTCTTCGGAGGCTATTTTTGGGAGAAAGGTTTTGCAAGCAGTGGTGCCTTCCGTTTAAGGTACCTGTCTTGTTCCCTCCCTTCATCCGTGTCCTAAAGCTTTGGTATTGGTATCCCACAAGTATGGATGAATCCGTGGACTGGATACACCTTGCAAGAGAAAACAGAATTTATGCTTACCTGATAAATTACTTTCTCTTGCGGTGTATCCAGTCCACGGCCCGCCCTGGCAATTAAGTCAGGTAAAAAAAAATTGTTTAAACTACAGTCACCACTGCACCCTATGGTTTCTCCTTTGGCTTCTTAACCTTTGGTCGAATGACTGGGGGGTGGAGCTAGGGGGGGGAGCTATATGGACAGCTCTGCTGTGTGCTCTCTTTGCCACTTCCTGTAGGGAAGGAGAATATCCCACAAGTAAGGATGAATCCGTGGACTGGATACACCGCAAGAGAAAGTAATTTATCAGGTAAGCATAAATTCTGTTTTTTTCCACAGGTCTCTGTGAGGAGTGGCTTCCTTTCATAGCATGTGAGCTGTCCTCCTGCCGGACAGCTAGATGTGCAGGTAAGTGCCTTTCTTTTTAAAGACACAATGAGTTCACGGATCATCTTCATTACTTATGGGATATTCACCTCTTGGTCAGCAGGAGGAGGCAAAGAGCAACACAGCAGAGCTGTTAAATAGCTCCTCCCTTCCCTCCCACTCCAGTCCTTCTTTTTGCCTACGTTAGTGCTAGGAAGAGGTAAAGTTTGGTGTTAGAAAAGATTCTTCAATCAAGAGTTTATTATTTTTAAAGTAGTGCAAGATTGTGCTGCTTTGTGCTAGGGTGTAGCCGTAGTCCATATCAGTCTCTTCAGTAGAGCTTTTGGTGGCTTTAAAGCAATGGGAACTTGTGGGACATAATTCTCACTGCGCCTCCCATACATTTATGCTGCCCTTATCCTGATGGCCTAAGCAAACTTAACTCAGGCTTTATCATTTTCCACAGGGCTATGGGAGGGAGAGGACCTCTTAAACCTGCTGGACTGTCCTGCTGTCGGACAGCATTAATGTAAGTGCTAACTTTTTTATTCTGGGAGACACACAAAAACTCAGAGGAAAGTGGGCACTTTACTTATGTATTTAAACATATAAGATTCGGTCATAGGGCTCTTTTATGTTGGGACATCATGCTCTCCGTGTATGGAGAGTCTTGGGACAGCATATGTACAGGCATTGGGGCTGGGAGCTAAGTTTGTATTTCTTTCATGTAATTAGCAAGAGTCCATGAGCTAGTGACGTATGGGATATACATTCCTACCAGGAGGGGCAAAGTTTCCCAAACCTCAAAATGCCTACAAATACACCCCTCACCACACCCACAATTCAGTTTTACAAACTTTGCCTCCCGTGGAGGTGTTGAAGTAAGTTTGTGCTAGATTCTTCGTTGATATGCGCTTTGCAGCAGGCTGGAGCCCGGTTTTCCTCTCAGAGTGCAGTGAATGTCAGAGGGATGTGAAGAGAGTATTGCCTATTTGAATACCATGGTCTCCTTCTACGGGATCTATTTCATAGGTTCTCTGTTATCGGTCGTAGAGATTTCTTCTCCTACCTCCCTTTTCAAATCGACGATATACTCTAATATACCATTACCTCTACTGATTCTCGTTTCAGTACTGGTTTGGCTATCTACTATATGTAGATGAGTGTCTTGGGGTAAGTAAGTCTTATTTTATTTGACACTCTAAAGCTATGGTTGGGCACTTTATTTTTAAAGTTCTAAATATATGTGTTTAAACTTATATTTGCCATGATTCAGGGTAATCAGTATTCCTTATTTCAGACAGTCAGTTTCATTATTGGGATAATGCATATGAATGATTATTTTTTCTTACCTTAAAAATTTTTCAATTGACTTTTTTCCCTGTGGGCTGTTAGGCTCGCGGGGGCTGAAAATGCTTCAATTTATTGCGTCATTTTTTGTCGCAGACTTTTTTGGCACAAAAATTTCATCATTTCCGGCGCCCTAATTGACGCCGGAAGTTGTTCGCGGTTGCGTAATTTTTTTGACGTTTTTTGTGTTCAGACGTTTTTTGCGCCAAAAATGTGGGCGTTATTTTTGTCGGCGTCACCGGATGTGGCGTCATACTTGGCACCAAAAATTTAGGCTTTGTACTTAGCGCCAATAATGTGGGCGTCATTTTTGGCGCCAAAAAAATATGGGAGTCATTCTTGTCTCCACCTTTTTTTCACATTATTTCAGTCTCATTTTTCATTGCTTCTGGTTGCTAGAGGCTTGTTCATTGGCATTTTTTCCCATTCCTGAAACTGTCATTTAAGGAATTTGATAATTTTGCTTTATATGTTGTTTTTTCTAATACATATTGCAAGATGTCTCAACTTGACCCTGGATCAGAATCTACTTCTGGAAAGACGCTGCCTGATGCTGGTTCTACCAAAGTTAAGTGCATTTGTTGTAAACTTGTGGTAACTGTTCCTCCGGCTGTAGTTTGTGATGAATGTCATGATAAGCTTGCTAATGCAGATAGTATTTCCATTAGTAATAATCCATTACCTGTTGTTGTTCCTTCAACATCTAATGCTCAGGATGTTCCTGTTAATGTAAAAGAATTTGTTTCTAAATCTATTAGGAAGGCTCTGTCTGTTATTCCTCCTTCCAGTAAACGTAAAAGGTCTTTTAAAACTTCTCATATTTCAGATGAATTTTTAAGTGACTGTCATCATTCTGACTTGTCTGTTTCTGATGAGGATCTATCTGGTTCAGAAGATTCTGTCTCAGATATTGACACTGATAAATCTTCATATTTATTTAAGATGGAATTTATTCGTTCTTTACTTAAAGAAGTGTTAATCGCATTAGATATGGAGGAGTCTAGTCCTCTTGATACTAAATCTACTAAGCGTTTAAATTCGGTTTTCAAACCTCATATTGTTATTCCAGAAGTTTTTCCTGTCCCTGATGCTATTTCTGAAGTAATTTCTAGGGAATGGAATAATCTGGGTACTTCATTTACTCCTTCTCAAAGGTTTAAGAAATTGTACCCTGTGCCATCTGATAGATTAGAGTTTTGGGACAAAATCCCTAAGGTTGATGGGGCTATCTCTACTCTTGCTAAACGTAATTCCTACGGCAGATAGTACTTCCTTTAAGGATCCTTTAGATAGGAAACTTGAATCCTTTCTAAGGAGAGCTTATTTATGTTCAGGTAATCTTCTTAGACCTGCTATTTCTTTGACTGATGTTGCTGCTGCTTCCATTTTCTGGTTGGAGGCTTTAGCGCAACAAGTGTCAGATCATAATACTCATAGCATTGTTAAACTTCTTCAACATGCTAATAACTTTATTTGTGATGCCATCTTTGATATCATTAGAATTGATGTCAGGTATATGTCTTTAGCTATTTTAGCTAGAAGAGCTTTATGGCTTAAACTTAGAATGCAGATATGACTTCTAAGTCAACTTTGCTTTCTCTTTCTTTCCAAGGTAATACATTATTTGGTTCTCAGTTGGATTCTATTATTTCAACTGTTACTGGGGGGAAAGGAACCTTTTTGCCTCAGGACAAAAAATCTAAAGGTAAATAAAGGGCTGCTAATCGTTTTCATTCCTTTCGTCAAAATAAGGAACAGAAGCCTGACCCTTCCCCTAAGGGAACGGTTTCTGTTTGGAAACCTTCTCCAGTCTGGAATAAATCCAAGCCATTTAGAAAGTCAAAGCCAGCACCCAAGTCCACATGAAGGTGCGGCCCTCATTCCAGCACAGCTGGTAGGGGGCAGGTTACGATTTTTCAAAGATATTTGGATCAATTCGATTCACAGTCTTTGGATTCAGAACATTGTTTCACAAGGGTACAGAATAGGTTTCAAGGTAAGGCCGCCTGCGAGAAGATTTTTTCTCTCTCGCATTCCAATAAACCAAGTGAAGGCTCAGGCGTTTCTGAAATGTGTTTCAGATCTAGAGTTGGCTGGGGTAATTGTGCCAGTTCCAGTTCTGGAACGAGGTCTGGGGTTTTACTCAAATCTATTCATTGTACCAAAGAAGGAGAATTCCTTCAGACCAGTTCTGGATCTAAAAATATTGAATCGTTATGTAAGGATACCAACATTCAAAATGGTGACTATAAGGACTATTCTGCCTTTTGTTCAGCAAGGGCATTATATGTCCACAATAGATTTACAGGATGCATATCTTCATATTCCAATTCATCCAGCTCATTTTCAGTTTCTGAGATTTTCTTTTCTAGACAAGCATTACCAGTTTGTGGCCCTTCCGTTTGGCCTAGCAACAGCTCCAAGGATCTTTTCAAAGGTTCTCTGTGCCCTTCTCTCTGTAATCAGAGAGCAGGGTATTGTGGTATTTCCTTATTTGGACGATATCTTGGTACTTGCTCAGTCTTCACATTCTGCAGGATCTCATACGAATCAACTTGTGTCGTTTCTTCAAAGACATGGTTGGAGGATCAATTTACCAAAGAGTTCCTTGATTCCTCAGACAAAGGTAACCTTTTTGGGTTTCCAAATAGATTCAGTGTCCATGACCTTGTCTCTAACAGAAAAGAGACGTCTAAAATTGGTTTCAGCCTGTCGAAACCTTCAGTCTCAATCATTCCCTTCGGTAGCTTTGTGCATGGAAATTCTAGGTCTCATGACTGCTGCATCGGACGCGATCCCCTTTGCTCGTTTTCACATGCGACCTCTTCAGCTTTGTATGCTGAACCAGTGGTGCAGGGATTATACAAAGATATCACAATTAATATCCTTAAATCCCAATGTACGACACTCTCTGACGTGGTGGATAGATCACCATCATTTAGTTCAAGGGGCTTCTTTTGTTCGTCCAACCTGGACTGTGATCTCAACAGATGCGAGTCTGACAGGTTGGGGAGCTGTATGGGGATCTCTGACAGCGCAGGGGGTTTGGGAATCTCAGGAGGCGAGATTACCAATCGACATTTTGGAACTCCGTGCGATTTTCAGAGCTCTTCAGTTCTGGCCTCTTCTGAAGAGAGAATAGTTTATTTGTTTTCAGACAGACAATGTCACGACCGTGGCATATGTCAATCATCAAGGGGGGACTCACAGTCCTCAAGCTATGAAAGAAGTATCTCGGATACTCGTATGGGCGGAATCCAGCTCCTGTCTAATCTCTGCAGTTCACATCCCAGGTGTAGACAATTGGGAAGCGGATTATCTCAGTCGCCAGACGTTACATCCGGGCGAATGGTCTCTTCACCCAGAGGTATTTCTTCAGATTGTTCAAATCTGGGGACTTCCAGAAATAGATCTGATGGCCTCTCATCTAAACAAGAAACTTCCCAGGTATCTGTCCAGATCCAGGGATCCTCAGGCGGAGGCAGTGGACGCGTTGTCGCTTCCTTGGAAGTATCATCCTGCCTATATCTTTCCGCCTCTAGTTCTTCTTCCAAGAGTGATTTCCAAAATTCTAATGGAACGTTCGTTTGTACTGCTGGTGGCTCCAGCATGGCCTCACAGGTTTTGCTATGCGGATCTCATTTGGATGGCCAGTTGCCAACCTTGGTCTCTTCCGTTAAGACCAGACCTTCTATCTCAAGGCCCATTTTTCCATCAGGATCTCAAATCATTAAATTTGAAGGTATGGAAATTGAACGCTTGATTCTTAGTCATAGAGGTTTCTCTGACTCAGTAATTAATACTATGTTACAGGCTCATAAATCTGTGTCTAGGAAGATTTATTATCGAGTCTGGAAGACTTACATTTCTTGGTGTTCTTCTCATAAATTCTGCTGGCATTCTTTTAGAATTCCTAGAATTTTGCAGTTTCTTCAGGATGGTTTGGATAAAGGTTTGTCTGCAAGTTCCTTGAAAGGACAAATCTCTGCTCTTTCTGTTCTTTTTCACAGAAAAATTGCTATACTTCCTGATATTCATTGTTTTGTACAGGCTTTGGTTCGTATCAAACCTGTCATTAAATCAATCTCTCCTCCTTGGAGTCTTAATTTGGTTCTGAGGGCTTTACAAGCTCCTCCGTTTGAACCTATGCATTCTCTGGATATTAAATTACTTTCTTGGAAAGTTTTGTTCCTTTTGGCCATCTCTTCTGCTAGAAGAGTTTCTGAGTTATCTGCTCTTTCTTGTGAATCTCCTTTTCTGATTTTTCATCAGGATAAGGCGGTGTTGCAGACTTCATTTCAATTTTTACCTAAGGTTGTGAATTCTAACAACATTAGTAGAGAAATTGTTGTCCCTTCATTGTGTCCGAATCCAAAGAATTCTTTGGAGAAATATTTACATTCTTTGGATGTAGTAAGAGCTTTAAAATATTATGTTGAAGCTACTAAAGATTTTAGGAAGACTTCCAGTCTATTTGTTATCTTTTCTGGTTCCAGGAAAGGTCAGAAGGCCTCCGCCATTTCTTTGGCGTCTTGGTTAAAATCTTTGATTCATCATGCTTATGTGGAGTCGGGTAAATCCCCGCCTCAAAGGATTACGGCTCATTCTACTAGGTCAGTTTCTACTTCCTGGGCGTTTAGGAATGAAGCTTCTGTTGATCAGATTTGCAAAGCAGCAACTTGGTCTTCTTTGCATACTTTTACTAAATTCTACCATTTTGATGTTTTCTCTTCTTCTGAAGCAGTTTTTGGTAGAAAAGTACTTCAGGCAGCTGTTTCAGTTTGATTCTTCTGCTTATATTTTCAGTTTTTTTAATTATTAAGATTAAAACTTTTGTTTTGGGTTGTGGATTATTTTTCAGCGGAATTGGCTGTCTTTATTTTATCCCTCCCTCTCTAGTGACTCTTGCGTGGAAGTTCCACATCTTGGGTAACTGCTATCCCATACGTCACTAGCTCATGGACTCTTGCTAATTACATGAAAGAAAACATAATTTATGTAAGAACTTACCTGATAAATTCATTTCTTTCATATTAGCAAGAGTCCATGAGGCCCACCCTTTTTTGTGGTGGTTATGATTTTTTTTGTATAAAGCACAATTATTCCAATTCCTTATTTTGATGCTTTCGCTCCTTTCTTATCACCCCACTTCTTGGCTATTCGTTAAACTGAATTGTGGGTGTGGTGAGGGGTGTATTTGTAGGCATTTTGAGGGTTGGGAAACTTTGCCCCTCCTGGTAGGAATGTATATCCCATACGTCACTAGCTCATGGACTCTTGCTAATATGAAAGAAATTAATTTATCAGGTAAGTTCTTACATAAATTATGTTTTTTCAGTACATTTTTTTCAGTTTAATTTCTTTTACAAGATACGATGAGTCCACGGATTTCATCCTTACTTGTGGGATATCGCCTCCTAGTCAGCAGGAGGAGGCAAAAAGCTCCACAGCAGAGCTGCATAAATAGCCCCTCCTAACCCAGTCATTCTCTTTGCCTGTGTTAGTGATAGGAAGAGGCAAAGTGAGGTGTTAGTTTAGATTCTTCAATCAAGAGTTTATTATTTTTTAAAGTAGTGCCTCTGAGTGCTACTTTGTGTAGGGTGTAGCCTACACCAGATCAATCTCTTCAGTAACAAAAGAAAAGCATTTGGTGGCTTTCAAGCAATGGGAACTTGTGGGACATAATTCTCACTGCGCCTCCCATACTGTGCTGCTGCCCTTTCTGTGATGGCCTAAGTTGGATCTAACTGAGGCTTCATCTTTCTACAGGAGGGACCCGATGGACCTCTGAACCCTGTTATAGCTGTCCTGCTGTCGGGCAGCATAAGAGGTAAGTGCAGCCTTTATTTTCCTAGGGAATATTTGCCTCGGTGAGGTTTTCTGCACTTATTTATATTTATGGGCTCTGTCAGTGAAGAGCCTTTTTTACCTGACAGCATTAAAGGACAGACTCTTGGCCGTGCTGGTATTGGGAACTAAGTCTCAGTAATAGTAAGGGACTTTCCCACATGGCGGTTTTATTTTGTATTGAGCTACGCTTGGGGTTATTTTACATAACCGGGTGGTATCTGTAACAGGCTGTTTTTTTCAGACTTTGTAAAAATGTCACACCCACGTGCCGGAGCCGACATCGGTCTTGCCAGCTGGGTGTTACACTAGGCACTTCTTGACTTCTGATAAAGAAGCCGTTATTTATATTACCGGTCCCTGATCTCTATAGTGAGATTCTCAGCGACAGCAAGGTTCTTCTAACTGAACTTAAATGTAGTTTCTGTTCCTACATAGAAGTATTATAGATGCGTTTGCTCCCGATGGCTGATCTTAGATTCCAGGCGACAGGGAGGTTTATTGTGCTCTTACATTAATGTGCTATTCGTGCTTTTATATGTACTTGTTCCCTATGACTGAGATTCACAGCCGACAGGGGACTTTATCTGCTTCTGCAGGAAGACAGTGACTGCATGCTTTGTACGGGGTGTTGCTGACCCTTACTCCCAAGGACTGATGTTAATAAGATTGTCAGCCGACAGGGAGATTTATTCTGCTTGGCCTTAACTATATGCTCTGGCTTCAGCATCACTGTCTTTGATGCGAGGTTACATATGCCTACTCTATATTGCTTATTTTGATGATATTTACAGCCGACATGTTTAGTATTTATCTGCATAATTTTTTATGTGGGGTCGCTAATTCTTGCTTCCAACAGCTGCTATTAGTCTCGCAACCGACAGGAATTTTATTTTTTATTCAGCGTGGGTGATAGTGACAAATGTGTTATACGTTGGCCCAGCTCCTTGTGTTAGAGCTGCCCGGAACGATGGGCGGGGCTTAAACACGCGCCATTGTTGTGCACCTGTTGTGCATTTTACTTGAGTCTGGTTGTGACGAGTATTTCTGCCCGGGAGTTTTTTTGGCTTAATACGCCCATGATGGGCGCGGCTGCACTGCGCAATATTGTTTGCGCGCCTTTTGGACTTTTCACTGGAGTCCATTTGTTCCAAATGTTTGCTGCCCGGTGGTTTCATTTAATTACTCATGCTTATTGTTGCACGCCCTTGGGGTCTTACAGTTGAATAAATGGTTCCTCCATTAATCGCCTGATACCTTCTCTGCTGTGTTATAAAGAACATACAGCGAGACGGGGTTTTGTGCAGTGTACAGGATGCTTTTGCTGTTGCAATTAGCATACAACAGAGAGGCTTTGTAGGCACGCAGTGTTTCAGATACCTTTCATCTATCAGTGCCCCTTTTTTCTTGAACTTAGAAGACCGTGACTATTTTTCTGTGTCAATTTTTTTCTGCATAGACAAATAAACAGTCTCAGATTAACTGTTATTTTTTTTAATTGAGATATTACAGCAATAACTAAATAAATAAAACAAAGGTTTGATGTTTAGGACGAACTATATACTTCCTATGTTTGGCAGCGCCCACATTTATATGTAAATTTCTTAATTACATTCTGCAATATTGCACGCGATCAGTGTATCTCTGTGATCTAGTGGGTAGCCTTTGTGCTTGCAAGCAGGAGCTTGGGAGTTTGATTCCACCTGCTACTGCAGTATTTTCATTTGCTTTGTACAATACTGGTAATAGTCTCAGTTTTCAGTTGACGCGCTAATAAAGGTCATTTTTATCAGGATTTTACTGCTACTTCTGGTTGGGCATTTATCCTTTGGGTTTTAGTATGGAACGAAAGCCCACTACTCTGTTGACGGAAATTAAGTTATTAAATTTCTCATATTTCCTTGCAGTTTGCCAAGTTGGCGGCTATGAGTTTGGGATTTTCCGTCTTTGCACGCTATACCTTCTGTTCGTACTCTGGGTCTGTGGATGTGTCATTTCAACCTAAGCTTTTGTTTATTCCTTACAAGGAGGACCCTGTTCTGGCCTAACTTGAACGAGATTGTTTCTTACAGACAGCTGTAGTACTCTGAGGGTTAGCTTAGCTATCTAGCAAGCGGAAGGTTGCAGTTTGGGACCAGCTGCAGCTCTTGCACCTTGTATGCGTGCTAGCAGGCTGTTTTACATCACGAGCAACATAGTTTTCATGCCTTTCTAAATTTTACGGTAACTAGTCTTGGAGCTTGCTGCTGCTCCCAAGCCAGCATGTTGAGTTGGCTCCTGATCCGGGACCGGATATAGTAGGGGGCAGTCTGTTTTTTCTTTGTACAGACTTGGACAAGAGATGTTCAGGATCCCTGGATATTAGAGAGAGTGTCTCAGGGGTACAAGTTTGGAATCAGAAATTCTTCTCCCAGGGGATAGTTTCTTCTAAAAGAGCGTTCTTACGCTGTGTACAAAACCTCTCTTTCATGGGAGTATTCTGTCCCGTTCCAATTCAGGAGCAGGGACAGGGGTTTTACTCAAATCTGTTTGTAGTTCCCAAAAAAAGAGGGAATTTGCAGTCCTATCTTAGATCTCAAGACTCTAAACTAGTTTTATCAGAGTTCCATCTTTCAAGATGAAATCTATTTGTACCCTTCACCATTGATTGAGATCATCACATCTGTTGTGGCTTAGTGACTAGCTCACTGACCTTGGCAAGCAGATGATCCAGGGTTCATATTCCCCTTGGGCTGCTGGTTGTTACACTCTCTGGTGCTTCAAGTTCCTGAGGTTTGTCTTCTGGACAAACATTTTCTGTTCGTAGCTCTTCATTTTGGTCTGGCCACGGCACCCAGAGTTTTCGCAAAGGTTCTGGGGTCGCTGTTTGCTGTTCTGAGACCGCAGGGCATTGCTGTGGCCAGACATTGTTCTGTCCTTCCTGAGGACTCATGGGTATAAGTTAAATCTGGAGAAGAGTTCTCTAGTTTCCCAGACAAGGGTTCCTTTCTTGGGAACTCTAATTGACTCTCTATCCATGAAAATATTTTTGATCACATGCCGAGCACTTCAGACCAATCCCCAGCCATCAGTGGCTCAATACATGGAGGTAATTGGATTGATGTTAACGGCAATGGAATGGCTACCATTCCATTTGCTCTGTTTCATCTCAGGCCTCTGCAGAACATGCTCTATGGTGGTTGTTGCTGGATCATCTATCCCAGGGAACATGCTTTCGCAGACCCTCATGGGTGATAGTGAGAACGGTTGCCAGCCTGTTAGGATGGGGTTTCTCCTTCCCATCAATATCCTAGTGTTGAGAGCAATATTCAATGCAAAACAATTCAGGCTTGGCCTAAGTTGGCTTCATCCAATTCATCAAATTCCAGTCGGATAACGTTACAACGGTGGCCTACATCAATCGTCAGGGGGGAACAAGAGGAAGTTCCTTAACGATTGCGTAAATATTTTTGACGGAAGTAACCGGGATAATGCAGTGGACGGAGTCTCACTCTTGCAATCTGTCCGCGATCCCCAGGCCGAGCTGATAGATGCCTGGGCAGTGCCTTGGTTCTTCAGCATAGCTTCTGTGTTTCTTCCATTTGCTCTCCTTCCCCGGGTGATTGCTCGAGTCAAACAGGAGAGGGCTTCGGTGATTCTCATCAGTCCTGCGTGGCCTCGCAGGACTTGGTATGCCGATCTGGTGGACATGTCATCTCTGCCACCGTGGAAGCTTCAATTGAGGAAAGACCTTCTCATTCTGGGACCCTTCCATCATCCAAATCTAGTTTCTCTGTAGCTAACTGCTTGGAGATTGACTGCTTAATTTTATCTAAGCAAGGGTTTTTCTGATTTGGTCATAGATACCTTGATTCAGGCACGTATGCCTGTTACTAGACAGATTAACCATAAGTTATGGCGTAAATATTTTTATTGGTGCGAATTCAAGGGCTACTCATGGAGAAGGTTTAGGATTCCCAGGATTTTGTCTTTTCTCCAAGATGGATTGGAGAAAGGGTTGTCAGCAAGTTCCTTAAAGGGACAGATTCTGATTTGTCTATTTTGTTACACATGCGTCTGGCTGATGTTCCAGATGATCAATCTTTTTGTCAGGCTCTGACTAGAATCAGGCCTGTGTTTAGACCAATTGCTCCTCCTTGGAGTTTGAATTTAGTTCTTAAAGTTCTTCACGGGATTCCGTTTGAACCTATGCATTCCATAGATATTAAGTTATTATCTTGGAAAGTTTTGTTTGTGGTTGCTATTTCTTCTGCTCAAAGAGTATCTGAGCTTTCAGCATTACAATGTGATTCTCCTTATCTTAGTTTCCATTCTGATAAGGTGGTGTTACGTACCAAACCTGTTTTCTTTTACAAGATATGACGAGTCCACGGATTTCATCCTTACTTATGGGATATTGCCTCCTGGTCAGCAGGAGGAGGCAAAGAGCTCCACAGCAGAGCTGCATATATAACTCCTCCCCTCCCTCCCACCCCAGTCATTCTCTTTGCCTGTGTTAGTGATAGGAAGAGGTAAAGTGAGGTGTTAGTTTAGAATTCTTCAATCAAGATTTTTTTATTTTAAATGGTGCCTGTGTGTCCTATTTTTTTCAATAGAGCAGCTTCTGGAGTAATAGCCTTTCAGGCTGTGGGAACTAGTGGACTTTTTAAGTTCACTGCGCCTCCCTTACTTATGCTGTTTTCTATTTATGGTCTTAGAGAATGGGAACTAAGACTTTACTATCCTTGCAGGGACTCAGGAGGAAGAGTGGACCTCTTGACACTGAAGGATCATCATGCTGTTCCTCAGCATGGAGGTAAGTGCAGTCTCCTCTCTCTGGGGCTTGTATAGCTGATCTCAGATTGACTGTACTATTCCTCTGTCTGGTAAGGGGCTCAAGTTAAAACTTTCCCTTTCTGCTAGTGTGGGTTTCATTTGGGGAAGAAATGGGACACCAACACATTTAGCTCTCCCAACTCTCTCTTTCATATACAAAGAATATCAGTTAGAAGGGCTTGGAACTGTTTGCTACACGATGGCAGTGTATGAGGGTAATCGTTTATTGTGTGTTATTGATCTTGGTCTGCGGATGTTTCTTCTAAATCCAAGCTTTTGACTATTCCTTTTATGGGAAAGACCCTTTTTGGGCCTGAATTGAAGGAGATCATTTTTGACATTACAGGAGGTAAGGGTCACCTCCTAACTCAGGATAAGTCAGCCAAACAAAGAAGAAAGAGTAATTTTCGTGCCTTTCGGAATTTCAAGTGAGTCCCTGCTTCCTCTGCTGCTAAGCAGGACGGGAACCTTGCTCAAGCCAAGTCCGTCTGGAGACCTAACCAAACTTGGAACAAGGGTAAACAATCCAAGAAGCCCGCTGCTGCTCCCAGGACAGCATGAAGGGGCGGCCCCCGATCTGGGACCGGATCTAGTAGGGGGCAGACTTTCTCTCTTTGCCCAGGCTTGGATAACAGATGTTCAGGATCCCTAGACACTAGAAATCGTGTCCCGGGGTATCTACTGGAGTTCAAAAATTCCCTCCCAAGGGGAAGGTTTCTTTCACGATTGTCTGTAGACCACATAAAAAGAGAGGCGTTCTTACGTTGTGTAAAAGACCTCTCTACTATGGGAGTAATTCGTCCTGTTCCAATACAGGGGCAGGGGTTTTACTCAAATCTGTTCGTGGTTCCCAAAAAAGAGGGAACGTTCAGACCCATTTTAGATCTCAAGAGTCTAAACAAGTTTCTCAGAGTCCCATCCTTCAATATGGAGACGATTCGGACAATTCTTCCATTGATCCAGGAGGGTCAATATATGACTACCGTGGACTTAAAGGATGCATATCTCCATATTCCTATCCACAGAGATCATCATCAGTTCCTAAGGTTTGCCTTTCTGGACAAACATTTTCAGTTTGTTGCTCTTCCTTTCGGGTTGGCCACGGCACCCAGGATCTTCACAAAGGTTCTAGGGTCTTTGCTAGCGGTTCTCAGACCGCTGGGCATTGCAGTGGCGCCTTATCTGGAAGATATTCTAATCCAGGCGTCGTTTTACCAACTGACATAGTCTCATACCGATATGGTTCTGTCATTTTTAAGGACTCATGGGTGGAAGGTGGATCTAGAAAAGAGTTCACTAATTCCACAGACAAGGGTTCCTTTCCTGGGAACTCTAATAGATTCTGTATCCATGAAAATATTCTTGACGGAAGTCAGAAAATTAAAAATTTTGAATACATGCCGAACCCTTCAGTCCAGTCCTCGGCCATCAGTGGCTCAGTGTATGGAGGTAATTGGATTGATGGTGGCGGCAATGGACATCATTCCGTTTGCTCGTTTTCATCTCAGACCTCTACAACTGAGCATGCTCAGACAGTGGAATGGAGATTATGCAGATCTGTCTCCTCAGATAGATCTGGATCAGGAGACGAGAGACTCTCTTCTTTGGTGGTTGTCGCTGGATCATCTGTCCCAAGGGACGTGCTTCCGCAGACCTTCATGGGTGATAGTGACAACGGACGCCAGTCTACTAGGATGGGGTGCAGTCTAGAATTCCCTGAAGGCTCAGGGTGTGTGGACCCGGTCGGAGTCTATACTTCCAATCAATATTCTGGAATTGAAAGCAATATTCAATGCGCTTCAGACTTGGCCTCAGTTGGCTTCAGCCAAATTCATCCGATTTCAGTCAGACAACATCATGACTGTGGCTTACATCAATCATCAGGGAGGAACAAGGAGTTCCTTAGCGATAACAGAAGTATCCAAGATAATTCAGTGGGCGGAGGCTCACTCTTGTTATCTATCAGCAATCTACATCCCAGGCGTGGACAACTGGGAGGCAGATTTTTTGAGCAGACAGACGTTTCATCCGGGGGAATGGGAACTCCATCCGGAGGTCTTTGTCACCCTGATTCTCAGGTGGGGCAGGCCGGAATTGGATCTGATGGCGTCTCGTCAGAATGCCAAGCTTCCAAGATACGAATCCAGGTCCAGGGATCCTCAGGCCGAGTTGATAGATGCCTTGGCAGTTCCTTGGTCGTTCAACCTAGCTTATGTGTTTCCACCGTTTGCTCTCCTTCCTCGGGTGATTGCACGGGTCAAACAGGAGAGGGCTTTGGTGATTCTAATCGCTCCTGCGTGGCCTCGCAGGACTTGGTATGCCGATCTGGTGGACATGTCCTCTCTGCCACCGTGGAAGCTTCCATTGAGGCAGGACCTTCTCATTCAGGGACCCTTCCATCCGAATCTCATTTCTCTGCAGCTGACTGCTTGGAGATTGAATGCTTGATTTTATCTAAGCAGGGGTTCTCTGATGCGGTCATTGATACTTTGATTCAGGCACGCAAGCCTGTTACTAGAAAGATGGCGTAAATATCTTTATTGGTGTGAATCCAAGGGCTACTCATGGAGTAGGGTTAGGATTCCCAGGATTTTTTCTTTTCTCCAAGTAGGATTGGAGAAAGGGTTGTCAGCAAGTTCCTTAAAGGGACAGATTTCTGCTTTGTCTATTTTGCTACACAAGCGTCTGGCAGATGTTCAATCTTTTTGTCAGGCCCTGACTAGAATCAGGCCTGTGTTTAGACCAATTGCTCCTCCTTGGAGTTTGAATTTAGTTCTTAATGCTCTTCAAGGGGTTCCGTTTGAACCTATGCATTCCATAGATATTAAGTTGTTATCTTGGAAAGTTTTATTTTTGGTTGCTATTTCTTCTGCTCGCAGAGTTTCTGAGCTTTCGGCATTACAATGTGATACTCCTTATCTTATTTTCCATTCTGATAAGGTGGTGTTGCGTAACAAACTTGGTTTTCTTCCTAAGGTTGTTTCTAACAAGAATATTAATCAGGAGATTGTTGTTCCTTCATTATGTCCTAACCCTTCTTCTAAGAAGGAGCGTATGTTACATAACTTGGACGTTGTTCGTGCCTTAAAGTTTTACTTGCAGGCGACTAAGAATTTTCGTCAAACATCTTCATTGTTTGTGGTTTTTGCTGGGAAACGTAGGGGTCAGAAAGCTACAGCTACCTCTCTTTCTTTTTGGCTGAAGAGTATCATCCGTGGTGCATATGAAACTGCTGGACAGCAGCCTCCAGAACATATTACGGCTCATTCCACTAGGGCTGTGGCCTCCTCATGGGCATTCAAAAATTATGTTCTGTTGAACAGATTTGCAAGGCTACAACTTGGTCGTCTCTTCACACTTTTTTCAAATTTTACAAATTTGATACTTTTGCTTCGTCAGAGGCTGTTTTTGGGAGAAAGGTTCTTCATGCAGTGGTTCCTTCCGTTTAGGTTCCTGTCTTGTCCCTCCCTTTCATCTGTGTCCTATAGCTTTGGTATTGTATCCCATAAGTAAGGATGAAATCCGTGGACTCGTCATATCTTGTAAAAGAAAAGGAAATTTATGCTTACCTGATAAATGTATTTCTTTTACAATATGACGAGTCCACGGCCCTCCCTGTCGTTTTTTCTAGAGACAGGTTTTTATTTTTATGTTTGTTAAACTTCAGTCACCTCTGCTGCTTGACTTTTCCTTTCTCTTCCTAACTTCAGTCGAATGACTGGAGTGGGAGGGAGGGGAGGAGCTATATATGCAGCTCTACTGTGGAGCTCTTTGCCTCCTCCTGCTGACCAGGAGGCGATATCCCATAAGTAAGGATGAAATCCGTGGACTCGTCATATCGTAAAAGAAATAAATTTATCAGGTAAGCATAAATTTCCTTTTCCTTCCTAAGGTTGTTTCTAATAAGAATATTCATCAGGATATTTCTGTGTCCTAATCCTGTGCAACTGTTACATTTTTTGGACGTGGTCCGTGCCTGGAAGTTTTTACTTACAGGCCACTAAGGATTTTCGTCAATCTTCTTCCCTGTTTGTTGTGTTTTCTGGGAAGCGTAGGGATCAGAAAGCTACGGCTCCCTCTTTCTTTTTGGCTGAAGAGTATCATCCGTTTTGCATATGAGACTGCTGAACAGCAGCCTCCTGAACGGATTACGGCTCATTCCACTAGGGCTGTGGCTTCCTCATGGGCATTTAAACATGATGCTTTGTGGAACAGATTTGCAAAGCTGCGACTTGGTCTTCTCATCAAGCTCTTTCAAAATTTTACAAATTTGATACTTTTGCCTCGTCCAAGGCTGTTTTTGGGAGGAAAGTTCTTCGAGCAGTGGTACCTTCCATTTAGGTTCCCTGTCTTGTCCCTCCTGTTTCATCCGTGTCCTATAGCTTTGGTATTGTATCCCACAAGTAAGGATGAAATCTGTGGACTCATCGTATCTTGTAAAAGAAAAGGGAAATTTATTCTCACCTGATAAATTTGTTTCTTTTACGATACGATGAGTCCACGGCCCTCCCTGTTTTTATGAGTATAAAAAACCACTAGATCACAAACTTCTCCAAGTAAGTGTGTCTAAAAGGAGGTGCGCCAAAATGTGATATATAACCATATAATATAATATTGTGTCAAATAATATATGTGATAAGGGCTATAGTGTGTGTGTGTGTGTATAAATATATACAGGGAGTGCAGAATTATTAGGCAAGTTGTATTTTTGAGGATTAATTTTATTATTGAACAACAACCATGTTCTCAATGAACCCAAAAAACTCATTAATATCAAAGCTGAATATTTTTGGAAGTAGTTTTTAGTTTGTTTTTAGTTATAGCTATTTTAGGGGGATATCTGTGTGTGCAGGTGACTATTACTGTGCATAATTATTAGGCAACTTAACAAAAAACAAATATATACCCATTTCAATTATTTATTTTTACCAGTGAAACCAATATAACATCTCAACATTCACAAATATACATTTCTGACATTCAAAAACAAAACAAAAACAAATCAGTGACCAATATAGCCACCTTTCTTTGCAAGGACACTCAAAAGCCTGCCATCCATGGATTCTGTCAGTGTTTTGATCTGTTCACCATCAACATTGTGTGCAGCAGCAACCACAGCCTCCCAGACACTGTTCAGAGAGGTGTACTGTTTTCCCTCCTTGTAAATCTCACATTTGATGATGGACCACAGGTTCTCAATGGAGTTCAGATCAGGTGAACAAGGAGGCCATGTCATTAGATTTTCTTCTTTTATACCCTTTCTTGCTAGCCACGCTGTGGAGTACTTGGACGCGTGTGATGGAGCATTGTCCTACATGAAAATCATGTTTTTCTTGAAGGATGCAGACTTCTTCCTGTACCACTGCTTGAAGAAGGTGTCTTCCAGAAACTGGCAGTAGGACTGGGAGTTGAGCTTCACTCCCTCCTCAACCCGAAAAGGCCCCACAAGCTCATCTTTGATGATACCAGCCCAAACCAGTACTCCACCTCCACCTTGCTGGCGTCTGAGTCGGACTGGAGCTCTCTGCCCTTTACCAATCCAGCCACGGGCCCATCCATCTGGCCCATCAAGACTCACTCTCATTTCATCAGTCCATAAAACCTTAGAAAAATCAGTCTTGAGATATTTCTTGGCCCAGTCTTGACGTTTCAGCTTGTGTGTCTTGTTCAGTGGTGGTCGTCTTTCAGCCTTTCTTACCTTGGCCATGTCTCTGAGTATTGCACACCTTGTGCTTTTGGGCACTCCAGTGATGTTGCAGCTCTGAAATATGGCCAAACTGGTGGCAAGTGGCATCTTGGCAGCTGCACGCTTGACTTTTCTCAGTTCATGGGCAGTTATTTTGCGCCTTGGTTTTTCCACACGCTTCTTGCGACCCTGTTGACTATTTTGAATGAAACGCTTGATTGTTCGATGATCACGCTTCAGAAGCTTTGCAATTTTAAGAGTGCTGCATCCCTCTGCAAGATATCTCACTATTTTTGACTTTTCTGAGCCTGTCAAGTCCTTCTTTTGACCCATTTTGCCAAAGGAAAGGAAGTTGCCTAATAATTATGCACACCTGATATAGGGTGTTGATGTCATTAGACCACACCCCTTCTCATTACAGAGATGCACATCACCTAATATGCTTAATTGGTAGTAGGCTTTCCAGCCTATACAGCTTGGAGTAAGACAACATGCATAAAGAGGATGATGTGGTCAAAATACTAATTTGCCTAATAATTCTGCACTCCCTGTATATATATATATATATATATATATATATATATATATATATATATATATAATTTCTGCCAAACCAGGCCTTACTCTTGTAAGGAATAGCCATGAGCTTAGATTTAGATGAAACATCCGCAGACCAGGACTTCAACCACAAGGCCCTGCGGGCTAGGACCGCAAAACCAGAAATTTTGGCTCCTAGTTTAATAACCTGTAAGGAAGCATCTGTAATGAAGGAATTGGCTAACTTGAGAGCCTTAATCCTGTCCTGGATCTCATCAAGAGGGGTATCCGTCTGAAGAGATTCAGACAACGCATCAAACCAGTAAGCTGCAGCGCTAGTAACAGTGGCGATACACACCATAGGTTGCCATTGTAGACCCTGGTGAACATACATCTTTTTTTTAGTAAAGCCTCCAATTTTTTATCCATTGGATCTTTAAAAGAACAACTATCCTCTATGGGAATAGTAGTCCTCTTGGCCAAAGTGGAGATGGCTCCTTCTACCTTAGGAGCCGTCTGCCACAACTTCGTAATAGAATCCGCTATAGGAAACATCTTTTTAAAAATAGGAGATTGAGAAAAGGGAATACCAGGCATGGTCAGGAACCGGAAAAACCTCCACCGCGGAGGGAACATCAAAATATTTGTTCAATTTAATAGACTTTTTAGGATTAACTACGATAGTTGTGTCTGAGTCGTCCAAAGTAGTCAAAACCTCCTTAAGTAATAAGCGAAGGAGTTCTACCTTAAATCTGAAGGATAACACTTCAGTATCAGAAGAAGGAATTACACTGTATGAGTCTTCGATTTCCCCCTCAGATGCTAGCGCCATGTCTTCTTCCTCAGGCTTATGGGAAGGGACACTCTGGATAACCAAAACTTGATCAGAAACCTAACTGTTTCCTTATATTTCCTTTTATGCCTTCCCTGCAACATGGGGAAAGCTGACAAGGCCTCAGATACTGCAAGGTATACCTGGGAAGCAATGTCTTGTAGAGAAAATCCTACAGGATTGCAAGAGGAAACACAGGGCACTGTATGTGGAGACTGAAAAAGTTGGGACGCTTGAGGAGAATGCTGCGGCATATCTGTAACAGAAGACACCTGAACAGCATTTGCCTGGAATAATGGTGGCTCATGGTCAAATATTTTATCTCTACAACTTAAAGTTCTCTCAATGCATGAGGAACAAAAAGGAACTGGGGGTTCCACCTGAGCATCGAAACATAACTGACAAGCAGCAACTTCGCCTGGGATAATGGTTTGAAAAGCCTCTTGATCCATCTTATGTAATAAATAAGGATAAAGTGTAAAAATTCTTTATTTGAAAATAAAAAATAAATGTGTACTGTGTCTTTAAATAGAAATGTGTGTTAGCGCAACAAACCAAATAGACCTCAGGCTACCTATATACCTCAGTAGTTTTACTGAGGTGCCTACCTGTCCTGCAGCTCATTTTCAAATACAGAGCAGTTACAGAGCCCTAACTGCAAAAAAAAAAAAAAAGGATCAACTGCTAGTACACTTAGTGATACTGGGCGTCACTAGGGTACTTGTAAGAGGCTCCTAGGGGCAAATGGAGTTACAAAAATATAAAAAAGTAAATTAAAAGTAAATATTTAAAATGTTTAAGATGATCCAACACTAATACAACAACAATATGTGAGAATATATGGAAATATGAGTAAACAATGTGGGACAACAATAACCACAAGGCAGGTATATAGATATATGTAGATATATGTAAATATATAAACTTTAGAGTCCAATAAATGATTGGTTCAAAAAGTCCCCTTATATACAAATCCAGAGGTTCAGAGATGATGAATTATATCCAAGATATATAGGCCGCTCCTCTATGGTGTCTTGCCGCAACACAGGAAGTAGGATCTAGGAGGAACAGAATAGAGGGCGCCACATAGTGCAGATTATAAATAACTTTAGGTGGTGAGTGGAAAATAAATGAAAACCTACTCACACAGAGTAAAGCACTGATGTGCAGTACAAGCAGTCCGGAACCACACGTCGTCCGGTAGACCAATGGGAGAAATCGCCAAAAGGGGTTCCTCGTCTCACCAGGGAGAGTCCAGAGACACCCAGAGATCAATAGTCAGGATATGCCAATGGAGCAGGAATCGATAGGAGTCCGCCCGCAAGTCAGGAGACACAATGCAACATGTGAAGTTTCACCAAAGCCAAATATATTGAATCAGCAGCAGATGGAGAGTTAAATGAAGATTAAAATTTATTTTTTAGAAAAACAACAGCAACGCGTTTCTCAGTGCTATACACTGTTTCATCAGGCTATTGATCTCTGGGTGTCCTGGACTCTCCCTGGTGAGACGAGGAACCCCATTTGGCGATATCTCCCATTGGTCTACCGGACAACGTGTGGTTCCGGACTGCTTGTACTGCACATCAGTGCTTTACTCTGTGTGAGTAGGTTTTCATTTATTTTCCACTCACCACCTAAAGTTATTTATAATCTGCACTATGTGGCGCCCTCTATTCTGTTCCTCCTAAAAAAAAACAGCTTACAACAGTAATTTCCATGACCAAAAGTTAAAGTATAAAAACTACTATAACACACTGAGCCACCATAAATCACCTCACAGTCTCAGTGCCCAAACTGCCTAAAAGAAACCCCAAACATGAAGGTTTAATAAAGTCCCATAGTAAATAAGACAGCTTTTAGCTGTAACAAGTGCCAGCAATCTCCTTGCAAAAGAAAATTAAAATGGCACTTACCTGAAAGTGCTGTCTAGCAGCAGGACAGTTCACCTGGTTTGAGAGGGTGCAGCACCTCACATGGACTTGTGAAGAGAGAAAAACTGAGTAGACCTACTTAGGTTTTCTAGTTAGGGCAGCAGATTCTTGAAAAAACGCAGTGAGGATTGTACGTCAAAAGTGCTCAAAAGCCACCAATGCCCTACTGAAGAGACTGATGTGGACTAGGCTAGACCCCAGAAAATAAGTAAGCTTACTCTGCTAAAAAAATAATAAAATCTTGATTGAAGAAAACTTCTCATCAGACACCTAAACTTCACCTCCTCCTTGAACTACATGAAAAGAGAATGACTGGGGGATTGAGGGTAGGTGAGTGATATTTAACAACTTTGCTGTGGTGCTCTTTGCCTTCTCCTGCTGGCCAGGAGTGATATTCCCAACAGTAATTGATGATGATCCGTGGACTCACTGTGTCATTAGAAAGAAATATCTTTTTAGAGCAAGTTTTCTAATGTATTCATTAATGTTTATCAGCGTTTTAAACTTGTTTAATAGTTGGTGCAAAGGATATTCCACAACTTAAAACTTTTTCTTGAATTTCATTTAGTTCTAATTTACTTAAATTGAATAACCCTTCAGTATTTATTTTGTTCTCTTTCGTTTCTCTCCTGTAGTTTCTCTGTGTCTCGTTTTTCCCTTCTGAATCGTGTCATTGCTTTTTACTCTATCTCTAAAAGGTTCAAGCACAGAAAGACACACACCATCCATCTGCCTCTCCTACCAGTCAGCCTTTCTCTGTACATTTCCAATCTGTTCTACACATCCTACTGGTTCAAGAAAATACAGACACACCATCCATCAGCCTTTTGTCACAGTCAGTCTCTTATCTCCTTCTACAATTCAGCAAAAACACACCTACTTCAGGCACAGCACTTGGCACACATGCACTCTGACCTCCCTCAGAGTCAGTATGTCAGTATAAACGCACAGCCCTTTGTATACTAGGACCCATATATAAGGTAACTAGGTCACATGTATCATTGTCATGCACATACAGTGATATCAATCTGCCTAGATCAGTACCCAGTAATACGTCTTTAGAACTATTGTCAGATACCCCAACATTTCTTAAACCTCTCCCTGCTCCCCAGTCAAGGTATACATGCGCCATAGGCATTGCAAATTGCACTCCCCCAATCCCTTTTACTGCTACAGCCCTGCCAGGAATAATGTCCTTAAAGCTCACCAGCCCTGGACACACAAGAGGCACATCTGCCCCAGAGTTACCCTATGTCCTACAGTGACAGTTTGTAGATTCTCAATGTTGTAAGCATCTGACTGGATGACAAACAAAACAACTTCTGAGGGATGACTTCCTCCAGCTGATTGTGTCAATTTGATCTTCTCTTGGCAAGTAGAGCTGATGTGCGCCACTTTGATTCAAACAAAACACCTGCAGGTAACCCCCTGCCCAGGTGCAGCACTAACACCTCCTATCACAAAGGGAACAGACACATTAAATAAGGGCACAGCAGGCTTGGTGAAGGGGGTCATAAAGCAGCTCCCTTCCAGCTGGATGCCCCTTTAACAAAGACTTTTCTCCCATTCTCTGGTGACCTGTTAGCTGTGTAAAAATTTGCCTCCAATGCTGTTTTGGGCTTGCGATCCAGCACCCTCTCCTGCACTTCTGCTGGGCACAGCTGCATGAATTGTTCCTTAATTCTCAGATCCTCCAGGTCCTCCATGGTGGTAATCTTTAGCCCTCTGACCCACTGCTTGAATACTGTTGTCAAGCTTTCCACAACTGCAGTGTAGCTTTCTGATGCACCCATCAGCAAAGTCAGAAATGTATTTCCTGGAAACCTCAGTAGTGAGAATATACCTCCTCTGCAGTGCAGCTTTAATTGCCTCATAGTCCTGATCAAACTCTGGAGGCAGTTCTGCAAAAGCCTCCAGTGCAGCAGCTTTCAGACCAGTGGTGACATTTATGGCCCACTGGTCCCTTGGCAGCTGTTACTGTCTGCAAACCTTTTCAAAGCCCCACAGGAATATTTTCAGATCTCCATCCTTATTCAGGGTAGGGAAATTCTCTGCACCTGGTCTGAGTACAGATGAGTCTCTAGACTTATTAACAACTGGTGAGACAGCTGCTCTCTCCAACCATGCAAGCTGTAACTGATACTCTCAACTTGTCTCTCTGATGCATCTCGCTCTGAGAATTAACTGTATCTTTACGTGTGGGTCTGCTGAGCTCACATACTTTAACACAGGTTGCAAATAACAGCCCAGAGATTGGCGAATCACTGCCCACAGCTGCAGACACCTCTCTTGAGAGTTCAACTTGTGCTGACAGGGTACTGTCATAATCTATAAGAGGTTGTATCATTCTCTTCTTAGTTTTCCCACAGGAAGAAATAGCTCTCTCCTGGCATAACAGCGCCAGCATGTTACTGCTATTGCTATGTCTCCACAGTAAAAAATAAAATATGAAAGTAAAAAATAGAATAGGGGACTGTTTTGAATGTGTTACTATATAATGCAGTTTTAGCTTTTGGAAATTGTGAGAGTCACAATTTATTTTATTACTGGCATTTTCACACTTTTTTACAAATCAACAAAGCACTAAAATCTAATAACAAAAATATCCTCACTGCTTACCACCAGTTTGTGATGACAAGTGTTAACCAACCCTGCACCAGTCACTTGTTTGGCACAGAAATTTATTTACAGACCCTTTCCACCTTAAACAATGTGTCACAGTCTAGCCACTTCAGGCAAGCCTGTGACTAAGTTCATTGGGTGCAAGGGTTTACACACATTCTCTAGTTTGTTATGCACAGTTTCCCATGAAAAATGACAGTTATATTGTTGAAATCAAAGTTTTCTTCTAATGATGTGGTGAGTCCACGGGTTCATCTAATTACTGTTGGGAATACCACTCTTCGCCAGCAGGAGGAGGCAAAGAGCACCACAGTAAAAACTATTAAATATCACTTCCCTACCCATAGACCCCAGTCATTCTCTTTGCCTCTATGTGCTTGGAGGTGAATTTTTTGTGTGTAATTAAAATTATATTTTCAAAGAAGATTGAGTCTTCAATCAAGCTACAGATAATAACCTAGCCCACGTTAGTCTTTGCAGTCGAGCTGTGGTGGTTTTAAAGTGGTGGAGATCTTGCAAAGTGGTGCATGCTCCGTTTCTCTACCTAAGCTGCCCTGATTTTAGATATCTAAGTTTGTTACTTGGCTATCGATGTTATCCTAGTTGCTGTGAGGAGAATGTGTCCTCTCATATTAGGAGGTGTCGTCATGTCAGACAGCATAGCAGGTAAGTGCTGTTTTCCTTCCTATGGGGAGTGGGGCACTTCAGAATACCTGTTTTATTTAATGTAAGGGGCGGATAATGCACTCATGGGATGGGTGTTATTACTATGACATGCTCGCAGGCACTGGTTGTAGAGACATGTGAGATTGAAGAGTCTCGAGGCAAATGTTTTTGTTTGTGTTTTTTTTAGCTGCACTGTTTATTATTAAACGGTTTGTTTTTTGCTTCAGTTTGCGGGCGGGTTTTAACCACACCCACCTCCTTGTTCAGACCACGACAGTGTTTCCACGCCTTCTGACATCGGTGACGTCATTTGGCCTGCGCATTTTGGCTCTGTGAATTTCTTGCTTCGTGGTGAGAAGCGCTTTACGAGCGTAAGTGATACGTTGGAGGTTTGATCCGCTTCAAGTGGTGGTAAGAGCACCTCTGTATACTGAGGTGCGGAGGGACATTTTTTTCTGAGGTAATTTTATTAAAAGTCTTACGGCTAGATTTAGAGTTTTGTCGGTAAGGACCCGCGTAGCTAACGCCGGCTTTTTTCTGGCATTATAATAACTCTGGTATTGAGAGTCCACAGAATGGCTGCGTTAGGCTCCAAAAAAGGAGCGTAGAGCATATTTAACGCAGCTTCAACTCTCGATACCAGAGTTGCTTACGGACGCGGCCAGCCTCAAAAACGTGCTCGTGCACGATTCCCCCATAGGAAACAATGGGGCTGTTTGAGCTGAAAAAAAACCTAACACCTGCAAAAAAGCCGCGTTCAGCTCCTAACGCAGCCCCATTGTTTGCTATGCGGAAACACTTCCTACGTCTGCACCTAACACTCTAACATGTACCCCGAGTCTAAACACCTCTAACCTTACACTTATTAACCCCTAATCTGCCGCCCCCGCTATCGCTGACCCCTGCATATTATTATTAACCCCTAATCTGCCGCTCCGTAAACCGCCGCTACTTACATTATCCCTATGTACCCCTAATCTACTGCCCTAACATCGCCGACCCCTATATTATATTTATTAACCCCTAATCTGCCCCCCACAACGTCGCCTCCACCTGCCTACACTTATTAACCCCTAATCTGCCGACCGGACCTGAGCGCTACTATAATAAAGTTATTAACCCCTAATCCGCCTCACTAACCCTATAATAAATAGTATTAACCCCTAATCTGCCCTCCCTAACATCGCCGACACCTAACTTCAATTATTAACCCCTAATCTGCCGACTGGAGCTCACCGCTATTCTAATAAATGTATTAACCCCTAAAGCTAAGTCTAACCCTAACACCCCCCTAAGTTAAATATAATTTACATCTAACGAAATTAATTATCTCTTATTAAATAAATTATTCCTATTTAAAGCTAAATACTTACCTGTAAAATAAATCCTAATATAGCTACACTATAAATTATAATTATATTATAGCTATTTTAGGATTAATATTTATTTTACAGGTAACTTTGTAATTATTTTAACCTGGTACAATAGCTATTAAATAGTTAAGAACTATTTAATAGTTACCTAGTTAAAATAATAACAAAATTACCTGTAAAATAAATCCTAACCTAAGTTACAATTAAACCTAACACTACACTATCATTAAATTAATTAAATAAAATATCTACAATTACCTACAATTAAACCTAACACTACACTATCAATACATTAATTAAATACAATATCTACAAATAACTACAATGAAATAAACTAACTAAAGTACAAAAAATAAAAAAGAACTAAGTTACAAAAAATAAAAAAAATATTTACAAACATAAGGAAAATCTTACAACAATTTTAAACTAATTACACCTACTCTAAGCCCCCTAATAAAATAACAAAGCCCCCCAAAATAAAAAATGCCCTACCCTATTCTAAATTACTAAAGTTCAAAGCTCTTTTACCTTACCAGCCCTGAACAGGGCCCTTTGCGGGGCATGCCCCAAGAAGTTCAGCTCTTTTGCCTGTAAAAAAAACCATACAATACCCCCCCCAACATTACAACCCACCACCCACATACCCCTAATCTAACCCAAACCCCCCTTAAATAAACCTAACACTAAGCCCCTGAAGATCATCCTACCTTGTCTTCACGTCACCGGGTATCACACCGATCCGTCCTGGCTCCGATATCTTCATCCAACCCAAGCGGGGGCTAGACATCCACTGAAGAAGTCCAGAAGAGGGTCCAAAGTCTTCATCCTATCCCGGAAGAAGAGTAGATCCGGACCGGCAACCATCTTCTTCCAAGCGGCATCTTCTATCTTCATCCGATGAGGACCGGCTCCATCCTGAAGACCTCCACCGCGGACCCATCTTCATCCGGCGACGTTCAACTGAAGAATGACGGTTCCTTTAAGGGACGTCATCCAAGATGGCGTCCCTCGAATTCCGATTGGCTGATAGGATTCTATCAGCCAATCGGAATTAAGGTAGGAAAATTCTGATTGGCTGATGGAATCAGCCAATCAGAATCAGCTCGCATTCTATTGGCTGTTCCAATCAGGTTGTTAGGGACAGCAGATTAGGGGTTATTAATATTTAACTAGTGTTTGCAAGGCGGGAGTGTGGCGGTTTAGGGGTTAATATGTTTATTCTAGTGGCGGTGATGTCCGGAGCGGCAGATTTTTTTTTATCCTCCTGGGAAAAAAACGCTATATAATTACTAGTTATTAGACTGCATGAAGGTGCGGTTCTCAAACCAGTCCTTCTGGTGGGGGGCAGATTAAATTGTTTTTGGATAAACTCAGTCCAAATTCTATATTATTCTTAGAGTTTGGATAGATTTCTAGAATGAGACCTCCTATGGGAAGAATTTTTCTCAGTACAGAATTTTTTTCAGGAGTGATTATGCCAGTTCTTTTTCCAGGAACAGGATTTGGGTTTCTATTTCAATTCTAGAAGAAACGTTTATTCAGTCCATTCTTGGATCTAAAGACTTTTATATTGTTTTGTTAGAATCTCCACTTTTAAGTTGGCGATTATAAAGACTTTTATGCCTTTATGTTAAGGCCATTCATGTCCACTCCATATTTTAGGATGTTTATCCGCATATTTTATTTAATTCAAACCACTTGTGGATTCTGAGATTTTCTTTTTAAAGGGATACTGAACCCAAAATTTTTCTTTCATGATTCAGATAGAGCATGTAATTATAAGCAACTTTCTAATTTACTTCTATTATCAATTTTTCTTCGTTCTTTTGCTATCTTTATTTTAAAAAGAAGGCATCTAAGCTAAGGAGTCAGCAAATTTTTGATTCAGAACCATGAACAGCACTTTTTTTATTGGTGCTGTCCAATCAGCAAAGACAACCCAGGTTGTTTACCAAAATGGGCCGGCATCTAAACTTACATTCTTGCTTTTCAAATAAACATACCAAGAGAATAAAGAAAATTTGATAATAGGAGTTAATTAGAAAGTTGCTTAAAATTGCGTGCTCTATCTGAATCACGAAAGAAAAAATTTGGGTACAGTGTCCCTTTAAGCTTTACCAATTTGTTGCTTTCCATTTGGTTTAGTGACAGCTTTATGAATCTTTTCAAAGGTTCTTGGTGCCCTTCTTTCTGTCTTCAGTCAGTAGGGTATTGTGGGGCTTCCTTATTTGGATGGTATCTTGGTATTAGCTTAAACTTTTCTTTTATTAAAGTTGGACAGATAGCTCAGCATGCTAATGTACTGTGACTGAGCTCTATAGCAACCTGAGAGTTGCAGGTTTGATTCCCGGCGAGGTCCATTCAGCCTTTCATCCTTCCGAGGTCGATTAATTGAGCAGCGTCTTGAGTCCCTTAAGGGTGATTAGACGCGCTTTACAAGTACCCAATACATACATATGAAAGAGCAGTATTCAAATGGACTTTTCTTTTTGTGGAATCCCTCATGAATCAACTAAGTTTTGTTTCTTCAAGACATGGTTAGAGGATTTAGTTTTGTGAATTCTCAGACAAGGATCACTTCTTTATGAGTTTCTAGATAGATTCTGTGTTCATGTCTTTGTCTTTATCTGACAAAAGTCAATTGTAAGTGGCATTAGCTTGTCTAACACAGTCTATTATTTTTTTTATTTTTATTATCGGTTATTTGTAGAGCGCCAACAGATTCCGCAGCGCTATTAACAAAGGCGGAGTACAACAAAACAATTATAGGGATCAAATGGGTAGAGGGCCCTGCTAAGAGTTGCACTGTTGTAGTCAGCTCTTGAGAAGGTGATCAACAAACAGCTGGACTCTTAGGCTTACATGGTAAGGGGGTTCAGGGGATAGCAATGGAGGAGAGGAACTGGTATAAAGAAAGGTTAGCGTAGGTTGTATGCATCCCTGAACAGTAAAGTCTTTAGGGAGCACTTGAAGCTTTTAAAACTAGAAGAGAGTCTTGTGGAGCGAGGTAGAGAGTTCCACAAGATGGGAGCCAGTCTGGAGAAGTCCTGTAAACAGGAGTGTGATGAGGTGACAAGAGAGGAGGAAAGTAGGAGGTCGCGAGCAGAGCGAAGGGGACGGGAGAGTATCTGGAGACAAGGTCTGAGATATAGGGGGGAGCAGTGCAGTTGAGGGCTTTGTATGTCAGAATGAGAATTTTGTGTTTGATCCTAGAGGAAGCCAGTGAAGAGATTGGCAGAGAGGTGCAGCAGATGAAGAGCGACGTGTAAGGAAGATGAGTCTGGCAGAGGCATTCATTATGGATTGTAAAGAAGCTAGGCGGTAGGTGGAGAGACCAGAGAGGACAGAGTTGCAGTAATCGAGGCGGGAGAGAATGAGAGTGGATTAAAATCTTAGCTGTGTCTTGTGTAAGGAAGTGTCTAATTTTAGAGATGTTTTTAAGGTGGAAGCGGCAGGCTTTAGCCAATGACTGAATGTGAGGAGTGAAAGAAAGATCTGAGTCAAATGTGACCCAGAGACATCGGGCATGCGGGGTAGGGGTAATGATGGAGTTGTCGACAGTTATAGAGGGATTGGGGGTGGAGAGTTTAGAAGATGGGGGAAAATAAGGAGCTCAGTTTTGGAGAGATTTAGTTTGAGGTAGTGAGAGGACATCCAGTTGGAGATGTGAGAAAGACAGTTAGTGATGCGGGTTAGCAAGGAAGGAGAAAGGTCTGGTGCAGAGAAGTAGATTTGGTTGTCATCGGCATACAAATGATATTGTAAACCGTGGGACTTTATTAGGGAACCTAGTGATGACGTGTAGATTGAGAAGAGAAGAGGACCGAGGACAGAGCCTTGCGGTACTCCGACAGAAAGTGGTGACAGGGCAGAGGAGGCCCCAGAGAAGGCTACACTAAAGGTACGGTTTGACAGGTAGGAAGAGAGCCACGAGACGGCTATGTCACATATGCCAAAGGATTGGAGGGTTTGGAGCAAGAGAGGGTGGTCAACAGTGTCAAAGGCTGCGGACAGATCAAGGAGGATAAGCAGAGAGAAGTGGCCTTTTGATTTTGCTGTAAGTAGGTCGTTGGCAACCTTAACAATTGCTGTCTCTGTGGAGTGATGGGGACGAAAACCAGATTGCAATGGGTCAAGGAGGGAGTTTATTGTAAGGAAATGGGATAGGCGTGCATAAGCTAGTTTTCGAGAAGCTTTGATGCAAGAGGGAGGAGGGAAATAGGGCAGTAGTTGGATGGGGAGGTAGGATCAAGGGAAGGTTTTTTGAGGATAGGTGTGACCAGTGCATGTTTCATCAATGAGGGAAATATACCGGTGCTGAGAGAGATGTTGAAAGTGTGTGTGAGTATAGGGGTAAGGGTGGCAGAGAGGGAGGGGAGTAGCTGTGAGCGGATAGGGTCAAGGGGACAGGTAGTGAGGTGAGAGCGCAGTATAAGTGCCGAAACTTCTTCCTCAGTAACAGGGGAGAATGAGCTAAGCTTAAGGTTATGTGGGTTGTGGTTGATTGAGAGCATTTGAGGGGGTGAGAGAATGGAATTATGTTGAGAGCTGATTTCACTTCTGATGGAGTCGATTTTGTTATTGAAGTGGTTGGCAAAGTCTTGAGCTGACAGAGAAGTTGTATTAGGAGGTGGGGGAGGGCGGAGAATAGTACTGAAAGTGGAGAACAAACGTTTTGGGTTTGAAGAAAGATTAGAGATAAGAGTAGAGAAATAGTGTTGCTTATGGAAATTAAGGACTTTATTTCTGTGTGTGTAGATCAACACCATATAATTGTGCAGTATACTTACTCTGAAAAAATTCAGAGTCCAGCTTCTTCTTTAAGAGTTTAGTCTGAATGATGAGGTATTCCCCCAATCCACTGTAACTGTGGATACAGAATGTCGTACTTAAAAAGCAGTATATAACTGATACAAAATGTGCAGTATACTTACTCCGATAAAATCGGAATCCGGCTCCTTTTACAGCACTCCCGCTGATGTAGTTGAAAGAAATCCAAAAGGCAGCAAGCAAAAGTTTCATAAAAGTACAAATTTATTTAAAATGTCACTATGGACAAGAAAGATAAAAGCTCGTATTCAAAAGCTCTTTCTTGTCCATAGTGACATTTTAAATAAATTTGTACTTTTATGAAACTTTTGCTTGCTGCCTTTTGGATTTCTTTCAACTACATCAGCGGGAGTGCTGTAAAAGGAGCCGGATTCCGATTTTATCGGAGTAAGTATACTGCACATTTTGTATCAGTTATATACTGCTTTTTAAGTACGACATTCTGTATCCACAGTTACAGTGGATTGGGGGAATACCACATCATTCAGACTAAACTCTTAAAGAAGAAGCTGGACTCTGAATTCTGAGTAAGTATACTGCACAATTATATGGTGTTAATCTACACACACAGAAATAAAGTCCTCTCATTCTCAGGCAATTTTGGAGCATAAACAAGAAAATACCCGCGCCTCTATACCACACACCACTACAATTATCACAGTCTCAATTTGGGAGAGACTGATAGACGGCGGCGGTGCAAACAGAGGGGAGTATTTAACCTTGTACATAGATATTGTTTGTCAACATCTTACAAACTTTGTACTTTTATATTATCTGTATGGAAATTAAGGGCAGAGTAGTAGGAGTTCAAGATAAATTTGTAATGTTGAAAATCAGCTGAACACCAGTGCCGCTCAGCAGTACGGGAACATCTGCGTAGGTATCGTGTCAGAGGAGTATGCCAGGGCTGAGGATGAGTGTTTGATTTCTGAGCTATGGTAAGAGGGGCGAGATTGTCAAGGACGGATGTAAGGGTGGAATTATAGTAGCAGATAGATTGGTCAGGGCATGAAAAGGAGGAGAAGGATGAGAGGAAAGGTTTGAGGGAATTAGAAAGCTGTTGTTGATCTAATGACATAATGCTTCTGTGAAGTTTGGTGTGAGGAGCAGAAGGAGGGAGAGTTGTAGGGAGGGATGATATGTTGCAAGTAAGGAGATGGTGGTCAGAAAGAGGAAAGGGGGAGTTTGTGAAGTTTGAGAGGGTGCATCGATAGCTAAAGATCAGGTCAAGGGAGTGAGCATCTTTGTGAGTGGTAGAATCAGTCCATTGTGACAAACCGAAAGAGGAAGTGAGTTGCAGAAGGTGTTTTGCAGAGGAGGCAGTGGGATTGTCAAGAGGGATGTTGAAGTCACCAAGAATCAGGGGTGTCTGAGGAAAGGAAATAAGGCAGCCAAGTGATCTAGAAATTGAGTTGAGGAGCCAGGAGGACATCTAGAACATTTCTTTCAGTGGCTATGTGCATGGAAGTTTTTAGGTCTCATAACTGCAGCATCGGCGTGGTTCCCCTTTCTCATTTTTGATTTGCATACTGAATCAATGATACAGGGTTTGTTTTTAAATATCACAGTTGATATTTTTAAATCCTAACACTCTACTCTATCTGTTTTGGTGATTAGTCTATCATCATTTTATTCAGGGGGCCTCCTTTTGTTTGTCCTTCCTGGACTGTATTCTTAAATGGATGCAAGTCTTACAGGTTGGGGAGCTGTCTGAAGGTCTTTTGATAGCACAAGGGGTTTGGAAACTTCAAGAGGCGAGGTTTCCAATTAATATTTTGGAACTCCGTGCTATTTTTCAGAGCTCTTTCAGACTTGGCCTCTTTTATGAGAGAACTTTTTCATTTTTTGCTTTCAGACATTCAATATCACAACTGTGGAATATGTCAATCAACAATAGGGACTCGTAGTTCCTTAGCAATTAAGAAGTATCTTGAATACGTTCTTAGATGGAATTAATCTCCTGTCTATTTACTACGATTTTAGACATTTGGGAGGTGGATTATCTCAGGTGTCAGTCTTTACATCCGGGAGAGTGGTGTCTCTATACAGATGTGTTTCTCAATTTCCCGTGTACCTTTTCAGGAACAGGGATCCTAAGGTGGAGATGCATTAGCAGCGTCTTGGTTTTGCAACCTGACTAAATCTTTCCGCCTTTGCTTTTTTCTTCCAAAGGTGATTTTCAAGATCATATTAGAACAGTGTCATGTGTTTCTAATGGCATCAGCATGGCCTCACAGGTTTGGTTTTTCAAGGCTTATTTCAAGGCAGGGCTGGCTTCGCCTCAGAATTATACAGCTCATTCTACTTCGCCTTTTCTTGGGCTTTTTCAGAATGAAGCTTAGGTTGATCAAATTTGCAAATCAGTAATTTGGTCTTCTTTGCATACTTTTATTGTTTTTACCATTTTAATGTATTTGCTTCTTCTTAAGCAGTCTTTGGTAGAAAAGGTTCTTCAGGCAGCTGTTTCAGTTTGATTCTACTGCTTTTTATTTGTTTTTTGAGAAAAACTTAATTATTGTGTGGATTTAATTTCTCAGTGGAAATAGCTGTTGTTATTTTATCCCTCCCTCTGAGTCTTCTGTGGACTTCCACATCTTGGGTATTTATATCCCATATGTCACTAGCTCATGGACTCTTGCCAATTACATGAAAGAAAACATAATTTATGTAAGAACTTACCTGATAAATTATTTTCTTTCATATTGGCAAGAATCCATGAGGCCCACCCTTTTTATGGTGGTTATGATTTTTTTGTATAAAGGCACAATTACTTTTCCAATTCTTTTTTGTATGCTTTTCTACTCCTTATTTTATCACCCCACTACTTGGCTATTGGTTAAACTGAATTGTGGGTGTGGTGAGGGGTGTATTTATAGGCATTTTGAGGTTTGGGAAACTTTGCCCCTCTTGGTAGGATTGTATATCCCATACGTCACTAGCTCATGGACTCTTGCCAATATGAAAGAAATTAATTTATCAGGTAAGTTCTTACATAAATTATGTTTTTTATATGTAAGAAATCATTTACAATGTTCATGTAACCTTAAAGGGACAGTCTAGTCAAAATTAAACTTTCATGATTTAGATAGGACATGTAACTTTTATCATCAAATGTGCTTTGTTCTCTTAGTATTCTTAGTTGAAAGCTAAACCTAGGTAGGCTCATATATAAGCCCTTGGACTGCCTCTTATATGAATGCATTTAATAGTTTTTCACAGCTAGAAGGCATTAGTTCAGGTGTACATATATATATATATATATATATATATATATATACAGGGAGTGCAGAATTATTAGGCAAATGAGTATTTTGACCACATCATCCTCTTTATGCATGTTGTCTTACTCCAAGCTGTATAGGCTCGAAAGCCTACTACCAATTAAGCATATTAGGTGATGTGCATCTCTGTAATGAGAAGGGGTGTGGTCTAATGACATCAACACCCTATATCAGGTGTGCATAATTATTAGGCAACTTCCTTTCCTTTGGCAAAATGGGTCAAAAGAAGGACTTGACAGGCTCAGAAAAGTCAAAAATAGTGAGATATCTTGCAGAGGGATGCAGCACTCTTAAAATTGCAAAGCTTCTGAAGCGTGATCATCGAACAATCAAGCGTTTCATTCAAAATAGTCAACAGGGTCGCAAGAAGCGTGTGGAAAAACCAAGGCGCAAAATAACTGCCCATGAACTGAGAAAAGTCAAGCGTGCAGCTTCCAAGATGCCACTTGCCACCAGTTTGGCCATATTTCAGAGCTGCAACATCACTGGAGTGCCCAAAAGCACAAGGTGTGCAATACTCAGAGACATGGCCAAGTTAAGAAAGGCTGAAAGACGACCACCACTGAACAAGATACACAAGCTGAAACGTCAAGACAGGGCCAATAAATATCTCAAGACTGATTTTTCTAAGGTTTTATGGACTGATGAAATGAGAGTGAGTCTTGATGGGCCAGATGGATGGGCCCGTGGCTGGATTGGTAAAGGGCAGAGAGCTCCAGTCCGACTCAGGCGCCAGCAAGGTGGAGGTGGAGTACTGGTTTGGGCTGGTATCATCAAAGATGAGCTTGTGGGGCCTTTTTGGGTTGAGGATGGAGTCAAGCTCAACTCCCAGTCCTACTGCCAGTTTCTGGAAGACACCTTCTTCAAGCAGTGGTACAGGAAGAAGTCTGCATCCTTCAAGAAAAACATGATTTTCATGCAGGACAATGCTCCATCACACGCGTCCAAGTACTCCACACCGTGGCTGGCAAGAAAGGGTATAAAAGAAGAAAATCTAATGACATGGCCTCCTTGTTCACCTGATCTGAACCCCATTGAGAACCTGTGGTCCATCATCAAATGTGACATTTACAAGGAGGGAAAACAGTACACCTCTCTGAACAGTGTCTGGGAGGCTGTGGTTGCTGCTGCACGCAATGTTGATGGTGAACAGATCAAAGCACTGACAGAATCCATGGATGGCAGGCTTTTGAGTGTCCTTGCAAAGAAAGGTGGCTATATTGGTCACTGATTTGTTTTTGTTTTGTTTTTGAATGTCAGAAATGTATATTTGTGAATGTTGAGATGTTATATTGGTTTCACTGGTAAAAATAAATAATTGAAATGGGTATATATTTGTTTTTTGTTAAGTTGCCTAATAATTATGCACAGTAATAGTCACCTGCACACACAGATATCCCCCTAAAATAGCTAAAACTAAAAACAAACTAAAAACTACTTCCAAAAATATTCAGCTTTGATATTAATGAGTTTTTTGGGTTCATTGAGAACATGGTTGCTGTTCAATAATAAAATTAATCCTCAAAAATACAACTTGCCTAATAATTCTGCACTCCCTGTATATATATATATATATATATATAACATTGTGCTCACACCCATGGAGTTACTTATAAGAAGGCACTGATTGCCAAAATGCAAGTCTGTCAAAAGAACTGAGATAAGGTGGGCAGTCTGCAGCGGCTTAAATACATGCTGGTTACGCAAAACTGGGGAATGGCTATTACATGGATTATCTATCTTTTTAAACAATACAAATTCTGGAGTAGACTGTCCCTTTAAGTATGTTGGTATGTTCACTAAAGAGAAGAGGATATGATTAAAGGGACAGTCATCTCCAATTTTTTTATTGTTTAAAAATATAGATAATTCCTTTATTACCCATTCTCCAATTTAGCACAGCCAACATGTTATATTAATATACTTTAACCACTGTGATTACCTTGTATCTAAGCTTCTGCTGACTGCCCCCTGATCACATGGCTATTTATTTATTATATATTGACTTGCATTGTAGCCAATTAGTGCAGTGTCATCCACAACCCATGGGAGACAACACAATGTTATCTATATGGTTCACATGAATTAGCAGTATCTTGTAAAAAACTAATACAATGCCATGTGATAAGAGGCTGTCTGTAGTGGCTAAGAAACAGGCAGAAATTTAGCGTTTTAAAGGGACAGTCAACACCAGAATTTTAGTTCTTTAAAAAGAAAGATAATCCCTTTATTACCCATTCCCCAGTTTTACATAACCAACACAGTTATATTAATATACTTTTTACCTCTGTGATTACCTTGTATCTAAGCTTCTGCTGACTGCCCCCTTATTTCAGTTCTTTTGACAGACATGCAGTTTAGCCAATCAGTGCTCAGTCCTAGGTCACTTTACGTGCATGAGCTCAATGTTATCTATATGAAACATGTGAACTAATGCCCTCTAGTGGTCAAAATGTATTCAGATTGGAGGCAGTCAAGGTCTAAGAAATTAGCATATGAACCTCCTAGTTTTAGCTTTCAACTAAGAATACCAAGAGAACAAAACAAAATTGGTGATAAAAGTAAATTGGGAAGTTGCTTAAAATTGCATGCCCTATTTAAAACATGAAAGTTGAGGCGGAGCAAGCGACCGACAAAGATGGCCGCTAAACACTAGGGCTCTTAAAACAAGCCGAGAGCTACCAAAAATATCTCACGCTATTCAGCACTTTATTGAACTATAGAGGTGCTACCAGCTTTGGGAACAACGCAGGACTACATAAATGTCCTTCAAAACCCACACTGACCCACCCTGACAGAGATCTGCAGTACAGCGGAGCACGGAGGACCCATACATGTAACGCAGTTAACTTGCGATCCCCGGATCCGAGCTCAGCTACGATTCCAACTCCTCTCTTGCCGACGAATCAAGTCATAACACTTAGTCTAAGAGAAGCAACACAGCCAAAGACATCTACAGCAGGCGAAGGCTTCTCACAGACATTTCGGAAGGCCGCAGCACCGGAGGGCCGGAGCTCTGCTCCGGCGCGCAAGTGACAACTGCCATGATAATAGAAGCAGGCCTGTTTCAACTACCGGTAAGCAAACTTGCAAGATCGAAGTAATTTCATGATTCTAAAAGATCTAAGTTGTGAGACAAGAGGGGTGAAGTTGGCAAATAACGGAGATTTTATGCAGACGATATAACAATAAGCTTATAAAGCATAGCAAGGAAACTTTTTCTCCTACTAAAATAGATGGCAGTGGGCTGGGGAAACAAAGCAGTACACAGTCAAGATGCAAGTTAGTACACACATATGAAGGCCGGAGAAGACTCATAACTTTGCTTAGAAGGCATGAATTAAACTGCTTCTGATTATACAGCCCCATAATGAAGTGGATTACTAACATATAACAATATATCGCAAAGAGGATATGCTACATAACCCTTTTGAAAAGAGGATCTCTCAATAATTAACCGGAGCAGGATTCTACACATATTAACACGTCCTTGGTAGATTGTGAGCACTCCCATTGCTCAGTACTAGCATTATAGAGGACTGATTTCACTCATATATCCGTCAACATATGGCCTTTGCTCAAGAGACAGTGCTTTAGAGAAACATTTGCAGTCTTGCCAGGGTATGAACTGTCTCCCTTAGACCTGAACTCAAGCCCCACTACGTGGAGACTATACTGTTCTTGCAGACCTATCAGCACATTTTGAAACGGTTTTGGTCATTTCCATCTGCCTATAATACAGCACACAACGATATATCACAACCTGACCCCAAGTATAAACAACATACGGGAAAGACCATAAGAAGATACATAGTATAACTGTGCTGCCGAACCTAGCCTCAATCCCCTTCCCTTTCCCGCTGTCTTTAATGTCAGCGGGTCATACCCTCACTCCTTTTCCCATGATCACTCTGTGTGAGTAAAATCCCCGGGGATTGAGGCCTAATTAATTAATTACCTGTGGTAAATTCAATCTTCTTTAATTTAGCCAATTCACCTAATTGAGAAAATGTCGCAATGAAAGTTGGGAAAACCAGACAAACCACAGAAAGTGTCCCAAAGATCGCAGGAGGCTGTCAGTACCTTCTTCAAACAAGTAGATAAAAATAAACAAAAAAAATGGCACGACCCCCCCACACCCCTCTGCCCCAGAAGATAGAGAGGATAGCACTGATACTTCCAGAGGGTCCACGCCTGAAGCTCCGGAAACAGCTACCGATCCCCCTATTACCTATAAGGCCATTAAAGCTTTAATAGACCAGGTCAAAACTTGCATAAAGGAAGAATGTGCTGACCTGAAAAAAGAAATTTCAGATTTGAACCACAGAGTCGACTCACTAGAGGAGCATGAATACGTATTCTCTCAGAAAATGGCGGACCTGACTACTAAAGTTTCGCACCAACACCAAGATCTCACAGAAATAGAGAACAAACTGGATGACCTCGAAAACCGCACCAGGCGACAAAACCTGCGTTTTCGGGGCATTCCTGAAACAGTGCAAAATAATGAAATACGTGAATTTCTGCAGGGTCTCTTCTCAGAAATGGCTGCGTCAGAAGATATGGATCTGACAAATGTTGTTCTAGATAGGGCTCATAGGGCTCTACGCCCCAAACCTGATGAGGACTCCCCACCCAGAGACATTATTGTAAGATTCCAGAATTACCAGCACCATGAAGATATATAAAATGTATCCAGAAAACAACAAACAGTGTCTTATCAAGGCTACCGTATACAGATCTACCAAGATTTATCCATAAGGACACTACAAAAAAGAAGAGAATTTGCGACCTTAACACATCACCTTAGGCAGCTCAAGATCCCTTACAGATGGGGATTCCCCACCTCAGTGATTACCACCAAAAATGGGAAAAGATTTGAATGCCGAGACCTTCTGGACGCTGACAAATTCTGTCAAATGCTAGGGATCCCTGCCCCAATTGGAAACTCAGAACTACCATCTCAAAATTCCCTGTTAGGGAAAATGGCCCCCAAACAACAGAGGAAAATTGGGCCGGCAAGAACCACAAGTTACCTCAAGAGGAAGCAAACCAACCCGGCAGACTCAGATCTGTCACAACCTGGGTGACCGAACCAGGTAACTCTGTATTACACCAATGGGCAAGCTATGTCCCGTGTGTTTAACAATGCGGGCTCTGTTATATTTGAGCTTGGACTTGGACTATAACTATTGGTAAGCAGAAGCCGACTGACACTCCGTAGAAAGCGGCAAGTATGTTGTTTGGAGATGTTTTGCTGGACTGTATTCAATCCAATTGTAACAATGTATTAGTTGTTTATTCTGATGTCCTTGTAGCTTAAACACAGTTGTGAATTTAGATCACCACTATCTTTTCACAAAAGTTCCTGAAATCTAATGTTTATTTTTTGTTACATGCTTAACCTAGTTTATTCATGTTGTGCTGAATATAAGATATGCAATGAAAGTAGCTACTAGGCTTGTCAACCTGCCTCACCTATTGAAAGTTTTTCAAGTTTGTAAGTTATTGAATTTATATATACTTCCACACTACTGCCTGTGAACGTAACAGACACTTAAACACACTAAGACTTGTCCACAAATTACAGTTTAGTACTTTTGCTTTGATCCCCTCCAAGTTTCCTTTCCTCCCTCTTTTCCCTTTTTCTGCCTCCCTTTGTCCTTTCTCAGGAACCAACTAAAAAGAGAGACCTCCTCGACCCAAACATTAGACTATAGATCTTACATGACAAAAATGAATACCATTTCTGTAGCAAGCCAAAATGTAAAGGGGTTTCTATCCGCTGAAAAGCGCTCCATAGCTTACTTTGACTTCCATAAAAAGGGGATTGACGTGATTATGCTTCAAGAAACCCACTTTAAGAGACGAAGGGAACCTCGTTTGGCTGAGCGCTATTTTGATAAACACTTTTTTAGTTCAGGGTTAAGTAAGAAAAATGGAGTATGTATTTCTATCAAACGCAATGTCCCCTTCGAACTAATCCAGAAACATTCAGACAAAGAGGGAATTTTGGTGGGACGGTGCTATGGTTCCTTAATTACCTTGGTCAATGTCTATGCCCCTAACAGACCTACCCCCAGGTTCTATAAATCAATCATCAACTCCATCTTGGATGTCTCAAAAGGCCCAATTATATTAGGAGGGGATCTTAACTTTACCATGCACCCTTCCGTGGATAATTCCACGGGGAAGTCATATCTCAGCAACAGAATACTGAAAGCTAATTGCGCTGCTCTTCACTCTATCTCTCTGTTTGACACTTGGAGAATAGCTCATCCCACACAGAAAGACTACACATTCTTCTCCCACCCACAACATTCCTACTCCAGACTAGACTACATATTTTGTAGCCAGACGCTCTTAACCAACCTAGTCCAATCTAAAATATCACATACCTCATGGTCGGATCACAGCATGGTCTTATCCACCTTCCAATGGCATACTAAACCAATAAATACGTTAAATTGGAGACTGGATGAAACCATTCTGACGAACCAAGCTGCAATAGATGAACTGACTAAGGCAACGGATGAATTTTTTCTTGATAACAAACCTGAAGATACATCAGCAGGAAATAACTGGGAAACATATAAGTGTTATATCAGGGGGTTTCTTATAAAACATACGGCTAAGCTACGGAAAATGAGGAGGGCTCAGATGACATCCCTGACTGACACCCTGACCACAGCAGATAGGATACATAAGAATGACCCGACCTCGACTCAAAAACTTGCAGACCTTACATCAGCCAGAGAAAGTCTAAACAAATTTCTAATTCAAAGAGCACACCTAAGGGCCTTAACCACTAAAGCCAAATTCTATGCAGACAGCAACAAGGCTGGACGCCTTCTAGCAAGGTCACTTAAAAGACAACAATATAAATCATTTATTAGAACTATTTCACATCCTTCTGGCAAAATGGTCAGTAGACATGAAGAAATAGCGGATACATTTATATCCTATTACTCTAAGCTATACAACCTTCACCCCAACACCACTCAAGAAGTTAACAATAAAATCGCACACTACCTCCACACTACAGAGACCCCTAAAATATCAGAGGATGATAACCACATACTAGAGGCTCCCATAACAAACCTAGAAATAATGAATACCATTAAAGCACTCCCTAATGGGAAATCTCCCGGACCAGATGGCCTATCGGCTAAATTTTATCAATTGCTTCAACCGCAACTATGTCCTCCTTTATATACATTATTTACATCAATAGACAAGGGAGAGACTTTTTCTAAATCTTTACTAGAGGCCACAATCACAGTGATTCCGAAGGCAGGCAAGGTGGGAACCCTGGCGGGCAACTATAGACCCATATCACTCTTGAACATTGATATAAAGATATATGCTAAGATACTGGCGAACCGCCTCAATTTGATCCTACCCAAGATTATACATTCAGACCAGGTGGGGTTTGTCAGGGGCAGGGAAGCCAAGGATAATACAATTAGAGTTCTGCACTCTCTATTGACTGCACACAATGACAAAACACCTCTCACGCTTCTCTCAACGGACGCTGAGAAAGCCTTCGACAGGGTCAGCTGGCAATTTATGTGGGGGGCCCTGTCGAGGTTTGGATTTTCTGAGGCTTTTGTAGATAGGATCCAAGCGCTATATTCTCACCCTCAAGCTAGAGTACGAGTCAATGGAACTCTATCCCACCCTTTCCCAATTACTAACGGAACCCGCCAGGGGTGCCCCTTGTCGCCACTTTTATTTGCTATAACCATCGAAATTCTGGCTATTAAAATAAGAGACAATAATGAAATATTAGGCATACACTTTAATCAGATACACCAAAAATGCTTACTATTTGCTGACGACGTGATCTTTACCCTCCGGGCCCCCTCTACTACATTACCTGCTTTGTTACAAACCTTGAACGAATACGGACAGGTATCTAACTTCTCCATTAATATGGAGAAGTCCGGAATCATACTACTGAACTCACCTCAAAGTGACAGAGACTTTGTTAACCAACAGACATCTTTCCAGATTGTTGATAAATTAAAATACTTAGGACTGATAATTCCACATAATCATTATGACTTATTCCAAAATAATTACATCTGCCTCCAAAACTCGGTAAAGACATTACTAGAAGGGTGGCACAAGCAGGGTCACCTGTCATGGATGGGAAGAATTAATACTATAAAAATGATGATAATTCCAAAATATCTATTCCTATTCCAGACATTGCCGATGGCCCTGCCGGTCTCATACTTAAAAACCCAACAGAGTTTGCTTAATTCATTTATCTGGTCCTACAAGAAGTCTAGAGTATCCCAACAGACACTATATATGTCTAAAGCAGACGGTGGACTCAACGCCCCCAATCTCCTAAACTACTATAGAGCAACACACTTGACCAGAGTGATCTCCTGGTCTCACTCTAACGGCTCTGCACTATGGGTGCAAATCGAAAATTCTCTCCTGGGGGCTAAACCTATGAGAGATATAGCATGGCTCCCCAAAGCTCACAGACCACCGCAAGCATATCGAAACACATACATTAAAGCTACCTTAGACGTTTGGGACTACGTGATAACGCATAATGTAGGAATCTCCACTCCAATATCACCTCTTACCCCTCTGTTGCACAACCAGATTTTTTTGAAGGACCCATCCTTTTCCCATACACACGCAGAAGAACATTTAAAAAACCTATCGATTTACCTCATGGTAGAATCAGGAGGGATCAAAGATAGACTAAAATTACAAGAGGAATTAGGCTCACCCTTCCATAGCTGGTACCCTTATATGCAGATAAGACATGCACTATCCGACAACACTTACAAATCTAACGTGTTTAGACCACTGACCACATTTGAGAAACTATGTGTTAATTCTGATATTAAAAAAGCACGCTTGTCAACAGCTTATAAACTGTTACGAAACTCTTTCCCAGACCAACGCCCTTCTTTCATTGGGAAATGGGAATCAGAACTGTTAGAAAATTTTACGGATGAGGACTGGAGAAAACAGAATTTATGCTTACCTGATAAATTACTTTCTCCAACGGTGTGTCCGGTCCATGGCGTCATCCTTACTTGTGGGATATTCTCTTCCCCAACAGGAAATGGCAAAGAGTCCCAGCAAAGCTGGTCACATGATCCCTCCTAGGCTCCGCCCACCCCAGTCATTCGACCGACGGACAGGAGGAAATATATATAGGAGAAACCATATGATACCGTGGTGACTGTAGTTAGAGAAAATAATTCATCAGACCTGATTAAAAAACCAGGGCGGGCCGTGGACCGGACACACCGTTGGAGAAAGTAATTTATCAGGTAAGCATAAATTCTGTTTTCTCCAACATTGGTGTGTCCGGTCCACGGCGTCATCCTTACTTGTGGGAACCAATACCAAAGCTTTAGGACACGGATGAAGGGAGGGAGCAAATCAGGTCACCTAAACGGAAGGAACCACAGCTTGCAAAACCTTTCTCCCAAAAATAGCCTCCGAAGAAGCAAAAGTATCAAATTTGTAAAATTTGGCAAAAGTGTGCAGTGAAGACCAAGTCACTGCCTTACATATCTGGTCAACAGAAGCCTCGTTCTTGAAGGCCCATGTGGAAGCCACAGCCCTAGTGGAGTGAGCTGTGATTCTTTCAGGAGGCTGCCGTCCGGCAGTCTCATAAGCCAATCGGATAATGCTTTTAAGCCAAAAGGAAAGAGAGGTAGAAGTCGCTTTTTGACCTCTCCTTTTACCAGAATAAACAACAAACAAGGAAGATGTTTGTCTGAAATCTTTAGTGGCCTCTAAATAGAATTTTAGAGCATGGACTACGTCCAAATTGTGTAACAAACGTTCCTTCTTTGAAACTGGATTCGGACATAAAGAAGGTACAACTATCTCCTGGTTAATATTCTTGTTAGAAACAACTTTCGGAAGAAAACCAGGCTTAGTACGCAAAACCACCTTATCTGCATGGAACACCAGATAGGGCGGAGAACACTGCAGAGCAGATAACTCTGAAACTCTTCTAGCAGAAGAAATTGCAACTAAAAACAAAACTTTCCAATATAGTAACTTAATATCTATGGAATGTAAAGGTTCAAACGGAACCCCTTGAAGAACTGAAAGAACTAGATTTAGACTCCAGGGAGGAGTCAAAGGTCTGTAAACAGGCTTGATCCTAACCAGAGCCTGAACAAATGCTTGAACATCTGGCACGGCAGCCAGTCTTTTGTGAAGTAAAACAGATAAAGCAGAGATCTGTCCCTTTAGAGAACTTGCAGATAATCCTTTCTCCAAACCTTCTTGTAGAAAGGATAGAATCTTAGGAATTTTTATCTTGTTCCATGGGAATCCTTTGGATTCACACCAACAGATATATTTTTTCCATATTTTATGGTAAATTTTTCTAGTTACAGGCTTTCTAGCCTGAATCAGAGTATCTATTACAGAATCTGAAAACCCACGCTTTGATAAAATCAAGCGTTCAATCTCCAAGCCGTCAGTTGGAGGGAAACCAGATTCGGATGTTCGAATGGACCCTGAACAAGAAGGTCCTGTCTCAAAGGTAGCTTCCATGGTGGAGCCGATGACATATTCACCAGGTCTGCATACCAAGTCCTGCGTGGCCACGCAGGAGCTATCAAGATCACCGAGGCCCTCTCCTGATTGATCCTGGCTACCAGCCTGGGAATGAGAGGAAACGGTGGGAATACATAAGCTAGGTTGAAGGTCCAAGGTGCTACTAGTGCATCTACTAGAGTCGCCTTGGGATCCCTGGATCTGGACCCGTAGCAAGGAACCTTGAAGTTCTGACGAGACGCCATCAGATCCATGTCTGGAATGCCCCATAATTGAGTTATTTGGGCAAAGATTTCCGGATGGAGTTCCCACTCCCCCGGATGGAATGTCTGACGACTCAGAAAATCCGCTTCCCAATTTTCCACTCCTGGGATGTGGATCGCAGACAAGTGGCAGGAGTGATCCTCCGCCCATTGAATTATCTTGGTCACTTCTTTCATCGCCAGGGAACTTCTTGTTCCCCCCTGATGATTGATATATGCAACGGTCGTCATGTTGTCTGACTGAAACCTTATGAATTTGGCCTTTGCTAGTTGAGGCCAAGCTCTGAGAGCATTGAATATCGCTCTCAGTTCCAGAATGTTTATCGGGAGAAGAGACTCTTCCCGAGACCATAGACCCTGAGCTTTCAGGGATTCCCAGACCGTGCCCCAGCCCACTAGACTGGCGTCGGTCGTGACAATGACCCACTCTGGTCTGCGGAAGCTCATTCCCTGTGACAGATTGTCCAGGGTCAGCCACCAACGGAGTGAATCTCTGGTCTTTTGATCTACTTGAATCATCGGAGACAAGTCTGTATAATCCCCATTCCACTGTCTGAGCATGCACAGTTGTAATGGTCTTAGATGAATTCGTGCAAAAGGAACTATGTCCATTGTTGCAACCATCAATCCTATTACTTCCATGCACTGCGCTATGGAAGGACGAGGAACAGAATGAAGTACTTGAGAAGAGCTTAGAAGTTTTGATTTTCTGACCTCTGTCAGAAAAATCCTCATTTCTAAGGAATCTATTATTGTTCCCAAGAAGGGAACTCTTGTTGACGGGGACAGAGAACTTTTTTCTTTGTTCACCTTCCATCCGTGAGATCTGAGAAAGGCTAGGACGATGTCCGTATGAGCCTTTGCTTTTGACAGGGACGACGCTTGAATTAGGATGTCGTCCAAGTAAGGTACTACTGCAATGCCCCTTGGTCTTAGAACCGCTAGAAGGGACCCTAGTACCTTTGTGAAAATCCTTGGAGCAGTGGCTAATCCGAATGGAAGTGCCACAAACTGGTAATGCTTGTCCAGAAAAGCGAACCTTAGGAACTGATGATGTTCCTTGTGGATAGGAATATGTAGGTACGCATCCTTTAAATCCACGGTAGTCATAAATTGACTTTCCTGGATGGTAGGTAGGATCGTTCGAATAGTTTCCATTTTGAACGATGGTACCCTGAGAAATTTGTTTAGGATCTTCAGATCCAAAATTGGTCTGAATGTTCCCTCTTTTTTGGGAACTATGAACAGATTGGAATAAAATCCCATTCCTTGTTCTCTTATTGGAACTGGATGTATCACTTCCATCTTTAACAGGTCTTCTACACAATGTAAGAATGCCTGTCTCTTTATTTGGTTTGAGGATAAGTGAGATCTGTGGAACCTTCCCCTTGGGGGTAGTTCCTTGAATTCCAGGAGATAACCTTGAGAAACTATTTCTAGCGCCCAAGGATCCTGAACATCTCTTGCCCAAGCCTGAGCAAAGAGAGAGAGTCTGCCCCCCACTAGATCCGGTCCCGGATCGGGGGCTATCCCTTCATGCTGTTTTGGTAGCAGTGGTAGGCTTCTTGGCCTGCTTACCCTTGTTCCAGCCTTGCATTGGTTTCCAGGCTGATTTGGGCTGTGAGGCATTACCCTCTTGCTTAGAGGATGCAGAATTAGAGGCTGGTCCGTTTCTGCGAAAGGGACGAAAATTAGGCTTATTTTTAGCCTTAAAAGACCTATCCTGTGGGAGGGCGTGGCCCTTTCCCCCAGTGATGTCTGAAATAATCTCTTTCAAATGTTAAGCAATTTTGTCTTGGAAGACACATCCGCTGACCAAGACTTTAGCCAAAGCGCTCTGCGCGCCACGATAGCAAACCCTGAATTTTTCGCCGCTAATCTAGCTAATTGCAAAGCGGCATCTAAAACAAAAGAGTTAGCCAATTTATGGCCTAGATTTGGAGTTTGGCGGTAGAAGGGCTGTTAATGCTCCGCTGGCTTTTTTCTGGCCGCACCATAAATTTAACTCTGGTATCGAGAGTTCAAACAAATGCTGCGTTAGGCTCCAAAAAAGGAGCGTAGAGCATTTTTACCGCAAATGCAACTCTCGATACCAGAGTTGCTTACGGACGCGGCCAGCCTCAAAAACGTGCTCGTGCACGATTCCCCCATAGGAAACAATGGGACTGTTTGAGCTGAAAAAAAACCTAACACCTGCAAAAAAGCAGCGTTCAGCTCCTAACGCAGCCCCATTGTTTCCTATGGGGAAACACTTCCTACGTCTGCACCTAACACTCTAACATGTACCCCGAGTCTAAACACCCCTAACCTTACACTTATTAACCCCTAATCTGCCGCCCCCCGCTATCGCTGACCCCTGCATATTTTTTTAACCCCTAATCTGCCGCTCCGTAAACCGCCGCAACCTACGTTATCCCTATGTACCCCTAATCTGCTGCCCTAACATCGCCGACCCCTATATTATATTTATTAACCCCTAATCTGCCCCCCTCAACGTCGCCGACACCTGCCTACACTTATTAACCCCTAATCTGCCGAGCGGACCTGAGCGCTACTATAATAAAGTTATTAACCCCTAATCCGCCTCACTAACCCTATCATAAATAGTATTAACCCCTAATCTGCCCTCCCTAACATCGCCGACACCTACCTTCAATTATTAACCCCTAATCTGCCGAGCGGAGCTCACCGCTATTCTAATAAATGTATTAACCCCTAAAGCTAAGTCTAACCCTAACACTAACACCCCCCTAACTTAAATATAATTTACATCTAACGAAATAAATTAACTCTTATTAAATAAATGATTCCTATTTAAAGCTAAATACTTACCTGTAAAATAAATCCTAATATAGCTACAATATAAATTATAATTATATTATAGCTATTTTAGGATTAATATTTATTTTACAGGCAACTTGGTATTTATTTTAACTAGGTACAATAGCTATTAAATAGTTAAGAACTATTTAATAGTTACCTAGTTAAAATAATAACAAATTTACCTGTAAAATAAATCCTAACCTAAGATATAATTAAACCTAACACTACCCTATCAATAAAATAATTAAATAAACTACCTACAATTACCTACAATTAACCTAACACTACACTATCAATAAATTAATTAAACACAATTCCTACAAATAAATACAATTAAATAAACTAGCTAAAGTACAAAAAATAAAAAAGAACTAAGTTACAAAAAATAAAAAAATATTTACAAACATAAGAAAAATATTACAACAATTTTAAACTAATTACACCTACTCTAAGCCCCCTAATAAAATAACAAAGCCCCCCAAAATAAAAAATTCCCTACCCTATTCTAAATTAAAAAAGTTACAAGCTCTTTTACCTTACCAGCCCTGAACAGGGCCCTTTGCGGGGCATGCCCCAAGAATTTCAGCTCTTTTGCCTGTAAAAGAATAAATACAATACCCCCCCCCCCAACATTACAACCCACCACCCACATACCCCTAATCTAACCCAAACCCCCCTTAAATAAACCTAACACTAAGCCCCTGAAGATCTTCCTACCTTGTCTTCACCATCCAGGTATCACCGATCCGTCCTGGCTCCAACATCTTCATCCAACCCAAGCGGGGGTTGGCGATCCATCATCCGGTGCTGAAGAGGTCCAGAAGAGGCTCCAAAGTCTTCCTCCTATCCGGCAAGAAGAGGACATCCGGACCGGCAAACATCTTCTCCAAGCGGCATCTTCGATCTTCTTCCATCCGGTGCGGAACAGCCAATAGAATGCGAGCTCAATCTGATTGGCTGATTGGATCAGCCAATCGGATTGAACTTGATTCTGATTGGCTGATTCCATCAGCCAATCAGAAAATTCCTACCTTAATTCCGATTGGCTGATAGAATCCTATCAGCCAATCGGAATTCGAGGGACGCCATCTTGGATGACGTCCCTTAAAGGAACCGTCATTAGTCGGGAGACAACGGAAGAAGAGGATGGATCCGCGTCGCCTGCTTCAAGATGGACCTGCTCCGCACCGGATGGAAGAAGATCGAAGATGCCGCTTGGAGAAGATGTTTGCCGGTCCGGATGTCCTCTTCTTGCCGGATAGGAGGAAGACTTTGGAGCCTCTTCTGGACCTCTTCAGCACCGGATGATGGATCGCCAACCCCCGCTTGGGTTGGATGAAGATGTTGGAGCCAGGACGGATCGGTGATACCTGGATGGTGAAGACAAGGTAGGAAGATCTTCAGGGGCTTAGTGTTAGGTTTATTTAAGGGGGGTTTGGGTTAGATTAGGGGTATGTGGGTGGTGGGTTGTAATGTTGGGGGGGGGTATTGTATTTATTCTTTTACAGGCAAAAGAGCTGAAATTCTTGGGGCATGCCCCGCAAAGGGCCCTGTTCAGGGCTGGTAAGGTAAAAGAGCTTGTAACTTTTTTAATTTAGAATAGGGTAGGGAATTTTTTATTTTGGGGGGCTTTGTTATTTTATTAGGGGGCTTAGAGTAGGTGTAATTAGTTTAAAATTGTTGTAATATTTTTCTTATGTTTGTAAATATTTTTTTATTTTTTGTAACTTAGTTCTTTTTTATTTTTTGTACTTTAGCTAGTTTATTTAATTGTATTTATTTGTAGGAATTGTGTTTAATTAATTTATTGATAGTGTAGTGTTAGGTTAATTGTAGGTAATTGTAGGTAGTTTATTTAATTATTTTATTGATAGGGTAGTGTTAGGTTTAATTATATCTTAGGTTAGGATTTATTTTACAGGTAAATTTGTTATTATTTTAACTAGGTAACTATTAAATAGTTCTTAACAATTTAATAGCTATTGTACCTAGTTAAAATAAATACCAAGTTGCCTGTAAAATAAATATTAATCCTAAAATAGCTATAATATAATTATAATTTTATATTGTAGCTATATTAGGATTTATTTTACAGGTAAGTATTTAGCTTTAAATAGGAATAATTTATTTAATAAGAGTTAATTTATTTCGTTAGATGTAAATTATATTTAAGTTAGGGGGGTGTTAGTGTTAGGGTTAGACTTAGCTGTAGGGGTTAATACATTTATTAGAATAGCGGTGAGCTCCGGTTGTCAGATTAGGGGTTAATAATTGAAGTTAGGTGTCGGCGATGTTAGGGAGGGCAGATTAGGGGGTTAATACTATTTATTATAGGGTTAGTGAGGCGGGTTAGGGGTTAATAACTTTATTATAGTAGCGCTCAGGTCCGCTCGGCAGATTAGGGGTTAATAAGTGTAGGCAGGTGTCGGCGACGTTGAGGGGGGCAGATTAGGGTTTAATACATATAATATAGGGGTCAGCGGTGTTAGGGGTAGCAGATTAGGGGTACATAGGGATAACGTAGGTGGCGGCGCTTTGCGGTCGGAAGATTAGGGGTTAATTATTTTAAGTAGCTGGCGGCGACGTTGTGGGGGGCAGGTTAGGGGTTAATAAATGTAATACAGGGGTCGGCGGGGTTAGGGGCAGCAGATTAGGGGTACATAAGTATAACGTAGGTGGCGGTCGGCAGATTAGGGGTTAAAAATTTTAATCGAGTGGCGGCGATGTGGGGGGAGCTCAGTTTAGGGGTACATAGGTAGTTTATGGGTGTTAGTGTACTTTAGGGTACAGTAGTTAAGAGCTTTATGAACCGGCGTTAGCCAGAAAGCTCTTAACTCCTGCTATTTTCAGGCGGCTGGAGTTTTGTCGTTAGAGCTCTAACGCTCACTTCAGAAACGACTCTAAATACCGGCGTTAGAAAGATCCCATTGAAAACATAGGATACGCAAATGGCGTAAGGGGATCTGCGGTATGGAAAATTCGCGGCTGAAAAGTGAGCGTTAGACCCTTTAATCACTGACTCCAAATACCAGCGGGCGGCCAAAACCAGCGTTAGGAGCCTCTAACGCTGGTTTTGACGGCTACCGCCGAACTCCAAATCTAGGCCTATGTGCTTGAACTCTGTCCATAACCTCCTCATACGAAGATTCTCTACTGAGCGACTTTTCTAGTTCCTCGAACCAGAAACACGCTGCCGTAGTGACAGGAACAATGCATGAAATTGGTTGTAGAAGGTAACCTTGCTGTACAAAAATCTTTTTAAGCAAACCCTCTAATTTTTTATCCATAGGATCTTTGAAAGCACAACTATCTTCGATAGGAATAGTAGTGCGTTTGTTTAGAGTAGAAACCGCCCCCTCGACCTTGGGGACTGTCTGCCATAAGTCCTTTCTGGGGTCGACTATAGGAAATAATTTCTTAAATATAGGGGGGGGGACAAAAGGTATGCCGGGCTTTTCCCACTCTTTATTTACTATGTCCGCCACCCGCTTGGGTATAGGAAAAGCGTCGGGGGGCACCGGAACCTCTAGGAACTTGTCCATCTTACATAATTTCTCTGGAATGACCAAATTGTCACAATCATCCAGAGTAGATAACACCTCCTTAAGCAGTGCGCGGAGATGTTCTAATTTAAATTTAAATATCACAACATCAGGTTCAGCTTGATGAGAAATTTTTCCTGAATCTGAGATTTCTCCATCAGACAAAACCTCCCTCATGGCCCCTTGAGATTGGTGTGAGGGTATGTCAGAACAGTTATCATCAGCGCCCTCTTGCTCTTCAGTGTTTAAAACAGAGCAATCGCGCTTTCTCTGATAAGTAGGCATTTTGGATAAAAGATTTGCTATGGAGTTATCCATTACAGCCGTTAATTGTTGCATGGTAATAAGTATTGGCGCACTAGATGTACTAAGGGCCTCCTGTGTGGGCAAAACTGGTGTAGACACAGTAGGGGATGATGTAGTATCATGTTTACTCCCCTTATTTGAGGAATCATCTTGGGCAATATCATTATCTGTGGCATTACTGTCCTTACTTTGTTTGGACACTATGGCACAATTATCACATAAATTTAAATGGAGAGACACATTGGCTTTCATACATATAGAACATAGCTTATCTGATGGTACAGACATGTTAAACAGGCTTAAACTTGTCAACAAAGCACAAAAAACGTTTTAAAATAAAACCGTTACTGTCTCTTTAAATTTCAAACTGAAAACACTTTATTACTGAATATGTGAAAAAGTATGAAGGAATTGTTCACAAATTACCAAAATTTCACCACAGTGTCTTAAAGCATTAAAAGTATTGCACACCAAATTTCAGAGCTTTAACCCTTAAAATAACGGAACCGGAGCCGTTTTTAAATTTGACCCCTATACAGTCCCAGCTATATGCTTTGCTGAGACCCAACCAAGCCCAGAGGGGAATACGATACCAAATGACGCCTTCTAGAAGCTTTTTTAGTGATTCTTAGGTCCTCACACATGCATCTGCATGCCTTGCTCTCCAAAAACAACTGCGCAGTAATGGCGCGAAAATGAGGCTCAGTCTATAACTAGAAAGGCCCCCAGACTAAAAAAGGTGTCCAACACAGTGCCTGCCGTTTTTTAAACGTTCCCCAAGATTATAATGCCAATTATTAGCTAGAATCTGCATAATATGCCCCAATAAAGCAATCGTTTTAGCCCATAAAAATGTCTACCAGTTTTTAAGCCCTTTTTTAAGCCCTTTATTCTTTTATGTTTGACTAAGAAAATGGCTTACCGGTCCCCATGAGGGGAAATGACAGCCTTCCAGCATTACAAGGTCTTGTTAGAAATATGGCTAGTCATACCTTAAGCAGAAAAGTCTGCTAACTGTTTCCCCCAACTGAAGTTACTTCATCTCAACAGTCCTGTGTGGAAACAGCAATCGATTTTAGTTACTGTCTGCTAAAATCATCTTCCTCTTACAAACAGAAATCTTCATCCTTTTCTGTTTCAGAGTAAATAGTACATACCAGCACTATTTTAAAATAACAAACACTTGATAGAAGAATAAAAACTACATTTAAACACCAAAAAACTCTTAACCATCTCCGTGGAGATGTTGCCTGTGCAACGGCAAAGAGAATGACTGGGGTGGGCGGAGCCTAGGAGGGATCATGTGACCAGCTTTGCTGGGACTCTTTGCCATTTCCTGTTGGGGAAGAGAATATCCCACAAGTAAGGATGACGCCGTGGACCGGACACACCAATGTTGGAGAAATAGCTTTATAAGGACACACTCCGCCTCTACTTCGTTGTTAATATCTGAGTCGAACTATAAAATACTCGCCAGATGGTACCTGACACCCCAACGACTTAGATATATCTACCCTACTACCCCATCATCCTGTTGGAGACGATGCGGAGGACAAGGTACCATAACTCATATCTGGTGGGACTGTACTCTTTTGTCTGACTTTTGGCGCGGGACAGAACAATGCATTAATAAAATTTTAGGTCTAGACATCACCCTGAACCCGAAACTCATCTTACTCAATGTTCTCCCACACTTACATTGCATATACCGCACAAGGCTCCTCCAACTGATGTTGACATGTGCAAAGAGATTGATACCCAGACTGTGGAAGACCCAAAAGACCCGGACACACACACAGTGGGTGGATGAGGTAAGACACATACTAGAGTTAGAAAAACAACACTATTACTATGTGGGAAAACGAGAGTTCTTTGCCGATATGTACTTTATCTGGGAACAAGGCCTTTATAATCTGAATATCTAAAGGTGCATCAGTATTTCTGATCTTACAGACCCTTTCTCACTTATATAAAATCTCTACTTCTACCCTTTCTTCTTCTTTTCCTTCCCCTTCCCCCCCTTTCCACCCCCCCCCCCCGTCTTGGTTAGGAGTATCAGTACTGGACAATATCTTATCAAATGATGGTAAACAATGATTTTGATGTCTTTTGTGTTCAACTTAATGTCTTTTTCTTTTATTTTTCCTGCAATGTATGGAAGATGTTTACAGTTATGATTTTAAATGATGATAAATACTACTGTATTTAAAAGATGTTTCACCTGTTGAAATTAACCATTTCTTTTTGATGTAATGTTTTGAAACTAAAAAAACAATAAAAACTATTGAATCAAAAAAAAAAAAAAAAACATGAAAGTTTTTTTTGGACTTGACTAAAATGTTATAAAGTATATTAATATAACAATATTGGTTGTGCAAAGCTGGGAAATGGGTAGTAAAGGAGTTATTAAACAATAACAATTTTGGTGTTGACTGCCCCTTTAAGTTAACACATCTGTGGCTAGACACTTCTTGCATAAACATAATAGCAAGCCTGAGTTCAGATGTAACCTAGGTATTAGGGGTGGAGATTTTGAGAGATGCATTTTACAAGCAGAAAGTAGGTGGATATTTTGGTTGCTTCCCTATCCCCTAAAGCAGTGCTTTCCAAACTGTGTGTCGGGACACACTAGTGTGTCGGCTGCAGTGTGTAGGTGTGTCCCTGCTTCAGCACAATTTTTTTTTAAATTGAATTCTTTTTTTTTAAATTGTTTTTTGGTTTCTCACTTTCTGCCTGCTTGCTACGCATATCACATGGTTGATACGTGATTGATACCTAGTGGTTCACAGATCATCTTAACCAATTGGCACAGCTAAGTGGGAACTGAAACTATTACCATTGGCGGATTTGGCTGCAAATTGGCTCCTGACTGCACATGTAGTCTCCTTAATTGGCTTGTGACTGCAAGTGTAGCCAGTGAGTGGGACAGCAGTGTGTTTGCAGCGTGGGCAGTAGTCAATCGGGCTCACCGAGCTCTGAGGGCGGCAGCTTTAATGCTGAGCTGAAGTCAGAAGTCAGTGGGATTTTTTTGCAACTAGCTCCCAGTAATGCATTGCTGCTCCTGCTCTTTATATATGGATAGGAAGTAGAAGCTTAAAAATGCTTGATGATGAAATGTGAGTGTCTTTATCTAATATTCCACCAAATATTCCGAAACCGTGTTCATTCCATCAACCTCATACATCCCATTAAAATAGTAAGTAGCTTTTAGTGTTAAACTTTTTTTTAATTCTTGCACATACTTACTGTTACTTGTAAATACATTTTGTTATTATATCATTTATGTATGTGTTTGTATCTCTTAAAACAAGTTAGTTTAACCTCCTTTTTGCTAGTACAACTGAATTACTGTGTCGCGAAATAATGTAGGTCTAAAAAGTGTGTCACCAACATAAAAAGTTTGGAAAGCTCTGCCCTAAAGGCTTGAATGAACAGATAATATTTAGTGCCTTCTTGTAAAATCTTGGAGGCTGAGGATTGTTGTTTAACATTGAGAGTGAATAAAACTTCTCTGTTAAGATAATTAGGAGAACTATATTAATTTTAGTATATTCATTGTGACATTTGATAAAAATTCTAGGAAAATGTGGGATGATAATGTCAAAATGCATAGGCGTCTATTAGATGAAGTTTGTAAATATTATTTAATCTTTCGTAATAACCAGCTGATATGAGAACTTTTGGACTATATAGAGAAATAGTATGTTCAACAGAGCATACTTACATGTATAAGATGAAAATCACAGGTATTGCTTTAATGGATGTAGGAGTCTTTAATGCATCATGCTGATACAATGACGTATACAGTGGATGTGATATGTTAAAACATCAACCAACCCAACTTAGTAGGTGTTCTGTGCATGAATACTGATATTTTATGAGATTTGTTTGAAGCTATTATTTGGGTACTCTAATTTACAGATTAATTGTAGGATGGACATATTCTAATATGGGATGTAATATGTACTATGAGACTAGTTACAATAATGGATATTTGCCCGTATACACAATTACGTATGTGAAACTAAACAAACTATTACAACCCTTTAGTACAATGAAATCCCAGACTGGAAATAAGTTATGCCTATCATGGGTGTGTTCAAAAAGCATTTTGATTGGTCAATAAGGTCATAAATGTTTACAGGTGGGTGAGGCCGACTGCGCCTTTGATAAAACCGGTCACCTACATGGAGACCTAACGGGTCATTATGGGGTTTTGGTGAAAAGCTATATGTGTGTGGTTAATAGTAATCTGGGGTAGTACAGTGCCCTATATCTTTCTCTGAATTTAAGTGTGGTATTTCACTTTTTGAGAGATTTTGAGAGGTTAAGCCCAATTATATCCCACTTTTGTGGGTCTCACGCAAACATAGTCTGTCTTTACTAGTGATCATTTTTACTCTGTGTGCTACAATGGGCTTCTCAGTCCAGTGTTGCTTACTCTGTTGATATTAATTTTTGGATCTTATATTGTACTTAATTACTAGCAAATCTATTTGAGAGCCAATTGAATAGTGTTTTAATTTTCATTAGACTAAGTGTAAAGATGGCACAGCCGGCCTAAAAGGAGGAGAGGTAATGTCTGGGGAGGGCCTTTAATTAAGAGGTGGGGTCTTGTTGGTCCAGGGATGACAGTTTAGGTATTTTCTTGGGTTGGGTTTGAACAGTCCAAGATTCCTGTAAAAACATGAGGTCCATTTAAAAACCACCGGGAAGACATCTCCATCCCTGTCTGCCCAGCTTTGCGGCTAGCAGGCAGCAATACACTGCCTGTATTTATTATTGCACAAGCTGCTGCTGTGTGCAATACTACCCCCTGCTCGTGTGCAGCCAATTGCACGTGAGCAGGGCCTGTCAATCACTCCAGTCGGAAAGTCTGGGAGCTTGAGGAACCCCACTTTATAGTTGGCTTAGCAGGTTAAGAGCTGCTTTTTAAATAGAGGCTGTAGGCAAGTCTGTAGAAAAGGAACTCCAAGCTTCTTGAATGGAGCCCATATAGAGTAAGGAGCTCTGATTAAACACTGATTGTTATAACTTCCAAGGTATTGTTATCATTCACACTGGTATATAATTCTTTAAATAGCCGCTGGAATGTTTCTTCAATAATTACGTTATATCAGCTTTTTTAAATCCCGCTGTTACTCAGCTACAATATAGTCATTATGTATATATCAATGGTTAATTTTATTAAAAATGTTCTTTTAATTTCACTTGTGATTTGAGAACTTGAACATTACATTTATTTATGCATGCTCTGAAATCTTAATTGTAATTATGAAACCAGAAATATCTCTTAGAAGAAGAATTTATTTACATATTTTACAACAAAACAATAATAGAAATAAAGTGCATATGATCAATATATTCAATGTTTAAAGTATTGCACTGCAATAAAATATCATTTTCAACTGAAATAGTTAAAGAAAACAAGTAAAAAAAAGACCAATACAAAAAATAACATATAGTTTGGTTAATCACAAATTTACACTATAGATTTTGTTTTCGTTTGACATTATTATTAGAGGGCAACATCTGGGACTCAAATACATAATGAAGGTAGCGGAAGATTTCTTCTGCTTTCTGCGGGTTTACTTGGGCGAGGTTGGCTATCACATCCACTGAGCTGAAAATAAATTTGAAAAATTAAATTAAAATATATCAGAGCATTTCTTTCAGATATAATTTTTTTTTTACGTTCTGTAAAAGTCCTCCCTTTAAAACTACTCTTGTGGCCACCATTTGTCACTTCCTCAATGTGTGTGACATCATCACAATCTGGTGATGTCACACATCACAAATGTGAGGGGGGACAGAGAATAAAGAGGGATTTTTAATTCCTCCTCATTCTCCAAACCGCAGGGCGCAGAGATTCTGTTTACATCTGCATTGAAGGGATTCATTTATTCTTCTTAAGCCACTTATGTCCACAACATCCTTTACCCACTCTGTCTCATGCTCATATAACACATTTATTACGCCCTAAAATAGCTCCCCTTACTTGTCTGCCCTCTACTCCAATTTACCTTCATTTCTTTCCATTTCATCTATACTCCTGACTGCTCCAGTTATTTCAATTTACTTGTTTGCCTGTTACTTTTCCTATTATCTTTTGACAACAATTATTGTTTCAAGCAAACCACTCAGTGTAGAATCTAATTACATAGTATCGTACCTGTTAACCATCTGTTTCACAGATTCAAAACGATGGCACAAGTTTAGTGCAGTGAGGTAATTTATGTTTGGTATGGTCAGGTAGAATTGCAATGCTTCTTGCTTGTAACCTTTCACCTCTGTCGGTATGATAATCCCTGACTTTTTTCTCTGCTCCAGCAAAGCCAATTCCTTAAGCAAGCCAGCAGACTCTTCTTGGCTGGAGCTGAAAAGAATCCGGATACCAGCACTGATTAAGGCTGATAATGTGCTATCGTAATACTTTGTTCTCTGAAATATTTTTGATGTTTCTCCTGAAAGGAACAAACAGTTCATTATGCCAAATAAAGGAAATAAATCACATTATTCAAAAAAAAAAAGAAAAAAAAAAAGAAAAAAAAGAATCATATTTTAATATAATATAATGAAATAATTTTGGAAGGTCACAGGCTACTGCATTCATATTAATAGTGTAGTCAATACATATATTTTTATATTTGGTAGTACATAATCATTCTCCATTATCTTTTGGTCAACCCATTGCTTAAAAACAGCCTGGAAGTCAATTTTTCTAATTATGTCATTAATAAAGGTATCGGACTGGAACACTATTTTTAATAATTCAAGTAGAATCATTATAATTAGGTAAAGTGTATAATTACAATAAAATGACACATAGGGTGTCAATGCTAGCTAGAAAATTCAAAAAAGCCTAAGTGTTTTTGATAATCTAGGAGAGAGATGTAGAGTTGGCAAATACATACAAATTGGATTATAATGGTATGCATGAATATGACATTCAGTCACAATTTGTGAAGACAAAGCTTTCATCCTGTACCAAAGACTTTATACTAACAGAACACATTCATTTCGTATATTTTATTACAGAAAGAAGCAAGAAAATACAAATCAAGTAATAATTTATCAACAGAGGTTTCATTATACCTTACAAGTCACAAAGATCATATGGGGAATTCAACTGGTCAGAGAGCTTTGGATTTTTCTGTCCCTTTGTATAAGCAGAATTTAACACCTTTGGCAGTTTCCAATTCATGCTAAATGCTCTGACTACATCAAACCTTTTAAAGGGACAGTCTACACCAGAATTATTATTGTTTAAAAAGACAGATGATCCCTTTATTACCCATTCCCTAGTTTTGCACAACCAACACAGTTATATAAATACAGTTTTTACCTCTGTGATCACCTTGTATCTAAGCCTCTGCAAATTGCCCCCTTATTTCAGTTCTTTTGACAGACATCCAATCAGAGCTGTTTCACCTGAACTCCACGTGCGTGAGCAAAGTGTTATCTTTATGACACACATGAACTAACACCCTCTAGTGGTGAAAAACTGTCAAAATGCCCTGAGAGACTGTGTTAGGAAGGCTGGACATGTTGTCAGACTCTGTCAAGACACCTCAACTGTTTATGGGAACTCTCAGGGCAGGGTTAAAGGTTCCATTTAATGTTTTATATTGTTATAAGGTTTTGTAAGAATCAAGTTAATTGTTGGTTTATACCTCTGGATTCAATAACAGCTGAAAATAAGATCTAGTACAATATATATAAGGTATACTGTAGACATCTCAAAGCGTCTTTTAGTAATACTTACGATTTTTAGCTACTGTTGTTTTTGATAGCTTTTTTTTTTTTTTTTTTTTCCTTTTCTGTTTTCGTTTATTTTGAGAAATTTAATTCTAGCAGAATACACTTGCTGTTGTACTACTGAATACTCCAAGTTTAAAGCACTGCTTATAAGTTGTATTGCATTTACATTTAGATTTTGTGTAGGCCATATTTAGTAAACTCTGAAATAAGTAAAACAATTAACATTATTTCCCAAAATGCAAAGGGACTAAACTCCCCACAGAAAAAATCGATAGCACTCTCAGACCTGTATAAAAGAAAGGGAGATATAATATTCCTTCAAGAGACTCACTTTAGGAAAAGAAACAAACCTAAGTACCTAGGGACAAGATATACTCAGCATTTCCATAGCTCAGCGGATTCAAAAAAATGCGGGGTCAGTATTCTAATACACAAAGATATCCCCTTCAAACACATACAAACCACATCAGATACCGAGGGCAGATTTCTAGGGGTGTTTGGTCTCCTTTATGGCAGCCCAGTAACTTTGATAAATATATATGCACCCAATGTGCGGCAGCTCCCATTCTTTAAGTACGTTTTTAACAAGATAGTAGACTTCTCTAGAGAAGTGACATTCCTGGGAGGGGACCTCAACATAGCGTTAGACCCCCAATTGGACAACTCATTCACCACAAATAGAGCCTCGAAACATGTGACTAAGTGTCTGGGGAAGTTAATGAGGGACTATAACTTGTATGACGTTTGGAGGTTTATAAACCCTTCTAAAAGGGATTATACATTCTTTTCATCACCACACCACACTTACAGTCAAATAGATTACATTATGACTAACCAATGCGGCTTAGCGACCATACGGACATCAAAGATCTCACACACTGCATGGTCAGATCACTCGGCAGTGATAACACAACTACACTGGCCTAATACACCTATACAACCCTTTATCTAGAAGTTAGACGACTCAATACTTAACATGCCTATATACAATGAGGGGTTGGTCAAATCCTTGAATGAATACTTCACGATAAATACACAGGCAGATAGTGACCCTTTCATAGTCTGGGAGGCACACAAATGCTATATGAGAGGCGAATTCATTAAAATTAAATCGCAGATAAAGAAAAAATCCAGACAACACTACATGGATCTGTCAAACACTTTATCCCAAATAGAATACAAGCACAAACGAGATCCACAGAACTCAGAGGTGCTCACAGAATTACAGAACGCTAGAGAAGCTATTAGAGACCTCCTAACTAGGGAATATAATCTTACGACAATAAAACTCAAACAACGTTACTACTATGAAAGTAATAGAAGTGGCAAACTGCTGGCACGGGCGCTGAAGCTTAAAAAGCTCAAAACCTATATTCATGAGCTGGACACACCCGACAAACGTAAAGTTAAAACAACACCAGATATCCTATCCCATTTTGAAACATATTACACAAAACTATATAGTATAAATAACAAAGACACTTGTAGCCCCACACTACCAAACATATCTTCATATTTAGAAAAATGCCAACTACCCCAACTATCAGCGGAACAGACTAATGAGTTAGAAAACCCACTAACATCTGAGGAGATCGCAACAGCTATTACCAACTTAAATACAGGGAAAAGTCCCGGGCCAGATGGCTATTCTGTTCAATATTATAAAAAATTCTCCCCTATTTTTATACCGCATTTGCAGAAGATATTTAATCTAATATCAGAGAACACGCCATTTCCCTCAAGTATGCTAGAAGCACATATTACAGTGCTCCCGAAACCTGGGAAACCAGCCAATACCCCCTCAAATTTTCAGCCCATATCCCTATTAAACGTGGACGTGAAAATTTATGCGAAAGTGCTAGCGGCGAGACTTAACAAGTATTTACCTGAGCTGGTCCATATTAACCAAGTTGGATTCGTGCCCCGTAGAGAGGCACGAGACAATACGATAAAAGCTATGGACCTTATGGAGTATGCCCAAAGAGAAAAAATTCCTACAATATTCTTGGGAATAGATGCTGAAAAGGCCTTTGATAGGCTTAATTGGTCTTTTCTGCGCCACACTCTTATTAAATTCGGAATAGGGCCCCATATGATAGATAACATTTTTGCATTGTATTCTGACCCTTCAGCCAAGATTAGATTAAATAATTCACTCTCGAATGTCATCACTATTAGGAACGGAACCCGACAGGGATGCCCCTTATCCCCCTTATTATTTGTGCTGGACATGGAGGTACTGGCTTGTAACATACGCAACAATACCGCTATTGCAGGTGTTAAGATACGAGACGCATTATAAATTGTCACTGTATGCGGATGACCTTGTGCTGACACTAACTGATCCGCTGGCATCCCTAAAAGCGCTGCAGAAGGAGTTTGATCTGTATAGCTCTCACTCCTACTTTAAAATCAATACAACCAAATCGGAGGTCCTAGGAGTAGAGATGTCTGACACACTACTACAACAAATTAGCAACCAATTTAGTTTTCCAATTCAGGAAAACTCCTTGAAATACCTTGGAATATATATAGCAAAATCTAAAGAGAAACTATTCACATTAAATTACACTAAACTGTTAAAAGAATTACAGATAGAGATAAATGGGTGGAGAAGTAAATATCTCTCTTGGCTTGGCAGAAATCACGCCTTTAAAATGTCATTCTTACCGCGAATATTATACATATTCCAAACAATACCCATGCAGCTTTCAAAAACGTATTTAAATAGGCTCCAAAACAATGTCAACTCATTTATATGGCAGAACAAAATGCCTAGGGTCTCAAAGAAAACTATGTATAGAGATAGACACAATGGGGGCCTGGGTGTACCTAATCTAACATACTATAAGCAGGCATCTATTATGACTAGAATAATAGACTGGAGTAAACATTTTAAAGATAAGGAATGGGTAATATTAGAACATGAACTAGCAAATACTTCAAGTCTGAGTGGTCAATGTTGGCTGCATAAGCCACAGAGGAAACTATGTAGCTTAACACCAAAAATAGTATTGGAAACATTAGAGACATGGGATTCAATATTGAAGAATAACAATGACATCTCATCTGTCCCATCTCCCCTGACTCCTCTACTAGCAAACACTGACTCTCCAATGAACCACAATATCACAGAGGGTGACACCATGAACATACATTGTTGGGTACCGACACGCTCAGTTTTAGATAACGGTAAGATACTCACAAAAAAAGAAATAGCAGACAAACATATACTTAGAGGTCAGAATTGGTATGAGTACCTGCAACTCACACATTACATTAATCATAATAAAAATAAACCAAATCTGGTGAGGCAACTTACTGCATTCGAATCTATATGCTACTCGGAAGGCACCTCAAAGAAGGGATTATCTCAGTCGTATAGACTTTTATTAACAATGCACTCGAAACAGCTGCCTTCATATACTAAAGTGTGGGAAGGGGAGTTACATAAATCTTTAATGCTGAATGAGTGGCAAATGATTTTCTACCAAATGGGAAGAGCTCCATCTTCTATGAATGTCACAGAAACCAACATGAAGCTACTTACCACATGGTATCTTACCCCTAAAAGATTGTCTAATATATACCCAAGTGCCAGCAAACTCTGTTGGAGAAGATGTGGTCAGGAAGGAACTCTCTCACATATATGGTGGGAATGCCCCCTGTTAAGACCATATTGGAATGACATACACACAGAAATAGGGAAAATAATAACAATTCAACTGGGGAACGACCCATTCGTATTTTTATTCAATAAGGTACCTAAAATAAAGTGTAAATTAAGGTCAATGTTATTATATATTATGCTAAACTGTGCTAAACAGTTAATTCCACGACTATGGAAAAACACAAAAATCCCTAAGGTGCAAGAATGGAGGGAACAGGTGTCGAGGTTATTATCCCTTGAAAAATATCATTACAAACAGACTAATAGAATAGAAGAATATCACTCCATACTATTCCTTTGGGAGGATTATTTAGGAACACTGAAAAGAAACTCTAATAGAATAAAACACACTTTTAGAAATGTATAAAGAAATAAATGCATACAGTATATAAGAATATTGGTAAAAGTAATCTAAAATGATGTAGATGTGTTAAGATAGACAGTATAAAGTGGTGCAGCGGAGAATTGATATGTTTATGTTATTTAACGCTGTGAAACAACATGCTGTGAAGTTGTTTTTGTTTGTTTTTTGTTGTAGATGTACTATGTATGATGTAAAATGAATAAAATTTCAATAAAAAATAAAATAAAAAAAATAAAAATAAAAATGCCCTGAGAGAAGAGGCGGCCTTCAAGGGCTTAGAAATTAGCATATGAAACTCCTAGGTTTAGCTTTCAACTAAGAATACCAAGAGAACAAAGCAAAATTGGTAATAAAAGAAAATTGGAAAAAAATTTAAAATTACATTCTCTATCTGAATCATGAAAGTTTATTTTGGACTAGACTGTCCCTTTAAGTAATCATGTCTTGTCATTCTTAGAATCTGGATAAAATGGCTGAACCACAATATTAGTCGCAAAAAAAGGAGAATTCCTCAAGAATTTCTTAACCTGATATGGGTCAGATCAAAGGATTATGTTGCAAAACCTGAAGAATCATCAGATACCATTGTAAGTATCCAGAAGTGGATTTGATGATGTCCTGCTGAATAAACAAATACAACTATTTATCATTATTTCCCTCTTCCCAGTTGATGAGAATGGACAATTTTCTCATATGTGGGACATAAAATAGATCTTTGCTTTTATCCAGTATGACTTGTGCCTCCACCAAAAAAGCCACATACACATTGTGGTGCACATTGCTCAGGCAACTGGTGATAGAACCTCCTTGAATATTTCCAGTGTTCCCAGTAGTTGCATCAAGGGCAAATATTTCATCTCAAACCACAGACGGTAATGCTGGTATCTTGTATGTGAATGGTACAGTTAGATATAGCAGCTTCAGTTATTGATACAAATTTGACTACTACAGTCTACTATAGAGTGTGGGGTATGTAACACAATGCTCTTGTATATCCAGTACAAAAGGGATTCAGATAGGGCATACATTTTCAAACAACTTTACAAATTACTTCTGTTATCAATTTGACCTCATTCTTATTGTATCCTTTATTGATGGAGCAGCAATGCACTACTGGGAGCTAGTTAACACGTCAGTTATCTAATGGCACGAGGCATATATGTGCAGCCACCAATCAACCTCTAGCTCGAAGCTCCTTAGTCTACCTAGGTATGCTTTTCAACAAAGGGCACCAAGAGAAAGTAGCAAATAAAATAAGTAAATCAGAAAGTTGTTTAAAATGGTATGTTCTACAACTAATGAAACTTTAAAAAGTACATCTACTTGTTATTCTCAGACTAATCTTTTCTTTGAATGCATCATTCTATCTAGCATTTATTTAGTGTTTAATGTCCCTTTAAGGGTCATTCATGAACTAAGTGCTGGGCTGGTAACACAACCAGATTAAGAATGAACATAAATATAACTAAGCTGTAAAATCAATGATCAGTCTCTCATTTGTCTGTTATTTTACTGGAAAACCTATAAGGCAAGGAGTAGGTTTAAAGAGACAGTAAAGTCATAATTAGACATCCATGAGCAATTAGTTTTAAACAACTATCCAATTTACTTCTATTATTTAATTTGCTTCCTTCTCTTGTTATCCTTTGCTGAAAGGTTTATCTTGGCAAGCTCAGGAGCAGCAAAGAACCTAGGTTCTAGCTGCTGATTGGTGGCTGCATATATATATACCGATTGTCGATGGCTCACCAATGTGTTCGGTTAGAAACCAGTAAGGTATTGCTGCTCCTTCAACAAAAGATACAAAGAGAATGTAGCAAATTTGATAATAGACCTAAACTGGAAAGTTGTTTAAAATTGTATGTTCTACCTAAATCATGAAAGAAAAATGTTGTGTTTCATGTCCCTTTAAGTTGAAAAACAATTTTGCATTACTCTGACACCTTCATCCCACATAAACCCCACGGGGCAATGAAAACCCAACCCCAGATATGCAAAGGGTGTTTGGAACGGGACTGGACCATTGGAACCAATGACATGTATCTTGTTCCAGCAAACCTTACATTACTCTAAACCTAAACAAGATACTCGGAGTAAAAAAGCAGGCCAAAGAAGCATGGGAGGCCATTCAGGGGGGTAGCTCATATGCCAGCTTCAGCAGGCCATAGGAAGCCGCCTAAATATATATCAGATGCCTGAAGGAGAAGTAATTAAAACTAAATGTGTCACATTCGTCACAAGAAGAAAACGGTGGCGGCCATATTCGGCATTCATTGTTAAACTAAACATCCAAATGCACATGTTTAATAGCAGAGTTCTGAAAATATCTAGGTAGTTTTTCCCATCCTAAAGTAACAAAAAGCAATGCATCTACAAATGAAATGAGGAGAGTATGTTACTGTTATTCAGCAGCATATGCACGTATGCTGTGAGTGCCACATGCACCAGCAATCAAATACCACACTTTCTCAGTCAGCAGTGGCTTGTATGACAAAATGAAGTCTTTACTGACACTACCGCCATCTCTCTAAGCAGGCATGGTGTCTGAATCCTGATGCTCTCTTACACCCATGCACATTTCAGTTTTGACCGGTTTCTTTAAAGGGCCATGAAACACAACATTTTTCTTATCAATTTTGCTTCATTCTCTTGGTATTCCTATTGATGAAGAAGCAATGGGAAATAGCTGAACACATTTGTAGCCAATGATAAAAGGTATATATGTGTAGCCACCAACCAGCAGCTAGTTCCCAGCTCCTGAGCCTAAATAGCTATTCTTTTCAGCAAACGATACCAAGAGAACAAAGCTAATTTGATAACTGAAGTAAATTGGAAAGTTGTTTAAAATTGTACGCTCTATCTGAATCAAGAAGTATTTTTGGGGGTTCCATGTCCCTTTAAGTGTTAATTGACAGTGAATTTTAGGATATTAATGAGTATGCATATGTGGCCCATTCAAAATAACAGTCAGGTTAACTTCCATTCAGACATTATTATTTCTTTCTAAGATGGGTGTTTGATTTTTCCCTGTAGTAGATCATCACCGCCTTATTCCCTATATACAGCTTTTAAGTGACATTAATGTGTTCTAGCTCTGATACCCTAAGCACGGAAAAATTACCTGGTTTGACTCGATCTTTCTCCACAACTAGACAAACTCTTTCAAACAAGTTCTGCAAGTGCTGGATTCGTTCTATTAATCTGCTCCTATTTGCGCTGTTTGAGAACTCTGATTGTATTTTCCGCTCCACGGCCATACGATTGCTGACAATGTAATCACAGCCACCCAGCGAGCACACCTGTACCTTCACCCCATGAACGTTTTTCAGACAAGAGATTACTTCTGGTCCAGAAGAAATTTCTCGGCTGTCTGTGAGGATGCAGAGAGCTTTGTCATTTGCTGAGGATCCAGGAGGATGCACCTTCATAAATGAGTGGTCACTTAAAGTAGAGGAACCCAGCCATGAAGAATCGGAACTGACATTTTTACGCTTATCACTTTCCTGTATTAGATATAAAATAAATTGTTAGACTTTTGCTAAAAAGAAAGAACGTTTATTTTTCATGACACTCATTCTTGCAGTTTGATTTTCCACCTTAAAAAGATTTTCATTTTACATAATCAGATACTTCACTGCATTCTCCTACAGCAGGGATGGGGAACCTTGGCACTCCTGATGTTTCAGAACTACATTACCCATGATGCTTAGGCTCTGAAGTAAAGTTGAGCATCATGGGAAATGTAGTTCTGAAAAATCTGAAGGGCCAAAGTTCCCCATCGCTGTCGTATGGTATAAAAAAAACATACATTCTTAGTGGTTTACTTGTCTTACATACAAATGTCACCATTGTAGCCTTTCACTCAAGATCACCTTAAATAGTTTAATATAAAGGTTACAAAAAAAAACTTATATGAGATTTTCATAGGATTTTTTAGAAGACAAGTTTAATGTAAAAAGTGTTTCAGCTGAAGCATGCATATGCAGTGTGTAATGTTTATGAAGTTTTGCAGTGACCTCCAGCAATACAGATTGATGCTTTTGGTTCTTTATTTTAGAAGTCTTGGGTGTTCTTGTTGAATAAACCTTCAGCAAATTTAAATAAATGAAACATCAAATAACTCATACCAATTGACAGGGAAGCAAAAATGAAACTTTCATGGTTTAATTCCTTTGGTATCGTTTGTTAAAAAGCATAGCTAGGAACACTCAGGAACAACAATGCACTATTGGGAACTAGCTGGTGATTGGCAGCTATGGCTCACCAGATGTGTTCAGCTAGGTTCCAGTACAGCATTGCTGCCCTGGAAATAAATTTTAACTTTGTAGGTTTACACACAAACGGCTAGATTAAAGTTTTGCGTTACGGTGCGTTACGGCTATTTACCGCTGAAAAATTGGCCATTGCGCGTGGAATGGCAGGTAACGCATAGCATTTTAGCCTTAACGCAACCCTCCATTCTGCACTCAAAAAATGACGTTTAAGTGCGGGATTTTCAATAGCGCCGTATTACAGGTTGTGCGGTCCGGCTAAAATGCTTGCGTTACAGCCTATACCGACACAATCTATTCCGCGATCTGAGACTAGTAGTTATGAATTTTGCGAAACAAAAATGTTACAAAGTACACTAACACCTATAAACTACCTATTAAAGGGACAGTAACGTCAAAACTAAACTTACATGATTCAGATAGGGCATGCAATTTTAAACAACTTTCCAATTTGCATTTATCATCAAATTTGCTTTGTTCCCTTGGTGGTATTTTTAAAAAGCTAAACCTAGCTAGGCTCAAACTGATTTCTAAACAGTTGAAAACCGCCTCCTAGCTCAGAGCATTTTGAAAGCTTTTCACAGTTAGATCGTGCTAGTTCACATGTGTCATATAGATAACATTGTGCTCACTCTCGTGAAGTTATTTAGGAGACTTCACTGATTGACTACACTGCATGTCTGTCAAAGGCATTTAGATAAGGAGGCTGTCTGCAAAGGCTTAGATACAAGGTAATCACAGAGGTAAAAAGTATATATATATATATATATATATATATATATATATATATATATTAGAGCTGCAACAACTAATTAAGCTCCTTATTTTACCCCCTTCTTCCAAAATCTCCACCCTCAATCTCTCTATAACTGTCAAGAACTCCATTATTACCCCTAACCCGCATGCCCGATGTCTTGGGGTCACATTTGACTCAGATCTTTCTTTCACTCCTCACATTCAGTCCTTGGCAAAAGCCTACCGCTTCCACCTTAAAAACATCTCTAAAGTTAGACCTTTCCTTACACAAGACACAAATAAGATTTTAATCCACTCTCTCATCCTTTCCCTCCTCGATTACTGCAACTCTGTCCTCTCTGGTCTCCCGAGCTGCCGCCTAGCTCCTTTACAATCCATAATGAATGCCTCTATCATGCTCATCTTCCTTATACGTCACTCTTAATCTGCTGCACCTCTCTGCCAATCCCTTCACTGACTTCCTCTTGCCTCTAGGATTAAACACAAAATTCTCACTCTGACATACAAAGCCCTCAACTGCACTGCTCCCCCCTATATCTCAGACCTTGTCTCCAGATACTCTCCCTCCCGTCCCCTTCGCTCTGCTCATGACCTCCTACTCTCCTCCTCTCTTGTTACCTCCTCTCTTGTTACCTCCTCACACTCCCATTTATAGGACTTCTCCAGACTGGCTCCCATCTTGTGGAACTCTAACTCTCTGCCTCGCTCCACACTCCACAAGACTCTCCCCTAGTTTTGAAAGCTTCAAGTGCTCCCTAAAGACTCTTCTGTTCAGGGATGCATACAACCTACACTAACCTTTCTTTATACCAGTTCCTCTCCTCCATTGCTATCCCCTGAACCCCTTTAGCATGTAAACCTAAGAGTCCAGCTGTTTGCAGATCACCTTCTTAAGAGCTGACTACAACAGTGCGACTCTTGGCAGGGCCCTCAACCCGTTTGATCCCTATAAATATTTTGTTGTACTCAGCCTTTGTTTATAGTGCTGCGGAACCGGTTGGCGCTCTACAAATAACCGATAATAATAATAATTGTGCAATGCTGCCCCTAAAAGGTGGCGGACGACCGCAGCATCTTAACTTACGTTTCCGGCAAGCCGGAAACTTTGGGCGCAGAAAAACATAATTTATGTAAGAACTTACCTGATAAATTCATTTCTTTCATATTAGCAAGAGTCCATGAGCTAGTGACGTATGGGATATACATTCCTACCAGGAGAGGCAAAGTTTCCCAAACCTCAAAATGCCTACAAATACACCCCTCACCACACCCACAAATCAGTTTAACGAATAGCCAAGAAGTGGGGTGATAAGAAAAAAGTGCGAAAGCATAAAAAATAAGGAATTGGAATAATTGTGCTTTATACAAAAAAATCATAACCACCACAAAAAGGGTGGGCCTCATGGACTCTTGCTAATATGAAAGAAATGAATTTATCAGGTAAGTTCTTACATAAATTATGTTTTCTTTCATGTAATTAGCAAGAGTCCATGAGCTAGTGACGTATGGGATAATGACTACCCAAGATGTGGATCTTTCCACGCAAGAGTCACTAGAGAGGGAGGGATAAAATAAAGACAGCCAATTCCGCTGAAAAATAATCCACACCCAAAATAAAGTTTAAATTTTATAATGAAAAAAAATGAAAACATAAGCAGAAGATTCAAACTGAAACAGCTGCCTGAAGTACTTTTCTACCAAAAACAGCTTCAGAAGAAGAAAACACATCAAAATGGTAGAATTTAGTAAAAGTATGCAAAGAAGACCAAGTTGCTGCTTTGCAAATCTGATCAACCGAAGCTTCATTCCTAAACGCCCAGGAAGTAGAAACTGACCTAGTAGAATGAGCTGTAATCCTTTGAGGCGGAGTTTTACCCGACTCGACATAAGCATGATGAATTAAAGATTTCAACCAAGATGCCAAAGAAATGGCAGAAGCTTTCTGGCCTTTTCTAGAACCGGAAAAGATAACAAATAGACTAGAAGTCTTTCGGAAAGACTTAGTAGCTTCAACATAATATTTCAAAGCTCTAACAACATCCAAAGAATGCAACGATTTCTCCTTAGAATTCTTAGGATTAGGACATAATGAAGGAACCACAATTTCTCTACTAATGTTGTTGGAATTCACAACTTTAGGTAAAAATTCAAAAGAAGTTCGCAACACCGCCTTATCCTGATGAAAAATCAGAAAAGGAGACTCACAAGAAAGAGCAGATAATTCAGAAACTCTTCTGGCAGAAGAGATGGCCAAAAGGAACAAAACTTTCCAAGAAAGTAATTTAATGTCCAATGAATGCATAGATTCAAACGGAGGAGCTTGAAGAGCCCCCAGAACCAAATTCAAACTCCAAGGAGGAGAAATTGTCTTAATGACAGGTTTTATACGAACCAAAGCTTGTACAAAACAATGAATATCAGGAAGATTAGCAATCTTTCTGTGAAAAAGAACAGAAAGAGCAGAGATTTGTCCTTTCAAGGAACTTGCAGACAAACCTTTCTCCAAACCATCCTGAAGAAACTGTAAAATTCTCGGAATTCTAAAAGAATGCCAGGAAAAATGATGAGAAAGACACCAAGAAATATAAGTCTTCCAGACTCTATAATATATCTCCCTATATACAGATTTACGAGCCTGTAACATAGTATTAATCACAGAGTCAGAGAAACCTCTTTGACTAAGAATCAAGCGTTCAATCTCCATACCTTTAAATTTAAGGATTTGAGATCCTGATGGGAAAAAAGGACCTTGCGACAGAAGGTCTGGTCTTAACGGAAGAGTCCACGGTTGGCAAAAGGCCATCCGGACAAGATCCGCATACCAAAACCTGTGAGGCCATGCTGGAGCTACCAGCAGAACAAACGAGCATTCCTTCAGAATCTTGGAGATCACTCTTGGAAGAAGAACTAGAGGCGGAAAGATATAAGCAGGATGATACTTCCAAGGAAGTGACAATGCATCCACTGCTTCCGCTTGAGGATCCCTGGATCTGGACAGATACCTGGGAAGTTTCTTGTTTAGATGAGAGGCCATCAGATCTATTTCTGGAAGTCCCCACATTTGGACAATCTGAAGAAATACCTCTGGGTGAAGAGACCATTCGCCCGGATGCAACGTTTGGCGACTGAGATAATCCGCTTCCCAATTGTCTATACCTGGGATATGAACCGCAGAAACTAGACAGGAGCTGGATTCCGCCCAAACCAGAATTCGAGATACTTCTTTCATAGCCAGAGGGTTGTGAGTCCCTCCTTGAAGATTGATGTATGCCACAGATGTGACATTGTCTGTCTGAAAACAAATGAACGATTCTCTCTTTAGAAGAGGCCAAGACTGAAGAGCTCTGAAAATTGCACGGAGTTCCAAAATATTGATTGGTAATCTCACCTCCTGAGATTCCCAAACCCCTTGTGCCGTCAGAGACCCCCACACAGCTCCCCAACCTGTAAGACTTGCATCTGTTGAGATTACAGTCCAGGTCGGAAGAACAAAAGAAGCCCCCTGAACTAAACGATGGTGATCTGTCCACCACGTCAGAGAGTGTCGTACAATCGGTTTTAAAGATATTAATTGAGATATCTTTGTGTAATCCCTGCACCACTGGTTCAGCATACAGAGCTGAAGAGGTCGCATGTGAAAACGAGCAAAGGGGATCGCGTCCAATGCAGCAGTCATAAGACCTAGAATTTCCATGCATAAGGCTACCAAAGGGAATGATTGTGACTGAAGGTTTCGACAAGCTGATATCAATTTTAGACGTCTCTTGTCTGTCAAAGATAGAGTCATGGACACTGAATCTATCTGGAAACCCAAAAAGGTTACCCTTGTCTGAGGAATCAATGAACTTTTTAGTAAATTGATCCTCCAACCATGATCTTGAAGAAACAACACAAGTCGATTCGTATGAGATTCTGCAAAATGTGAAGACTGAGCAAGTACCAAGATATCGTCCAAATAAGGAAATACCACAATACCCTGTTCTCTGATTACAGACAGAAGGGCACCGAGAACCTTTGTAAAAATTCTTGGAGCTGTTGCTAGGCCAAACGGCAGAGCCACAAACTGGTAATGCTTGTCTAGGAACGAGAATCTCAGAAACTTATAGTGATCTGGATGAATCGGAATATGCAGATATGCATCCTGTAAATCTATTGTAGACATATAATGCCCTTGCAGAACAAAAGGCAGGATAGTCCTTACAGTTACCATTTTGAATGTTGGTATCCTTACATAACGATTCAATATTTTTAGATCCAGAACTGGTCTGAAGGAATTCTCCTTCTTTGGTACAATGAAGAGATTTGAATAAAACCCCAGCCCCTGTTCCAGAACTGGAACTGGCATAATTACTCCAGCCAACTCTAGATCTGAAACACATTTCAGAAATGCTTAAGCCTTCGCTGGATTTACTGGGACACGGGAAAGAAAAAATCTCTTTGCAGGAGGCCTTATCTTGAAGCCAATTCTGTACCCTTCTGAAACAATATTCTGAATCCAAAGATTGTGAACGGAATTGATCCAAATTCCTTTGAAAAAACGTAATCTGCCCCCTACCAGCTGAGCTGGAATGAGGGCCGCACCTTCATGTGGACTTAGGAGCTGGCTTTGATTTTCTAAAAGGCTTGGATTTATTCCAGACTGGAGATGGTTTCCAAACTGATACCGCTCCTGAGGATGAAGGATCAGGCTTTTGTTCCTTGTTGTGACGAAAGGAACGAAAACGATTATTAGACCTAAATTTACCTTTAGATTTTTTATCCTGTGGTAAAAAAGTTCCTTTCCCTCCAGTAACAGTTGAGATAAAAGAATCCAACTGAGAACCAAATAATTTATTACCCTGGAAAGAAAGGGAAAGCAGAGTAGACTTAGAAGACATATCAGCATTCCAAGTTTTAAGCCATAAAGCTCTTCTAGCTAAAATAGCTAGAGACATATACCTGACATCAACTCTAATGATATCAAAGATGGCATCACAAATAAAATTATTAGCATGTTGAAGAAGAATAATAATGCTATGAGAATTATGATCTGTTACTTGTTGCGCTAAAGCTTAAAACCAAAAAGTTGAAGCTGCAGCAACATCCGCCAAAGATATAGCAGGTCTAAGAAGATTACCTGAACACAAGTAAGCTTTTCTTAGAAAGGATTCAATTTTCCTATCTAAAGGATCCTTAAAGGAAGTACCATCTGCCGTAGGAATGGTAGTACGCTTAGCAAGAGTAGAGACAGCCCCATCAACCTTAGGGATTTTGTCCCAAAATTCTAATCTGTCAGATGGCACAGGATATAATTGCTTAAAACGTTTAGAAGGAGTAAATGAATTGCCCAAATTATTCCATTCCCTGGAAATTAATTCAGAAATAGCACCAGGAACAGGAAAAACTTCTGGAATAACTACAGGAGATTTAAAAACCTTATCTAAACGTTTAGATTTAGTATCAAGAGGACCAGAATCCTCAATTTCTAATGCAATTAGGACTTCTTTAAGTAAAGAACGAATAAATTCCATTTTAAATAAATATGAAGATTTATCAGCATCAACCTCTGAGACAGAATCCTCTGAACCAGAAGAGCCATTATCAGAATCAGAATGATGATGTTCATTTAAAAAGTCATCTGAAAAATGAGAAGTTTTTAAAAGACTTTTTACGTTTACTAGAAGGAGGAATAACAGACATAGCCTTCTTAATGGATTTAGAAACAAAATCTCTTATGTTATCAGGAACACTCTGAGTATTAGATGTTGATGGAACAGCAACAGGTAATGTAACTTTACTAAAGGAAATATTATCTGCATTAACAAGTTTGTCATGACATTCAATACAAACAACAGCTGGAGGAACAGCTACCAAAAGTTTACAGCAGATACACTTAGCTTTGGTAGCTCCAGCACCAGGCAGCGATTTTCCAGAAGTATCTTCTGACTCAGCTTTAACATGGGACATCTTGCATATGTAATAGAAAAAACAACATATAAAGCAAAATTGATCAAATTCCTTAAATGACAGTTTCAGGAATGGGAAAAAATGCCAGTGAACAAGCTTCTAGCAACCAGAAGCAATAAAAAATGAGACTTAAATAATGTGGAGACAAAAGTGACGCCCATATTTTTTTATCGACAAATAAGACGCCCACATTATTTGGTGCCTAAATGCTTTTGGCGGCAAAAATGACGCCACATCCGGAACGCCGACATTTTTGGCGCAAAAGAACGTAAAAAATTACGCAACTTCCGGCGACACGTATGACGCCGGAAACAGAAAAAAAATTTTGCGCCATAAAAGTCCGCGCCAAGAATGTCGCAATAAAATGAAGCATTTGCAGCCCCCGCGAGCCTAACAGCCCACAGGGAAAAGTCAAATTTAAGGTAAGAAAAAAATTGTTTTATTCAAATGCATTATCCCAAATATGAAACTGACTGTCTGAAAATAAGGAATGTTGAACACATATATTTAGAACTTTATAAAAAAGTGCCCAACCATAGCTTAGAGTGTCACAGAAAATACGACTTACTTACCCCAGGACACTCATCTACATCTACATGTTGTAGAAAGCCAAACCAGTACTGAAACGAAAATCAGCAGAGGTAATGGTATATATATATATATAAGAGTATATCGTCGATCTGAAAAGGGAGGTAAGAGATGAATCTCTACGACCGATAACAGAGAACCTATGAAATAGACCCCGTAGAAGGAGATCATTGAATTCAAATAGGCAATACTCTCCTCACATCCCTCTGACATTCACTGCACGCTGAGAGGAAAACCGGGCTCCAACCTGCTGCGGAGCGCATATCAACGTAGAATCTAGCACAAACTTACTTCACCACCTCCATAGGAGGCAAAGTTTGTAAAACTGATTTGTGGGTGTGGCGAGGGGTGTATTTGTAGGCATTTTGAGGTTTGGGAAACTTTGCCCCTCCTGGTAGGAATGTATATCCCATACGTCACTAGCTCATGGACTCTTGCTAATTACATGAAAGAAACGGCATCCGCTGCTTGTTAAATCTACCGCTTAGTCTGAAGTTTTATATTTGTAACACTCAGTATGTGGATTTTATTTTAAATAGAAGAAAAAAATAGTGTTTTTTTTATCCGATTAATCGATTATGAAACTAATCGTTAGTTTTATATATATATATATATATATATATATATATATATATATATATATATATATATATATATATATATATATATGTAGAGATCTAGAAAGATAAGCGCACAAAAACATAAATTATGCTTACCTGATCATTTCATTTTCTTCCATGGGAAAGAGTCCACAGCCGCATTCATTACTTTTGGGAAATAAGAACATGCCACCAGGAGGAGGCAAAGACACCCCAGCCAAAGGCTTAAATACTCCTCCCACTTCCCTCATCCCCCAGTCATTCTGCCGAGGAACAAGGAACAGTAGAAGAAATATCAGGGTGAAAAGGTGCCAGAAGAATACAGCAAAGTATCAGGTAAGCATAATTTATGTTTTTCTTCCTAATGGGAAAGAGTCCACAGCCGCATTCATTACTTTTGGGAAAACCATACCCAAGCTAAAGAGGATACTGAATGTCAAAACGGGAGGGTAAAATAGGCGGCCCATTCTGAGAGCACCAAGCCTGAAACCACTACCCAACAAAAACCCTGCTTCGTCCGAAGCCGAGAAAACTTTAAAAAGGAAAGGCCCCAAGGACACTGACCAGCAGATAGTCCAGAAGCATAGCTAGAGACCCAACTGAACCAACAGTCCTCCAAGAGACAACGTCGCTCAACAGTCGGTCCCTCACCGCTCATCCTTCTCTAAAGAGGGGAACACCAGCCTAAACTCCCCAAGGGATAGGGCAAGGAAGAACCAAAGTGAAACCGAAAAGGTCACCACAAAATCCATAAAAGGAAAACCCCCAATAGCGAGCCCAGATCACAAAGGTCCAAATGGATCCTGACAGACAAGGGGAGGCTACGCCCAGACCAAGCAGAAACCAGAGGTTTAGGACCGGGCATCTAAACAGAGAAACCCTTCTCTCAACATTGTGCAAAGCACCGAAAGACAACTGAAGGAGTCCTCAAATCGTCAAAACTAAGAATACTAAAGTATTCAGACAAAAAAGAACGCGTAACAGACCCGGACGAAAAACCCTGAGTCAAGAACACGCAGCCATCATCAGGATGGCACAGAAGAATACTTGCTGAGAAGTAAAAAGCGGTCAGCAAGAGAACAGATTGCAAAAGAAAACTCCCAGACAGAGAGCACACGCTAGGCAATCGAAGTTGCCAGACCTACACACAGGGCTCCAAAAGGGGAAGCACAGAACCTCAACGAGGCCCACTGCACCCCCAAGAGAGAGAGGTTACACCCATTACCCGGTGTATGGTAACCCTGGACTTTCTGCTTGCAAGCCCAGAGAGCTAGCTACTATGCCAACCTAGATCCTGAAGATGACAACGCATCTCAGAACCCACTCCCAGCCGGGTCAGCCCAAGCATCGGCAGGTCTGAAACAGGGGAGCAGAAGAACCCCAACACCAGCTCAAAAACGAGCAGAAGAAAGGCCACAGCCATCCCAATAGAGCACGGGACTCAACTCCTTAGAAACAGACAACAAGGCTGTAGACCCAAAGGAACCTAACAAAAGGCCCACCATAGTTTCGACACGGAGCCAGCAAGACTCCAGATGGAACGTAACAACCCAGAGAAAAACAGAAGATGAAAGGTTAAATCTCAATTCCAACCTCCTAAATCCAAGAGAATCCCTAGAAAAAGGACCACACCTCCATAAGAAGGAGAATAAGCCCCCCACCCTTAAAAAAGGGATGGGGCCAAAAAGGCAGAGCACCTGCCCACAAGACACAAAGCCACAGGCTAAAGGAGAGATCAATCTCCAATGCAGATGAACTTAGAAGGAATCCCCCTAAGGAATTAACTTGCTTACACACATCTAATGTGCAATAGCTGCAGCAGAGACACTGCAAACCCATTCACCTGCAAAGCAGTAAATCCATAAGGTTACCACAGCAAGCTGACCAATGGAAACCGACCATAAAGGCGTAAGTCCAGCCCAATGAGCATCAGCACTCAGACAACCTGGCCAACTGTGACCAGATCAATTAGTCCAAGTAAAAGGACATAGCCCAAGTTCCCAGGAACTGGGGAACCTGAACCAGCCCTAAAGCCAAAAAAGTCCGGCAACAACTCCACAAAGGAAAACACTGAGCGAAGCCTCAGCAACCGGAAGCACCAGGGAGAAGACAGATCCGAGCCCCCCAATTGATTAAACAAACAATATCCAAGAACTTAACACCCGGTCTGATATAATAAAACAGACCACAGGGAGATATCAATGCAATATCCAGATCAACCCGGATAACAAGATAACTCGTAAGTCCTGACCCAAGGAAAAAACCACCCCTTGCCAAAGTTCAATGCTCCAAAGGAGCTAAGGCGTTAAAAGTCGTACAACGACACTAGAGCCCATAGACTCTCAAACAGCCGCAGGACACCAAACAAGGGGATACCTCGAGGCCAAAATCACTCGAGCAAAAGCTGGTCTCTGCATCACCTCCATACAATCCGAGGATCATAGAGAGAAAAGGACGCATAGCATCCCCAGCTCTGAGCAGAGCCCAAGGAGACCACACCCAGTGCCCCTAACAGGAAATGACCATGTCCCGGAGGGGAACCCAGGTCCCTAAAAGGAGACCTAACTCACATGGAGACAACAGAGGAAGACCAAAATGTCACATAAAAAACAGCTAGATAGTACACAGTCAATGTGCAATAGGTGCAGCTGGTCACATTCTGCAACCCATCCGCTGCAAGGCAGCTGAACTACCCAATAAACTACTAGCTGCTGAGAACTAAGTCCAGAAGGACAATTCCCAGGGTCTCAAAATAAAAAAGGTCAAACCGCCCAACTCAGCGGCAAGAGGGCGCAAGCCCACCAACCCTCCACTACATGGGAAGGAGCTCTAGGATCTGACAACCCCAGACACAAGAGAGAGAGACGCAGCGGAACTCCACTGACCCAGTCATCCAAATTGAAAGCTATAAGGACTGAGACAATCCCTCCTGCCTCACGGACCCACCGGTCCTCTAGAATGCTTAGTTGAACACAGAGAATAACATGAGCACTCAGCGCCTCTACCGGACCAGTCAAGCAGAGCGGTGCCACATGTCCGAACAGCTACCAGACAGAATTGAACCCAAACAGGACCAGCCTGCAATCCGGGTCCTAACCGTCAAGCCGCATAAATCCTCCCTCAGAGGGGAAGAAGGAAAACAGACAAAACATCCTATCGGATGAAAACAAAATACAAGGCAACCCGTAGGTTAAAGCCCAGATTAGGAGTTAATAGGTGTAATATAGTATTTGTGATGCGGGAGGGTGGCGGTTTAGGGGTTAATAGGTAGTTTATGGGTGTTATTGTACTTTTTTAGTTATGTACTGTAACATTTTAGTTATGAGTTTTGTGAAACATTTTAGTTATGAGTTTTGTGAAACATTTTTGTTTCCCAAAATCCATAACTACTGGTCTCAGACCACAGAATGGATCGTGTCGGTATAGGCTGTAATGCAAGCATTTTCGCCGGACTGCGTAACCTGTGATATAGCGCTATGGAAAATTCCGCACTCAAACGTAATTTTTTTAAGTGTGGAATGGACTTTGCGTTACAGGCTAAAATGCTTGCGGCATAGCTATACCGCCGCGACTTATGTAATATGCGTTATATGCCATTCCACGTGTAATGGCCAATTTTTCAGCGGTATAGCCGTACAGCACAATAACGCAAAACTTGTAATCTAGCCCATAGTGAGTAAAGAAATTACACAGATAAAATAGTAAAGAGAATGTATTCAAACAGTTATATAATTTACATTATATTTACATAGATTCCTTAAATACATATAAAGCAACTCTTTCCAAGCACAAATATTCTTACAGCTATTAAATACAACTTAGTCTCAATCAGTGTCAGAATAGCACAGGTATAATAAAGTTGTTTCAAAGCTTTCAGTTATAATAGAATGTTTCGGTGAGTGAGAAACTGCCCAAAATGTAGATAAATATAACCACTGTTTCCAACCATCAATCTAATAAGTTGCACAGAAATTGGTTTCACTGATCCAGTAATGTAGCACACATCAATGGAACCAAAGAGGTGTTTGATTGTTTTTTCTACAAATGACAGTTAATATGTTATCTAACTGATTTAAAGCACCGTGGTTTAAAGAATTCTCCATTAAATACAAAGTTAATATTTTAATATCATAAAATACCTTGTCTGCTGGGAGGATGATTCCATCTGAGGTTTTCTGTTTAGTGATAGAATGAGATGTATTTTCTGCCTGGAAATCCAATGCTTCAGACACAGAAGCTTTGAGATTCAGCCTTGCCTGGCACCTATCCCTCAAAGGCACATCAAAGCCACTCTTCAATGGAGATGGAGGATCTGTCGCCTGAGCTAAGAATGATGGTTTAGCAGCAGCAGAAGAAACATTCGTCCTCGTATCAGATACTACTTCAGGTTCTTCCTCACTAGAATCATCATGAATGATAATCCTGGAAGGTTTCTTCTTCTCAGGACGTTTGATATCACTATCACTGAATGTCAGTTTTTTCATTTGCAGCCTTCGTCTAGTGCAGTACTGTTTTCTACCCTCAACAAAACTGTCTTGTTGAAGAAGGTCTATATTAGCAGTTACTTCCTCCTCACTGGATTGCAGCTCAATGTCCTCTTCATCAATTTCTTCATCAACACAGAAACTATCTTCCATGTAGCTTTCATCCTGCTCTGGAATCTATGTAAAAAATTGTGATGTTACAACTAGTTCATAAAGTTTACCACGGAAATATAAACAAAACCTTGGTTTTTCATGCAAACTTCCTGGTTCACTTAATTAAACTATCATTTATTCTCAGTCTTCCTTTATAACATGTCCCAAGCTGCTAAAAAATCATGGTCTGTCCCAATTTTGAATCAAACTCTGTTTATTTAAAATAATAATAATTATGCACCGCTAATCTGCAATACCCATAATGTGTTGTGGGTTTTTGAATGCTGGTGCACATGGTCATGAATAATGTCCTTTATCAGTTTATATTAATGCAAATTTAAAGAATGAACGGAAGAAGAATCAGCACATTATAAAAACATTTAAAACTCTCCCATGCATACTTCTTAAAGCAGGGTTATTTAGTTTCAGTCCTAAACACAAACCAAAAGGTCAGATTTTCAGGATGACCTGGTTACCGGCTATTACTGAGCAGCTGATAAAACTATTTGTGCTGTAGTCTAAATATCCTACCTATTTGTAGATCCTGAAAACTGGAAAAGATTTACATTGACTTACAGTATCCATCAATTAGAATGATTTATTTTTAAACAAAGTAAAGTACTAAGAGAATACTTTTAATATTTTAATTTATAAGTTAGCAACCTCCGCACTTACTTGTGAAAATATAGCCATTGAAGGTTTTTTTCTTTGCACCATTTTAAAAGGATTGGAAACAACAGGGCTACGAACTGACTTCAAGTACACACCAACCATCTCTGAGTCTAAGAATAGAGATCAGAAATAAACATAAGAAACAATGAAAGGTATTGAACCTCAGCCCAAGGGGGTGGGCTATTTAACCATATACAAATCAAGGGATGAGAGGAGGAATTAAAAAACAAAATTTATGCTTACCTGATAAATTTCTTTCTTTACGGACATGGAGAGTCCACAACGTCATTCCAATTACTAGTGGGATATTCAACTCCTTGCCAGCAGGAGGAGGCAAAGAGCACCCCAGCAAAGCTGTTAATTGTAACTTCCCTTACCCATAATCCCCAGTCATTCAGCCAAAGAAAAATGGAAAAAGAAGAAACACAAGGGTGAAAAAGATGCCTGAGGTTTACTCAAAAAACTGCTGAATTATAATTAAAAAAGAGGGCGGGGTCATGGAATCTCCATGTCCGGAAATAAAGAAATGTATCACGTAACAATACATTTTGTTTTCTTTCCTATGACATGGAGAGTCCCCAACGTCATTCCAATTACTAGTGGGAACCAATACCCAAGTCAAAGTACACGGAATGAACAGGGCGGGAGACAAAGGCAGGAGGACCTAAACAGAAGGCACCACCGCTTCAAGAACCTTTCTCCCAAAAGAGGCCTCAGCCGAGGCAAAAGTAACAAATTTGTAGAATTTGGAAAGGAATGCAAAGAGGATCATGTTGCCCCCTTGCAAATCTGTTCCACAGAAGCTTAATTTTTGAAACTCCAAGATGAGGAGACAGCCCTTGAGGAATGAGCTGTAATTCCCTCAGGAGGCTGCTGTCCAGCAGTCTCATAAGCAAAACAAATCATACTTCTTAACCAGAGGAAAAGAGAAGTAGAAGTGGCCTTCCGACCCTTACGTTTTCCAGAGAAAACAACAAACAGGGCAGAAGATTGCCGAAATCTGTATTAGCTTGTAGGTAAAAAATTTACACAACATCCAAGTTATGCAAAAAAACAATCCTTATGAGAAGAAGGGATCAGGACAAAAAGAAGGAACAACAATTTCCTAATTGAAGTTTCAATCAGACACCACCTTAGGGAGAAAACACCAAATTAGAACAAATGACCGCCTTATCTGCATGAAAAATAAGTTATGGGGATCCACACTGCAGAGCTGAAATTTCAGAACTCTGGAGCGGAAGAAAGAGCAAGGAGAAACAGAAACCTCCAAGACAACAACCTTATATCAACAACATGCAGCGGCTCAAACCGAGCCTGCAGCCAAACTTGAAAAACTATAATAAGACTCCAAGGAGGAGCAACAGGTTTAAACACAGGCCTGATACTGACCAGGACCTGAATAAAAAAACTTGAACATCTGGAAAATCTACCAGCCGTTTGAGCAAAAGAATAGACGGTGCAGAAATCTGACCTGTCAGAATACTGACTGACAAACTTTTCTCCAGGCCATCCTGAAGAAGCGAAAAAAATACTTATGGTGAATCACAGGTTTACAAGCCTGAAGCATAATATCAAAGACCGCTGCCGAAAAACCACGTCTAGACTGGACTAGGCGTTCAATCTTCAAGCAGACTGCTTCAGAGAATCTAGAGTTAGGAGGAATGGACCCTGATTTAGAAGGTCCTTCCTCAGAGGAAGCTCCAAGGTGGAAGAGATTACATCTTCACCATATCCTCAACCAGATCCTGCATGCCAGGCAGGAGCTAATAGAATCACAGACGCTCTCTCCTGCTTGATACAAGCAATGACTCGTGGAAGGAGAGCAAATGGAGGAAACAGGAATACTAGTCTGAAATTCCAAGGAACCGCCAAGACATCTATCAGAGCAGTCTTGAACTAGAACCGTTCTTCGAAAGCTTGGCGTCTTGACAAGACACCATCAGATCCAACTCTGAAATCCCCCACCTGATGGTTATCCTTGAGAACACATCGAGAAGGAGTGCCCAGTCCCCGGGATGAAAAGTGTGTCTGTTCAGAAAAACCACCTCTCAATTGTCCACTCCTGGAATGTGGATGGCAGACAGCAGACAATCGTGAGCATCAGCCTACTGATTGGGCTTGTCAGGGATATGAATCCGGGACCTCTTGCACCCAAAGCGAGAAACATAACCCTAGACAAACGAGCCACCAGAATGTGAGTCACCTACTTCATGACCAAGGAACTCAGAGTTCCTCCCTGATGGTTGATGTAATCCACTGAGGAGATGTAGTCCAACTGGAATCTGATAAAACGGACTAAAGATAATTGAGGCCAAGCTGTCAAGGCATTAAAGATTGCTCTCCATTCCAAAATGCTTATGGGAAGAGAAGACTCTTCCCAAGACCACATGCTCTGAGGTCTTAGAGAATCCCAAACAGCAACCCAGCCTAACAGGCTGTCGTCCATAGCCACAATCCCCTAGGAAGGTCTCAGGAAGCAAGTGCCCTAACACAAAAGGTCCTGTGAAATCCATCACGAGAGAAGAGCTCTAGGTAGAGGATCCAGATTTATCCTTTGTGAGAAATTTGAATGGTCTCCTTTCCATTAAATGAGCATGCAAGCTGCAGAGGTCTTAAATGGAACCGGCAAAAGGAACAATATCCATGGAAGCCACCATCAGACCAATCATGTATTAAGCCACTGATGGGCGAATAGCAAACTGGAGAGAAAGGCAAGAAGCATGAAGTTTCGGTTTTCTGACGTCCGTCAGGAAAATATTCATGGACAGGGAATCAATGATTGCCCCTAGGAAACACACTCCTGAAGTTGGAACTAGAGCACTCTGTTCAATATTCACTTCCACCCGAAGGAACGTAGAAAAGATAACATCTCGTATGAGATTTTGCTAGATGAAAAGATGACGCCTGAACCAAGATGTCAACTAGATAAGGCACCACAGCAATTCCCTGGGATCTAATCACTGCCAGAAGAAACGTTGTGAATATTCTGGGAGCCGTGGCAAGACCAAACGGAAGGGCAAAAAACTGGAAATGCTTGTCCAGAAAGACAAACCTTGTAAACTGGTGAGGATCGCTGAAAATGGGAACGTGTAAATAAGCATCCTTCAGGTCTAAGGTCGTCATGAACTGACCTTCCTGAACCAAAGGAAGAATGGAACGAATAGTCTCCATCTTGAAGGACGGAACCCTGAGGAATTTGTTGAGACACTTTTGGTCTAGGATGGGACGGAGAGGTCCCTCCTTTTTGGGAACCATAAAAAGATCCTAGCCCTTATTCATCTCCTAGGACGATAGTCCATTATGCAAAGAGTATGTCCCTTCAAAGAAAGAGAAGGACAAAAATCTAAAAGTTAGCATATACCTGCACAGCAGAATACTGCAAACATACAGCAGAAAAGGATTCAAATAAGCAAAGAGAATGCTTATAGCAATTTCAATCCTATGGTTTACTGCATAGAGAAAAGATAAACCATGAAAAATAAATTCCAAAACATACATTTAGAATTATTCACATGAAAAATAAGCAGAGAATGCTTATAACAATCTCCCGTATATATTATAACCTGAGTTTAAGCTACTTGCTAAATGGAAATCCAAGCTGAAACTCTCTGCTCCACTCAAATATATCCTTTTTCATTTGGGGTGGGGGCATGAGCATCCAGAGGCGGTGTGACACCCCTGGAAATTGCTCCATGTAAAGAAAACTTTTAAAAGCTTTGTTGGTGTTCCTTGACACCATCAAGCAGGAATTAATCTCCTCTGATGGTGTCATCCCCGTCGCGCTGCAACTTCTTACAGTGCCGACGGAGGAGGAGTTAAATTACAATCTCCCTACGCACGTTTTGTAGTACTAATGGAAGATGCTTCCATTCTAAAGCCAGTAGAGTTTGGTATAGTCTTGGCTTGAAATAGTGGAATTAATGTATATATAAAAAAAAGAAAATCTTAAAAAAAAATTCTCTCTTATATTTAATTTATTTTCTTCCCTTTAACTGTCTCTTTGTAGTAGTTTTCCAAATTCCTTCAGATGGACTTACATCACTGTTTGTCTTCCTCCCCTCCATCTTCTTTTTTAATTAAATATTAATTATTTTTCATTCTAATAATTTTATTCAACCTGAATTCCAGTAATTGCCATCCAGTTGATCAGGCATATCTCACCAGTATTATAGTAATTGCCAGTAACATCAGTCGTGGTTAGCTCACGTCCATATCGAGAGCTTTTTGATATAAACTTAATTTATGACTCCAATGTCTGTCCATGATCATAAGAAGTTGTGAATAATTCCTAACTGGGGAGGTAACTTGGAAGTTGTGTGGTCCTTTTAAACATAATTCTTTTCCCCCCACATTCTGCCACTCTGTTTCCAGCTCAAAAGTTGGCACCCGCCCTTCATCTGTCATTTGAAAGTATTCTCTCAGTTCTGTCATTCAGTTACTTAATTCCAAAAAATAATTCTTAAAAATGTGTAAATATATACATAATGTAAACTTAGCTATGGTTATACTAGTTATGTACAGTATGTGTGTGTATATATATATATATATATATATATATACACACACACTAATACACACACTATATATATATGTATATATATATATACAGTATTTATATATATATATATTTACATACACACACATTATAGAGGTTTGTACCTTTAAAAAAAAAAAAATTAATGTTAGTGGTCTCTGAGGTCCGAAAGGTTGGCGACCCCTGCCCTAGACCTCGCTAAACATCTGTTCTTTGTGAGAAGTCATCAGATACACTTCCAGAAGACCCCATATGTCTACAACCTGACTGAAGAGTTGCAGATGAAGAGACCATTCCCCTAGGTGAAGGGATTGATGACTGAGAAAGTCTGCTTTCCAATTGCACACCCCTGGAATATGAACTGCAGAAATAATACAGGAATTGCTTTCTGCCCAAATCAGAATTCAGGAAAACTCTGTCATCACAAGAGAACTGCGAGTCTCCACCAGATGACTAACGTAAGACTGCTGTGACATTGTCTGACTGGAAATGCAGATAAGTCTTTATCTTCAAGAGAGTTTCTAAATATTTATGGTAAACTTCGCCTCCTGAATTACCCACACTACTTGTGCTCTCTGGGATCCCCAGACTGCACTCCAACCTGAAAGACTTGCATCTGTCAAGATCAAAGTCCAATTTGGGCAGACAAAGGGTTCCCCCAGAACAATGGACAGATGATTGATTCACCAGGAAAGGGATTGTCTTGTTTTGGCACCCAAATTAACCTTTTGAGCCAAATGAGCATACAAAGCTACACAGGCCTCATGTGAAAACTAAGCAAATGGAATTGCATCTTAGGCTGCTATCATCAGACCTAAGACTTCCATACAAAGAGCTACAGAAGGATAAGGAAATGGCTGAAGATTTAAACAAGCTGAGAATAACTTCATCCTTCTCTGTTTTGTCAAAGACTAAGTCATAGAGACTGAGTCAATTATTACACAGAGAAAAGTAATCCTGGACTGAGGGGGCAACATTTTGGAATGTTTATTTTCCAACTATGCTCTTGATAAAACAAAAAAAAAATTGTTGGTATGAGATACTGCTAAGTGAAAAGATATCATCCAGGTAAGGAACCACTGACATACCTTCATAACTCGTTGTTGGTAACTTGCGACGTTGAGTCGCTTTATACAAGTATAAAAACAGAATGGGGTTGTAAAGCAGTAGCTTATTTTCTTGAGAAAAACTCAGAGATAAACGTAGAAACGAAGGATTTTCTTATTAAACTGCTTAAATTTGTTTTAACCCATAATTATTTTGTATTTGATGACAAATTCTTTTTACAGATATGTGGCACTGCCATGGGCACTTCATGTGCCCCCACCTACGCAAATATATATCTAGGCTGGTGGGAGGAAATGGTAGTATTTCATGAATCCCTTACTAATTTCCCCAAATATATCTCCCATTGGTCTAGATATATAGACGATATTGTGTTTATATGGTCTGGACCGGGGGAAATATTAGAGGAATTTATTCAAACACTCAATGATAACCCTTTTGGCCTTTTTGACATTCACATCTAGTGAAAGCAATGTGCAATTCTTGGATTTAACCATTAAAAAGGTTGACAATAAGCTTGGAACTGATGTTTATAGGAAACCAACGGCCACTAACAACATCCTACACGCATCCAGTTTTCATCACCCCTCAACTGTTAGAGGTCTCCCATATGGGGAATATCTAAGAATTAGAAGGAACAGTACCACACTAGAGTCATTTAAAAAGGCAGCATTTGATTTAAAACAAAGACTTTTACTACGTGGGTACTCTAAAAAAATCATTGGCTAGGGCATATAACAAGGCCCTTGCGAAGGACAGGGATGATTTATTGAGACCTAAACAATGTAGTTCCACTAACACACTTAGGTTTATCGCCACCTATAATCAGCAAAGTGACATATTGTCAGATATTGTAAGAAAACACTGGCATATTTTACTGGGAGATGAACAACTAGCATCCTTGCCAAAAAAAAACTCATTCACCCTTAGGAGAGCACCTAACCTTAATGACCGTCTCACTACAAGCCACTTCAATAGAAATGCAAAAAAACCACCACTATATAGGGGTTCTGTCCCTTGTGGAAACTGTAAGGTGTGTCAACACATGATAAAGAAAGAATTTATGATTGATCGATTCCATAAGAAATGGAGGATTCATACACATATTAACTGCCAAAGCACTAATGTGATTTATTGCATCTCATGCTCATGTGAATATTTCTATGTTGGGATGACCACTAGAAAATTGGGTAAACGCATGACGGAACACCTAAGTAATATCCGTAATGCCCGTAGAGATTTAGAGAAAGGCAAACAAATCACCAGTGTGGCTAAACATTTCCTCTCCAATCATGGAGGAGGCACAGGAACCTTTACATGTTGTGGTTTGGAGCAAGTGAAACCCGGTATTAGAGGCAGTGGGTGCGAACAAATACTGCTCTAAAAGGAGACCAATTGGATATTTAGATTAAATTCAATCATGCCTCATGGAATGAATGAAGCTAATAATTTTTGGGTTTTTCTGTAATTATTTGTACACCCACCTGGTTAACAAATATTTGATCTATCTTGAGTGGATGGTTGGTAGCTATACCATGTTAAGTTTCAGATAATCAGTTAATTTTATCTTTACGGAATGAACCTTCCACTGTGGCACAGTGGGGGGATACTACCATTCCTGAAATCTGAATTCTATTCTAGATAAATTTCTATACTGATTTATTATTCAATTTGCACATCTAATAATTTTGATTTATGAGTAGTGTGGTTGACACCTGTTATAATTATTCTAGGGTCTTGCACACACATGCCATTTTAAGATGAGGGTGTGCATTGATTACACTGTTATTATCATGATCGCTATATAATGATTCACTCCCAATTGACATCATAATTGAGGCTAGTGTATATATGAACTTAGTATGGCACACTTTGTATAGTGTGTTCTGACAATAACAGGTTACAGAATGTTCTACACTGCAGTATCACTGTGCGCAGCGAGGGTTAGTGTAAACAATCACTGTGTACACTGTCTATTGACAATAACAAGTCACATGTGTGATATGAGGATTCTCTGTCAGTAATAAAATGTTACATACTGCAGTATTTCTGTGTGCAGCGAGGGATAGTGTAAACAATCACTGTGTACAGTGTGGAACGACAATTACAAGTTACATGTGTGATAAGAGGGTTCTCTGTCAGTGACAGAATGATCTACACTGCAGTGTCGCTGTGTGTAGCGAGGGTAAGTGTAGACAATCTCTGTGTACACTGTGTAATGACAATAAGTTACATGTGTTATATGAGGGCTCTCTGTCTGTAATAGAATGTTCTATACTGCAGTATCTCTATGTGCAGCGAGGGTCAGTGTAAACAATCACTGTGCACACGGTGTAATGACAATAACAAGCTAAATGTATAATAAGAGGGTTCACTGTCAGTAACAGAATGTTCTATACTGCAGTATCACTGTGTGCACTGTAACCCATTTCCTCCTACTGCAACAAATGCACAAATATGTGTAATACTCAGGAACACATACAGTACTACTAACCAGGATTTTACTGCATTGTTATACACTAATCTTGTGACAAGAGGGTTCTCTGTCATTAACAGAATGATCTATACTGCAGTATCACTGTGTGCAGCGAGGGTTAGTGTAGACAATCACTGTGTACACGGTGTAATGATAATAAGTTACATGTGTGATATGAGGGTTCTCTGTCAGTAATAGAATGTTCTATACTGCAGTATCTCTATGTGCAGTGAGGGTTGGTGTGAACAATCACTGTGTGCACTGTGTAATGACAATGACAAGCTAAATGTATGATATGAGGGTTCACTGTCAGTAACAGAATGTTCTATACTGCAGTATCACTGTGTGCTAATCCATTTCTAATCTAATCCATTTCCTCCAATTGTAACGAATGCACAAATATGTGTAATACTCAGTTACATATACAGTACTACTAACCAGGATTTCACTGTATTGTTATACACTAATCCTGTCAGAGTCTGTTTACACACTATGTCTTCTGTTATGAGGGGCAGCTCTGGATGCTGCACCATGATTGGTGAATAGCAGGCAGCATGCCTGTATTTAAAAGGGTGGCATTTGGGGCTTCTGCTTGTTACTACTAACATTGAAAAAGGCCAGTACTTGGGCCGAAACTAGTTTGTGTATTTTATTAGTGTTATTGCATGTTTTTTAACCCCTAGAACCTGATGCTGACGACTGCTCCTATCGGCCAGGAAACAGGGGGGTGAATACTTGCACTTTTTATCTCACTTGATTATTATTTTGGTTGGTGGGGTTCAATTTATTATATAGAGGTTGTTTCCTCATTTTTACCTTTAAATATTAAAAGTTTAATTCCTTACTACTTAGACTAGTAAAGAGTGCTTAAGAAACCCTAAACCTTTATTCTTAACTTTTATTGTTTATACCTTCAGCCCTTGTCACCGATAAATGAGTCCCCAGAACCTTTGTAAAGATTCTGTGAGTGGTAGCCAAACCAAATGGAAGAGCAAAAAACTAAAAAAATGCTTAGCAGTTGATGATGATCCATGTGAATAGGGATATGAAGATAAGCATCCTTCAGGTCTATAGAGGACATGATTGTCCCCGTTGAACAAGAGGAAGAATAGTCCAAAGGTTTTATATCTTGAAAGAAGGAACCCTGAGAAACTTGTTTAAAGTTTTCAAATCCAGATCTGGTCTGTAAGTTCCTTTCTTCTTGGGAAAAAAAGAGGTTTGAATAGAAATCCTGACCCTGTTCCAATTCCAGAACTGGAACTATTACACCCATAGACTCCAGATCTGAAATCAACTGAAAAAACAGAATTTATGCTTACCTGATAAATTACTTTCTCCAACGGTGTGTCCGGTCCACGGCGTCATCCTTACTTGTGGGATATTCTCTTCCCCAACAGGAAATGGCAAAGAGTCCCAGCAAAGCTGGCCATATAGTCCCTCCTAGGCTCCGCCCACCCCAGTCATTCGACCGACGGTCAGGAGGAAATATATATAGGAGAAACCATATGGTACCGTGGTGACTGTAGTTAGAGAAAATAATTCATCAGACCTGATTAAAAAACCAGGGCGGGCCGTGGACCGGACACACCGTTGGAGAAAGTAATTTATCAGGTAAGCATAAATTCTGTTTTCTCCAACATTGGTGTGTCCGGTCCACGGCGTCATCCTTACTTGTGGGAACCAATACCAAAGCTTTAGGACACGGATGAAGGGAGGGAGCAAATCAGGGTACCTAAACGGAAGGCACCACAGCTTGCAAAACCTTTCTCCCAAAAATAGCCTCCGAAGAAGCAAAAGTATCAAATTTGTAAAATTTGGCAAAAGTGTGCAGTGAAAACCAAATCGCTGCCTTACATATCTGGTCAACAGAAGCCTCGTTCTTGAAGGCCCATGTGGAAGCCACAGCCCTAGTGGAGTGAGCTGTGATTCTTTCAGGAGGCTGCCGTCCGGCAGTCTCATAAGCCAATCGGATAATGCTTTTAAGCCAAAAAGAAAGAGAGGTAGAAGTAGCTTTTTGACCTCTCCTTTTACCAGAATAAACAACAAACAAGGAAGATGTTTGTCTGAAATCTTTAGTAGCCTCTAAATAGAATTTTAGAGCACGGACTACGTCCAAATTGTGTAACAAACGTTCCTTCTTTGAAACTGGATTCGGACACAAAGAAGGTACAACTATCTCCTGGTTAATATTTTTGTTAGAAACAACTTTAGGAAGAAAAACAGGCTTAGTACGCAAAACCACCTTATCTGCATGGAACACCAGATAGGGCGGAGAACACTGCAGAGCAGATAACTCTGAAACTCTTCTAGCAGAAGAAATTGCAACCAAAAACAAAACTTTCCAAGATAGTAACTTAATATCTATGTAATGTAAAGGTTCAAACGGAACCCCTTGAAGAACTGAAAGAACTAGATTTAGACTCCAGGGAGGAGTCAAAGGTCTGTAAACAGGCTTGATCCTAACCAGAGCCTGAACAAATGCTTGAACATCTGGCACAGCTGCCAGTCTTTTATGTAGTAAGACAGATAAAGCAGAGATCTGTCCCTTTAGAGAACTTGCAGATAATCCTTTCTCCAAACCTTCTTGTAGAAAGGAGAGAATCTTAGGAATTTTTATCTTATTCCATGGGAATCCTTTGGATTCACACCAACAGATATATTTTTTCCATATTTTATGGTAAATTTTTCTAGTTACAGGTTTTCTGGCCTGAACCAGAGTATCTATTACAGAATCTGAAAACCCACGCTTCGATAGAATCAAGCGTTCAATCTCCAAGCCGTCAGCTGGAGGGAGACCAGATTTGGATGTTCGAATGGACCCTGAACAAGAAGGTCCTGTCTCAAAGGTAGCTTCCATGGTGGAGCCGATGACATATTCACCAGGTCTGCATACCAAGTCCTGCGTGGCCACGCAGGAGCTATCAAGATCACAGAGGCCCTCTCCTGATTGATCCTGGGTACCAGCCTGGGAATGAGAGGAAACGGTGGAAATACATAAGCTAGGTTGAAGGTCCAAGGTGCTACTAGTGCATCTACTAGAGTCGCCTTGGGATCCCTGGATCTGGACCCGTAGCAAGGAACCTTGAAGTTCTGACGAGACGCCATCAGATCCATGTCTGGAATGCCCCATAATTGAGTTATTTAGGCAAAGATCTCCGGATGGAGTTCCCACTCCCCCGGATGGAATGTCTGACGACTCAGAAAATCCGCCTCCCAGTTTTCCACTCCTGGGATGTGGATCGCAGACAAGTGGCAGGAGTGATCCTCCGCCCATTGAATTATTTTGGTCACTTCTTTCATCGCCAGGGAACTTCTCGTTCCCCCCTGATGATTGAAATATGCAACGGTCGTCATGTTGTCTGATTGGAACCTTATGAATTTGGCCTTTGCTAGTTGAGGCCAAGCTCTGAGAGCATTGAATATCGCTCTCAGTTCCAGAATGTTTATCGGGAGAAGAGACTCTTCCCGAGACCATAGACCCTGAGCTTTCAGGGATTCCCAGACCGCGCCCCAGCCCACTAGACTGGCGTCGGTCGTGACAATGACCCACTCTCGTCTGCGGAAGCTCATTCCCTGGGACAGATGGTCCAGGGTCAGCCACCAACGGAGTGAATCTCTGGTCTTTTGATCTACTTGAATCATTGGAGACAAGTCTGTATAATCCCCATTCCACTGTTTGAGCATGCACAGTTGTAATGGTCTTAGATGAATTCGTGCAAAAGGAACTATGTCCATTGTTGCAACCATCAATCCTACTACTTCCATGCACTGCGCTATGGAAGGACGAGGAACAGAATGAAGCACTTGACAAGAGCTTAGAAGTTTTGATTTTCTGACCTCTGTCAGAAAAATCCTCATTTCTAAGGAATCTATTATTGTTCCCAAGAAGGGAACTCTTGTCGACGGAGACAGAGAACTTTTTTCTATGTTCACCTTCCATCCGTGAGATCTGAGAAAGGCTAGAACGATGTCCGTATGAGCCCTTGCTTTTGACAGGGACGACGCTTGTATTAGAATGTCGTCCAAGTAAGATACTACTGCAATGCCCCTCGGTCTTAGAACCGCTAGAAGGGACCCTAGCACCTTTGTGAAAATCCTTGGAGCAGTGGCTAACCCGAATGGGAGGGCCACAAACTGGTAATGCTTGTCCAGAAAAGCGAACCTTAGGAACTGATGATGTTCTTTGTGGATAGGAATATGTAGGTACGCATCCTTTAGATCCACGGTAGTCATAAATTGACTTTCCTGGATAGTGGGTAGAATTGTTCGAATGGTTTCCATCTTGAACGATGGTACCCTGAGAAATTTGTTTAGGATCTTCAAATCCAAAATTGGTCTGAAAGTTCCCTCTTTTTTGGGAACTACGAACAGATTGGAATAAAATCCCATTCCTTGTTCCTTTATCGGAACTGGGTGTATCACTCCCATCTTTAACAGGTCTTCTACACAATGTAAGAATGCCTGTCTCTTTATTTGGTTTGAGGATAAGTGAGACATGTGGAACCTTCCCCTTGAATTCCAGGAGATAACCTTGAGAAACTATTTCTAGCGCCCAAGGATCCTGAACATTTCTTGCCCAAGCCTGAGCAAAGAGAGAGAGTCTGCCCCCCACTAGATCCGGTCCCGGATCGGGGGCTACTCCTTCATGCTGTTTTGTTAGCAGTGGCGAGCTTCTTGGCCTGCTTACCCTTGTTCCAGCCTTGCATCGGTTTCCAGGCTGGTTTGGGTTGTGAGGCATTACCCTCTTGCTTAGAGGATGCAGAATTAGAGGCCGGTCCGTTCCTGAAATTGCGAAAGGGACGAAAATTAGACTTATTTTTAGCCTTAAAAGACCTATCCTGTGGAAGGGCGTGGCCCTTTCCCCCAGTGATGTCTGAAATAATCTCTTTCAATTCTGGTCCAAATAAAGTTTTACCTTTGAAAGGGATGTTAAGCAATTTTGTCTTGGATGACACATCCGCTGACCAAGACTTTAGCCAAAGCGCGCCACGATAGCAAACCCTGAATTTTTCGCCGCTAATCTAGCTAATTGCAAAGCGGCATCTAAAATAAAAGAGTTAGCCAATTTAAGTGTGTGAACTCTGTCCATAACCTCCTCATATGGAGTCTCTCTACTGAACGACTTTTCTAGTTCCTCGAACCAGAACCACGCTGCTGTAGTGACAGGAACAATGCACGAAATTGGTTGTAGAAGGTAACCTTGCTGTACAAAAATCTTTTTAAGCAAACCTTCCAATTTTTTATCCATAGGATCTTTGAAAGCACAACTATCTTCGATAGGAATAGTAGTGCGTTTGTTTAGAGTAGAAACTGCCCCCTCGACCTTAGGGACTGTCTGCCATAAGTCCTTTCTGGGGTCGACCATAGGAAAACATAATTTATGCTTACCTGATAAATTCCTTTCTCCTGTAGTGTAGTCAGTCCACGGGTCATCCATTACTTATGGGATTATATCTCCTCCCCAACAGGAAGTGCAAGAGGATCACCCAAGCAGAGCTGCTATACAGCTCCTCCCCTCTACGTCATACCCAGTCATTCGACCGAAACCAAACGAGAAAGGAGAAACTATAGGGTGCAGTGGTGACTGGAGTTTAGTTTAAAATTTAGACCTGCCGTAAAAACAGGGCGGGCCGTGGACTGACTACACTACAGGAGAAAGGAATTTATCAGGTAAGCATAAATTATGTTTTCTCCTGTTAAGTGTAGTCAGTCCACGGGTCATCCATTACTTATGGGATACCAATACCAAAGCTAAAAGAACACGGATGACGGGAGGGACAGGCAGGACCTTTACACGGAAGGAACCACTGCCTGAAGAACCTTTCTCCCAAAAACAGCCTCCGAAGAAGCAAAAGTGTCAAATTTGTAAAATTTTGAAAAGGTGTGAAGTGAAGTGAAGACCAAGTTGCAGCCTTGCAAATCTGTTCAACAGAGGCCTCATTTTTAAAGGCCCAAGTGGAAGCCACAGCTCTGGTAGAATGAGCTGTAATTCTTTCAGGAGGCTGCTGTTCAGCAGTCTCATAGGCTAAACGTATTATGCTACGAAGCCAGAAGGAGAGAGAGGTAGCCGAAGCCTTTTGACCTCTCCTCTGTCCAGAATAAACAACAAACAGGGAAGAAGTTTGTCGAAAATCTTTAGTTGCCTGTAAATAGAATTTCAGGGCACGGACGACGTCCAGATTGTGCAGAAGTCGTTCCTTCTTTGAGGAAGGATTAGGGCACAATGAAGGAACAACAATCTCTTGATTGATATTCTTGTTAGTGACTACCTTAGGTAAGAACCCAGGTTTAGTACGCAGAACTACCTTGCCTGAATGAAAAATCAGATAAGGAGAATCACAATGTAAGGCTGATAACTCAGAGACTCTTCGAGCCGAGGAAATAGCCATTAGGAACAGAACTTTCCAAGATAACAGCTTGATATCAATGGAATGAAGGGTTCAAACGGAACACCCTGTAAAACATTAAGAACTAAGTTTAAGCTCCATGGCGGAGCAACAGTTTTAAACACAGGCTTAATCCTGGCCAAAGCCTGACAAAAAGCCTGAACGTCTGGAACTTCTGACAGACGCTTGTGTAAAAGAATGGACAGAGCTGAGATCTGTCCCTTTAACGAACTAGCAGATAAACCCTTTTCTAAGCCTTCTTGTAGAAAAGACAATATCCTAGGAATCCTAACCTTACTCCATGAGTAACTCTTGGATTCGCACCAATGTAAGTATTTACGCCATATTTTATGGTAAATTTTCCTGGTAACAGGTTTCCTAGCCTGTATTAAGGTATCAATCACTGACTCCGAGAATCCACGCTTTGATAGAATCAAGCGTTCAATCTCCATGCAGTCAGCCTCAGAGAAATTAGATTTGGATGTTTGAAAGGACCCTGAACCAGAAGGTCCTGTCTCAGAGGCAGAGACCATGGTGGACAGGACGACATGTCCACTAGATCTGCATACCAGGTCCTGCGTGGCCACGCAGGCGCTATTAGAATCACCGATGCTCTCTCCTGTTTGATCCTGGCAATCAGTCGAGGAAGTATCGGGAAGGGTGGAAACACATAAGCCATGTTGAAGACCCAAGGTGCTGTCAGAGCATCTATCAGAACCGCTCCCAGGTCCCTGGACCTTGATCCGTAACAAGGAAGCTTGGTGTTCTGGCGAGACGCCATGAGATCCAGATCTGGTTTGCCCCAACGCCGAAGCAGTTGTGCAAATACCTCCGGGTGAAGTTCCCACTCCCCCGGATGAAAAGTCTGGCGACTTAGGAAATCCGCCTCCCAGTTCTCCACGCCTGGGATGTGGATCGCTGACAGGTGGCAAGAGTGAGACTCTGCCCAGCGAATTATCTTTGAGACTTCCATCATCGCTAGGGAACTCCTTGTCCCTCCCTGATGGTTGATGTAAGCCACAGTCGTGATGTTGTCTGACTGGAACCTGATGAACCTCAGAGTTGCTAGCTGAGGCCAAGCCAGAAGAGCATTGAGAACTGCTCTTAATTCCAGAATGTTTATTGGAAGGAGACTCTCCTCCTGAGTCCATGATCCCTGAGCCTTCAGGGAATTCCAGACAGCGCCCCAACCTAGTAGGCTGGCGTCTGTTGTTACAATTGTCCAATCTGGCCTGCTGAAGGGCATCCCCCTGGACAGATGTGGCCGAGAAAGCCACCATAGAAGAGAATCTCTGGTCTCTTGATCCAGATTCAGCATAGGGGACAAATCTGAGTAATCCCCATTCCACTGACTTAGCATGCACAATTGTAGTGGTCTGAGATGCAGGCGTGCAAAAGGTACTATGTCCATTGCCGCTACCATTAAGCCGATTACCTCCATGCATTGAGCCACTGACGGGTGTTGAATGGAATGAAGGACACGGCAAGCATTTAGAAGTTTTGTTAACCTGTCTTCTGTCAGGTAAATTTTCATTTCTACAGAATCTATAAGAGTCCCCAAGAAGGGAACTCTTGTGAGTGGCAATAGAGAACTCTTTTCTACGTTCACCTTCCACCCATGCGACCTTAGAAATGCCAGAACCAACTCTGTATGAGACTTGGCAGTATGGAAACTTGACGCTTGTATCAGAATGTCGTCTAGGTACGGAGCTACCGAAATTCCTCGCGGTCTTAGTACCGCCAGAAGAGAGCCCAGAACCTTTGTAAAGATTCTTGGAGCCGTGGCTAACCCGAAGGGAAGAGCTACAAACTGGTAATGCCTGTTTAGGAAGGCAAACCTTAGGTACCGATAATGATCCTTGTGAATCGGTATGTGAAGGTAGGCATCCTTTAAATCCACTGTGGTCATGTATTGACCCCTTTGGATCATAGGTAAGATTGTCCGAATAGTTTCCATTTTGAACGATGGAACTCTTAGGAATTTGTTTAGGATCTTTAAGTCCAAAATTGGTCTGAAGGTTCCCTCTTTTTTGGGAACCACAAACAGATATGAGTAAAACCCTTGTCCGTGTTCCGACCGCGGAACTGGATGGATCACTCCCATTAGTAAAAGGTCTTGTACACAGCGTAGAAACGCTTCTCTCTTTATCTGGTTTGCTGACAACCTTGAAAGATGAAATCTCCCTTTTGGAGGAGAAGCTTTGAAGTCCAGAAGATATCCCTGAGATATGATCTCTAACGCACAGGGATCCTGGACATCTCTTGCCCAAGCCTGGGCGAAGAGAGAAAGTCTGCCCCCCACTAGATCCGTTTCCGGATCGGGGGCCCTCACTTCATGCTGTCTTAGGGGCAGCAGCAGGTTTTCTGGCCTGCTTGCCCTTGTTCCAAGACTGGCTAGGTTTCCAGCCCTGTCTGTAGCGAGCAACAGTTCCTTCCTGTTTTGGAGATGAGGAAGTTGATGCTGCTCCTGCCTTGAAGTTACGAAAGGCACGAAAATTAGACTGTCTAGCCCTTGGTTTGGCTCTGTCTTGAGGCAGGGCATGGCCCTTACCTCCAGTAATGTCAGCGATAATTTCTTTCAAACCGGGCCCGAATAATGTCTGCCCTTTGAAAGGTATGTTAAGCAATTTAGATTTAGAAGTCACATCGGCTGACCAGGATTTAAGCCACAGCGCTCTGCGCGCTTGAATGGCGAATCCGGAATTCTTAGCCGTAAGTTTAGTTAAGTGTACTACGGCGTCGGAAATAAATGAATTAGCTAGCTTAAGGACTCTAAGCTTGTCTGTAATCTCATCCAATGTAACTGAGTTAATGGTCTCTTCCAGAAACTCAAACCAGAATGCTGCCGCAGCCATGACAGGCGCAATGCATGCAAGGGGTTGTAATATAAAACCTTGTTGAACAAACATTTTCTTAAGGTAACCCTCTAACTTTTTATCCATTGGATCTGAAAAAGCACAGCTATCCTCCACCGGGATAGTGGTGCGCTTAGCCAGAGTAGAAACTGCTCCCTCCACCTTAGGGACCGTCTGCCATAAGTCCCGTGTGGTGGCGTCTATTGGAAACATTTTTCTAAATATAGGAGGGGGAGAAAAGGGCACACCAGGTCTATCCCACTCCTAGTTAATAATTTCTGTAAGCCTTTTAGGAATAGGAAAAACGTCAGTACACGTCGGTACCGCAAAATATTTATCCAGCCTACACATTTTCTCTGGAATTGCAACCGTGTTACAATCATTCAGAGCCGCTAATACCTCCCCTAGCAATACACGGAGGTTCTCAAGCTTAAATTTAAAATTTGAAATGTCTGAGTCCAGTTTACTTGGATCAGATCCGTCACCCACAGAATGAAGCTCTCCGTCCTCATGTTCTGCAAATTGTGACGCAGTATCAGACATGGCTCTAATATTATCAGCGCACTCTGTTCTCACCCCAGAGTGGTCGCGTTTACCCCTAAATTCTGGCAATTTAGATAATACTTCAGTCATAACATTAGCCATGTCTTGCAAAGTGATTTGTATGGGCCGCCCTGATGTACTTGGCGCCACAATATCACGCACCTCCTGAGCGGGAGACGAAGGTACTGACATGTGAGGAGAATTAGTCGGCATAACTTCCCCCTCGTTGTCTGGTGAAATTTTCTTAACATGTACATTTTTATTTAAAGTAGCATCAATGCAATTAGTACACAAATTTCTATTGGGCTCCACATTGGCCTTTAAACATATTGCACAAAGAATTTCCTCTGTGTCAGACATGTTTAACAAACTAGCAATGAAACTAGCAAGCTTGGAAAATACTTTTGAAATAAATTTACAAGCAATATAAAAAACGATACTGTGCCTTTAAGAAGCACAAATAAACTGTCACAGTTGAAAAATAATGAACCAAATTTGTTATAGCAAACAAATATTCACAGTAAATGCATTAAGTTAGCAAAGGATTGCACCCACCAGCAAATGGATGATTAACCCCATAATACCCAAAAAACGGATAACAGAATATAAACGTTTTATCACAGTCAAAAGCACAGTCTCACAGGTCTGCTGTGAGTGATTACCTCCCTCAAAACTAGTTTGGAGACCCCTGGGCTCTGTAGAGACGTCCTGGATCATGGAGGAAGGAATAGGAAGACTGTGACTGAATTCTTACTGCGCAATAAAGCGCCAAAATAGGCCCCTCCCACTCATATTATAACAGTGGGGAAGCTCAGTAAACTGAATTTATTCATAAATAAACGACAGCCATGTGGAAAAATAATGCCCAAAATTTTTTATCACCAAGTACCTCAGAGAAAAACGATTAACATGCCAGTAAACGTTTTAAAAATAAAATTATGAAATGATACTAATAAGCCTGCTGCTAGTCGCTTTCACTGCAGTGGGGGCTCAAATATAAGTTAAATGTATACAGTATTTTCTTAGTGAAGTTCCATTCCCCAGAAATACCTCAGTGTAAACATACATACATATCAGCCTGATACCAGTCGCTACTACTGCATTTAAGGCTGCACTTACATTATATGGGTATTAGCAGTATTTTCTCAGTCAATTCCATTCCTTAGAAAATAATATACTGCAACATACCTCCTTGCAGGTGAACCCTGCCCGCTGTCCCCTGTTCTGAAGTTACCTCACTCCTCAGAATGGCCGAGAACAGCAAATGGATCTTAGTTACGACCGCTAAGATCATACACAAACTCAGGTAGATTCTTCTTCTAATGCTGCCTGAGAAAAAACAACACACTCCGGTGCTGTTTAAAATAACAAACTTTTGATTGAAGATATAAAAAACTAATTTTAATAACCACAGTCCTCTCACACGTCCTATCTATTAGTTAGGTGCAAGAGAATGACTGGGTATGACGTAGAGGGGAGGAGCTGTATAGCAGCTCTGCTTGGGTGATCCTCTTGCACTTCCTGTTGGGGAGGAGATATAATCCCATAAGTAATGGATGACCCGTGGACTGACTACACTTAACAGGAGAAATAATTTCTTAAATATAGGGGGGGGAACAAAAGGTATGCCGGGCTTTTCCCACTCCTTATTTACTATGTCCGCCACCCGCTTGGGTATAGGAAAAGCGTCGGGGTGCACCGGAACCTCTAGGAACTTGTCCATCTTGCATAATTTCTCTGGAATGACCAAGTTGTCACAATCATCCAGAGTAGATAACACCTCCTTAAGCAGTGCGCGGAGATGTTCTAATTTAAATTTAAATGTCACAACATCAGGTTCAGCTTGATGAGAAATTTTTCCTGAATCTGAGATTTCTCCATCTGACAAAACCTCCCTCATGGCCCCTTCAGATTGGTGTGAGGGTATGACAGAACAATTATCATCAGCGCCCTCTTGCTCTTCAGTGTTTAAAACAGAGCAATCGCGCTTTCTCTGATAAGTAGGCATTTTGGATAAAATATTTGCTATGGAGCTATCCATTACAGCCGTTAATTGTTGCATGGTAATAAGCATTGGCGCACTAGATGTACTAGGGGCCTCCTGCGTGGGCAAAACTGGTGTAGACACAGTAGGAGATGATGTAGTATCATGTTTACTCCCCTCATCTGAGGAATCATCTTGGGCAATTTCATTATCTGTGGCAGTACTGTCCTTACTTTGTTTGGACGCTATGGCACAATTATCACATAAATTTAAATGGGGAGACACATTGGCTTTCATACATATAGAACATAGCTTATCTGAAGGTACAGACATGTTAAACAGGCTTAAACTTGTCAACAAAGCACAAAAAACGTTTTAAAACAAAACCGTTACTGTCTCTTTAAATTTTAAACAGAAAACACTTTATTACTGAATATGTGAAAAAGTATGAAGGAATTGTTCAAAAATTACCAAAATTTCACCACAGTGTCTTAAAGCATTAAAAGTATTGCACACCAAATTTCAGAGCTTTAACCCTTAAAATAACCCCTATACAGTCCCAGCTATAGTCTTTGCTGAGACCCAACCAAGCCCAGAGGGGAATACGATACCAATTGACGCCTTCTAGAAGCTTTTCCAGTAATTTTTAGATCCTCACACATGCATCTGCATGCCCTGCTCTCAAAAAACAACTGCGCAGTAATGGCGCGAAAATGAGGCTCAGTCTATAACTAGAAAGGCCCCCTGACTGGAAAAGGTGTCTAACACAGTGCCTGCCGTTATATAAACGTTCCCCAAGATTATAAATGCAAATTGTCAGCCTAAATCTGAATAATATGCCCAAATAAAGCAATCGATTTAGCCCATAAAAATGTCTACCAGTTTTTTAGCCCATAATAAGCCCTTTATTCTGTTTGTTTGACTAAGAAAATGGCTTACCGGTCCCCATGAGGGGGAATGACAGCCTTCCAGCATTACATGGTCTTGTTAGAAATATGGCTAGTCATACCTTAAGCAGAAAAGTCTGCTAACTGTTTCCCCCAACTGAAGTTACTTCATCTCAACAGTCCTATGTGGAAACAGCAATCGATTTTAGTTACTGTCTGCTAAAATCATCTTCCTCTCACAAACAGAAATCTTCATCCTTTTCTGTTTCAGAGTAAATAGTACATACCAGCACTATTTTAAAATAACAAACACTTGATAGAAGAATAAAAACTACATTTAAACACCAAAACACTCTTAACCATCTCCGTGGAGATGTTGCCTGTGCAACGGCAAAGAGAATGACTGGGGTGGGCGGAGCCTAGGAGGGACTATATGGCCAGCTTTGCTGGGACTCTTTGCCATTTCCTGTTGGGGAAGAGAATATCCCACAAGTAAGGATGACGCCGTGGACCGGACACACCAATGTTGGAGAAAAGTCTCTTGCCTTTACAAGGTTCCTTGAATCATAAGCAGCAGAAACTGCTTCAAGTAGATAGCCAATCCAGTGCGATACATGAGATATATAAAGTATAACATAGAACAAACAGGAGGAGGCTAGGGACCAGTCCCTGTGACACTTGTGGCAGGTCTGTGACTAACTCCCATAGGGAGTTCTTGTGTAACTACCCATACTCCAAAGATACCCCTCTATCCTAACAATAGCTCTGAGAGGGTAAAACTGGGCCTCAAATCGATCTGAGCACCCTTTACAAAAACAGCTGCAGCCCCTCCCTTCTTCACCTTCCTCCTGCGAAGGCAAAGACAATACTATTTTCCAATAAGGTGGGAGGGCTCTTGGAGTTTTGTGATCTTTGCCTCCTCCTAGTGGCCAGGGGTTTAATTCCCAGGAGCAATGGATTGTGGACTCTCACCACCTTTATGAAAGAAAACACATTGCATTTTTCTAACATATACTTGACTAATATTAAGGTTTTGAGCAGGTTAATTATAGCATAGGCTATGGTGACAGCCTTACTCCAATAAAAAAAATGTGAATTGCATTAGGTTAAATTCCTCCTCCCAATTTTCTTTTTTCACACAAGAAATATTTTAAAAGGATATAAAGGTCAAAACTGAAATGTGCATAGGTGTATTTAAATTTGAAAAATAAGCATGTTTACAATATACTGTCATTAGCAAACATGCTTCTAGTAAAAGTCATTAGTATTTTTCAGCAGCATATGCACATATTCTGTAAGGGCCCATGCAGCAGTATTCAAACACTATACCTTTTCAGAGGGTCAGAAGCGGCTCGTATGAAACAAATTGAGTCTTTACAGGCCCAATACACTCTGCCACCATTCCCTGAGCAGCATGGTGTTTGAATACTGGTGCTTGGGTCCTCACAGCATATGTGCGTATGACACTGAAAAACAGTAATAAGTTTTACTAGAAGCATTTTTGCCAGTGGAAGTATATTAACTTGTTAAACAGTCATTCTTCAGGACTAACGGTTCAAGTGTTTTTTATTTCACATTACGCATCATCTGCTTTATTTTGATTTAATCAAACTAATCAAAGGGGAAGCATTTATTTATTAACATACACCAACTGTTCTTATTGTTTGATTGTATACATATAGTTCACAATACAATTACCATTCAGGCCCTGTGAAAGCTGGGTATTATCATTCAAGAATCCTATGATTGAAGAGTCCTGCTCGTTTTCGGATTCAAGCGCTTCATCAGAAGATACAAATTCAGCCCCATCGGAAGAAAGTTCAGCTTCGTCATCAAAATATTGCCTTGCTGCATGCTGAGGAAGAACCAAAATAGAGTAAGGGTGATCTCTGTAATATTGAATGCTAATAGTGAAGGAATATATCAACTGAAAACAACAGTTCTATCAAATTCAAGGTTCTAGAGCAGTAGATACATTATTTTCAACAAATAATCATAACTTGTAACCTACATCCCAGTTTGCCGAATGAACATTTTAAATATTTAAGAGGTGATACCTCTGTATGCAAAGATAACAAACATTAGCTAAGAAACAACAGCATAAAGAATTGACATTTTGTGACAATTTTGTGACTGATCACTTATTTTCTTGTTTTCTAAAGCACTCCTCTTTAGGCACTCTTTGGCATCCTGTCATATTTTTTTTTTTTAATACGTTTGAGGTTTATGGGATTCACAAGTCTTCAGAACCAGAAACACAATACATATTCACATAAATGAAAAGCAAGAGCTCTTCAGGAGCCCAGACGTCCCTGTGATGAAGTGATTTCAAACTGCATGCAAGACTGGTACCAATTTACATCACACAATAGTATAATAAGTTCTTGCTGTGCAGTATCTGCTCTCCACCAACTGAAGATACAGCCACAAATTTTATAGTCCACTGATTCGAGAAATTTAAGATGCAATGTTTAATGGCACTAGAAATATTTTGGCTACATTGACCAGCCATCTGGTCAACTCTGAAATACAGAATATTCAAGGCAGAGCTGCCTCCTCTGCAGACGCAGAAAGAAGAGTAAATAAGAAGTCAGATGAAAATCGTGGAGGCATGAATCTAGTTAGAGAAGCTGCAAAAAATATATCTGAGCTGATACCAGGTCAAATAAAAAAATAAAAAATAAATAAACACACTGTTAATGAAAGTATTGTACTAGAAAAAATAACCTTCACAAATTATACTTTAGGTAAATAAGTGGATAAAACAATCCCCTCTTCCAATAAACAATTAACAGAAAGGACTAGCACCCCATACTGCCCAAAAGGCTCTCTTCATGACAGGATTCTTTGGAACCTACAAAAATCTTGGATCTGACAACAAAACTACTCAACCTGCGTAGTACTAGTGTAAAACATGTGTGGTATCCTTGAGTTTGGCTTTGGGACTCTTTATAGAGTTCAATATTCCAAGAGAACTTAACCACATTCATACGGTTCCTACAAAAGGAAAAATCTTTGATCTAAGCAGACACACTCATGCTTAAATTAACAGATATTTAATTCAATAGATGTATCAACTAAAAGGTACTTTTTACTAAAAGGGTGTAGAACAGACTTTTCAGAATCAAGACAAACACTGCCTTCAAAGCAGACTAAGAGATCTATTTATCAAGGCTTCAACACCCAATCTGCTTGTGTCTACAAATCAAAATATGTGCATAATTAAGGTTTAAGATTTATCATGGAATACACCCTATTCATTTAATTTTGATATATATTTGCATCTGAATGATTTCAGATATTTCCCACCCGTATTAAATCTGATTAAGTTCCCCAAGTTGCTACACACTGTAGTCTGAAAGTTGCATCAAAGTAACTGCCCAGATAGAAAATGTGTATTTATTTGTAGCAAACTCCATACAACACAATAGTCTGGAATTCTGAATCAAATCAGTCTCACAGGAGCCAAATATTACATAAACATACAATTAATGTGTTTTCTTAACATGTCTGCAATCAAAAACAACTAAAAATAATATATGTTCAAGGAACACGGAATGTAGGGACATAGAATAAAGTATTAGTTTATATCTGCTTGAGGATGGAAGTATTGCTCTTTACCATTGAAGCAACCCTCCTCCTTAAAAAGGCGCAGTAAACAATGGCTTGCTTTAGAGCAAAGGGAAGAGGTTATTCGTCAAGAGTGACGAGATTTTTTTTTTCCCCATTGTGCCCCTGAAGCTTTAACAAACCGTGAAATATTGCTGGGATTCCAGCTTTTAAGGCAATCAATTCTGATGCTGTTTGACCAGATACAGAACTATTTGGAGCCAGTTACTTTCAGAACAAGGGCTATCCCTGGAATGTTGAAATTGTGGGCTGTTCTGCATTTCATGCCCACCAGGTCGTTCCAATCTGTGTCCAGTGCTATGGTCGATATTAGTCAACCTACAATTGCTAGACACTTACCTACAGGCTGTATTAGATGCCATGTACACAATATTTAAGCATTGTGTTTGCCGCCTGAAACACTCAAGGAATGGTAAGCAGTGAAACTTATTTTTTTCCATATAGATAGCACACATATTACTTTGAGACCACCAAAGGAAAGAGAAGAAATGTTCCACACTAAAAAGCATTTTCACTCCCTGAAATTGCAAATTGCATGTAATGCCTAACTTTGTATCATATGTTTTTGTGCTGGTTTCCCTGGTTCATGTCACCACTACTATATTCTGCGTCTATCTGGGCTTCTTATGCTCCGTTATAGTCCTGTGAGATAGCTCAGTTGGCAAAATGCCCTGACTACAAAAGCCTGTTTAAAGATCCAAAGGTCACAGGTTCAAATCCCGGCAGGGTCGACTCAGCCCTTCATCCTTCCGAGGTTGATTAAATGACTACCATTAAATTGGGTAATAATAACAACTATTACTATTCAGCTGCCAATTTGGTTAATTCCGAGAGCAAGCGCTGAAAAAGCGCTTTGAGTCCTACTCGGAGAAAGGCACTATATAAATACTAGTTATTAATAATAATCAAATGCCAGAGGGATGGCTACTTGGTAAGCATAATAATATATTTAAGTTATCCATCCAACTTTAGTGGCATTTAATGTAACTTTTTTAGTAATATTAAAATTAGAGAGGATATGCTCACAACTTTTATTATGTATACAATTCTGTAGATGAAAAGAAGTCTACTAAGACTACATTCTGCAAGTAATGTTCAGACAAAGAGGTTGCTTTCCCATAAATATATATACAAATATGCTGGAAAAAGAGTGACTGCAGCAAACTGTACTATGTCCAATATCTCAGTCGCTGGATTCAAATGTCTTTTTTCCAAGAAATACAGGCGTGAAAAACATCCAGCATTACACCAGGTTAATTCAGCTGGCCATGTATCCATCACAGCCTATACGCCTCCTACGTGACTCACGTTCCTCTAGCACAGATCCCGGTGCCCTATGGGTGTCCTTAATGAGCAGCAGGAGAACAACACTAAATACCCAGACCGGCTCGTACTGGTACTGATTTAAAAGAAAGTGCTTTATTCCAAAAATGTAATTAAAAGTTACAAGTTACAACAAAAGACCACTAGCAAGTAAGCAGCTACTGCCACGATAAAAATAAGGCTACGACCTTGGCCCGAATGACGTCACTGATGGGTACATTCTGCAAGTAACAAGATTTCAGATTACGGACAGATTTAATGCGTCCAGCTGCTGCCATAATTTGCCTTCTAATCAGCTTGTTATTACACAAAACAATATAAAAACTGAAATTTAATTTGATACATGACGCACTGCATGCTGGTACAACTTTCCCGTGAGTATGTGTAGATCATTGTCACATAGACAGAAATAACAAATTTAGCAACACAGGTGGATTAATAAATCCAATTATCCGCTTCTAGTGTGGGTTCTAATTTATCAATATTTGCAAACCATCGTGTCAGCTTTGACGCAAAGATATCCAGCGTTTTTTTATAAATTTTGGTGTCTGACACCAATTCGGAGGACTTGAATTGATGCGGACTTCCTCACTTCCTCCTACTTTTTTAACGGAAAAACCTTTTACAGGAATAATAATAAACAAGGATAGTCTGGAAATGTCCACATCAACTGTTTCTCAATGTTGCACAGTAGCAAGTGTAAAAAATCATTACTAAAACAAGTTTGAGTGGAAAAAACATATTGCACACAGAAATCACTGAAGGAAAAGGAACCAGCCTACTCCTTTTGAATTCAACCATAAAATAATTGACCAGTAAAGCTAAGGCTTCTATGATGTTCCATAAAATCAAAGAATAGAAAGACTGAAAAACATAATTTATGTAAGAACTTACCTGATAAATTCATTTCTTTCATATTAACAAGAGTCCATGAGCTAGTGACGTATGGGATATACATTCCTACCAGGAGGGGCAAAGTTTCCCAAACCTTAAAATGCCTATAAATACACCCCTCACCACACCCACAAATCAGTTTAACGAATAGCCAAGAAGTGGGGTGATAAGAAAAAAAGTGCGAAGCATATAAAATAAGGAATTGGAATAATTGTGCTTTATACAAAAAAATCATAACCACCACAAAAAAGGGTGGGCCTCATGGACTCTTGTTAATATGAAAGAAATGAATTTATCAGGTAAGTTCTTACATAAATTATGTTTTCTTTCATGTAATTAACAAGAGTCCATGAGCTAGTGACGTATGGGATAATGACTACCCAAGATGTGGATCTTTCCACACAAGAGTCACTAGAGAGGGAGGGATAAAATAAAGACAGCCAATTCCTGCTGAAAATAATCCACACCCAAAATAAAGTTTAACAAAAAACATAAGCAGAAGATTCAAACTGAAATCGCTGCCTGAAGAACTTTTCTACCAAAAACTGCTTCAGAAGAAGAAAATACATCAAAATGGTAGAATTTAGTAAAAGTATGCAAAGAGGACCAAGTTGCTGCTTTGCAGATCTGGTCAACCGAAGCTTCATTCCTAAACGCCCAGGAAGTAGATACTGACCTAGTAGAATGAGCTGTAATTCTCTGAGGCGGAATTTTACCCGACTCAACATAGGCAAGATGAATTAAAGATTTCAACCAAGATGCCAAAGAAATGGCAGAAGCTTTCTGGCCTTTCCTAGAACCGGAAAAGATAACAAATAGACTAGAAGTCTTACAGAAAGATTTCGTAGCTTCAACATAATATTTCAAAGCTCTAACAACATCCAAAGAATGCAACGATTTCTCCTTAGAATTCTTAGGATTAGGACATAATGAAGGAACCACAATTTCTCTACTAATGTTGTTGGAATTCACAACCTTAGGTAAAATTCAAAAGAAGTTCGCAACACCGCCTTATCCTGATGAAGAATCAGAAAAGGAGACTCACAAGAAAGAGCAGATAATTCAGAAACTCTTCTGGTAGAAGAGATGGCCAAAAGGAACAAAACTTTCCAAGAAAGTAAATTAATATCCAATGAATGCATAGGTTCAAATGGAGGAGCTTGAAGAGCCCCCAGAACCAAATTCAAACTCCAGGAGGAGAAATTGACTTAATGACAGGCTTTATACGAACCAAAGCTTGAACAAAACAATGAATATCAGGAAGAATAGCAATCTTTCTGTGAAAAAGAACAGAAAGAGCAGAGATTTGACCTTTCAAGGAACTTGCGGACAAACCCTTATCTAAACCATCCTGAAGAAATTGTAATATTCTCGGTATTCTAAAAGAATGCCAAGAAAAATGATGAGAAAGACACCAAGAAATATAAGTCTTCCAGACTCTATAATATATCTCTCTGGATACAAATTTACGAGCCTGTAACATAGTATTAATCACAGAGTCAGAGAAACCTCTTTGACCAAGAATCAAGCGTTCAATCTCCATACCTTTAAATTTAAGGATTTCAGATCCTGATGGAAAAAAGGACCTTGTGACAGAAGGTCTGGTCTTAACGGAAAAGTCCACGGTTGGCAAGAGGCCATCCGGACCAGATCCGCATACCAAAACCTGTGAGGCCATGCCGGAGCTACCAGCAGAACAAACGAGCATTCCTTCAGAATCTTGGAGATTACTCTTGGAAGAAGAACTAGAGGCGGAAAGATATAGGCAGGATGATACTTCCAAGGAAGTGAAAATGCATCCACTGCCTCCGCCTGAAGATCCCGGGATCTAGACAGATACCTGGGAAGTTTCTTGTTTAGATGAGAAGCCATCAGATCTATTTCTGGAAGTTCCCACATTTGAACAATCTGAAGAAATACCTCTGGGTGAAGAGACCATTCGCCCGGATGCAACGTTTGGCGACTGAGATAATCCGCTTTCCAATTGTCCATACCTGGGATATAAACCGCAGAGATTAGACAGGAGCTGGATTCCGCCCAAACCAAAATTCGAGATACTTCTTTCATAGCCAGAGGACTGTGAGTCCCTCCTTGATGATTGATGTATGCCACAGTTGTGACATTGTCTTATCTGAAAACAATGAACAACTCTCTCTTCAGAAGAGGCCAAGACTGAAGAGCTCTGAAAATTGCACGGAGTTCCAAAATATTGATCGGAAATCTCACCTCCTGAGATTCCCAAACCCCTTGTGCCGTCAGAGACCCCCACACAGCTCCCCAACCTGTAAGACTTGAATCTGTTGAGATTATAGTCCAGGTCGGAAGAACAAAGAAGCCCCCTGAACTAAACGATGGTGATCTGTCCACCATGTCAGAGAGTGTCGTAAAATCGGTTTAAAGATATTAATTGAGATATCTTTGAGTAATCCCTGCACCATTGGTTCAGCATACAGAGCTGAAGAGGTCGCATGTGAAAACGAGCAAAGGAGATCGCATCTGATGCGGCAGTCCTAAGACCCAACATTTCCATGCATAAGGCTACCAAAGGGAATGATTGTGACTGAAGGTTTTGACAAGCTGATATCAATGTTAAACTTCTCTTGTCTGACAAGGACAGAGTCATAGACACTGAATTTATCTAGAAACCTAAAAAGGTTACCCTTGTCTGAGGAATCAATGAACTGAATGGTAAATTGATCCTCCAACCATGAACTTGAAGAAACAACACAAGTCGATTCGTATGAGATTCTTCGAAAATGAGAAGACTGAGCAAGTACCAAGATATCGTCCAAATAAGGAAATACCAAAACCCTATTCTCTGATTACAGAAGAAGGGCACCGAGAACCTTTGAAAAAAATTCTTGGAACTGAGGCTAGACCAAACAGTAGAGCCACAAAACTGGTAATGCTTGTCTAAAAAGAGAATCTCAGACACTAAAAGTGATCTGGATGAATCGGAATACGCAGATACACATCCTGTAAATCTATTGTAGACATATAATGCCCTTGCTAAACAAAAAGCAGGATAGTCCTACAGTAACCATCTTGAATGTTGGTATCCTAACATAACGATTCAATAATGAGAGATCCAGAACTGGTCTGAAGGAATTGACCTTCTTTGGTACAATGAAGAGATAAAATAAAACCCCAGCCCCTGTTCCAGAACTGGAACTGGCATAAATACTCCAGCCAACTCTAGATCTGAAACACATTTCAGAAATGCTGAGCCTTGCTGTGTCAACTGGGACACGGGAAAGAAAAGAATCTCTTAGCAGGAGGCCTTAACTTGAAGCCAATTCTGTACCTTTCTGAAACAATGTTTCTGAAACCTGAGAATAAGAACGGAATTGATCCAAATTTCTTTGAAGAAAACGTAATCTGCCCCATACCAGCTGAGCTGGAATAAGGGCCGCACCTTCATAGGTACTTAGGAGCTGACTATAGGTTTCTATAAGGCTTGGATATATTCCAAACTGGAAATAGTTTCCAAACTGATACCGCTCCTGAGGATGAAGGATCAGGTTTTTGTTCCTTGTTGTGAGGAAAGGAACGAAATGATTATTTACCCTGGAAAGAAAGGGAAAGCAAAGTTGACTTAGAAGACATGTCAGCATTCCAAGTTTAATCCATAAAGCTTTTCTAGCTAAAATAGCTAGAGACATATACCTGACATCAACTCTAATGATATCAAAAGATGGTATCACCAATAAAATAATTAGCATGTTATAGAATAATAATAATGCTATAAAATTATGATCTGTTACCTGTTGCGCTAAAGCTTCTAACCAAAAAGTTGAAGCTGCAGCAACATCCGCTAAAAATATAGCAGGTCTAAGAAGATTACCTGAACATAAGTAAGCTTTTCTTAGAAAAGATTCAATTTTCCTATCTTAAGGATCCTTAAATGAAGTACTATCTGCCATAGGAATAGTAGTACATTAGCAGGAGTAGAGACAGCCCCATAACCTTAGGGATTCTTGTCCCAAAAAACTCTAATCTGTCAGATGGCACAGGATATAATTTGCTTAAACGTCTAGAAGGAGTAAATAAATTACCCAAATTATTCCATTCCCTGGAAATTACTTCAGAAATAGCATCAGGGAGATAAAACACTTCTGGAATAACTACAGGAGATTTAAAAACCTTATTTTAAACGTTTACATTTAGTATCAAGAGGACCAGAATCCTCTATTTCTAATGCAAATAACACTTCTTTAAGTAAAGAACGAATAAATTCCATCTTGAACAGATACAAAGATTTATCAGCATCAACCTCTGAGACAGAAACCTCTGAACCAGAAGAACCATTATCAGTATCAGAATGATGATGTTCATTTAAAAATTCATCTGAAAAAAAGAGAAGTTTTAAAAGACTTTTATGTATACTAGAAGGAGAAATAACAGACATAGCCTTCTTAATGGATTTAAAAAATAAAATCTCTTATGTTATCAGGAACACTCTGAAAATTAGATGTTGACGGACAGCAACAGGTAATGTAATAGTACTAAAGGAAATTTAATCTGCATTAATAAGTTTGACATGACATGCAATACAAATAACAGCTGGAGAAACAGATACCAAAAGTTTATAGCAGACTTAGCTTGGTAGCTCCAGCACTGTGCAGTGATTTTCCTGTAGTATCTTCTGACTCAGTTGCAACGTGGAACATCTTGCAATATGTAAAAGAAAAAAACAACATATAAAGCAAAATTGATCAAATTCCTTAAATGACAGTTTCAGGAATGGGAAAAAAATGCCAGTGAACAAGCTTCTAGCAACCAGAAGCAATAAATAAAGAGACTTAAATAATGTGGAGACAAAAATGACGCCCATATTTTTTAGCGCCAAAAAAGACGCCCACATTATTTGGCGCCTAAAATGCTTTTGGCGCCAAAAATGACGCCACATCCGGAACGCCGACATTTTTGGCGCAAAATAACGTCAAAAAATGACGCAACTTCCGGCGACACGTATGATGCCGGAAACGGAAAAGAATTTTTGCGCCAAAAAAGTCTGCGCCAAGAATGACGCAATAAAATGAAGCATTTTCAGCCCCCGCGAGCCTAACAGCCCACAGGGAAAAAAGTCAAATTTTTGAGGTAAGAAAAATATGATAATTCAATGCATAATCCCAAATATGAAACTGACTGTCTGAAAATAAGGAAAGTTGAACATTCTGAGTCAAGGCAAATAAATGTTTGAATACATATATTTAGAACTTTATAAATAAAGTGCCCAACCATAGCTTAGAGTGTCACAGAAAATAAGACTTACTTACCCCAGGACACTCATCTACATGTTTGTAGAAAGCCAAACCAGTACTGAAACGAGAATCAGTAGAGGTAATGGTAAATATAAGAGTATATCGTCGATCTGAAAAGGGAGGTAAGAGATGAATCTCTACGACCGATAACAGAGAACCTTATGAAATAGACCCCGTAGAAGGAGATCACTGCATTCAATAGGCAATACTCTCTTCACATCCCTCTGACATTCACTGCACGCTGAGAGGAAAACCGGGCTCCAACTTGCTGCGGAGCGCATATCAACGTAGAATCTAGCACAAACTTACTTCACCACCTCCCTTGGAGGCAAAGTTTGTAAAAACTGATTTGTGGGTGTGGTGAGGGGTGTATTTATAGGCATTTTAAGGTTTGGGAAACTTTGCCCCTCCTGGTAGGAATGTATATCCCATACGTCACTAGCTCATGGACTCTTGTTAATTACATGAAAGAAAACAAAATCCTTGGCCTGAAGAAAATTATAAACTGATAAGCACTACTGAATTTGGCAAACTTTACAAAAAATAAACAACAATAATAATTTCCATAGCAACGACAGTAGGAACAATTGGAGGAAAAGAAAAAGGAAAGAAAAAAATGTCTAACCATGAAAACACAAAATGCATGATTAATGTTGATGAATACTTTTTGATGAGGGACAGCAAAGAAAATACAGGGATGTACATTTATTTGTTATTCGTCCTTCGCTAGTGGTCTGCGACATTTGGCTAATTTTGCCGTTGGATATATTCGATTAAAAGTACAAACACAGAAACCTAGAAAAAAAAATGTCAAGAAACTAATTTCTACATGGAATCAAAACTAACTAAATGATTTGCTCTCTACACATATTACAAGGAGCAAATTCTTAAACTACAAAAACATTCTCAAATAAAATTGTAACAAAGCTAAAGTGGCACTTATCTTTTATGCAGGACTAAGAAGACTTGAAATGGAGCAAAAAGGTAGTAAACAAGAAGCTAACATTAGAGCATTAAACCTGCTTAAAAACTTTATCTACAGGTGGCTGTAGCAGGCCCTTGTCACAAGCTTGTACAGCTGGGTAGATAGATGCCCCAAACAGACACAAAGAAGACTAGTTGATCTGCTCCATAAAATGTCCGTATGCCTAACTTTCTAAGGTCATGTTAAAAAAGTGTAGCTAGGAAGAGCGGGAACCCTGATAGTAACATCAACTACATCTATCCCCGGCAGATCACGTCAGAGGGACTCCATTAATAGACCACCAACAAGCCACAGGAAGCTCTGGTAAGGTTTTGGAGTGCTCATACCCTTGCAGTAAATTAAAGGGACAGTCAAGTCCAAAAAAAACTTTTATGATTTAAATAGGGCATGGAATTTTAAACAACTTCCCAATTTACTTTTATCACCAACTTTGCTTTGTTCTCTTGGTATTCTTAGTTGAAAGCTAAACCTAGGAGGTTCATATGCTAATTTCTTAGACCTTGAAGACTGCCTCTAATCTAAATACAATTTGACCACTAGAGAGCATTAGTTCACGTGTTTCATATAGATAACATTGAGCTCATGCACGTAAAGTGACCTAGGAGTGAGCACTGATTGGCTAAACTGCATGTCTGTCAAAAGAACTGAAATAAGGGGGCAGTCAGCAGAATCTTAGATACAAGATAATTACAGAGGTAAAACGTGTATTATTATAACTGTGTTGGTTATGCAAAACTGGGGAATGGGTAATAACATAATTTATGCTTACCTGATAAATTCCTTTCTCCTGTAGTGTAGTCAGTCCACGGGTCATCATTACTTATGGGATATTAACTCCTCCCCAACAGGAAGTGCAAGAGGATCACCCAAGCAGAGCTGCTATATAGCTCCTCCCCTCTACGTCACACCCAGTCATTCGACCGAGAACCAAACGACAAAGGAGAAACTATAGGGTGCAGTGGTGACTGGAGTATAATTAAAAAATTTAGACCTGCCTTAAAAAACAGGGTGGGCCGTGGACTGACTACACTACAGGAGAAAGGAATTTATCAGGTAAGCATAAATTATGTTTTCTCCTGTTAAGTGTAGTCAGTCCACGGGTCATCATTACTTATGGGATACCAATACCAAAGCTAAGTACACGGATGACGGGAGGGACAGGCAGGATCTCTATATGGAAGGAACCACTGCCTGAAGAACCTTTCTCCCAAAAACAGCCTCCGAAGAAGCAAAAGTGTCAAATTTGTAAAATTTGGAAAAAGTATGAAGAGAAGACCAAGTTGCAGCCTTGCAAATCTGTTCAACAGAGGCCTCGTTCTTAAAGGCCCACGTGGAAGCCACAGCTCTAGTAGAATGAGCTGTAATCCTTTCAGGAGGTTGCTGTCCAGCAGTCTCATAGGCTAAACGTATTATGCTACGAAGCCAAAAGGATAGAGAGGTAGCAGATGCTTTTTGACCTCTCCTCTGTCCAGAATAAACTACAAACAGGGAAGAAGTTTGTCGAAAATCTTTCGTTGCCTGTAAATAAAATTTCAGGGCACGGACTACATCTAGATTGTGCAGAAGTCGTTCCTTGTTTGAAGAAGGGTTAGGACACAATGATGGAACAACAATCTCTTGATTGATATTCTTGTTAGTGACTACCTTAGGTAAGAACCCAGGTTTAGTACGCAGAACTACCTTATCTGAATGAAAAATCAGATACGGAGAATCACAATGTAAGGCTGATAATTCAGAGACTCTACGAGCCGAGGAAATAGCCATTAAAAACAGAACTTTCCAAGATAACAGCTTGATATCAATGGAGTGAAGGGGTTCAAACGGAACACCCTGTAAAACGTTAAGAACTAAGTTTAAGCTCCACGGCGGAGCAAGAGATTTAAACACAGGCTTAATCCTGGCCAAAGCCTGACAAAAAGCCTGAACGTCTGGAACTTCTGACAGACGCTTGTGTAAAAGGATGGACAGAGCTGAGATCTGTCCCTTTAACGAACTAGCAGATAAACCCTTTTCTAAACCTTCTTGTAGAAAAGACAATATCCTAGGAATCCTAACCTTACTCCATGAGTAACCCTTGGATTCGCACCAGTGTAAGTATTTACGCCATATCTTATGGTAAATTTTCCTGGTAACAGGTTTCCTAGCCTGTATTAAGGTATCAATTACTGGCTCTGAAAATCCACGCTTTGATAAAATTAAGCGTTCAATTTCCATGCAGTCAGCTTCAGAGAAATTAGGTTTTGATGTTTGAAAGGACCCTGAATTAGAAGGTCCTGTCTCAGAGGCAGAGACCAAGGTGGACAAGATGACATGTCCACTAGATCTGCATACCAGGTCCTGCGTGGCCACGCAGGCGCTATTAGAATCACTGATGCTTTCTCCTGTTTGATCCTTGCAATCAAACGAGGAAGCATCGGGAAGGGTGGAAACACATAAGCCATCCTGAAGGTCCAAGGTGCTGTCAAGGCATCTATCCCTGGACCTGGACCCGTAACGAGGAAGCTTGGCGTTCCGGCGAGACGCCATGAGATCCATATCTGGTTTGCCCCAACGTCGAAGTATTTGGGCAAAGACCTCCGGATGAAGTTCCCACTCCCCCGGATGAAAAGTCTGGCGACTTAGGAAATCCGCCTCCCAGTTGTCCACTCCTGGGATGTGGATCGCTGACAGGTGGCAAGAGTGAGACTCTGCCCAGCGAATTATCTTTGATACTTCCATCATCGCTAGGGAACTCCTTGTCCCTCCCTGATGGTTGATGTAAGCCACAGTCGTGATGTTGTCCGACTGAAACCTGATGAACCTCAGAGTTGCTAACTGAGGCCAAGCCAGAAGGGCATTGAGAACTGCTCTCAATTCCAGAATGTTTATTGGAAGGAGACTCTCCTCTTGAGTCCATGATCCCTGAGTCTTCAGGGAATTCCAGACAGCGCCCCAACCTAGTAGGCTGGCGTCTGTTGTTACAATTGTCCAGTCTGGCCTGCTGAAAGGCATCCCCCTGGACAGATGTGGCCGAGAAAGCCACCATAGAAGAGAATCTCTGGTCTCTTGATCCAGATTCAGCATAGGGGACAAATCTGAGTAATCCCCATTCCACTGACTTAGCATGCACAATTGCAGCGGTCTGAGATGTAGGCGTGCAAAGGGAACTATGTCTATTGCCGCTACCATTAAGACGATTACCTCCATGCATTGAGCCACTGACGGGTGTTGAATGGAATGAAGGACACGGCAAGCATTTTGAAGTTTTGTTAACCTGTCTTCTGTCAGGTAGATCTTCATTTCTACAGAATCTATAAGAGTCCCCAAGAAGGGAACTCTTGTGAGTGGAAAGAGAGAACTTTTCTCTTCGTTCACCTTCCACCCATGCGACCTTAGAAATGCCAGTACTAACTCTGTATGAGACTTGGCAGTTTGAAAGCTTGACGCTTGTATCAGAATGTCGTCTAGGTACGGAGCCACCGAAATTCCTCGCGGTCTTAGTACCGCCAGAAGAGCACCCAGAACCTTTGTGAAGATTCTTGGAGCCGTAGCCAATCCGAATGGAAGAGCTACAAACTGGTAATGCCTGTTTAGGAAGGCAAACCTTAGATACCGGTAATGATCTTTGTGAATCGGTATGTGAAGGTAAGCGTCCTTTAAATCCACTGTGGTCATGTACTGACCCTTTTGGATCATGGGTAAGATAGTCCGAATAGTTTCCATTTTGAACGATGGAACTCTTAGGAATTTGTTTAAGATCTTTAAATCCAAGATTGGTCTGAAGGTTCCTTCTTTCTTGGGAACCACAAACAGATTTGAGTAAAACCCCTGTCCGTGCTCCGACCGCGGAACCGGGTGGATCACTCCCATTAGCAAAAGATCTTGTACACAGCGTAGAAACGCCTCTTTCTTTATTTGGTTTGTTGACAACCTTGAAAGATGAAATCTCCCTTTTGGGGGAGAGATTTTGAAGTCCAGAAGATATCCCTGAGATATGATCTCTAACGCCCAGGGATCCTGGACATCTCTTGCCCAAGCCTGGGCGAAGAGAGAAAGTCTGCCCCCCACTAGATCCGTTCCCGGATCGGGGGCCCTCAATTCATGCTGTCTTAGGGGCAGCAGCAGGTTTTCTGGCCTGCTTGCCCTTGTTCCAGGACTGGTTAGGTTTCCAGCCTTGTCTATAGCGAGCAACAGCTCCTTCCTGTTTTGGTGCAGAGGAAGTTGATGCTGCTCCTGCCTTGAAGTTACGAAAGGTACGAAAGTTAGACTGTCTAGCCCTAGGTTTGGCTCTGTCTTGAGGCAGGGCATGGCCTTTACCTCCTGTAATGTCAGCGATAATTTCTTTCAAACCGGGCCCGAATAAGGTCTGCCCTTTGAAAGGTATGTTAAGTAATTTAGATTTAGAAGTAACATCAGCTGACCAGGATTTTAGCCACAGCGCTCTGCGCGACTGAATGGCGAATCTGGAATTCTTAGCCGTAAGTTTAGTTAAATGTACTACGGCATCAGAAATAAATGAATTAGCTAGCTTAAGGGTTTTAAGCTTGTGTGTAATCTCATCTAATGGAGCTGAGTCAAGGGTCTCTTCCAGAGACTCAAACCAAAATGCTGCCGCAAACATTTTCTTAAGGTAACCCTCTAACTTTTTATCCATTGGATCTGAAAAGGCACAGCTATCCTCCACCGGGATAGTGGTACGCTTAGCTAAAGTAGAAACTGCTCCCTCCACCTTAGGGACCGTTTGCCATAAGTCCCCTGTGGTGGCGTCTATTGGAAACATCTTTCTGAATATAGGAGGGGGTGAGAAAGGCACACCGGGTCTATCCCACTCCTTAGTAACAATTTCAGTAAGTCTCTTAGGTATAGGAAAAACGTCAGTACTCGACGGTACCGCAAAATATTTATCCAACCTACACATTTTCTCTGGTATTGCAATTGTGTTACAATCATTCAGAGCCGCTAACACCTCCCCTAGTAATACACGGAGGTTTTCCAGCTTAAACTTAAAATTTGAAATGTCTGAATCCAGTTTATTTGGATCAGATCCGTCACCCGCAGAATGAAGCTCTCCGTCCTCATGTTCTGCAAATTGTGACGCAGTATCTGACATGGCCCTAATATTATCAGCGCACTCTGTTCTCACCCCAGAGTGATCTCGCTTACCTCTAAGTTCTGGTAATTTAGACAAAACTTCAGTCATAACATTAGCCATGTCCTGTAGTGTGATCTGTAATGGCCGCCCTGAAGTACTCGGCGTTACAATATCACGCACCTCCCGAGCGGGAGATGCAGGTACTGACACGTGAGGCAAGTTAGTCGGCATAACTTCCCCCTCGTTGTTTGGTGAATGATGTTCAATTTGTACAGAATGACTTTTATTTAAAGTAGCATCAATGCAATTAGTACATAAATTTCTATTGGGCTCCACCTTGACTTTTGCACATATAGCACAGAGATATTCCTCTGAGTCAGACATGTTTAACAAACTAGCAATTAAACTAGCAAGCTTGGAAATACTTTTCACTCAATTTACAAGTAATATGAAAAAAACGCACTGTGCCTTTAAGAAGCACAGAAAAAAAAAAATTATGACAGTTGAATAACAATGAACCAGAGAAATTATAAAAACCAAATTTTTCCCGGTAAAGGCATAAATTTAGCAAAGGATTGCCCCCATTAGTAATGGGTAACTAACCCTTAATAGCAGAAAAAAATGTACAAATATAAACGTTTTTTATCACAGTCAAAGCACAATCTCACAGGTCTGCTGTGAGTGATTACCTCCCTCAAAGTAATTTTTGAAGACCCTTGAGCTCTGTAGAGACGATCCGGATCATGCAGGGAGAGAAACAGACTTTTGACTGAATTTTTGATGCGTAGCAAAAGCGCCAAAATAGGCCCCTCCCCCTCACACACAGCAGTGAGGGAAGTTCAGTAAACTGTCTTAAATTAAAATAAACGACAGCCAAGTGGAAAAACAGTGCCCAAAAACAACTTTTTCACCCAGTACCTCAGATAATTAAACAATTTAGCATGCCAGCAAAAACGTTTAAAATCAAATAACATGAAATGTCATTAAACAGCCTGTTGCTAGACGTTCCCACTGCAAGTTAGGCTAAAAGTTATATGCATATAGTATTATCCCAGTGAAGTGCCATTCCCCAGAATACTGAAGTGTACACATATATACATTACAGCCTGATACCAGTTGCTACTACTGCATTTAAGGCTGAACTTACATTATATCGGTATTGGCAGTATTTTCTCAGTCAATTCCATTCCTCAGAAAATAATATACTGCAACATACCTCTTTGCAGGTGAACCTGCCCGCTGTCCCCTGATCTGAAGTTTACCTCACTCCTCAGAATGGCCGAGAACAGCAAAATGAATCTTAGCTACGCCGGCTAAAATCATCCAAAAACTCAGGTAGATTCTTCTTCAAATTCTACCTGAGAGGGAACAACACACTCCGGTGTTGTTTTAAAATAACAAACTTTTGATTGAAGATATAAAAACTAAGTATTATCACCACAGTCCTCTCACACATCCTATCTATTAGTTGGGTGCAAGAGAATGACTGGGTGTGACGTAGAGGGGAGCAGCTATATAGCAGCTCTGCTTGGGTGATCCTCTTGCACTTCCTGTTGGGGAGGAGTTAATATCCCATAAGTAATGATGACCCGTGGACTGACTACACTTAACAGGAGAAAAAGAGATTATCTATCTTTTTAAACAACAAAAATTCTGGTGTTGACTGTCCCTTTAAGTATGCGTTATTCATTGCTACATCCCACACTATATCACTCAAAATAGGCATAAATAGAACTAAACTTAAAAGAAAGAAGGAACAAGCACAATTAACTGAGGCCTTTTTTACCCAATCCAAAAATGCATACGGCTCTATACCCCATTAGAATTGTAATATTATGCCAGCATACGCATATGAGATAAAGCTATAATATACCAGTCACACCAAGGATTGTAAAACATCTGTAAATTATCATACAAAGTATTTTAATACACAAGATTTTCAGATGATGCTAAAATTTGCAGGGAGCAACTTTACTGTTGTAAGTTACAGTACCTTCATTCTCTTCTTGTGCGTAGACCTTCTCACATCTTTAAGCGTCTTCTTTGAAAGAGCAGCTGCTTCACTTCTTTGAAATGAATGTGTTGACTTGAAATCTGCATCCTCGTCATCACATGAGTCAGTCTGCCATTACCGGAAAAAATGGAATGTTAGGTATTGAACAGAACCACTCTCCTAATTCAACCATAAAAACTGTCCAACTGGACACATCCGTATTACTCTTTCTATAATTTTATATTATCTATTTACTTTTGGTCCAACACTGATGCATTTTCCCTCTAATTTTCCATTATGACAAAGTCTCTTTACAACCTTCTTGCTACAACACCATTTTCCTACACAGCATTTGTGTACTTCCTCTGCTTCATCCTTGCTACAAACAGGAAATTCTCTTGTCAAAGAGAAATTCTGACGCTCAAACTCAGCCTACATGGACCTCATAATGGTTCAGGTGATCTTCATAGACACTGTGAACTAAACTTTATATATGTTGTAGAGGCCAATAATGCAAAGCTTAAAGGAATATGAAACCCAAAAATGTTATTTTGTGATTCAGACAGAGCATACCAATTTAAAAAAAGTTTCCAATTTATTTCTATTATCATATTTGTTTAATTCCCATGATATTAAGCATTGAAAAGATACCTAGATAGGCATCTGGAGCACCACATAGCAAGAAAAAGTGCTACCATCTAGATCTCTTGCAATTGGAAAACATTCTTGCAAAATTGCTACCATACCATTTAGTGCTCCAGAAATGGACTGGCCCCTAAGTACATATCTCTGCTATTCCATGAGAGATACCAAGATAACGAAGAAAAAAATATAATAGAAATAAATAAGAAAGTTGTTTAAAGTCACATGCTCTATTTGAATGATAAATAAACATTTTGGGTTTCATATCCCTTAAACACCGAATTTTAAAACCACATGAATGGCCAACCCGTTTTGTGTGTGTGTGTGTGTGTGGGGGGGGGGGGTTAAGTTGTGCTTCACATTTTTTTTTTTTTAATAAACGTAGTATATACTGAATTCAAATGGTATTTTTAGAACACAGAGCAAAAAAATGCTTACATATATCACAAATATTTTATTCATAATCATTATTACATTTAAATAGCAATAGTGTGCTTGCTTCTTTATGAAAAAAATATCTAACTGTACATAAATGTATAAAATTATTATTATTTTTTTTAATTTCATACAGTTTTTTTTATTTGTATTTAAGTATTGAGTGGTGCTTTCAATAAGAATTGTCAGGTGTGACATTGGTTTCACTTGATAAACTGAACAGGCTGTTTGTTTAAGATGGATACAAGGACGTTCAACCTTGAAAAGCAGAGAAGAAAAGGCTTCTATATTAATCATAAAAGTGCCTTGTGGTTGCTAAGGAACATTCTGCTTTTGACGATCATGTGCTATTTTTCTACAAATTGCCTTTATTTTGCTTCTTTTTTTTATCCCACTCACATACATCATTGAAAAGCTCTTTAACAGTGTCTGTTTATTTCACATGACTCTATACTGCAAGACTGCAAACTGCTACGTGATATTAAATAGAAATCTAATTTGAGATTATTTTTTTTAAACGGGGGGCTGAGGTACCAATCCAATGTACCTCAGCTCAAAGAGACAGTAAACACCTTTAGATTTGTTATATTAAATGTTAATTATACATAATGAAACAACTTTGCAATATATTAATTATTAATTTTGCCATATTTTCATGTAATTTAGCTCTAAAATTTGAGCATTTTCTAATTTTCATGTAATTAAGCTCTAAAAATTGAGCAATTTCTAATTCTCAAAACTTGAAATGCCCCCCCTGCTGACTTCTCAAGGCTATAACCCCGGTACATATCTGTCCTTAATTGGATTTAGCAGATAACAACTGTAAAACAATGCATTTTATACAAACTTTCTGACAGTGGCAAGCCGAATTATCTGTGGCTTAAACCTCAGTTTGATTTCTCAAAAAAGGTGGGTGGATATTGGTTTTTGAAAGATAATTACAGCAAAAAAGGTGCACATTTGTTCTAAAACATTAAGGGTCAGATTATGAGTGGAGAGATATTTTAGGTTTTGAGCAAGTTTTTTTTTGCTCGTATTACAAATTAAAAGTAAACGTGATTTCTTAATAGCAATTGAAGTTAACGCTCTGGTTAACTGTTTTACAAAACTAAAAAGTTGCACAAAACACATCAAAAATACATAAAGTATAGTTACACTCATAATAACACCAACTAATAAAAATTATTACAGAAAATATTGCACACAAAAGTTATAAAGGCTAAAAGATATGGCAAAGGGATTTAACATAGACACACATACATATAAATCCCTAAAGATGTACACACAAACACACACACACACACACATATATATATATATATATATATATATATATATATATATACGCATACACAGTTGTGCTCATAAGTTTACATACCCTGGCAGAATTTATGATTTCTTGGCCTTTTTTCAAAGAATATGAATGATAACACAAAAACTTTCACTCATGGTTAGTGTTTGGCTGAAGCCATTTATTATCAATCAACTGTATTTACTCTTTTTAAATCCTAATGACAACAGAAACTACCCAAATGACGCTGATCAAAAGTTCACATACCCCAGTTTTTAATACTGTGTATTTCCCCCTTTAAAATCAATGACAGCTTGAAGTCTTGTGGTATTTGTGGATGAGGCTCTTTATCTTCTCAGATGGTAAATCTGCCCATTCTTCCTGGCAAAAAGCCTCCAGTTCCTGTAAATTCTTGGGCTGTCTTGCATGAACTGCACGTTTGAGATCTCCCCAGAGTGGCTCAATGATATTGAGGTCAGGAGACTGAGATGGCCACTCCAGAACCTTCACTTTATTCTGCTGTAGCCAATGACAGGTCGACTTGGCCTTGTGTTTAGGATCATTGTCATGTTGGAATGTCCAAGTATGTCCCATGCGCAGCTTCCGGACTGATGAATGCAAATTTTCCTCCAGTATTTTTGATAACATACTGCATTCATCTTTCCATCAATTCTGACCAAATTTTCTGTGCCTTTGTAGCTCACACATCCCCAAAACATCAGTGATCCACCTCCGTGTTCCACAGTAGGAATGGTGTACCTTTCATCATAGGCCTTGTTGACTCCTCTCCAAATGTAGCGTTTATGGTTCACTCCAAATGACTTTGTGTTAGAAGGTTTGAGGCTTGTCTCTGTGCTGTTTTGTGGCATTTGCGAAGTAATGGCTTTCTTCTGGCGACTCAACCATGCAGCCTGTCTTTCTTTAAGTGCCTCCTTACTGTGCATCTTGAAAGAGCCACACCACATGTTTTCAGAGAGTCCTGTATTTCACCTGAAGTAACTTGCGGATTTTTCTTTGCATCCTGAACAATTTTCCCCGCAGTTGTGGCTGAAATTTTAGTTGGTCTACCTGACCGTGGTTTTGTTTAAACAGAACCCCTCATTTTCCACTTCTTCATTAGAGTTTGAACACTGCTGATTGGCATTCTCAATTCCTTGGATATCTTTTTATATCCCTTTCCTGTTTTATACAGTTCAACTACTTTTCCCGCAGATCCTTTGACAATTCTTTTGCTTTCCCCATGACTCAGAATCCAGAAACATCAGTGCAGCACTGGATGAAAGATGCAAGGGTCTGTCAGGAGTCCAGAAACTCATTGACCTTTTATACACACACACTAATTACAAGCAAACAAATCACAGATGAGGATGGTTACCTTTAATAGCCATTCAAACCCCTTTGTGTCAACTTGTGTGCATGTTATCAGGCCAAAATCACCAGGGTATGTAAACTTTTGAACAGGGTCATTTGGGTAGTTTCTGTTGTCAATATGATATAAAAAGAGTAAACACAGTTGATTGATAATAAATGGCTTCAGCCAAACACTAACCATGAGTGAAAGAAAAGTTTTTGTGTTATCATTCATATTATCTGAAAAATAGCCAAGTAATCATAAATTCTGCCAGGGTATGTAAACTTATGAGCACAACTACATATGTCTACATATGTGTACATATGTATTTATATGTGTATATATGTTTTACAGACAATTATACACATATAAACAGATAAATACAAATGTATCCATATATAGAAGCGCATTGAAGCCCTTTGCCGTTCAGTAGATGAAAACATGAAAAAGCATATTTATGCAATATTCATATTTAATAAAAGTTTTAACTGTATTTACTGTAAGGAATTAAATATTCCTATGTATATCTGTATATATTTATACCTATATATAATCATGTGTGTGTGTATATATATATATATATATATACTGTATATATATATATATATATATATATATATATATATATATATAATACTGTATGTATATATATATATATATATATATATATATATATATATATACAGGAACCAAAGAGATGCACTCTCAGGACTTTTTTTGGTGAAGTAAAAGTTACTTTATTCGGAACGTTTTCGGGGATCAAGTCCCCTTCGTCATTGATCCCCGAAAACGTTAACGAATAAAGTAATTTTACTTCACCAAAAAAAGTCCTGAGAGTGCATCTTTTTGGTTCCTGTATTATTTACAAGTCTGCACCCAAGCAGGTGTCCGTTTGTGGGAATAAGTTGGTGTCTGGATATATATATATATATATATATATATATATATATAATCGTGAGTATATATATATATATATATATATAACACCGTGTGTGTGTGTATATATATATATATATTTATGCAAATTATGACTCTTAGGGAAGTCTCCCTAAGCGTGATGCAGGAATCCAGATGTGGACCCGTTGCTCAGTGTGCCTAGAGCGATATGGCTGCACCTCACTGACGAGGCCCACACTAGGTCGAAACGTACGTCTGGGGTTTTGCTGTTTCTCTCGTTCAGAGAGTGATTGCTTGGTATTTTGGGGCTGGACTGTACGGTTAAGTCAGGATCAGACTGATATGCTACAGGAAAGTTCTTCTATGTGAAATGCACATGTTGAGCAAAAAGAGGCTGCTTCTTGGGTGGTAACTAGCCATAGAACAAGCTATTATGCTATTGTTCGTTCCCAGTTTGAGCAATTCTCTCTTTTTATTTATGCAAATTATGACTCTTAGGGAAGTCTCCCTAAGCATGATGCGGGAATCCAGACGTGGACCCGTTGATCAGTGTGCCTAGAGCGATATGGCTGCACCTCACTGACGAGGCCCACACTAGGCCGAAACATACGTCTGGGGTTTTGTCGTTTCTCTCGTTTAGAGAGTGATTGCCTGGTATTTCGGTGCTGGACTGTATTGTTAAGTCAGGATCAGGCTGATATGCTTCAGGAAAGTTATTCTGTTCTTCTCTGTGAAAGGCACATGTTGAGAAAAAAGAGGCTGCTTCTTGGGTGGTAACTAGCCATAGAACAAGCTATTATGCTATTGTTCGTTCCCAGTTTGAGCACTTCTCTCTTTTTATTTATGCAAATTATGACTCTTAGGGAAGTCTCCCTAAGCATGATGCGGGAATCCAGACGTGGACCCGTTGCTCAGTGTGCCTAGAGCGATATGGCTGCACCTCACTGACGAGGCCCACACTAGGTCGAAACGTACGTCTGGGGTTTTGCTGTTTCTCTCGTTCAGAGAGTGATTGCTTGGTATTTTGGGGCTGGACTGTACGGTTAAGTCAGGATCAGACTGATATGCTACAGGAAAGTTCTTCTATGTGAAATGCACATGTTGAGCAAAAAGAGGCTGCTTCTTGGGTGGTAACTAGCCATAGAACAAGCTATTATGCTATTGTTCGTTCCCAGTTTGAGCACTTCTCTCTTTTTATTTATGCAAATTATGACTCTTAGGGAAGTCTCCCTAAGCATGATGCGGGAATCCAGACGTGGACCCGTTGCTCAGTGTGCCTAGAGCGATATGGCTGCACCTCACTGACGAGGCCCACACTAGGTCGAAACGTACGTCTGGGGTTTTGCTGTTTCTCTCGTTCAGAGAGTGATTGCTTGGTATTTTGGGGCTGGACTGTACGGTTAAGTCAGGATCAGACTGATATGCTACAGGAAAGTTCTTCTATGTGAAATGCACATGTTGAGCAAAAAGAGGCTGCTTCTTGGGTGGTAACTAGCCATAGAACAAGCTATTATGCTATTGTTCGTTCCCAGTTTGAGCACTTCTCTCTTTTTATTTATGCAAATTATGACTCTTAGGGAAGTCTCCCTAAGCATGATGCGGGAATCCAGACGTGGACCCGTTGCTCAGTGTGCCTAGAGCGATATGGCTGCACCTCACTGACGAGGCCCACACTAGGCCGAAACATACGTCTGGGGTTTTGTCGTTTCTCTCGTTTAGAGAGTGATTGCCTGGTATTTCGGTGCTGGACTGTATTGTTAAGTCAGGATCAGGCTGATATGCTTCAGGAAAGTTATTCTGTTCTTCTCTGTGAAAGGCACATGTTGAGCAAAAAGAGGCTGCTTCTTGGGTGGTAACTAGCCATAGAACAAGCTATTATGCTATTGTTCGTTCCCAGTTTGAGCGCTTCTCTCTTTTTATTTATGCAAATTATGACTCTTAGGGAAGTCTGCCTAAGCATGATTCTTTGTTCCCAGGTTAAGCGCTGCTCTCTTTTTATTTTAAAAAAATAAATAAATAAATATATATATATATATATATATATATATATATATATATATATATATATATATACATACACACAGTATACAACAGAAGTGAGTACCCCCCTGGGCAATATCACTTAAACCTCAAATTATTCAAAATTGTATCACCTCTCATATTATTTCTAAGTTGACAAGTAGAGTATTTTCTATTATAAACAATCAAAAACAAATACTTTAGAAAGATTATTTTGAAATACAGGCCCCAAAGTAGAAACTTAATGCAACAAAAATGAATACACCTGTAATCACTGACACACAAGTTAGATCACTGAAACAAAATTGAGTACACCTGCAATTTTCAATTAGCCTAATTGCATGAACATAGTTACCAGAACATTCTCATTTTTGGACCAATGGGCTTTGTCTATCTGCAAGTCTGCATCATGGCTCCACATGGAAAAGAATTGCCAGAGGAATTCAAAAATCTGATTGTGAGACTTCACAAAGATGTAAAAGGCTACAGGAAGATTGGTGACCAACTAAAAATCTGTCAAAACGCAGTTGCAGCAGTAATCAGGAGGTATAGAACAATACCAAAAAACAGAGCCGCAGTGGCTGTCCTCCTAAAATGACGCCACGGACAGTGCGCTACTTGCACAATTAAGCTCTGAAAAACAGGCAAGTGCTCCAGATTTGGCTTAGGGATTATCAATAGAATTTGGAGTTTTTGTGACAGCTCAGACAGTGCTAAGGACATTGCATAATGTCAACTTTTATGGACAGCATCCAATGAAAAAACCCTTGCTTGGTCTTCAGCACAAAACTGGAAGATTAAACTTTGCTAAACAATATGAAAAGCCTGATAAATACTGGGAGCACATTCTTTGGTAAGATGACCAAGAACAAGATACAATTTTTTGGCTCAGATGGGGTGCAGCATGTTTGGTGTGAACCTGGTCAGAAATAAAGTCGCTAAAAAAGAGCACTGAATTACTGACTAAAGGCATGTATACAAACAATATATAACAACTTTACTTAAAAAGTGCCCAATCCAAGGCTGAGAGTGTCTTATATAATAAAAGTATATACTTACCAGTACTGAAACATATCAGCAGAGGTAATGCTACAAGAGTATATTGTCGATCTATAAAGGGAGGCATCCGATGAATCCCTGCGACCAATTTACAAAGAACCTTAAGCTCTTTTCCCATACGCAAAAACATGGTATCATCAGGCAATACTCCGTTCACATCCGTCAGACAAACACTGCACTTAGAGAGGAACTGGGCTTCAATATATAATAAGCAAAGTTTTTAAAACTGAGGTATGAGTGAGGTGGGAGGTCTATTTATAGTCATTTGAGGTTTGGGAAACTTTGCCCCGTCTGGTAGGAATGTATATCCCATCAGTAACTAGCTTGTGGACTCTCGCCACCTATATGAAAGAAATTCATATTTTCATGTCGGGTTAGCGTACATGAGAATATGCGATCAGGTTGGTGTGCGATTTGGGTGTTAGTTTTTTTTTCTTCCAATTTTTTCCTCCATTGACTTCAATAGGAGAATAGATTATCGTGTGCGCAATATTGTAAATTCGGATATTTGCGCTCGTCGGAATAGCGTGCGAGCAAAAACATTTTACTTTTAGAAAATATGAATTTCAGGTAACCATAAATTATGTTTTCTTTCATACAGGAGAGTCCACAATCCTTTAGTCTTGGGAACTAATACCCAAGCTGTGGAGCCTACGAGTAATAACATAAAAGGAGGAACCTATCTACCAAAAACATCAAAATAGTAGAATTTAGTAAAAGTATGCAAAGAAGACCAAGTTGCTGCCTTGTAAATTTGATCAACTAAAGCCTCATTATTGAAAGCCCAAGAAGTGACAACTGACCTAGTAGAATGAGCAGTAATCTGCTGCAGTAGAGGCTGACCTGCCACCAAGACTTGTGAATCAAAAGTTTCAACCAAGAGGCCAAAGAAACAGCAGACCAGAAAAAAAAAGAACAAACTGGATGTTTGTTTAAAATCTTTAGTAGCATCAATATAATATTTAAATGTCCTAACAACATTCAAATAATGCAAAGATCTCTCAGAAGCATATTTGGGATTAGGACACAAAGAAGGAACAACAATCTCTCTTCTAAAGTTACCTGAAGAAAAAACCTTAGGCCCAAAATTAAATGATGTCCGTAAAACAGCCTTATCCTGATAAAAAAATCAGATAAGGAGGTTCACAAGAAAGATTAAACACATAGTAACCTAGGGTCAGTAATGCAAAAACATAATTTATGTAAGAACTTACCTGATAAATTAATTTCTTTCATGGTGGCAAGGGTCCATGAGCTAGTGACATATGAGATATACATTCCAACCAATTTCTAGACAAGCATTACCAATTTGGTAGAGCGACAAATTGGTAATGCTTGCCTAGAAAATAGAATCTCCGAAAACGATAGTGGTCTGGATGAATCGGAATGTGAAGATAAGCGTCCTGTAAGTCTATTGTGGACATGAAATGACCTTGCTGTACAAAAGGCAGAATAGTCCTTATAGTCACCATCTTGAAAGTTGGGACTCTTACAAAACGATTTAAAGTTTTCAGATCCAGGATTGGTCTGAAAGAATATTCCTTCTTTGGGACAATGAATAGATTTGAATAGAAACCCAATCCCTGTTCCTGCTGAGGAACTGGTACAATCACCCCTGAAAGCTCTAGGTCTGAAACACACTTCAGAAAAGCCTCAGCCTTCTCAGGGTTTGTTGGAACATGAGTAAGAAAGAATATTCCCATGGGAGGTCTTATTCTGAAGACTATTCGATACCCTTGAGAAACAATATTCTGAATCCACTGATTTTGGACAGAATCTGTCCAAATGTCTTGAAATAACTTTAGTCTGCCCCCCACCAGAAGAACTGGTTTGAGGGCCGCACCTTCATGCAGTCTTAGGGGCTGCATTTGGTTTCTTATAAGGCTTGGATTTATTTCAATTTGGAGATGGTCTCCAATTAGAGCCAGAGGCCTTAGGGGAAGGAGAGGTTTTCTAACGAAAACGATTAGAAGCTTTAAATTTACCCTTAGATTTCTTGCCTTGGGGCAGAAAAACTCCCGTACCCCCATTGATAGTGGAGATAATAGAATCCAATTGAGAACCAGACAAATTATTACCCTGAAAAGATAGAGATAATAATCTAGATTTAGACACCATGTCAGCATTCCAAGATTTAAGCCATTACGCTCTTCTAGTTAGAATAGCTAAAGACATAGATTTGACATTAATCTTAATGACATCAAATATAGCATCACAATTGAAATTATTTGCATGTTGAAGTAAAAGAACAATGCTAGATAGTTCAGGATCTGATAACTGCTGCACTAAACTGTCCAACCAAGAAGTTGAAGCAGCAGCATCATCAGCCATATAAATAGCTGGTCTAAGAATATAACCAGTATGTAAATATGCTCTTCTAAGGTAAGATTCAAGCTTCCTATCTAAAGGATCCTTTAAAGAAGTACTATCTTCCATAGGAATAGTAGTGTGTTTGGCAAGAGTGGAAATAGCCCCATCAACCTTAGGGACCTTTTCCCAAAACTCTAGACTACCCAAAGGTAAAGGATATATCTTCTTAAACATAGAAGAAGGGTTAAAAAAGGTACCAGGTTTAGACCATTTTTTAGCAATCATATTAGATATATAGATAGCATCTGGAATAGGAAAAACTTCAGGAGTAACCTCAGAAGTCTTAAAGGGATAGGAAAGTCAAAATTAAACTTGCATGATTCAGATAGAGCAGGTCATTTTAAGATATTTTTAAATTCACTTCTATTTTCAAATGTGCTTCGTTCTCTTAGTATCCCTTGTTAAAAAATGAATACGCACATATCATACACTAGTGGGAGCTGCTGCTAATTGGTGCCTGCACACATTTGTCTCTTGTGATATGTTCAGCTTCCTGTCAGTAGTGCAATGCTGTCCCTTCAGCAATGGATAACAATAGAATGAAGACAATTTGATAATAGAATTAAATTGGAAAGTTGTTTAAAATTGTATGTTCTATCTGAATCATAAAAGAACATTTTGGGGTTAACTATCCCTTTAAATACAGAATTTAAACGATTATTAGCTTTGCTATCAGGAGGACTAGACTCCTCAATACCCAAAGTAAACAATACTTCCTTTACTACAGAATAAAAATGTTCAATTTTAAATAAAAAAGATTTGTCACTTTCTGTTTCTGATGCAGGATCCTCTGAGTCAGAGAAACCCTCATAAGTAGAGGATATTTCAGAATGCTGTCGGTCAGTACAAAATTCATTAGATCTATGACAAGTTTGGAAAGATCTTTTACGTTTATTTGAAGGTGGAATAGCAGTCATAGCCTTCTCTATGGCTGCAGCAACAAAAATGTTCATATCTGCAGGAATATCAGGTACATTAGACTAAGAAGGAATAACAGTAGATGTATTTGTACTCATAGAAACATTATCAGCATATAATAATGTGTCATAACAAATGCCACATAATTGAGCTGAAGAAGTAAGATCAGCTTGTTTACAACAAACACACTTAGCTTTGGTAGAATTGTGTTCAGGCAGCTTAGTTCCTACAGTAACATCAGAGGCAGGATCAGTTTGAGACATCTTGCAAAATGTAACAAAAAAGAAAAAAATAACATTTAAACAAAATATCCAATTTCCTCAATATAGCAGTTTCAGGAATGGAAAAAATGCTTATGATAAAATTCTTATACAAAAAATAAAATCAAAAGTAAGCATCATATCTCTATATAATATAATGAGAGCAGCAACCATTAGAGGGAGAGACTTAATATAAAAAATTTTGGTGCCAAGAACGACGCACTGAAAAGATGCAACTCGCGTCATAACAGGCACAACTTTGCGCCAAAAATAACGCAATGAAATGGAGCAACTTGCATCACAACAGACACAACCTCATGACAAAAATGACACAAAAATATTTGCGACAAAAATGACGCAATAAAATGACGCAATTTGCGTCATCGCAAGCCCAATTTGCCCGCAAAAATTTTAAAAACAGACTCCATGTTAGCAGCTAACCGGATCCCCAGGTGAGAAAAAAATACCTAAATTCTACCATAAACATAATTTCAATTCTGAAACTGTGTGACTGCAAAGGGAAATATTAACAGACCTGACTCAAGGCTAATATATGAAATATACATTAAGAACTTTATAATATAAAGTGCCTTCCATAGCTGAGAGTGTCTTAAAAATGATATATACTTACCAGAAGACACCCATCTACATATAGCAGACAGCCAAACCAGTAGTGAAACATATCCGCAGAGGTAATGGTAGTATAATGTCGATCTGTAAAGGGAGGCAGCAGATGAATCCCCGTGACAGAATTTACAGAGAGCCCTAGAACAGATTTCCCATAGGCGAAAACATGGTATCATCAGTCAATACTCCCTTCACATCCCTCAGACAAACACTTTACTTAGAGAGGAACTGGGCTTCAATATGCTTAGAAGCGCATTTCACAGAAGAAACCAAGCACATCATGCTTCACCACCTCCTAAGGAGGCAAATTTTGTAAAACTGAGGTATGAGTGAGGTGGGAGGTGTATTTATAGGCATTTGAGGTTTGGGAAACTTTGCCCCCTCCTGGTAGGAATGTATATCCCATACGTCAATAGCTCATGGACTCTTGCCACCTATATGAAAGAAAATTACATGCAGTAGAATTTCTCTTTAAGGGGACATTTAAAAAAGGATATAAGTAGGTTACATATTAAAAAAAAATAAGTGTAAAGTTTTAGTGTCCATAAAGCATTGGCCACTGCCATGTTGTAACCTAGGTTTCCCTCTCTGCTGAGTTCAGTAAGGGACAGTTATAAATGAGTCACTTAAATGTGCAACCAATGACTGCGTGGAATATAACAGTGTTAAGGCTGTAATTTTAATTTTAAAAGGAATCCACAATATTAAGAGCTAATACAGGAAAACATAAATTATGCTTACCAGATCATTTCCTTTCCTTGTGTACAGGGAAAGTCCACAGCTGCATTCCTTACTTGTGGGAAATACTGAACCTGGCAACCAGGAGGAGGCAAAGACACCCCAGAAAAAGGCTTATATACCTCCTCCACTTCCTTCATCCCCCAGTCATTCTGACGAGGGAACAAGGAACAGTAGGAGAAATATCAGGGTGAAAAATGTGCCAGAAGAACAAGTTAAAATTTAAGGCCGCCCATCGGAGAACCCGGGGCGGGAGCGGTTGACTCTCCCTGTACAAAAGGAAAGTAAATTATCTGGTAAGCATAATTGATGTTTTCCTTCTTAATACAGGGAGTCCACAGCTGCATTCCTTACTTGTGGGAAATTATACCCAAGCTCCAGAAAACACTGAATGCTAACGGGAGGGCAAAGAGGAGAGGCGGCCCTCATCTGAGGGCACCACAGCCTGCAAAACCCCTTCTCCCGAAGGATGCTTCAACAGAAGCAAAAACTCGCTAAAAAATTAGGAAAAAAGTAAATTTATGCTTAGCTGATCAATTAATTTCTTTTACGATATGACGAGTCCACGGATTTCATCCTTACTTGTGGGATATTAACTTCCTGCTAACAGGAAGTGGCAAAGAGCACCACAGCAGAGCTGTATATATAGACCCTCCCTTCCCCTCCAACCTCAGTCATTCGGCCGAAGGTATAGGAAGAGAAAAGGAAAGGCTAAAAAGGTACAGAGGTGACTGAAGTTTACAAAATATAAAGAAAACTGTCTTAAAAAGAACAGGGTGGGCCGTGGACTCGTCATATCGTAAAAGAAATTAATTTATCAGGTAAGCATAAATTTACTTTTCTTTTACAAAGATATGACGAGTCCACGGATTTCATCCTTACTTGTGGGATACCAATACAAAAGCAATAGGACACGGATGAAAGGGAGGGACAAGACAGGAACCTAAACAGAAGGCACCACTGCTTGAAGAACCTTTCTCCCAAAAAACAGAATTTATGCTTACCTGATAAATTACTTTCTCCAACGGTGTGTCCGGTCCACGGCGTCATCCTTACTTGTGGGATATTCTCTTCCCCAACAGGAAATGGCAAAGAGCCCAGCAAAGCTGGTCACATGATCCCTCCTAGGCTCCGCCTACCCCAGTCATTCGACCGACGTAAAGGAGGAATATGCATAGGAGAAATCATATGATACCGTGGTGACTGTAGTTAGAGAAAATAATTCATCAGACCTGATTAAAAAAACCAGGGCGGGCCGTGGACCGGACACACCGTTGGAGAAAGTAATTTATCAGGTAAGCATAAATTCTGTTTTCTCCAACATAGGTGTGTCCGGTCCACGGCGTCATCCTTACTTGTGGGAACCAATACCAAAGCTTTAGGACACGGATGATGGGAGGGAGCAAATCAGGTCACCTAGATGGAAGGCACCACGGCTTGCAAAACCTTTCTCCCAAAAATAGCCTCAGAAGAAGCAAAAGTGTCAAATTTGTAAAATTTGGTAAAAGTGCGCAGTGAAGACCAAGTCGCTGCCTTACATATCTGATCAACAGAAGCCTCGTTCTTGAAGGCCCATGTGGAAGCCACAGCCCTAGTGGAGTGAGCTGTGATTCTTTCAGGAGGCTGCCGTCCGGCAGTCTCATAAGCCAATCGGATGATGCTTTTAAGCCAAAAAGAGAGAGAGGTAGAAGTTGCTTTTTGACCTCTCCTTTTACCAGAATAAACAACAAACAAAGAAGATGTTTGTCTGAAATCCTTTGTAGCCTCTAAATAGAATTTTAGAGCACGAACTACATCCAAATTGTGTAACAAACGTTCCTTCTTTGAAACTGGATTCGGACACAAAGAAGGCACAACTATCTCCTGGTTAATGTTTTTGTTAGAAACAACTTTCGGAAGAAAACCAGGTTTAGTACGCAAAACCACCTTATCTGCATGGAACACCAGATAAGGAGGAGAACACTGCAGAGCAGATAACTCTGAAACTCTTCTAGCAGAAGAAATTGCAACCAAAAACAAAACTTTCCAAGATAGTAACTTAATATCTACGGAATGTAAGGGTTCAAACGGAACCCCTTGAAGAACTGAAAGAACTAAATTGAGACTCCAAGGAGGAGTCAAAGGTTTGTAAACAGGCTTGATTCTAACCAGAGCCTGAACAAAAGCTTGAACATCTGGCACAGCCGCCAGTTTTTTGTGAAGTAAAACAGATAAAGCAGAAATCTGTCCCTTCAAAGAACTTGCAGATAATCCTTTCTCCAAACCCTCCTGTAGAAAGGATAGAATCTTAGGAATTTTTATCTTGTTCCATGGGAATCCTTTAGATTCACACCAACAAATATATTTTTTCCATATTTTATGGTAAATTTTCCTAGTTACAGGCTTTCTAGCCTGAACAAGAGTATCAATGACAGAATCTGAAAACCCACACTTTGATAAAATCAAGCGTTCAATCTCCAAGCAGTCAGTTGGAGTGAAGCCAGATTCGGATGTTCGAATGGACCTTGAACAAGAAGGTCCTGTCTCAAAGGTAGCTTCCATGGTGGAGCCGATGACATATTCACCAGGTCTGCATACCAAGTTCTGCGTGGCCACGCAGGAGCTATCAAGATCACCGAAGCCCTCTCCTGATTGATCCTGGCTACCAGCCTGGGAATGAGAGGGAACGGTGGGAATACATAAGCTAGGTTGAAGGTCCAAGGCGCTATCAGTGCATCTACTAGAGTCGCCCTGGGATCCCTGGATCTGGACCCGTAGCAAGGAACCTTGAAGTTCTGACGAGACGCCATCAGGTCCATGTCTGGAATGCCCCATAATTGAGTTATTTGGGCAAAGATTTCCGGATGGAGTTCCCACTCCCCCGGATGGAAAGTCTGACGACTCAGAAAATCCGCTTCCCAATTTTCCACTCCTGGGATGTGGATTGCAGACAAGTGGCAGGAGTGATTCTCCGCCCATTGAATTATTTTGGTCACTTCCTCCATCGCCAGGGAACTCCTTGTTCCCCCCTGATGGTTGATATATGCAACAGTCGTCATGTTGTCTGATTGAAACCTTATGAATTTGGCCTTTGCTAGTTGAGGCCAAGCTTTGAGAGCATTGAATATCGCTCGCAGTTCCAGAATGTTTATCGGGAGAAGAGTTTCTTCCCGAGACCATAGACCCTGAGCTTTCAGGGGTTCCCAGACCGCGCCCCAGCCCACCAGACTGGCGTCGGTCGTGACAATGACCCACTCTGGTCTGCGGAAGCTCATTCCCTGTGACAGGTTGTCCAGGTTCAGCCACCAACGGAGTGAATCTCTGGTTCTTTGATCTACTTGGATCGTCGGAGACAAGTCTGTATAATCCCCATTCCACTGTCTGAGCATGCACAGTTGTAATGGTCTTAGATGAATTCGTGCAAAAGGAACTATGTCCATTGCCGCAACCATCAAACCTATTACTTCCATGCACTGCGCTATGGAAGGAAGAAGAACAGAATGAAGTACTTGACAAGAGCTTAGAAGTTTTGATTTTCTGGCCTCTGTCAGAAAAAGCTTCATTTCTAAGGAGTCTATTATTGTTCCCAAGAAGGGAACTCTTGTTGACGGGGACAGAGAACTTTTTTCTATGTTCACTTTCCACCCGTGAGATCTGAGAAAGGCTAGGACAATGTCCGTATGAGCCTTTGCTTTTGACAGAGACGACGCTTGAATCAGTATGTCGTCCAAGTAAGGTACTACTGCAATGCCCCTTGGTCTTAGCACCGCTAGAAGGGACCCTAGTACCTTTGTGAAAATCCTTGGAGCAGTGGCTAATCCGAACGGAAGTGCCACAAACTGGTAATGCTTGTCCAGAAAGGCGAACCTTAGGAACCGATGATGTTCCTTGTGGATAGGAATATGTAGATACGCATCCTTTAAATCCACCGTGGTCATGAATTGACCTTCCTGGATGGTAGGAAGAATTGTTCGAATGGTTTCCATCTTGAACGATGGAACCCTGAGAAATTTGTTTAGAATCTTGAGATCTAAAATTGGTCTGAATGTTCCTTCTTTGTTGGGAACTATGAACAGATTGGAGTAAAACCCCATCCCTTGTTCTCCTAATGGAACAGGATGAATCACTCCCATTCTTAACAGGTCTTCTACACAATGTAAGAATGCCTGTCTTTTTATTTGGTTTGAAGACAATTGAGACCTGTGGAACCTCCCCCTTGGGGGTAGTTCCTTGAATTCCAGGAGATAACCTTGAGAAACTATTTCTAGCGCCCAAGGATCCTGAACATCTCTTGCCCAAGCCTGAGCAAAGAGAGAGAGTCTGCCCCCCACCAGATCCGGTCCCGGATCGGGGGCCAACACTTCATGCTGTTTTAGTAGCAGTGGCAGGTTTCTTGGCCTGCTTACCCTTGTTCCAGCCTTGCATCGGTCTCCAGGCTGGTTTGGTTTGAGAACTATTACCCTCTTGCTTAGAGGGTGTAGAATTTGAGGCTGGTCCGTTTCTGCGAAAGGGACGAAATTTGGCTTATTTTTAGCCTTAAAAGACCTATCCTGAGGAAGGGCGTGGCCCTTTCCCCCAGTGATGTCTGAAATAATCTCTTTCAAGTCAGGGCCAAACAGCGTTTTACCTTTGAAAGGGATGTTAAGCAATTTGTTCTTGGAGGACACATCCGCTGACCAAGACTTTAGCCAAAGCGCTCTGCGCGCCACAATAGCAAAACCTGAATTTTTCGCCGCTAATCTAGCTAATTGCAAAGTGGCGTCTAAGATAAAAGAGTTAGCCAATTTAAGTGCTTGAACTCTGTCCATAACCTCCTCATACGAAGAGTCTTTATTGAGCGACTTTTCTAGTTCTTCGAACCAGAAACACGCTGCTGTAGTGACAGGAACAATGCATGAAATTGGTTGTAGAAGGTAACCTTGCTGAACAAACATCTTTTTAAGCAAACCCTCTAATTTTTTATCCATAGGATCTTTGAAAGCACAACTATCTTCTATAGGGATAGTAGTGCGTTTGTTTAGAGTAGAAACCGCCCCCTCGACCTTGGGGACTGTCTGCCATAAGTCCTTTCTGGGGTCGACCATAGGAAATAATTTTTTAAATATAGGGGGAGGAACAAAAGGTATGCCGGGCCTTTCCCATTCCTTATTTACAATGTCCGCCACCCGCTTGGGTATAGGAAAAGCATCGGGGGGCACCGGGACCTCTAGGAACTTGTCCATCTTACATAACTTCTCTGGAATGACCAAATTGTCACAATCATCCAGAGTAGATAACACCTCCTTAAGCAGAGCGCGGAGATGTTCTAATTTAAATTTAAAAGTAATAACATCAGGTTCAGCTTGTTGAGAAATTTTTCCTGAATCTGAAATTTCTCCCTCAGACAAAACCTCCCTCCTGGCCCCTTCAGATTGGTGTGAGGGTATGTCAGAACCATTATCATCAGCGTCCTCATGCTCTTCAGTATCTAAAACAGAGCAATCGCGCTTTCTCTGATAAGTGGGCATTTTGGACAAAATGTTTTTAATAGAATTATCCATTACAGCCGTTAATTGTTGCATAGTAAGAAGGATTGGCGCACTAGATGTACTAGGGGCCTCTTGTGTGGGCAAGACTGGTGTAGACACAGAAGGGGATGATGCAGTACCATGCTTACTCCCCTCGCTTGAGGAATCATTTTGGGCAACATCATTATCAGTGGCATCATTGTCCCTACTTTGTTTGGACACTATGTCACATTCATCACATATATTTAAATGGGGAGGAACCTTGGCTTCCAAACATACAGAACATCGTCTATCTGATGGTTCAGACATGTTAACAGGCATAAACTTGATAACAAAGCACAAAAAACGTTTTAAAATAAAACCGTTACTGTCACTTTACATTTTAAACTGAACACACTTTATTACTGAATATGTGAAAAAGTATGAAGGAATTGTTCAAAATTCACCAAAATTTCACCACAGTGTCTTAAAGCCTTAAAAGTATTGCACACCAAATTTGAAAGCTTTAACTCTTAAAATAACGGAACCGGAGCCGTTTTTACATTTAACCCCTATACAGTCCCTGGTATCTGCTTTGCTGAGACCCAACCAAGCCCAGAGGGGAATACGATACCAAATGACGCCTTCAATAAGCTTTTTCAGTGGTTCTTAGCTCCTCACACATGCATCTGCATGGCTTGCTTTCCAAAAACAACTGCGCATTAGTGGCGCGAAAATGAGGCTCTGCCTATGACTAGAAAAGGCCCCCAGTGAAAAAGGTGTCCAATACAGTGCCTGCCGTTTTTTTAATACATCCCCAAGATTAAAAGAACTATTTATAGTTATAATCCACTAAATATACTTATAAAGTAATCGTTTTAGCCCAGAAAAATGTCTACCAGTCTTTAAAGCCCTTGTGAAGCCCTTTATTCTTATACTAAACTAAGAAAATGGCTTACCGGTTCCCATAGGGAAAATGACAGCTTCCAGCATTACCAAGTCTTGTTAGAAATGTGTCATACCTCAAGCAGCAAAAGTCTGCCCACTGTTTCCCCCAACTGAAGTTAATTCATCTCAACAGTCCTGTGTGGAAACAGCCATCGATTTTAGTAACGGTTGCTAAAATCATCTTCCTCTCACAAACAGAACTCTTCATCTTTTTCTGTTTCAGAGTAAATAGTACATACCAGCACTATTTTAAAATAACAAACTCTTGATTGAAGAATAAAAACTACATTTAAACACCAAAAAAACTCTTAGCCATCTCCGTGGAGATGTTGCCTGTGCAACGGCAAAGAGAATGACTGGGGTAGGAGCCTAGGAGGGATAATGTGACCAGCTTTGCTGGGCTCTTTGCCATTTCCTGTTGGGGAAGAGAATATCCCACAAGTAAGGATGACGCCGTGGACCGGACACACCTATGTTGGAGAAAAAGCCTCAGAAGAAGCAAAAGTATCAAATTTGGAAAATTTGGAAAAAGTGTGAAGGGACGACCAAGTCGCAGCCTTACAAATCTGTTCAACAGATGCATCGTTTTTTTTTCCCATGTGGAAGCCACAGCCCTAGTAGAATGAGCCGTAATTCTTTCAGGAGGCTGCTGTCCAGCAGTCTCATATGCCAGGTGGATGATACTCCTCAGCCAAAAAGAAAGAGAGGTAGCCGTAGCTTTCTGACCCCTACGCTTTCCAGAATAAACAATGAGTAATGAAGATGATTGACGGAAATCCTTGGTTGCCTGTAAGTAAAACTTTAAGGCACGGACAAATTATGCAACATACGCTCCTTCTTAGAAGAAGGGTTAGGACATAAGGAAGGAACAACAATTTTCTGATTAATATTCTTATTTGAAACAACCTTAGAAACAACCTTAGGAAGGAATCCAGCTTGGTACGTAACACCACCTTATTAGAATGAAAAATTAGATAAGGAGAATCACACTGTAGCGCTGAAAGCTCAGAAACTCTTCGAGCAGAAGATATAGCAACTAAAAACAGAACTTTCCAAGATAACAATTTGATATCCATGGAATGCATGGGTTCAAACGGAACCCCTTGAAGAACTCGAAGAACTAAATTCAAACTCCAGGGAGGAGTAATGGGTCTAAATTAGGGATGCACCGAAATTTCATTTTCGGTATCGGTTTCGGTCCAGAATTTTCATTTCGGTGCATCCCTAGTCTAAATACAGGCTTAATTCTAGATAGAGCCTGACAAAAAGACTGAACATCTGGCACATCTGCCAAACGTTTGTGAAACAGAATTGACAAAGCAGAAATTTGTCCCTTTAAGGAACTTGCTGATAACCCTTTCTCCAATCCTTCTTAGAGAAAAGACAGAATCCTAGGAATCCTAACTTTACTCCATGAGTAACCCTTGGATTCACACCAATAAAGATATTTATGCCATATCTTATGATAGATTTGATATAAGCCACAGTCGTGATGTTGTCCGACTGGAATCTGATGAATTTGGCCGAAGCCACCCGTTTGAAGCGCATTGAATATTGCTCTTAGTTCAAGAATATTGTTTGGAAGTAGAGACTCCAGCTGAGTCCAAACACCCTGAGCCTTCAGGGAGTTCCAGACTGCACCCCTGCCCAGAAGGCTGGCATCCGTTGTCACTATCACCCACGAGGGTCTGCGGAAACGAGTCCCTTGGGACAGATGATCCAACGACAACCACCAAAGAAGAGAGTCTCTGGTCTCTTGTTCCAGATTTATCTGAGGAGATAAATCCGCATAATCCCCATTCCACTGTCCGAGCATGCACAGCTGCAGCGGTCTGAGATGAAAGCGAGCAAACGGAATGATGTCCATTGTCGCTACCATTAATCCAATTACCTCCATACACTGAGCCACTGATGGCCGAGGAATGGACTGAAGTGCTCGGCAAGTATTTAGAATCTTTGATTTTCTGACCTCTGTCAGAAATAGTTTCATGGCTACCGAGTCTATCAGAGTTCCCAAGAAAGGAACCCTTGTCTGTGGAACAAGTGAACTCTTCTCTATGTTCACCTTCCAACCGTGAGTTCTCAGGAAAGACAACACTGTCCGCGTGAGATTTTGTCAGTTGATATGTTGACGCCTGAATCAGAATATCGTCCAGATAAGGCGCCACCGCTATGCCTCGCGGTCTGAGAACCGCCAAAAGAGACCCTAGAACCTTTGTGAAGATCCTGGGTGCTGTGGCCAACCCGAAGGGAAGAGCCACAAACTGATAATGTTTGTCCAGGAAGGCAAACCTTAGAAACTGATGATGATCCTTGTGGATAGGAATATGAAGGTAAGCATCCTTCAAGTCCACGGTAGTCATATATTGACCCTCCTGGATCATTGGTAAAATTGTTCGTATAGTCTCCATCTTGAACGATGGGACTCTGAGAAACTTGTTTAGACACTTAAGGTCTAAGATGGGTCTGAAAGTGCCCTCTTTTTTGGGAACCACAAATAGATTTGAGTAAAACCCCTGTCCTTGTTCCGATTTTGGAACTGGACAAATGACTCCCATGGTAACAAGGTCTTTTACACAGCGTAAGAACGCCTCTCTTTTTATCTGGTCTGCAGATAATCTTGAAAGATGAAACCTCCCTCTTGGGAGAAAATCCTTGAAATCCAATTGATAACCGTGGGTCACTATTTCTAGTGCCCAGGGGTCCTGAACATCTCTTGCCCAAGCCTGGGCAAAGAAAGAGAGTCTGCCCCCTACTAGATCTGGTCCCGGATCGGGGGCCACCCCTTCATGCTGTCTTTGTTGCAGCAGCGGGCTTCTTGGATTGTTTACCTTTATTCCAATTCTGGTTGGGTCTCCAGACTGACTTAGTTTGGGTAAAATTCCCTTCCTGCTTTGTGGAGGAAGAGGAAGCAGAAGTTCCTCCCTTAAAATTCCGAAAGGAACGAAAATTATTCTGTTTACCCCTCATCTTAACAGACTTATCCTGAGGTAGGGCATGGCCTTTACCTCCTGTAATGTCAAAAATGATTTCCTTCAATTCTGGCCCGAAAAGGGTCTTACCTTTAAAGGGAATAGCTAAAAGCTTAGTTTTTGATGACACATCAGCAGACCAAGATTTGAGCCACAACGCTCTACGCGCTAGAATAGCAAATCCTGCATTTTTCGCCGCTAATTTAGCAATTTGAAAAGCGGCATCAGTAATAAAAGAATTAGCTTAATTCTATCCAACATGTCATCTAACGGAGTCTCAACCTTCATGGACTGAAGATCCAAGAGTATGACACTGCTCTTGTAAAATAAGCCATAATCCTCTGAGTAGGCTTGTGTCCTGCTGTCTCATATGCCAAGCGGATGATACTCCTCAACTAAAAGATAAGGAAGTCGAAAACGCCTTCTGACCCTTATGCTTTCCAGACAGATAACCAAAAGAGAAAAAAAAAAATCTGTCTATTCCTATGTAGCCTGAAGATAGAACTTCAAGGTATGAATCCATATTAAGTAGTAAACTTTCCTTTGAGGAAGAAGGAATAGGACATAAGAAAGGAACCACAATTTCTTGATTGAAGTTGCGATTTGACACAACCTTAGGAGGGAATCCTAACTAGGTTCGTAAAACAGCCTTATTAGCGTGGAACACCAGATAAGGAGGTTCGCATTGCAAGGCCGCAATATCAGAGACTTCTGCATGCAGAAGCAATACTTAGATGGAAAGGAATCTTCCAAAATATCAACTCAATGTCAACTTCATGCATAGGTTCAAATGTAGCCCAATGCAAAACCTTAAGAACAAGATCTAAGTTCCAAGGAGGCACATCAGATCGACACATCGGCCTGATCGTAGTCAGAGCCCTAACAAAAAACTGTACATCCAGAAGCTCAGCAAGCCTCTTGTGCAGCAAAACAGACAGGGCCAAAACTGTCCCAACAAGGAACTAGCTAAGAGGCCCTTCTCCCGACGATCCTGGAGGAAGGAAAGAATCCTGGCAGACTTGAATAATGTGTGCCAGGACGAACCACTCCCTTCACAGAAGGAGGTCCTCCCCAGCTTAAGATAGATGAAGAGGAACCGGCTTACACGCTTGAAGGAGAGGACCAGAACCTCTCAGAACACCCTCTCTTGGCTAAGACTAAGCGTCATTCTCCATGCAGTCTGCCTCAGAGAATTAAGATTTGATAAAGCAATGGGGCCTTGTTCCAGCAGATCCCTGCGACTAGGTAACCTTCTTGGAAAGGAAGATGACATCCCCACTAAACCGTGAACCACAAATTTTGTTGTATTGTATTGAACCTCCAAGGCACCGCTAATGCATCCATTAGCCCCGCTGAGGATCCCTGAACCACGACCCATCTGTGCGTAACTAGGTAATGAGACGGGGCATCCTGAGATTTTCATCCGGCGTCCCCTACCAGTTCCAAGTATCCGAAAAACTCTCGGATGGAGACCTTATCCCCATATAAAGGAAATGTCTTTAGAGAACATCCATCCCGGTTGACCACTCCCAGAGAGTGGATCGCTGACAGCGAGCTGTAGTGGGCCTCCGCCCACTACCGAACCCGAGATACTACCCTCATCGCTAGGGAGTCTCTCGTTCCCCTCAGATGTAGATCTAAGCCACCGAGAGTAAAACTGACTAGAATCTATAAACTGGGACTAAGCCAGTAGGCTAAACCCTCAGAGCAAAAAGATTGCCTGCAGATCCATAAAGTTAATGGGGAAGGAAAACTCCTGATTCCACGGGTCCCATGCCCTCTTGGCACGCCCTCACAATCCTGACAGACTTGTGACCAAAGTCAAAATCGCCCCGGATGACTTAATAAAGATGTCCCTCAGGACCAGGAGATCTGGACAACGACACTAGAGAGCGATTCTCTCAACCAGTAGTCCAGGTAAATCTGTTAAGACAGATTCAGAACAGCGCCGCTCAACTGCTTCAGCATACACCAAGCCTCGGCTGCCTGGCAAAAGGAATGAAGTCCATGAAGGACCCCATGACAAATCATCACCACCAACACAGAGCTAGCGATGGCCTTAAGGAGGTCTGGAGGGCAGGACCTAATGAAGCTAATTCATAACTTCACAAGTCTGATAGAAATGTCTTCATATCTATGAAGACTAAAATAGCATCCAGGAATCCACCCAGGTGCATTACACCAGAGAACTCTGGTCTAGATATTCTTCCATCTATCAGACAAGACAATGGCAATTGAACCAGAATCGTCTGGACAAGGTAAGCTACCGCTATATCTGGATTCTTCAACTGCCAAAAGAATCCCTAGAGTCCTAAAAGCTCTAGAAGCAGTAGCGAGACCAAAACAGAGGAGAAATGTACTGGAAGTGCTAGTCCAGAAACGTCAACCCTAGGAACCGGAAATGTTCCCTGAGGAGGAATGAAAAGGTATGATATCCTTCCTCAATAGAGGTCATGCACTGCTCTTCCCGTCCCAAGGGTAGAGTGGACCTTATAGTCTCCCTCTGGAAGGAGGAGACATGATAAGTATGCTTAAGTACTTTAGGACCCAAATAGGACAGGAGTTTCCTCCCTCTATGGGACCACGAAAAAAAAAAAACTGTTTGAATAATATCTCAAACCTCCCTCTGCGATAGGCACCGGGACAATGACTCCAAAGGAGAACAAAACACGCACCTACCTGAAATGGCTTCCCTCTCTCTGTCTGAAAGACAGAGTCAAGAGGCGGAAACAATATTTCACCGGGTGGAAATAATGCGTATGGAGTAAACCTGAAACATTATAGCTCAAAACAAAACTATATCTGTGAAGATAATGAGTGTCAAGAAAACCACACTTATACGGTCTCAAAACAATAGCTATAAATACAATTTATGAAAAAAAAATGCAAAACAGCATTTTCTTAACTTTATCTATTCTCTCTTTCTTCTTCTCCTCCTTACCTTGGACACAAATGAGAAGTTACTTGTGTTTATTCTTATTGATGATAAGACTCTTATACAACCAATGTATATTGTCATATACCTAATTATAAATGAAGGTTTTTCTGTTCCTCTCCCCATGATGTTTTTATTGTTATCATGTAAAACCTACTGACTAAACTATGCAACTACTGGGGAGCTGCTTCTCCCACAATGTAACTTCAAAAATTCAAATAAAGTCAGTTTAAAAAAACAAAAAAAAACAAGAGGATGAAACTGCCCTGGGAGGCTGAGATTTGAAACCTAGCTATGACCTCTAGGACCCATGTATCCTGTACGTCTCTGAATCAAGTGTCAGAAAGAGCGCAAGTCTGTCCCCAACGCGATCCAAGATAGGACCTGGAACTGGCCCCTCCTGCCAACCTAGGTTTTGCGGGCCTCTGCTCTGCTTGGACTTATTCCATGACTGAGTCGGCTTCCAAAAACACTTGGATTGCTCAGGCTTAGCGGAGGTCTCTGACGCTGGGCTTTAACCGCACTAAAACAATAAGAGAAAGAAATTAGTCTCTCAGATTTGATCTCTCATCCAACGGTAAAACCATGAAATAGCTGAACCAAATTAAATCTTTCCCTCAGCAGAAGGAAAGATTAGATGCAGAAGTCACTTCTGTCAGAGCGATTCAATGTCTGAACAGAAAAAAACCTGAAGCACTAGCTTTGGGGCTAGTAATCTGGGAAAGTCACAGATAAAAGAATTATAAGCTCCAAGGCCTTAATTCTTTCTAGAAAAACATTGAGGGAACCATCACCTAGAAACGAGACAGAGATGCTTCGATAGGAAGTCTCCAGAAACTGCGACAACATAAGTCGTCATTACATAAATATCACTTGTGATGAAACATCTTCATAAAAATTGTTTCCACTTGTAACCAAGAGCTCTAAAAATAAACTATCCTTAAATGAAATAGTAAAACGATAGGCAAAGAAACAACCCCCCTATAGAGCCCGGAACCGGGAATATTTAAAATGAAATAGATGAAAAGGAAGAGGATCTCCATCCTTCCCCACCCATCTTAATCAAATTCGCTATCTGATTCACGGGTCTGAGATTCGACTGGCAGATCAGTACTAGGAATCTCTAATATCGCCAAAACTTCTCTTAGAAGCAAGCCCAGGCGTGCTACTCTAAATCTAAAAGCAAAATCTTCCTCTGCCGGAGGAATAGAAGCAGCAGGCTCAGATCCAGAAGGTCCGTACTCTGAAGCCTCAGAGAGAACTGGATCCTCAGATGACGGATCGGATACAACCGTCAATTTACATGATACTCCCTGCATGGATTAACCTTTCGTTTACGTGTAGCAGTACGAGGCAAAGCGGCCATGGCCGCAGACATCGCCATGCGGAACTGCGCAGTAAAGTCAGGTGGAAAAAGGCCCCCTCCAGGTGGAGGATTAGTGGTGCAAGGGCAAGCTGCATGTGTAGGATCAGCAAATTGTAGGGGGGACACCTCACGGGACGAAGAGTCCTCAGAGACAGAAGTCTCAGCGGCATCGAACATCTCAACATTGGTTGATAAAAAAACACCTTCTTGCGGCATATGGAACATAATTGAGAGGGCTGGACTACCCGGGCCTCCTCACAAAATACACAGGTATTGAATTCTGTCTTAGAGGGATCACCCTCTAAAAAATCAGAACCCTCCATAACTAGGTAACCTTATTTAATTCAATAGAAAAACAACTGGCATCTATACCCCCAATGGCTGGGGCACTCACCACCTCCTATGACCGAGACAGTATAGAGAAACTCGCTCCTCTCCGTAGTCACTCGGTCAGGAATAGGAAATGGAAATCGTGACCACTCCCGGTCACACGGTGAGCAATGCAGGACCGCCCCTGCTAAAGGAAAAGTGTGCCAAGCTTAATAATACTGCGCAGCTCTCAAAGTAAAAGAGCAACCTGTACGTTCCATATCAGCCTATGAGCCCAAAACATCTCACACATAAAAGCAACATAAATCACATAAACATATATGATTAACACCCCACTGTTCAACAATCCCCCTCAGGAGATATTAACCCTTGATTCCATAAAAATAAAGGAGTAACCTTTGACCCTGTCTTCTAGCGTTAACATATGTGTAAAAATGAAACAATCTTACTGGAATCTATGCCGTGGAACAGAAACACGGTCCTTCAAGTATGACAGACTGTAGCATTGCTTCTGACATGGAATTGAGAGATGAAAAGCAGGTAGCGAAACTCGTCAACGCTGATTGCTTAGGAGCTGATAATATGAGTCTGGATGGATTCGCATAAAGACTTTCTCTGCATCTACAGACTCTAACTTGCATAAATGCTCTGAGAGGCTGACAAGACTACTTAAAACTCCAGTCCCATATCAAAGGGTAGATACCCTTCCTAAGGAACTACTCCGAAATCTTCTGACACTTCTCTGCCAACCTCCTGTGACGAAAGGCAAAGAATGACTGGAGGATGAGGGAAGTGGGGGAGGTATTTAAGCCTTTGGCTGGGGTGTCTTTGCCTCCTCCTGGTAAGCCAGGTTCAGTATTTCCCCCAAGTAAGGAATGCAGCTGTTGACTCTCCCTGTATTAAGAAGGAATAGGGACAAAATAAATAATAAAAAGTATGTAGAAAAGTCGTTTTACTGCAAATGATTAAACATTTTATGTTGAATGTCCCTTTAATAAGTCCTAACACAGCCTTTCCAAATGTTACAGGAAATGTTGCCTTCTGTGATTACTACAAATGTTTACCACTAACAGCAGTTTAAAGCATTAATATAGTTGCTGAAGCATAAAAGGTTGGCCCAGTACAGAATGTAATGATAAATGAAGAGAGGGAAACAAAGTGACTGGGAAAAAACTTATCAAATTAACTTTTAGTATACACATCTAACTATTCGGGTGCCATGTTTTCCTAGACAGTTATGAGTCACACATGCTTCAGGGAGTGTAGGGAGGAAAACATGGCTGATGCAGCAACCCTATCTAACATTATAACAGATAATTTAATAACTATACTTTGAATGTGGAATACTGGAAACACTCGGTAATTAGAAATACTAAAAAAAAAAAAAAAGCATTTCAAAACTACAAGGGGGTGGGGGCAAAATGGAATATAAAAGAGCTTACGATAAATTCTGTACAACTATAAATCAAAGAATCATACTCACGGTGTTAAGCGCATGTTTTCGTTTCTTAGCAGCAGGAATTGGTGAATCAAAATCACAGTCACTGCTTGCGGCCTTTAAAAATAAATTGAAAGTAAATTAACAGTAAGCAAATAGTAGCACACAAATGAAAATAACTTGTTTATTATGCATACAATCTGTTTTAGTGATTTATTTTTTTACCACTGACCTTCGGAGATATCAGTACATTGCTCTTTGTTGATTTTCTTTTCCTGCGGAAAACAATTTCATCTTCACTGTCATTGCTGCTTCCTGCTGAGAAGTGGCATATAAGGTAGACAAAATAATGAGACTAAATAAAAAGGAAAATCGGTCCTCGAGTATTTTACAATGAAATACGCAAAATTAAAAATGATCAATTGCTAAATCACAAAATTAAGTTCTAAACACAAATTTTATTCCTGGACTTTAATATGTGTTATCAAAAAAGCCATAAAAGCATAGAAAATAATTAAAATAAATATCAGGACAAACAAACAAAAAAAAGCTAAGTTTTCTGTAAAGCTGAAAAAAAGTATATTTGCCTGGTACTTGCTATTGCAGTTTTTATGCTCATTGTTCTTTACTGTCGGCTTTGCTCAAGTAGTAGTTCTTTTAAGTATTAAAGTACTTAATGGATATAATCAATTCTACATAAACGTTAATCCTGCAATACATTTAGTACGTTTAAAATGTTTTGTTATATTCTCTCAGAGTCTTTCATGTCATCCTATTCATAACATTTCAGGGTAATCATACATATAGGGACACAGAGTATGAATTATTCAGGCTTTTATAGAACATCAGTTAGTGTTTGATAAAAAGTTATGTTAATTGGAACATAATCATCACAGGGCATTGATTACGTAGCTAAGAGTCTACATAATACACAAGATATATTTGCAAAGCATCAACTCACACAGGATTAAAACTGCTCTTCAAACTAGTTAAAAAGGACAATGTAGTCAAAATTCTGAACAGGCACTGCAGTTTACTGATTATACAACTGAGCCAGCTCAGTTATGTGGACAAATGTATTTTGGAAAACAAATTAGATTTATATATACCAATAAATCAATTACTTCACATACAAAGCAGTGACATATTAAGATATAGGGCTAGATTACAAGTAGAGCGCAAATTTATTGCACGCCCGTAAATAGGCAAATTCGCCCGCTTACGAATGTGTGATAAATAACGAGCCATTACACGTGGCTGGTTATTGCTACCACAAGCTCACAGTAGCAGTTAGCGCTCAGAAAATTAGGGACACTGAACCCAAATTTTTTCTTTCGTGATTCAGATAGAGCATGCAATTTTAAGCAACTTTCTAATTTACTCCTATTATGAAATTTTCTTCATTCTCTTGGTACATTTATTTGAAAAGCAAATATGTGAGTTTAGATGCCGGCCCATTTTTGGTGAACAACCTGAGTTGTTCTGGCTGATTGGTGGATAAATTCACCCACCAATAAACAAGTGCTGTCCAGGGTACTGAACAAAAAATTGGCTGACTCCTTAGCTTAGATGCCTTCTTTTTCAAATAAAGATAGCAAGAGAACGAAGAAAAATTGATAATAGGAGTAAATTAGAAAGTTGCTTAATATTGCATGCTCTATCTGAATCACGAAAGAAAACATTTGGGTTCAGTGTCCCTTTAAAGGGATAGTCAAGTCCAAAAAAACCTTTCATGATTTAAATAGGGAATGTAATTTTAAGCAACTTTCCAATTTACTTTTATCACCAATTTTGCTTTGTTCTTTTGGTATTCTTAGTTGAAAGCTCATTCTAGGAGGTTCATATGCTAATTTCCTAGATTTTGAAGACTGCCTCTAATATGAATGCATTTTCACCACTAGAGGGCATTAGTTCATGTGTTTTATATAGATAACATTGAGCTCATGCACGTGAAGTTACCCTGGAGTAAGCACTGATTGGCTAACATGCAAGTCTGTCAAAAGAACTGAAATAAGGGGGCAGTTTGCAGAGGCTTAGATACATGGTAATCACAGAGATAAAAAGTGTATTTCTATAACAGTGTTGGTTATGCAAAACTGGGGAATGGGTAATAAAAGGATTATCTTTCTTTTTAAACAACAGAAATTCTGGTGTTGACTGTCCCTTTAACCAGAGATCAGATCTCTGGTTAATTTTCCAAAAGTGCCCCAATTGGTCACAAATTTATGATTTTTTTTTAAAATAAATGAACAAAAGCAGTTTTTAGGGGTTAAAAGTTGCGGGTGTGGGGTGTTAGAAAAAAAAAAAAAGCACTGCAAAGTGCCTTTACATTGTGATCTATAGGGAACTGTGTGCTCCCTGTACATATATATGTATATGCTTATATACATATACATTTATGTGTTAATGTGTGTATATACACAATTTGTATATATGCATATATATTTAAAATTAGCTGCCCTTCATTGTGCGACTTACCCCCTTCGCTGCACTAGGTTCTCAGCCGTGTCTCACAGCATGAGAACGAGGCTCCCATTGGAGCCTATGTAAGCGCGCTCTCGTGAGATCAAAGCTTCCGTGCAATGGGAATCCGAGGTTGCGTTCTCATTGCGGCTAACTTGTGATACCAGCGCACATTTGCGTGAGCTGGTATTACTAAGTGGAGCGCAAATATCGATTTCCGAAAAGCGATATTTTGCGTTCCACTTGTATTCTTGCCCATAGTGGGGTATTAAGCCTTCTTAGGGAAGGAAAAAATAATGCCAGATGTCTTTGAGATACCTCCTCTTACCTATACACAACCTCCCCTTTATGATAACATTAATACATAAAGGTAGATAAATTAAAAAGAGCATTATACCCCGACCTAAACATTGGAAGTAACCACCAGAGAGAGTAAAATGAAACCGCTTGGACTTCACAAACTAGGATTAAAATAATTTATTATTTCCCATTTTTTAGCAAAAATAGTGCCCCACTAACAACCCTTGCATCTTCAAAGAGATGTGGACTATGTCATCCAAGCTCTACTTTAACATAATGTTCATGTTTGTATTGCATAATTTTGTTTTTAAAGAAGAGAAATATGTTTTGTTTAGTTAAAAATGTCCTACTACAGAATAGACTCCAAAGCTTGTATGCCACATCATATTCGTAGTACATTTTGTGAACACATGATGCTGCTAATTTCAAATCTGATAGAAGTTTTTCCCAATATCTGGCAAAAATAGTGCCCCACTAACAACTTTTGCACTTTCAAAAATATGTGGACTATATCATCCAAACTCTACTTAACCAATAATGTCCATGTTTGTATTGTATAATTTTGGTTAAATTTTAGTTCTAGTCCCCAAGGCAGAACACTGTGCAATCTGTGTTCTTATCGCAGAAACTGAAGGATCTCTGCAAAAAAATTTTTTGCCTGCACTTTTAATTTGCAGGTGTCACTGTTCCGTTCTATCACAATGGAAATATTTGCTATGTTCCTCTCTTTTCAATTTCCTCTCACTTCCTGATCTCCAGTGCGGTACAGGGAACAGCACATTGCAGAAAAGGTAAATCAGGGATTAACAAATTTATTCTAGGAGTGTAGGAGCCAACCAAAATACTTAGACAGATTTTTTTGTGTGTATGTTCTGTGTGTGTATGTATATGTGGTGTGTGTGTGTGTATATATATGGTGTGTACTTGTGTATATGGTGTGTGTGTGTGTGTATGTGGTGTATGTGTATATGTGGTGTGTGTGTATATGTGGTGTGTGTATATATGTGTTGTGTGTGTGTGTGCATATGTGGTGTGTGTATACGTGGTGTATGTGTGTATATGTGGTGTGTGTGTATATATGTGGTGTGTGTGTGTGTGTATATGTGGGGTGTGTGTATATGGTGTATATAGTGTGTGTGTATATGGTGTATATGGTGTGTGTGTTTAGATGTGGTGTGTTTATATGTGGTGTGTGTGTATATGTGGTGTGTGTGTGTGTGTATATGTGGTGTGTGTGTATATGGTGTATATAGTGTGTGTGTATATTGTGTATATGGTGTGTGTGTGTGTGTATGATGTGTGTGTGTGAGTGTGTATATGGTGTGTGTGTGTATGGTTGGTGTGTGTGTGTATATGGTGTGTGTATGTATGGTGTGTGTGTGTATATATGTGGTGTGTACTTGTGTATATGTGGTGTGTGTGTGTGTGTATGTGGTGTATGTGTATATGTGGTATGTGTGTATATGTGGCGTGTGTGTATATGTGGTGTGTGTATATATGTGGTGTGTGTGTGTGCATATGTGGTGTGTGTATACGTGGTGTATGTGTGTATATGTGGTGTGTGTGTATATATGTGGGGTGTGTGTGTGTGTATATGTGGTGTGTGTGTATATGGTGTATATAGTGTGTGTGTATATGGTGTATATGGTGTGTGTGTTTAGATGTGGTGTGTTTATATGTGGTGTGTGTGTATCACACCAGAAGGCGCAAAGGAACTCTCATATAGCAAAGCCTCTAAACCGTGATAATGCATTCACGGGCCATAAAAAGAGCACCAGTCTCACAGACAAACAAACAGGGCCGCTGCAGATCCTCATGTGAAGTCTCACAGACGCCCACTCCAGAGAGAATCGAGCCATCCTCGAAAAAGAGAGACATGGCCGAAAATAAGAAGGTTACACAATTTAAGAAAACTGCCACAGCGGGATTCAAAACTCCAAGCCTACAGCTTACTAAACCGGAAACTAATCCTTGAGGCCACGAAGTCCAGTGGACCTCAGATGAGAACTCGATCTGCTTTCCTCAGATCCACAGTTGACAACCACTGGATAGACATAACAAGCAGACAATTTTTTACGGAGTTTCCTTCCCGATAGAGCACGCTCAGAGAATGAATTGCCACCAAGAGCCATGGTGGCCTCTGGCCATCACCAATTCGAGACCCTCCCGTCTACACAGGAGGGACACACTAAGTCATAAATAATTCACTCACCAAGAGGTCCCTACTGGTATGAAGCCAGCAAACCAGACCTCAGAGCAAAATGCTCGACTGGAAAGAGAAACTCTCAAGATAATTGGAAGAAAGATTCTGAGCCACAAACTCCAGAAACCACTCTCACCCTGCTGACGGGGAAGAGACCAAGACACTGCCCCGGTAAACTAGGATAAAAAATCCCCCAACACCGCGAGATCAGAAGTAAGCACACAGTAAACTGTGTATATAATGTATGAGCAGTCATGAAAAATAGGTCATTATTTTATGGCACCATAACTTAGCAGATAGTAAGTTAAAAAGTAGCTACTAAGATAAGCTAAAAAAAACTTGATTAAAGGAATATGAAACAAAAACAAAATATTTTGTGTTTCAACAGAGCATACCGTTTAAAAAAATAAATAAATACAATTCAATTCTATGATCAAATTTGCATAGTTCCCATGATATCTAAGAGATATCTAGGTAGGCATCTGGCGCACTACATGGCAGAAAATAGTGCTGCCATCTAGTGCTCTTGCAAATGGATAATATTCTTGCAAAACTGCTACCATATAGTTCTCCAGAAATGGGCCGGCAGCTCCTAAGCATATGCCACTGCTTTTCAACAAAAGATTCCAAGAGAATGAAGAAAAAAACTAAATTTATGCTTACCTAGTAAATGTATTTCTTTCTTGACACGGTGAGACCACGGATCATCTAATTACTATTGGGAATATCACTCCTGCCCATCAGGAGGCGGCAAACAGCACCACAGCAAAGTTGTTAAATATCACCTCCCTTCCCTCCAACCCCAGTCATTCGACCAAAGTAAAAGGAGAGAAAGGAAGCAACAAGTTGCAGAAGTGCCTGAGGTTTATAACATGACAATAAAACCTGTCTTAGAAAAACAGGGCGGGCCGTGGACTCACCGTGTCAAGAAAAAAAAAAAATTATCAGGTAAGCATAAATTTTGTTTTCTTTCTAATGACACGGTGAGTCCACGGATCATCTAATTACTATTGACAATCAATACCCAAGCTAGAGGACACAGATGATAAGAGAGGGACAAGACAGGGAACCTAAACAGAAGGCACCACTGCTTGAAGAACCTTTCTCCCAAAAGAAGCCTCAGCCGGGCAAAAGTATCAAATTTATAGAATTTTGAAAAAGTATGAAGAGAGGACCAAGTTGCAGCCTTGCAAATCTGTTCCACAGAAGCTTCATTTTTGAATGCCCAGGAAGAGGAAACAGCCCTCATAGAATGAGCCGTGACCCTCTCAGGAGGCTGCTGTCCAGCAGTTTCATAGGCCAAGCGAATGATACTCTTCAACTACAAAGAAAGAGAAGTAGCCATAGCTTTCTGCCCCTTACGTTTCCCAGAGAAAACCACACACAGAGCAGAAGACTAACGAAAATCCTTAGTCACCTGTAATTAGAACTTTAACGCACGCACCATGTCTAGGTTGTGCAGCAAACGCTCCTTATGAGAAGATGGGTTAGGACATAAAGAAGGAACAACAATCTCCTGATTAATGTTCCTATCCGAAACCACCTTAGGGAGAAACCCTAACTTAGTACGCAAAACAACCTTATCTGAATGAAAAATAAGGTAAGGAGACTCATACTGCAATGCCAAGAGCTCAGAAACTCTACGAGCAGAAGAAATAGCCACAAGAAACAAAACCTTCCAAGATAACAATTTAATATCTAAGGAATGCACAGGCTCAAACGGAGCCTGCTGAAGAACATTAAGAACAAGGTTAAGACTCCATGGAGGAGTAACAGGTTTAAACACAGGCCTGATTCTGACCAAGGCCCGACAGAGCGATTGCACGTCTGGTACATCCGCCAGACGTTTATGTAACAAAATAGACAAGACAGATATTTGACCTTTCAAAGAATTTGCCGATAAACCCGTCTCCAAACCCTCTTGGAGAAAAGACAAAATTCTAGGAATCCGAACTCTACTCCAAGAGTAGCCTCTGGATTCACACCAATGCAGATATTTACGCCATGTCTTGTAGTAAATCTTCCTGGTAACAGACTTACAAGCCTGAATCATGGTCTCAATGACCGACTTAGAAAAACCACGCTTAGATAAAATTAAGCGTTCAATCTCCAAGCAGTCAGCTTCAGAGAAACTAGATTTGGGTGAAGGAAGGGCCCTTGAAGTAGAAGGTCCTTCCTCAGTGGAAGTCTCCAAGGAGGGAGAGATGACATCTCCACTAGGTCTGCATACCTGATCCTGCAAGGCCACGCCGATGCAATGAGGATCACCAACGCCCTATCCTGTTTGATTCGAGCAATGACCCGAGGAAGGAGAGCGAATGGAGGAAAAAGGTATGCGGGACTGAAATTCCAAGGGACCGCCAGAGCATCTATCAGCACAGCCTGAGGATCCCTCGACCTTGACCCGTACATTGGGAGCTTGGCATTCTGACGCGATGCCATGAGATCCAGTTCCGGCTGTCCCCATTTGAGAATTGTCAGTATATGGCCGGGTTATAACACAATACAGTGGGACCTCGGTTTACGAATTTAATTCGTTCTCCGGGACGTTTCGTATTGCGAAAAATTCGTAAACCGAAACACGGTTTCCCATAGGAATGCATTGAAAACCAATTAATGCGTTCCGGAGGTGAGAGAAAAAGTCAAATAAAGTCTACAAAACCTGCTGCAAAAGGCTCCAATGGCTCCAAAATCTGCTGCAAATAGCTCCAATGGCTCCAAAAGGCTCCACAACTTGCTGCAAATGGCTCCAAAGGGCTCAACAACTTGCTGCAAATGGCTCCAAAAGGCTCAACAACTTGCTGCAAATGGCTCCAAAACCTCTCCAACTGCTACCCACACTTCAGTATGCAGGGGCAAACCGGGACACTTGTTTCGTATTGCGAAAAAAATTCGTAAACCGAGGGCAAACCGGTACATTTGTTTCGTATTGCGAAAAAAATTCGTAAACCGAGACAATTTTTTTCAAGATTTTGAATTCGTAAACCGAAATTTCGTATACCGGGTCGTTCTTAAACCGAGGTCCCACTGTATATTTAATAATTATTCTTTTAACTATATATACCCAATAAAATATGCATATACTTGAAACCATAAAATTAATATAAATTCCTGAATTCTTTTATTATTAGTTAATATCTATAAACACATTGAAATATATTTGTAGGAACAAGAATATGAATCAATACTATACACGTATATGAATTATTAAAATATGCTATACTCTTTACAAAGCAATCCACAATAGAATTTAATTCAGTTAACACGAGATTCCAAGGTATTTAGCTGCTGACATTCAAGCAATACACTCAGCTATTTAACCACAATTTATTCTAACGCAATTCTAATTTAAAACCTCAATATAGTATCTATTATCTATGCAAAAACCAATTGTCCTTTGCTAATTTATCTAAATTGAAATAAATCCTTAGTTATTTACAATTAATACAAATTCCAAGACACATATATATATATTTGCCAGATAAACAACTTAGCATTTAGGATTTGTTTAACAATACACAGGCTATGAAATACTAGCTTTAAAATACTGAGTGTTCCTTTAAATCTATTAACTACAATTTGACTATGATCTTACCAATAACCTTTGTTTAAAATATTAAAAAGTAGAACAATTATACATCACCAATTTGAGTCAATTTTTAGTTCAGTCTTTTCCAAATATCTTTAGATCTCCTCATTTGAAGGAAAGTTCTTTTGCATAGATCAAGATTAGTTTTAGCTCCTTGCTTAAATGACTGTGTTCCCAAGTATGGCCGCCAGTTATCAATCACCAGTCTAAGCAAGTCACACAAAAAACTGTCCTTTATCTTACATTTTCTTTCCTGTTATATAATCATTGGAAATCTTGTTCTGTTACGCCCACGGTATCTTGTCCCTTCTTATTGGATACTTTGGGGAACGCTCCCTCATTGGCTCTGTATGTGTGTCCTAATAGGAAATTTATTTGGCTGTCATACCATTCCAATCCCCTAGGGGGCAGCAGACAACCAACAAACATCTCACCATCCAACATTTTTAACAATTTAATTATTCTTATAAAGTGATTATTCATCAGATCATAATACATCAATCACATACAACCTTAATTATAGATGGGATAGTATCAAATCATTTTCCTGATTATCCCGATACCAAATACATTATGTTTTCAACATTATATTATATTAAAGTAATTATACTGTTAATTATTCCAAAATTATAGCATTTATACATCTGTTATATTTTAAGAGATGTGTTTAAACTTTCAGAAACATTTAATGTATAATCATATGACATGACTCAGATCATCCCATGCAGGCAATCCTGTATTTAGTATCTTTTAGCCCCAACTGAAAGATAGAAAAACCATGTAATATACTTCAACAATGGGATTATCACAATTGCCATTTAATCTATTACAAAATTTTAATCTATCTCCCATAAATACATTCAATACAGTCTGAGGTATACATTTAATATGTTATCAGTTGTATTTTCAGTAAATTTCAAAGTTACATTGTAACATGTGCTTTTGCTGTTTTGTTGGTCAACACAGATGTTGTTTCAATACACAGCAGTTATAATTAGTATTTGCATTTCATTAAGTTCCAAAGAAGAAATCCAGCCATTTCTCAGACATTATGTCTTTGCTGGTCAAACTTTCATTGCTTCACTTACACAGCATGGGGTCATTTTACAAGTGGTTGTCAAAAAGCCACAATTCTCTGAAAATGCCTGCATCTTCAAACACTCTGATAGACAGATCGGCTCCTCACCTTGGTCAGGAAAGCCATATATGGGCATGTATCCTAATCTAGGCACCATACATTATGTTTGCTGCCCCCTGCAAGGCTGTGAGCTTCAAAAGCTATGCTATCTTTTAATTAAGATAAATGTGTCTTCACCCAGCCAAAACCATTTGGTAGGGGTTTGAGATTTACAGTGGAATAGAACTGTTGTATCCAAGATTTATGCGACACAAAATATAGATGGTTTCAGAGTAGAAATAGGGGTCAGCGATCATCTGATAGGGATTTTAAATTCACACCTCAGTGGGACATCTTTTGGAAACAGTCCTTTGTTTTCAGATGTGGAATACATAGAATATACAGATGATTATCTTTGAGACAACCTGTCTTTTCTTTGAAATGGTTGTTTAAGTTAAGTAGACCAAATGTTTCATTGTCCACACTTGGACGCATTGTAACTTTGCATACTGAATGGGGAGGATTGCATTTTGTTCAGTAAAAGCATTTAATGTTTTATGAATGAATGAATCATTTGGTGCTGATAGTCAAATATGTAATAATATATATATTAATCTTCACATATACCTTGACAGAATCAAGCTGGAAAACACTTCCAGGTGGAGTTCCCACTCCCCCGGGTGAAAGGTTTGTCTGCTCAGAAAATCTGCTTCCCAATTGTCTACTCCTGGAATGTGGATCACAGATAGACAGCAGTTGTGGGTCTCCGCCCACAGAATAATCTTAGCTACCTCTGTCATGGCCAAGGAACTCCAAGTTCCTCCCTGATGGTTGATGTAAGCCACTGAAGTTATATTGTCCGATTGGAACCTGATAAACCGGGCCGAAGCTAACTGAGGCCAGGCCAGAAGAGCATTGAAGATTGCCCTAAGCTCCAGAATGTTTATGGGGAGAACATACTTCTCCCGAGTCCAGGTCCCTGAGCCTTTAGAGAGTCCAAGACTGCTCCCCATCCCAGCAGGCTGGTGTCCGGTGTCACAATCACCCAGGTGGGTCTGCGAAAGCAGGTTCCCTGGGAGAGATGATCCTGAGACAACCACCAAAGAAGAGAATCTCTTGAAGCCTGATCTAGATGTAATCGCTGAGACAGATCCGCATAATCCCCGTTCCACTGCCTGAGCATGCATAACTGCAGAGGTCTGAGGTGGAAACGGGCAAACGGAATGATGTCCATGGCAGCTACTATCAGACCGATCACCTCCATACATTGAGCCACTGATGGCCGAGGAGAGGACTGAAGCGCCACACAAGAATCGAAGATCTTTGATTTTCTGACCTCTGTCAGAAATATTTTCATCGATAGGGAATCTATTATGGTTCCCAAGAACACTACCCTTGTAGCTGGAATTAAAGAACTCTTTCCCACATTCACCTTCCATCCGTGAGAGCGCAGGAAGCATAACAACATCTCTGTGTGGGAGTTCGCTTGTTGAAAGGATGGCGCCTGAACCAAAATGTCGTCCAGATAAGGCGCCACGGCAATGCCCCACAACCAGAGCACCGCCAATAGGGATCCCAGAACTTTTGAAAAAATTCTGGGAGCTGTGGCAAGACCGAATGGAAGAGCCACAAACTGGAAGTGTTTGTCTAGAAATGTGAACCTCAGAAACATGTGATGATCCCTGTGGATGGGAACATACAGGTACGTGTCCTTTAGATATACGGTGGTCATAAATTGACCCTCTTGAACCAATGGAAGAATAGAACAAATAGTTTCCATCTTGAAGGACGGTACTCTGAGGAACTTGTTTAGACTTTTGAAACCTAGAATTGGTCTGAATGGTCCCTCTTTTTTGGGAACCACAAACAGATTGGAGTAAAATCCCAGACTCTGTTCCTGCATTGGAACAGGAACTATCAATCCCAGGTCGGAAAGGTCTTGAACACAGTGTAAGAACACCTCTCTTTTTATCTGGTCTACACATAATCTTGAGAGCAGAAACCTGCCCCTTGGAGGAAAGGTCTTGAACTATAGTTTGTATCCCTGGGACACGATCTCCACCGCCCAGGGATCCTGAACATCCCGAACCCAAGCGTGTGCGAAGAAGGAAAGTCTGCCCCTACAAGATCCGGTTCCGGATCGGGGGAAGACCCTTCATGCTGACTTTGAGTCATTAGCGGGTTTCTTAGATTGCTTTCCCTTGTTCCATGACTGGTTGGACCTCCAGGAAGGCTTGGACTGTTATGGCTTTGTAGAGGGAGAGGAAGGCTTACCCTTGAAGTTTCGAAAGGAACGAAAATTACTCTGACGTCCCTTCTGCTTATTCCTCTTATCCTGAGGGAGGAAATGACCCTTTCCTCCCGTAATGTCGGAAATAATTTCAGCCAAACACGGCCCAAACAAAGTCTTACCCTTGTAGGGAATCACCAAAAGCTTAGACTTAGATGACACATCCGCAGACCAGGACTTCAACCATAAGGCTCTGCGGGCCAGTACGGCAAACCCAGATATTTTTGCTCCCAGCTTAATAACCTGTAGGGAAGCATCCGTAATAAAAGGATTGGCCAATTTAAGGGCCTTGATCCTATCTTGGATCTCATCAAGGGGAGTGTCTGTCTGAATAGAATCAGACAACGCATCAAACCAGTATGCTGCTGCACTAGTGATGGTAGCAATACACACTGCAGGTTGCCATTGTAAACCAGTGTGAACATACATCTTTTTGAGCAAACCCTCCAACTTCTTATCTATAGGATCCTTAAAGGAACAACTATCCTCTATGGGAATAGCGGTCCTTTTAGCTAAAGTGGAAATTGCTCCTTCCACCTTGGGGACCATCTGTCAAGACTCCTTGATAGAGTCAGCAATAGGAAACATCTTTTTAAAAATAGGGGATGGAGAAAAAGGAATACCCGGTCTCTCCCATTCCTTAATAATCTCTGTAGCCCGATCTGGTACAGGGAAAACCTCCACCATGGAAGGTACATCAAAATACTTGTTAAGCTTGCTAGACTTCTTAGGATTGACTACGACAGTAGTGTCGGAGTCGTCCAAGGTAGCCAAAACCTCCTTAAGTAACAAACGGAGGTGTTCTAGCTTAATCCTGAAGGATACAACTTCAGTATCAGAAGAAGGAATTACACTGTCTGAGTCTGAGATTTCGCCCTCAGATGCTACCGAAGTATCTTCCTCCTCAGATTTCTGGGAGGGAACATTCGAAATAGCCACAACTGTGTCAGAAACCTTACTCACTGATTCTTTACATTTCTTCTTGCGCTTTCCCTGCAGCATGGGAAAAGCAGACAACGCATCAGATACCGCAGAGGACATGAGGGAAGCGATGTCTTGCAATGTAACTACAGGCGGAGTATGAGAGGAAGCGCAGGGCACTGCATGTGTGGACAATAAAATTTGGGGCACTTGAGGAGAAATCTGCGGCATAGCTTGAACATTGTCAGAAGACTCATGAACAGCATCCGCCTTAGACAATGTTGGCTCAGAAAAAAAATCTATCCCTGTAATTTAAAGTTCTCTCAATACATGAGGAACAGAAAGGCATTGGTGGTTCCACTTTAACATCAAAACATAAATAACATGTAACATTTTGCAGGGCCTCTTGGTCCATCTTTATTCACAAATGAACAGATTAGAATTAAATAAAATTATATTTTAATTGGAAATTACCACACAAAAAAAATCATTACTGTCTCTTTAAATTTTAAAACCAAACTGCTTTATTTTTCTGCAAGAAAATCAGTAAACTGTCACAAAAACATTCCGGACAACATCTACACCTCAGCTTAGCTGAGGTGCTTACCTGCCTAACTAACACCGGAGTGAATATTCTGCTAGATAAATCCGGACTTAACTTCTATATGCTGTAAAATGCAGTCCAGCAACCGTCACACTGCTAACAAACTGCAACAAAGCTATCTCCCTTCCGGAACACTGGAAGTGAAGGAGGAAAAGGCACGCAACAGAAACTTGCCACCTCGGCTAATCCCGCCCTCCTGGTCGGTTAAATGTTATTCTAAAGTAAAGCCGCCGGGAGTAAGTAAAAAACACCACATATTGAGCCTAAGTCTCCTCGTCCCCAGTGCCTGCCATTACTGCCGATATTAACATTATCCCCTAAACAATAGGAGAATGTCTCTTGTCCCATCAACTGATATTAAAGTACCATATTTTCCTGCATATGTTCCCAGAAAAATAAAGTCAGCACTTACCTTCAGAAATCTGCCAGGCAGCAAGGCAGCTCACTAGGTTTGAGAGGCATGCTCCCTCACATGGACCTGTGGAAGAAAAACAAAGACTGGGTTATCTTACTCAGGCTTTTAATGTTAGGGCAGCATTAAATACATGGGAGGCACAGTGAGGATTGTACCCCACAAGTTCATATTGCTTAAAAGCCACCACTGCTCTACTGAAGAGACTGACATGGGCTACTGTAACACCCCAGGACAAAGCAGAACAAACTTGAACTGCTGAAAAAATAACAAAATCTTGCTTGAAGAATCTTCTTCCAAACACCTAAACCACCTCCTTGCTCTTAACGTAGGCAAAGAGAATGACTGGGGTTGGAGGGAAGGGAGGTGATATTTAACAGCTTTGCTGTGGTGCTCTTTGCCGCCTCCTGCTGGGCAGGAGTGATATTCCCAAAAGTAATTAGATGATCCGTGGACTCACCGTGTCATTAGAAAGAAATTTATAATATAAGTAAATTAAAAAGTTATTTAAACTGCATGCTCTATCTGAATCATAAAAGAAAAAAAATGAGTTTCATATCCCTTTAAAAGTCCTGCTTCTTTCCTTGTCATTGCTAAAAGAGACACTGTATTCTAGAGCTTTAATGATACACTTTAGAAGATTGGAGCAGTGTAAAGCTGGTGTACAGAAGCCTAGAACTGTACATAGAAAAGAAGTGTACTGGGGTGAGGAAAGAACTATATCAGCTGAACTAGAGTAAAAGTAGAAGGGTCTGTTGAGTTTCAAAAAAATCAAAAGTTGGAAAAATAAGAATATCAGAAGTGTGGCCTATGCTTTATATTTTTCATCTTAACGCTATTGACAGCCTGGATCTTAGCATTAGGAGAGAATGGGTCCAAACTAGTGATGCACCGAAATGGAAATTCTGTACCGAAACCGAATCCGAAAATCCAGGATGCCCTTACCCGAAAATTATTTTTTTTCCAATAATTTAAAAAAAAAATTTTTTTGTTTTTTTTGCATAATTAGACTATTTTATGAAATAATCTGAATTGAAAACCTGCAAGCCAATAAAATAAAATAACCACACTTTTATTGAAAGTAACACACTAAAATTGGACAAAAATATCTTTAAACAATAACATGCTACACAATAATTTTACCAAGAAAAAAAAAAAACAGGCAAAAAACGATAATGTCATTTTCAGCCAAAATGTTTCTGCGACCAAATTTCGGTGCATCCATACTTAAAACAATATTAAATATCAATATACTGTATTATTCTGTATTTAGTCTGGGTAACAGAATCAGATTTAACAGTATTTTTTTATACCAATTATCCAAATAAAGTATAGTTCTAGAAAATGATTATATGAGAAACAGTAAGTCAAGAAATGAATTTAAACAGCAGCTCTAGGCTAGCATCAAATTTGAAATATGCTACACAATAATTTTACCAAAAGTAACAGGCAAAAAACCCCTGAAAACCGAAAAAGCCAAAAATGCAATTTTCGGCCGAAACGTTTTTTGTGGCAGAAATTTCGGTACATCCCTAGTTAAAACAGAGCCCAAAATTCTTTATCAGGACTCAACTGTACAAGAGGGGTATGACGAGAAAGTGTACTTGCAGTTACATAAGCTAGGTTGAGGCCCACCTGTTGAATAATCCTCATTCAAGGTTCCAGCCACATAGGAAGAGTATAGGAAAACATTTAGCATGACAGAGAGGTCAGTGTGAAGAACACTCCGAAGAAGAGGATAATTCAAATATTGTATGTGTTAGTTGATAAATCCTTACCATATATAGGAAAGGCATGTAGCTCTTTGCAAAATAAAACGTTTTTTAAACCCACTAAAAAAAGGAAATTTATGCTTACCTGATAAATTGATTTGTTCTACGATACGACGAGTCCACGGATTTCATCCTTACTTGTGGGATATTATCCTCCTGCTAACAGGAAGTGGCAAAGAGCACCACAGCAGAGCTGTATATATAGCTCCTCCCTTCCCTCCACCCCCAGTCATTCGAGCGAAGGTTTAGGAAGAGAAAGGAAAAGCTAAAGGTGCAGAGGTGACTGAAGTTGTAAAAAATAAAATATAATCTGTCTTAAAATAACAGGGAGGGCCGTGAACTCGTTGTATCGAAGAATAAATCAATTTATCAGGCAAGCATAAATTTCCTTTTCTTTTACTAGATAAGACAAGTACACTGATTTCATCCTTACTTGTGGGATACAATACCAAAGCTACAGGACACGGATGAAACGGGAGGGACAAGACAGAGACCTAAACAGAAGGCACCACTGCTTGAAGAACCTTTCTCCCAAAAACAGCCTCAGAAGAAGCAAAAGTATAAAATTTGTAAAAAGTATGAAGGGACGACCAAGTCGCAGCCTTACAAATCTGTTCAACAGAAGCATCGTTTTTAAAGGCCCATGTGGAAGCCACAGCCCTAGTAGAATGAGCCGTAATTCTTTCAGGAGGCTGCTGTCCAGCAGTCTCATATGCCAGGTGGATGATACTCCTCAGCCAAAAAGAAAGAGAGGTAGCCGTAGCTTTCTGACCCCTACGCTTTCCAGAATAAACAATGAATAATGAAGATGATTGACGGAAATCCTTGGTTGCCTGTAAGTAAAACTTCAAGGCACGGACCACGTCCAGGTTATGTAACAGACGCTCCTTCTTAGAAGAAGGATTAGGACACAAGGAAGGAACAACAATTTCCTGATTAATATTCTTATTTGAAACAACCTTAGGAAGAAATCCAGGTTTGGTACGTAAAACCACCTTATCAGAATGAAATATAAGATAAGGCGAATCACATTGTAACGCTGAAAGCTCAGAAACTCTACGAGCGGAAGAAATAGCAACTAAAAACAAAACTTTCCAAGATAACAGTTTTATATCTATGGAATGCATGGGTTCAAACGGAACCCCTTGAAGAACTCTAAGAACTAAATTCAAACTCCAGGGAGGAGTAATTGGTCTAAATACAGGCTTAATTCTGGTTAGAGCCTGACAAAAAGACTGAACATCTGGCACATCTGCCAAACGCTTGTGAAGCAAAATTGACAAAGCAGAAATCTGTCCCTTTAAGGAACTTGGTGATAACCCTTTCTCCTATCCTTCTTGGAGAAAAGACAGAATCCTGGGAATCCTAACTTTACTCCATGAGTAGCCCTTGGATTCACACCAATAAAGATATTTACGCCATATCTTATGATAGATTTTTCAAGTGACAGGCTTACATGCCTGTATCAAAGTATCGATGACCGAATCAGAGAATCCCCGCTTAGATAAAATCAATCGTTCAATCTCCAAGCAGTCAGCTGCAGAGAATTTAGATTTGGATGTTGAAAAGGTTCTTGAATGAGAAGGTCCTGTCTCAAAGGAAGTTTCCACGGTGGCAGAGAGGACATGTCCACTAGATCCGCATACCAAGTCCAGGTGCTATCAGGATTACTGAAGCTCTCTCCTGTTTGATCCGAGCAACCACGCGTGGAAGGAGAGGAAACGGTGGAAACACATAAGCTAGGCTGAACGACCAAGGTACTGCCAAGGCATCTATCAGTTCGGCCTGAGGATCCCTCGACCTGGATCCGTAACGTGGAAGCTTGGCATTCTGATGAGATGCCATCAGGTCTAATTCCGGTCTGCCCCATTGGCGAATCAATGAGGCAAACACCTCCGGATGGAGTTCCCACTCCCCCGGATGAAAAATCTGATGTCTTAGAAAATCCGCTTCCCAGTTCTCTACTCCTGGGATGTAGATTGCCGATAGATAGCAAGAGTAGGCCTCCGCCCATCGGATTATCTTTGATACTTCTATCATCGCTAAGGAACTCCTTGTTCCCCCCTAATGATTGATATATGCCACAGTTGTGATGTTGTCCATCTGGAATCTGATGAATTTGGCCAAAGCCAACTGAGGCCACACCAGAAGCGCATTAAATATTGCTCTCAGTTCCAGAATATTGATTGGAAGTAGAGACTCCACCTGAGTCCATACACCCTGAGCCTTCAGGGAATTCTAGACTGCACCCCAGCCCAGTAGACTGGCGTCCGTTGTCACTATCACCCACGAGGGTCTGCGGAAACAAGTCCCCTGGGACAGATGATCCGGCGACAACCACCAAAGAAGAGAGTCTCTGGTCTCTTGATCCAGATTTATCTGAGGAGATAAATTTGCATAGTCCCCATTCCACTGTCCGAGCATGCACAGCTGCAGTGGTCTGAGATGAAAGCAAGCAAACGGAATGATGTCCATTGCCGCTACCATTAATCCAATGAACTCCATACACTGAGCCACTGATGGCCGAGGAATGGACTGAAGTGCTCGGCAAGTATTTAGAATCTTTGATTTTCTGACCTCTGTCAGAAATATTTTCATGTCTACCGAGTCTATCAGAGTTCCCAAGAAGGGAACCCTTGTCTGTGGAACTAGTGAACTCTTTTCTATGTTCACCTTCCAACCCTGAGTTCTCAGGAAAGACAACACTGTGTCCGTGTGAGATTTTGTCAGATGATAAGTTGACGCCTGGATCAAAATATCGTCCAGATAAGGCGCCACTGCTATGCCCCGCGGTCTGAGAACCGCCAGAAGGGACCCTAGAACCTTTGTGAAGATCCTGGGTGCTGTGGCCAACCCGAAGGGAAGAGCCACGAACTGATAATGTTTGTCCAGGAAGGCAAACCTTAGGAACCGATGATGATCCTTGTGAATAGGGATATGAAGGTATGCATCCTTCAAGTCCACGGTAGTCATATATTGACCCTCCTGGATCATTGGTAAGATTGTTCGTATAGTCTCCATCTTGAGTAAAACCCCTGCCCCTGTTCCAGTTTTGGAACGAGACAAATTACTCCCATGGTAGAGAGGTCTTTTACACAGCGTAAGAACGCCTCTCTTTTTATCTGGTTTACAGATAATCGTGAAAGATGAAATCTCCCTCTTGGGAGAAAATCCTTTAATTCCAGTTGATACCCGTGAATCACGATTTCCAGTGCCCAGGGGTCCTGAACATCTCTTGCCCAAGCCTGAGCAAAGAAAGAAAGTCTGCCCCCTACTAGATCCGGTCCCGGATCGGGGGCCGCCCCTTCATGCTGTCTTTGTAGCAGCAGCGGGCTTCTTGTATTGTTTACCTTTATTCCAAGTCTGGTTGGGTCTCCAGACTGACTTGGATTGAGCAAAAATCCCGTCCTGCTTTGTGGAGGAAGAGGAAGCAGAGGGTCCTCCTTTAAAGTTTCGAAAGGAACGAAAATGATTTTGTTTACCCCTCATCTTAACAGATTTATCCTGAGTTAGGGCATGGCCTTTACCTCCAGTAATGTCAGAAATGATTTCCTTCAATTCAGGCCCAAATAGGGTCTTACCTTTAAAAGGAATAGCTAAAAGCTTAGATTTTGATGACACATCAGCAGACCAAGATTTGAGCCATAATGCTCTACGCGCTAAAATGGCAAATCCTGCATTTTTCGCCGCTAATTTAGCAATTTGAAAAGCGGTATCAGTAATAAAAGAATTAGCTAGCTTGAGAGCCTTAATTATATCCAAAATATCCTCTAATCGAGTTTCAACCTTCAGAGACTCTTCTAGAGCATCAAACCAAAAAGCTGCTGCAGTAGTAACTGGAACAATGCAAGCCGTAGGTTGTAAAAGGAAACCCTGATGAATAAATAATTTCTTTAGAAGACCCTATAACTTTTTATCCATAGGGTCTTTGAAGGCACAACTGTCCTCAATAGGTATAGTTGTACGCTTAGCCAGGGTAGATATAGCTCCCTCCACCTTAGGGACCGTTTGCCAAGAGTCCCGAATGGTGTCTGATATGGGAAACATTTTCTTAAAACTAGGAGGGGGGAGAGAACGGTATATCTGGTCTATCCCATTCCTTTTTTACAATTTCCGAAATTCTTTTAGGAACTGGAAAAACATCAGTGTAAGTAGGAGGTACCTTTAGATATTTGTCCATCTTACACAATTTCTCTGGTGGTATCACAATAGGGTCACAATCATCCAGAGTCGCTAAAACCTCCCGAAGTAACAGGCGGAGGTGTTCAAGCTTAAATTTAAAGGACATCACGTCCGAATCTGTCTGAGGTCACACATTTCCTGAGTCTGAAAGTTCTCCCTCAGACAGCAATTCCCTGACGCCCAACTCAGAGCACATTAATACCTGACCTACTGCGTTTACCCTGTAACACTGGTAATTTAGATAATACCTCTGTAAGGGTAGTTGACATAACTGCAGCCATCTCCTGCAGAGTAAAAGAATTAGAGGTACTTGGCGTCGCTTGTGTGGGCGTTAAAGGTTGTGACACTTGGGGAGAATTGGATGGCATATCCTGATTCTCTTCAGATTGAGAATCATCCTTAGGCACACTTTCTTTACCTAAAATATGTTTTTTTACAATGTAAGGCCCTTTCAGTACAAGAGGTACACAATGTAAGAGGGGGTTCCACAATGGCTTCCAAATACATAGAGCAATGAGTTTCCTCAATGTCAGACATGTTGAATAGACTAGTAATAACCAGAATAGTCGTTAAACACTTTATTTATTGATTTAAACAATTTTTTGAAAAACGTGTACTGCGCCTTTAAGAAATAAAAAAAGCGTACAATTTTTCCCAAACTGACTAAAAACGTTAAAAAATGCTATATAATTAAGTACACATATACAATAGTGCCAAAAAGTATTGCACCCTAAGAGCAAAGGGTGAAATTAACCTCTAAAAGATACTTTATAGCAAAATTTTTTATTTGATTTGGAAAAATGACCCCTGCACCTCGCCACAGCTCTGCTGTGGCGCCTACCTGCCCCCAGGGTACTGCAAAATGACTCGACAACAATCAGGTTAACAGAACATCAGTGTAGGCCCAACCGGAGCTAATGCCTGCTGCCTTCTCACTCAGAGTAAACTGCGCGTCTGAGCGCGCAAAAATAGGCCACGCCCATCATGGACGACGTTTGCATAGCCTGTATAACCGCACGGGAAGCGGTTTAGTAATAAGATATGTGGTCCCCTAAACACACACTCCTTAAACAGCCATCTTGATTATTTGTAATCTCTCAAATAAACACAACCGTTAATCTGCCTCTCCCAGTGTCTCTGATATATGCTGCAATAAGCCCCTTTGCTGCATTAAGCCCAGTACTATGTCATAAAAGGATTTTCAGTACAACCCTTTGTTTACAGGTCTACTGCTTACCCCTTCCCTTACAGGGAAAAAAATGTCAGCCAGTTTCTGATATACCAAGTCTCCTCAGAAATAAAGGACTGAACATACCTCAATGCTGCTTGTAGCATGAAACCGTTCTCCACACTGAAGATTTCTCTTGTACTACCTTCAGAAGCTCTGTGGGAACCAGCATGGATCTTAGTTACATCTGCTAAGATCATCAACCTCAGGGCAGAAATCTTCTTCCATATCTCCCTGAAGAAAATAGTACTCACTGGTACCATTTAAAAATAAAAAACTTGGGGGGCGGAGCTAACCGCCAAAGCAACCAGACGCATAATGCAGTAGCTCCCGGCTTTAATAACGATTCTGGGGGTTCTTTTTGACCTAAAGGCTCAGAAACAGGGACAGATGTACTTTGAACCCCTACCTAAGAGCCTGATTGAAGGATCTGGAGAAGATCTGGGAAATGTTTTTATAGCCCACTGGCGGAGAGACCCATTGTGGCCTAATCACGAAGAGGTTTAAACATGGAGGATTCCCGCATGGCCATCTTAGCCCTCTTTAAGCAGTATGACCGCAATATCAAAAACAGACTGGATCGTCTTATTTCTGCAGCTACACACCGGGCTGAGGAAGAAGGTAGTGCCAAATCTTGTGCGGGAACCGATGCGGCTCTGGACACGCACATGATTGCTCACCAGGGGACCTTTACCCGACACCTTCTACCGGAGACAACCTACCCCTTGAAACCTGCTCCAGATCGTGAGAATAGCAATCACTCGCCATGCTCCCCTGACCTGGGAGGTGCAGTTGCTGCTCGCGACTTAATTGGAATCTGCATGTGCCCTCAGGAGGAAGCAACTGGAGAGAGTGCTGGACCGGAGATTCTAGCTCCAGAGGAAGGTTGCCCTGCCGTGTGGGCTTCCTATTTCCACTGTCTGATCCTGAAATGTAGCCGCTCAATTATGCATCTGCTGGTGCTGCCTTCTCAGGGCCCTGGACAGTCTTGTTGTACCAGCATAAAAACCGGAATTGGGTGAATATCATGAAGTGGCAGTGGTTGCCAACTGTTCTGGGCTGTAAGAACGTCCTGTCTACCCCTCACACTCCTTTATAAGTTCAGTACTCGGCCTCATTACCTGACTATGTTATAATTGACACTGCTGAATCTGCATTCATGAAGAATATTTTGAAAAACCTGCAGATTGGGTAATTGACTCCCCTTGATGTTTACGCTATGGGTAGAACTGAAGGAGATTTAGTGCCCACAGTTGTAATTCCTTAGTTGTCTAGATATATTGTTCGTGTTATGTACTTGTTACAGAAAGTTATTCTCTTCTCATATACTTACCGCTTCCTCTATATATTTGCTGAGGCCTACATGTTTTTCTATTCACTACTGTGTGATTCTGTACTGCGAGGATATGTTTTAATTGCATCACTTATTTTAAACTAGATTCTAGCATTATATGTATACTCAGAAGGGAACGGTGCCTTTGAAGAAGCATTGTTAATCTGCATACTTCTCCTCACACAGAAATGTGAATTTGAACTAGCTAGTCACCCTCTCCCTAGTTTGGGATTATGCTTTCCTATTACAATGTTATCCTACTCCTTTTAGTGCAGTCGGATTATACTAGCTGTAGCATGATTTTCAAGCACCCCTGAAGCATTTATTATTGACTACTGTGTGACTATGTACTGATAGGAGATGTTTTAAATGTTTCAATTTTTTATGTTTATATACCACATCACTACTCTAGCTCTTTTAGTGTAGTCAGAGGATATCAGTCACAGCATCACTCCCAGACATTCCTGAACTAACTACTTCTGAGAATACTCATATTTACATGGTCTTCGTTTTATGTAATGTATCTGTGTTTGCGTGCTTAAAGTTTGACCTCATCAAAATGATTACCTACCAATAGTTGTAAATAGCGCGTAAACATAATACATTCAGCTCACACCTCTTAGGACTGTAAATCCCCGTTAACTAATTCCCTGCACTCAGTTTCACTGACGTTAAGGTACCTCAGTAAATATCTATATGTTTTTATCATAGTTTGAGCACATTACACATAGCATAGCTTTCATATAGGTTTGAAGCAGTCATTTAGGCTAGACATTAAAGTTGTTAGATGTGCGCAATAACAATACAGCATATTATTTGCGTCATTTCTCCCCCCCCCCCCCCCCCCCCCTGTGCGGTTAGGGATGATTTCTTTCTTCCTCGCACATTTTCTGACAGAGTTAGGTAGTCTCTGTCCAACCCGCAGAGTCGTGATTTAGTTTTCTCTGTACTCTCATGGAACGGCTCTCGGGGTTTCAAAACAGGTAATTCATCCTTGCTATAATTCCCTGCTTCTCTGTAGTCCATTTAAGATAACAGCCCTAATCATCCATATGTTTTAATGCAGGTTCAGTGTTAACCGATGTTAGATTCAGAATAGAAATTAAAGTCTGTTTATTTGAAAGTTGTATATTTGGCCCAGAATTTGTATTATTCCATATACACTGAAACTGTGATTTGTACTGTTATCTCTGCCAACATGTCCTCAAATGCTTGTTTAATTTCTGGTCCCTTGACTGGACCTGTTAATCTGAGGACTTTGAGAATATCTTAGTCTAAAAAAAAATGAGGTGCTTAAATGTAATGTCATGTCAGTAGAATGTGTCTTATGTAATTTTACCTTTTGATGAGACTGTTATGAACCTGCTGTTTTAACCTCAATAAAAATATTAAAACAAAAAAAAAAAATAAAAAACTTCTTGATTGAAGAAACTAAAACTAACACCTCACTTTACCTCTTCCTAGTACTAACACAGGCAAAGAGAACGACTGGGGGTGGAGGGAAGGGAGGCGCTATATATACAGCTCTGCTGTGGTGCTCTTTGCCACTTCCTGTTAGCAGGAGGATAATATCCCACAAGTAAGGATGAAATCCGGGGACTCGTCGTATCTTGTAGAAGAAAACATAATCAATAACTGTATAATAAATAAGACAATGCAAAAGCACTTAATTAAAATTTAAAATGAGTAGTAGATTTTGTTTCTGACAAATGTCAGTTAGTTACATTTTCCTTCCTAATGCATCAGGTAACAGCCATTTGCCAATCACAGAATGCATAGACGTATATTCTGTGAATCTTGCACATGCTCCGTAGGAGCTGGTGCCTTAGAACTGTGCACATTTAGATAATTGAAGTGAATTGGAAAGTTGTTTAAAATGGTGTGGTCTTTCTGAATCATGAAAGTTTAATTTTGACTTGACTGGCCCTTTAATGGAAACAGCTGTCAGAGGTAAATAATTGAACTGTGATAAAACCATGAAATATTAACAGAAATAGAAAACCAGATTTCTCATAGCAGATAAAATTTCAACAAACAATTATTGAACCAACAGCAGTAATTCTGGGTAACTTTTTCCAGAAATACACATATGCAATGATCAATACGGGTCATTTTTAGTCAAGCAATTTTATTTATTATTGTTGCTGTTGTTTACTTTATTTCAGGTTAGTATAATCAAAACATCAATGTAACAACAGTGTAAAATATTGTATGTATATACAAACAGGTGCATAGATAGACATGATCAATATAAAACATACCTATACTTGCATAATTGGAGATCTCTGGAGTGGGCAAATCCTTTTTTGACTGTCCAGTTTCTAATCCACCATTAATACTGTTATGAGAATTATGGGTAGCTGGAGGACTTCGGTTTTTCTTGCTTGATTTTGGTGTAATTGGTGTGTCCAGTTCATATTTGGAGGCAGAATGGAAAGAAATATTGGAGTTCTTCTGATTTTCAGATAATGGGGTCATAAATGATAAGCACAAGGATTTTTCAGGGGTTAAGGAAAATTTCCTGTCAACTGGTTGCAGTGGTGAAAATAGGGACATTTGTTTTTCAGACACTTTAACAAATGTGGAATTTTGATTTATTGAGGTCAGAGGAGTTGACATGTTGCCTCCAGCAACACTCAAGTTATTACTTTTAGGAGGACTTGGAACAATGGAATGTTTGGAAGTTGTTTGTTTGCCATGTTCAGCCTCTGATTCTGAGCTCAGTGATACTTCACTTTCTGAAAGTTCATTATCATCCTGCACAGAAAACCCAAGATCAAAGTTAACAGAGAATAACTCTTCAGAGCAATCAACCCTTTCCTCATCTATTTGATGCCAAACTTTATCTGAATCTAAAACACCCATATTCTCAGATTCTTGTTCTGTATCATCTTGATCCTGAAGGAAACTAGATGGATCAAACATATTAAAAGTGACACCTGTTGCTTTATCCCCAGGTATGTCCTTTTTGTTGGAACTGGCCAAACTCCCTTGGCTATAGTTGTCAAAATCAGCAAATGGTTCATCTTCAAACAGGTCAAAACTTTCATCTAGGTCTTCATCTTTCTCATTGTGTTCATTCCCTAAACAGTGGTTTTCATTTTTATCCTTGTGTTTATTCCCTAAACAGTGTTTTTTATCTTTCTCTGTGTGCTCATTCACTAAACAGTGGTTTTCATCTTTCTCTGTCTGCTCATTACCTAAACAGTGGTTTTCATCTTTCTCTGTCATTTCATTTTCAAAACAGTCTTCCCCCTGATCAGGGCTATTCAAATTAAAAGCATCAAATTCTTCTATTTCAGATTCATCACTGTCACCATCAAATATTTTATCCCAGTGTGGATCATATTCTGTTTCATCAACCTTGGATTCTTTAGTATTGCCATCTTGAGAACAAGACTCTCTCAAAATTAAGTTGTTATGTGTTGACAAAACTGCTGTTATACATCTAGCATTACTCACTGATGCATCTAAAATAAGTAAACCAGTGTTTGCTGTTTTATCTGAATGAACTTGTGTCCTTTTGACACTGTTTTCCACTTGTCCTTTGGTAACACTGATTAAGTCTTTTGTAGGTGTAAGTGTTTGTTCTGACATATCAGTCAGAGGAACCTTGTAGTCAATAGAAAAACTTGTATTTGTGCAAACTTCTAAATTATCTACAAAGTTAAGTTCACTTAAAGGTGGTGGTGATTTAGATAAAAATACCTTTACACATGATAGCATATTTTTTAGTTTACACATTTTGTCCTCTAGAATTTCGGCAAGCACATAATCAGTCTGAATCTGAGGAATATAAAATATGTTGGTTAACAAAGAAGAGGAGTCCTCACTAAAACTCTGATAGCCAGAGTCTGCTTTAGAGTCCGCAAAGCTTTGGCGCTTTGGCACAGAGTCTTCTGAATTATTTGGCAACCTGTGATCCTGATCCGAGGGAGTTATTTTGTTCACAAACAGAGAATGCGGTTTGCTGCTTTCAACACCATTTTCACTACACACATTATCATCTGTTACACCTTCATCCTGATCATGAATTTCAAAAACACGAAACGCTGTCTCCGTATTGACAAGCTCTGAGGTGCATAATTTTATATTTTTCTTACCATTAGGTGCTTTGAATAGTGATTTACATTCTTCATCAGTATCCATAAAGGAACATTTAGGTAGAATTTTATTGGTCTTTCCCTTTTTGATATGAGGGAACTTTTTATCTACAGTGGGATAACTAATAGGATTCACAACCTTATCCTTTGTAGTTTTGCTCGATAAACCAACATCTTCCTTGCAGAAGTAGGCCATCAATTCCGAATCATATTTGCATCCATCCTAGGAAATGGTACACAAGAAAAATATCAATGTAAGATAAAGAAGTCTTATATTAACATTAACATTTGTGGCTAAATTTTAAAAAAATAAATTACATATATGGTCCACCAATGTGATAAACCCCTTAATAGTGTGATAATAAAATGCTTCTACACATTAAAGCAATATCTTATTGAAGTGTTATGTTCCTTTAAGATCCTTCTCCATCAATGGGAAAAAACCTGAGAATTCACGCTCAAGGAGAAAATAGTATGCTCTATCTGAAAAATATTTCATGTCCCTTTAACAACTGTATATAAATTGATGCAAAATACCTTCTAGAAATCTAAATTTACAAATGTTTATGCTCCATTATAAGAGTATGTTTCAAAGAAAAATGTCTGCAGCATGATCAGACATATCAGAGGATGCTGTCTGCCAGAAACAAAGCTTTCTGACACTCTAGAAGTTAAGAAAAGTAGGTCAATCCACATAAAAAAAACAAAAAACCCTTCTTACGCTTCACATCTGAAGACAGCTGACCCACTTAATTATTTTTAATGGCATCTGCACAGTCAGTACATTATTCCTGATCAGAACGCCAAGGGGAGTGTTTTAATCGAACAATGTGATATCTGTTGCTTGAGGGCTTAAAAAATATCTTTTAGTATTTAAGTAGAATTACAAAAGAAGGTCAACTATTTTTTTTTAATTAGTTGTATCAAATTTCAAACAAATTGTAAAACACATTCAACTCAAAGCTTTATAGAAGTACATATAAATATAAGGTATACACAGAACTGTAGCACATGATTCTTTTATAGTGATAATCAATTTGGAGTAGTTTGATAACATGACGTCATACAGCTCAGAGAAAAAGCTCTGACCCAAATGCATGTACTTGCTCAGCACGTCATTCAATAAGAATGCAGAAAATATTTTAGAAATAATATAAAATGTGACAAGAAGGATTACCTTGATTCCAAACTAAATATTTCTAGTTTTAATTTGCCTTCCAATTACAAGTACAAAGTTCCAAATCCAGAAACTCAAACTTATTCTTTTTAGAATCCAAACTTTTTAATTCATATTAAAAAAAATACTATTTTCCCTGCTTATAAGTCTCTTCTGCCTGTCTTTTGTTTTATTGTTTTAGAAAATGCAAATAAGAGTCTATATTTAATTGAAACAAATATTACCTTTTTATGAGGGCACTATGTATACAACAGTATTACAAATTATATAAAACTACCTTTAGGTTACATGTATAAGCTGTATAACAACATGTAAATGAAATGAGATAATGTTTTTTAAACTTGATTCCATCCCCTCTCCAAACTGTCCAATTGTAAAGATCCAACAAAGAAAATAGCAGCCTAACCAACTCCTTAGTGAGATTATTTATTTAGCCAGACTTTTCCAATCCCAAGCAGTTTGTATAAAGGGTTTTCTACCTGTAATTACCAGATTTTTGTTGCCTAAACCCTCTTGTCATCTTATGGCCACCTGCCTCTGCATGCAGATACTGAAGAATCATGATGCCAACTACCCTGTTTATCTTGTCCCAGGTTCAAAGAAGCCAGGCAGTCGCAACTCCAATGATATTACTTCCAGTTTACAAAAAGAGTTTGTTTGCTCAGAATTTTATATAAAATTTTGTTTTTAAAATGTTTAATTTTAGATAGCCGAATGCCCTTTGCAGCTTTCAGAAAACTGGCAATATCTACAAACTCCTTAAATTTTTTAAGATATACAAAAAATATATTTCCCATGTGGAATTTAGAATATTTAGAATGGTGATGTAATTGATGATTTCATCAACAATTTCACGTGTGATGTCATCAGTGATGTAATTTATTATATCACTGCAATGTCTCCTTTTCTATCTATCTCTGTTTCTCCCTGTGTCTCTCTGTTTGCCTATTCATCTCTGTCCCTCTCTTTGTCTACACTATTGTTCTGTACACATATGAACATTTTAAATAATACACTATCCCCCTTTGTCTGTTTCTATCTTTTTCCTCCCTGTATTTCTTTAATATTTCTACTATGCTCTTCATTTCCTGAGCACCACTCCCCAGTCATACTCTCCCCTGACCATTATTTATTAATTTTCTATTATGATAAGCAAATGAACAGAACATAGTTTGCACACAGTCTTAAAGGAACACCTCTCATCATGCACACAGTCCAGGTACAGATAGACACACACAGACTTAAAAGGGATAGAAATAGCTTACACTACATGCTCAACACACAAGGGACAGATCACAACACAATGCACACAGACTTAATGGACAATAATGGACCATGAGAAATGCCTGATCATGGTTTGTGTACAATGAGCGGACCCTTTAAGCCATTGAAGGCTGAGTGTAAATGCCACGAACCAGTCCTTTAAGGCTGTATGAATGCTGTGAACCATGCCTTTAAGATTGTGCATGAATATTTTGACCTGTCCCTTTAGACTGTGTGTGTGTCATGAGCTGTCAAATGAAACTTGTGGTGTGAGCTGTCATCATTTAAGCTTGTGTATATTGTTTGTGCTGTGATTTGTCCCATTAAGCCTGTGTTTGTAAGTGCATATGAAGTGATCTGTTTCTTTATGTTTAAATATTTTTTTACTATGTTTTCACAACATGAATACAATAGAAAAACAAATTTATGTAAGAACTTACCTGATAAATTCATTTCTTTCATATTAGCAAGAGTCCATGAGCTAGTGACGTATGGGATATACATTCCTACCAGGAGGGGCAAAGTTTCCCAAACCTCAAAATGACTATAAATACACCCCTCACCACACCCACAAATCAGTTTAACGCATAGCCAAGAAGTGGGGTGATAAGAAAAAAGTGCGAAAGCATAAAAAATAAGGAATTGGAATAATTGTGCTTTATACAAAAAAATCATAACCACCACAAAAAAGGGTGGGCCTCATGGACTCTTGCTAATATGAAAGAAATGAATTTATCAGGTAAGTTCTTACATAAATTATGTTTTCTTTCATGTAATTAGCAAGAGTCCATGAGCTAGTGACGTATGGGATAATGACTACCCAAGATGTGGATCTTCCACGCAAGAGTCACTAGAGAGGGAGGGATAAAATAAAGACAGCCAATTCCGCTGAAATAATCCACACCCAAAATAAAGTTTAAATCTTATAATGAAAAAAACTGAAATTATAAGCAGAAGAATCAAACTGAAACAGCTGCCTGAAGTACTTTTCTACCAAAAACTGCTTCAGAAGAAGAAAACACATCAAAATGGTAGAATTTAGTAAAAGTATGCAAAGAAGACCAAGTTGCTGCTTTGCAAATCTGATCAACCGAAGCTTCATTCCTAAACGCCCAGGAAGTAGAAACTGACCTAGTAGAATGAGCTGTAATCCTTTGAGGCGGAGTTTTACCCAACTCAACATAAGCATGATGAATTAAAGATTTCAACCAAGATGCCAAAGAAATGGCAGAGGCCTTCTGACCTTTCCTAGAACCGGAAAAGATAACAAATACACTAGAAGTCTTCCGGAAATTCTTAGTAGCTTCAACATAATATTTCAAAGCTCTAACTACATCCAAAGAATGCAATGATTTCTCCTTAGAATTCTTAGGATTAGGACATAATGAAGGAACCACAATTTCTCTACTAATGTTGTTAGAATTCACAACCTTAGGTAAAAATTTAAAAGAAGTTCGCAACACCGCCTTATCCTGATGAAAAATCAGAAAAGGAGACTCACAAGAAAGAGCAGATAATTCAGAAACTCTTCTGGCAGAAGAGATGGCCAAAAGGAACAAAACTTTCCAAGAAAGTAATTTAATGTCCAGTGAATGCATAGGTTCAAACGGAGGAGCTTGAAGAGCCCCCAGAACCAAATTCAAACTCCGAGGAGAAATTGACTTAATGACAGGTTTTATACGAACCAAAGCTTGTACAAAACAATGAATATCAGGAAGATTAGCAATCTTTCTGTGAAAAAGAACAGAAAGAGCAGAGATTTGTCCTTTCAAGGAACTTGCAGACAAACCTTTATCCAAACCATCCTGAAGAAACTGTAAAATTCTCGGAATTATAAAAGAATGCCAGGAAAAATGATGAGAAAGACACTAAGAAATATAAGTCTTCCAGACTCTATAATATATCTCCCTAGATACGGATTTACGAGCCTGTAACATAGTATTAATCACAGAGTCAGAGAAACCTCTTTGACTAATCAAGATCCTGATGGAAAAAAGGACCTTGCGACAGAAGGTCTGGTCTTAACGGAAGAGTCCATGGTTGGCAAGAGGCCATCCGGACAAGATCCGCATACCAAAACCTGTGAGGCCATGCTGGAGCTACCAGCAGAACAAACGAGCATTCCTTCAGAATCTTGGAGATTACTCTTGGAAGAAGAACTAGAGGCGGAAAGATATAGGCAGGATGATACTTCCAAGGAAGTGACAATGCATCCACTGCTTCCGCTTGAGGATCCCTGGATCTGGACAGATACCTGGGAAGTTTCTTGTTTAGATGAGAGGCCATCAGATCTATTTCTGGAAGTCCCCACATTTGAACAATCTGAAGAAATACCTCTGGGTGAAGAGACCATTCGCCCGGATGTAACGTTTGGCGACTGAGATAATCCGCTTCCCAATTGTCTATACCTGGGATATGAACCGCAGAAACTAGACAGGAGCTGGATTCCGCCCATACCAGAATTCGAGATACTTTTTTCATGGCCAGAGGACTGTGAGTCCCTCCTTGATGATTGATGTATGCCACAGTTGTGACATTGTCTGTCTGAAAACAAATGAACGATTCTCTCTTTAGAAGAGGCCAAGACTGAAGAGCTCTGAAAATTGCACGGAGTTCCAAAATATTGATTGGTAATCTCACCTCCTGAGATTCCCAAACCCCTTGTGCTGTCAGAGACCCCCAAACAGCTCCCCAACCTGTCAGACTTGCATATGTTGAAATTACAGTCCAGGTCGGAAGAACAAAAGAAGCCCCCTGAACTAAACAATGGTGATCTGTTGTCCACCACGTCAGAGAGTGTCGTACAATCGGTTTTAAAGATATTAATTGAGATATCTTTGTGTAATCCCTGCACCACTGGTTCAGCATACAGAGCTGAAGAGGTCGCATGTGAAAACGAGCAAAGGGGATCGCGTCCGATGCAGCAGTCATAAGACCTAGAATTTCCATGCATAAGGCTACCGAAGGGAATGATTGTGATTGAAGGTTTCGACAAGCTGAGATCAATTTTAGATGTCTCTTGTCTGTCAAAGACAGAGTCATGGACCCTGAATCTATCTGGAAACCTAAAAAGGTTACCCTTGTCTGAGGAATCAATGAACTTTTCGGTAAATTGATCCTCCAACCATGATCTTGAAGAAACAACACAAGTCGATTCGTATGAGATTCTGCTAAATGTGAAGACTGAGCAAGTACCAAGATATCGTCCAAATAAGGAAATACCACAATACCCTGTTCTCTGATTACAGACAGAAGGGCACCGAGAACCTTTGTAAAAATTCTTGGAGCTGTTGCTAGGCCAAACGGCAGAGCCACAAACTGGTAATGCTTGTCTAGGAAAGAGAATCTCAGAAACTGAAAGTGATCTGGATGAATCGGAATATGCAGATATGCATCCTGTAAATCTATTGTGGACATATAATGCCCTTGCTGAACAAAAGGCAGGATAGTCCTTATAGTTACCATTTTGAATGTTGGTATCCTTACATAACGATTCAATATTTTTAGATCAAGAACTGGTCTGAAGGAATTCTCCTTCTTTGGTACAATGAAGAGATTTGAATAAAACCCCAGCCCCTGTTCCAGAACTGGAACTGGCATAATTACTCCAGCCAACTCTAGATCTGAAACACATTTCAGAAATGCTTGAGCCTTCGCTGGATTTACTGGGACACGGGAAAGAAAAAATCTCTTTGCAGGAGGCCTTATCTTGAAGCCAATTCTGTACCCTTCTGACACAATGTTTTGAATCCAAAGATTGTGAATTGATCCAAATTTCTTTGAAAAATCGTAATCTTCCCCCTACCAGCTGGGCTGGAATGAGGGCCGCACCTTCATGTGGACTTGGGAGCTGGCTTTGATTTTCTGAAAGGCTTGGATTTATTCCAGACTGGAGATGGTTTCCAAACTGATACCGCTCCTGTGGGTGAAGGATCAGGCTTTTGTTCCTTATTGTGACGAAAGGAACGAAAACTATTATTAGACCTAAATTTACCTTTAGACCTTTTATCCTGTGGTAAAAAAGTTCCTTTCCCTCCAGTAACAGTTGAGATAATAGAATCCAACTGAGAACCAAATAATTTATTACCCTGGAAAGAAAGGGAAAGCAAAGTTGACTTAGAAGACATATCAGCATTCCAAGTTTTTAAGCCATAAAGCTCTTCTAGCTAAAATAGCTAGAGACATATACCTGACATCAACTCTAATGATATCAAAGATGGCATCACAAATAAAGTTATTAGCATGTTGAAGAAGATTAACAATGCTATGAGAATTATGATCTGTTACTTGTTGCGCTAAAGCTTCTAACCAAAAAGTTGAAGCTGCAGCAACATCCGCTAAAGATATAGCAGGTCTAAGAAGATTACCTGAACATAAATAAGCTTTTCTTAGAAAGGATTCAATCTTCCTATCTAAAGGATCCTTAAAGGAAGTACTATCTGCCGTAGGAATAGTAGTACGTTTAGCAAGAGTAGAGACAGCCCCATCAACTTTAGGGATTTTGTCCCAAAATTCTAATCTGTCAGATGGCACAGGATATAATTGCTTAAAACGTTTAGAAGGAGTAAATGAATTACCCAAATTATTCCATTCCCTGGAGATTACTTGAGAAATAGCATCAGGGACAGGAAAAACTTCTGGAATAACTACAGGAGATTTAAAAACCTTATTTAAACGTTTAGATTTAGTATCAAGAGGACCAGAATCCTCTATTTCTAATGCAATTAAGACTTCTTTAAGTAAGGAACGAATAAATTCCATTTTAAATAAATATGAAGATTTATCAGCATCAACCTCTGAGACAGAATCCTCTGAACCAGAGGAACCATTATCAGAATCAGAATGATGATGTTCATTTAAAAATTCATCTGAAAAATGAGAAGTTTTAAAAGACCTTTTACGTTTACTAGAAGGAGGAATAACAGACATAGCCTTCTTAATGGATTTAGAAACAAAATCTCTTATATTAACAGGAACACTCTGAGTATTAGATGTTGACGGAACAGCAACAGGTAATGTAACATTACTAAAGGAAATATCTGCATTAACAAGTTTGTCATGACATTCATTACAAACAACAGCTGGAGGAACAGACACCACAAGTTTGCAGCAGATACACTTAACTTTGGTAGATCCAGCACCAGGCAGCGTTTTTCCAGAAGTATCTTCTGACTCAGTGTCAATCTGGGACATCTTGCAATATGTAATAGAAAAAACAACATATAAAGCAAAATTGATCAAATTCCTTAAATGACAGTTTCAGGAATGGGAAAAAATGCCAGTGAACAAGCTTCTAGCATCCAGAAGCAATAAATAATGAGACTTAAATAATGGGGAGACGATACGGACGCCCATATTTTTTTAACGCCAAAAAAGACGCCCACATTATTTGGCGCCTAAATGCTTTTGGCGCCAAAAATGACGCCACATCCGGAATGCCGACACTTTTGGCGCAAAAAAACGTCAAAAAATTACGCAACTTCCGGCGACACGTATGACGCCGGAAACAGAAAAAAAAATTTGCGCCAAAAAAGTCTGCGCCAAGAATGACGCAATAAAATAAAGCATTTTCAGCCCCCGCAAGCCTAACAGCCCACAGGGAAAAAAAGTCAAATTTTAAGGTAAGAAAAAAAAATAATTGATTTATTCATATGCATTATCCCAAATATGAAACTGACTGTCTGAAATAAGGAACGTTGAACATCCTGAGTCAAGGCAAATAAATGTTTGAATACATATATTTAGAACTTTATATAAAAGTGCCCAACCATAGCTTAGAGTGTCACAGAAAAACATAATTCATGCTTACCTGATAAATTCCTTTCTCCTGTAGTGTAGTCAGTCCACGGGTCATCCATTACTTATGGGATTATATCTCCTCCCTAACAGGAAGTGCAAGAGGATCACCCAAGCAGAGCTGCTATATAGCTCCTCCCCTCTACGTCACACCCAGTCATTCGACCGAAACCAAACGAGAAAGGAGAAACTATAGGGTGCAGTGGTGACTGGAGTTTAAGTTAAAATTTTTAGACCTGCCGTAAAACAACAGGGCGGGCCGTGGACTGACTACACTACAGGAGAAAGGAATTTATCAGGTAAGCATAAATTATGTTTTCTCCTGTTAAGTGTAGTCAGTCCACGGGTCATCCATTACTTATGGGATACCAATACCAAAGCTAAAAGTACACGGATGACGGGAGGGAAAAGGCAGGATCTTTACACGGAAGGAACCACTGCCTGTAGAACCTTTCTCCCAAAAACAGCCTCCGAAGAAGCAAAAGTGTCAAATTTGTAAAATTTTGAAAAAGTATGAAGTGAAGACCAAGTTGCAGCCTTGCAAATCTGTTCAACAGAGGCCTCATTCTTAAAGGCCCAAGTGGAAGCCACAGCTCTAGTAGAATGAGCTGTAATCCTTTCAGGAGGCTGCTGTCCAGCAGTCTCATAGGCTAAACGTATTATGCTACGAAGCCAAAAAGAGAGAGAGGTAGCCGAAGCTTTTTGACCTCTCCTCTGTCCAGAATAGACGACAAACAGGGAAGAAGTTTGCCGAAAATCCTTAGTTGCCTGCAAATAAAATTTCAGGGCACGGACGACGTCCAGATTGTGCAGAAGTTGTTCCTTCTTTGAAGAAGGGTTAGGGCACAATGATGGAACAACAATCTCTTGATTGATATTCCTGTTAGTGACTACCTTAGGTAAGAACCCAGGTTTAGTACGCAGAACTACCTTGTCTGAATGAAAAATCAGATAAGGAGAATCACAATGTAAGGCCGATAACTCAGAGACTCTTCGAGCCGAGGAAATAGCCATTAAAAACAGAACTTTCCAAGATAACAGCTTGATATCAATGGAATGAAGGGGTTCAAACGGAACACCCTGTAAAACGTTAAGAACTAAGTTTAAACTCCATGGCGGAGCAACAGTTTTAAACACAGGCTTAATCCTGGCCAAAGCCTGACAAAAGCCTGAACGTCTGGAACTTCTGACAGACGTTTGTGTAAAAGGATGGACAGAGCTGAGATCTGTCCCTTTAACGAACTAGCAGATAAACCCTTTTCTAAACCTTCTTGTAGAAAAGACAATATCCTAGGAATCCTAACCTTACTCCATGAGTAACTCTTGGATTCGCACCAATGCAAGTATTTACGCCATATTTTATGGTAAATCTTCCTGGTAACAGGTTTCCTAGCCTGTATTAACGACTTAGAAAATCCGCCTCCCAGTTCTCCACGCCTGGGATGTGGATCGCTGACAGGTGGCAAGAGTGAGACTCTGCCCAGCGAATTATCCTTGAGACTTCCATCATCGCTAGGGAACTCCTTGTCCCTCCCTGATGGTTGATGTAAGCCACAGTCGTGATGTTGTCCGACTGAAACCTGATGAACCTCAGAGTTGCTAACTGAGGCCAAGCCAGAAGGGCATTGAAAACTGCTCTTAATTCCAGAATGTTTATTGGGAGGAGACTCTCCTCCTGAGTCCATGATCCCTGAGCCTTCAGGGAATTCCAGACAGCGCCCCAACCTAGCAGGCTGGCGTCTGTTGTTATAATCGTCCAATCTGGCCTGCTGAAGGGCATCCCCCTGGACAGATGTGGCCGAGAAAGCCACCATAGAAGAGAATCTCTGGTCTCTTGATCCAGATTCAGCATAGGGGACAAATCTGAGTAATTCCCATTCCACTGACTTAGCATGCACAATTGTAGTGGTCTGAGATGTAGGCGCGCAAAGGGTACTATGTCCATTGCCGCTACCATTAAACCGATTACCTCCATGCATTGAGCCACTGACGGGTGTTGAATGGAATGAAGGACACGGCAAGCATTTAGAAGCTTTGTTAACCTGTCCTCTGTCAGGTAAATTTTCATTTCTACAGAATCTATAAGAGTCCCCAAGAAGGGAACTCTTGTGAGTGGTAATAGAGAACTCTTTTCTACGTTCACCTTCCACCCATGCGACCTTAGAAATGCTAGAACTACCTCTTTATGAGACTTGGCAGTCTGGAAACTTGACGCTTGTATCAGAATGTCGTCTAGGTACGGAGCAACCGATATTCCTCGCGGTCTTAGTACCGCTAGAAGAGAGCCCAGAACCTTTGTAAAGATTCTTGGAGCCGTAGCTAACCCGAAGGGAAGAGCTACAAACTGGTAATGCCTGTTTAGAAAGGCAAATCTTAGGTACCGATAATGATCCTTGTGAATCGGAATGTGAAGGTAGGCATCCTTTAAATCCACTGTGGTCATGTACTGACCCTTTTGGATCATAGGTAAGATTGTCCGAATAGTTTCCATTTTGAACGATGGAACTCTTAGGAATTTGTTTAGGATCTTTAAGTCCAAGATTGGTCTGAAGGTTCCCTCTTTTTTGGGAACCACAAACAGATTTGAGTAAAACCCTTGTCCGTGTTCCGACCGCGGAACCGGGTGGATCACTCCCATTAGTACAAGGTCTTGTACACAGCGTAGAAACGCCTCTTTCTTTATCTGGTTCGTTGACAACCTTGAAAGATGAAATCTCCCTTTTGGAGGAGAAGCTTTGAAATCCAGAAGATATCCCTGGGATATGATCTCTAACGCCCAGGGATCCTGGACATCTCTTGCCCAAGCCTGGGCGAAGAGAGAAAGTCTGCCCCCCACTAGATCCGTTTCCGGATCGGGGGCCCTCACTTCATGCTGTCTTAGGGGCAGCAGCAGTCTTTCTGGCCTGCTTGCCCTTGTTCCAGGACTGGTTAGGTTTCCAGCCCTGTCTGTAGCGAGCAACAGTTCCTTCCTGTCTTGGGGCGGAGGAAGTTGATGCTGCTCCTGCCTTGAAGTTACGAAAGGCACGAAAATTAGACTGTTTAGCCTTTGGTTTGGCCCTGTCTTGAGGCAGGGCATGGCCCTTACCTCCAGTAATGTCAGCGATAATTTCTTTCAAACCGGGCCCGAATAATGTCTGCCCTTTGAAAGGTATGTTAAGCAATTTAGATTTAGAAGTCACATCAGCTGACCAGGATTTAAGCCACAGCGCTCTACGCGCTTGAATGGCGAATCCAGAGTTCTTAGCCGTAAGCTTAGTTAAGTGTACCACGGCATCAGAAACAAAGGAATTAGCTAGCTTAAGGACTTTAAGCTTGTCTATAATCTCATCCAATGGAGCCGAGTTAATGGTCTCCTCCAGAGACTCAAACCAGAATGCCGCCGCAGCCGTGACAGGCGCAATGCATGTAAAGGGTTGTAATATAAAACCTTGTTGAACAAACATTTTCTTAAGGTAACCCTCTAATTTTTTATCCATTGGATCTGAAAAAGCACAGCTATCCTCCACCGGGATAGTGGTGCGCTTAGCCAGAGTAGAAAGTAGTCCCTCCACCTTAGGGACCGTCTGCCATAAGTCCCGTGTGGTGGCGTCTATTGGAAACATTTTTCTAAATATAGGAGGGGGAGAAAAAGGCACACCGGGTCTATCACACTCCTTGTTAATAATTTCTGTAAGCCTCTTAGGTATAGGAAAAACGTCAGTACACACCGGTACCGCATAGTATCTATCCAGCCTACATAATTTCTCTGGAATTGCAACCGTGTTACAATCATTCAGAGCCGCTAATACCTCCCCTAGTAATACACGGAGGTTTTCAAGCTTAAATTTAAAATTTGAAATGTCTGAGTCCATTTTACTTGGATCAGATCCGTCACCCACAGAATGAAGCTCTCCGTCCTCATGTTCTGCAAACTGTGACGCAGTATCAGACATGGCTCTAATATTATCAGCACACTCCGTTCTAACCCCAGAGTGATCGCGTTTACCCCTAAATTCTGGTAATTTAGATAGTACTTCAGTCATAACATTAGCCATGTCTTGCAAAGTGATTTGTAAGGGCCGCCCTGATGTACTTGGCGCCACAATATCACGCACCTCCTGAGCGGGAGGTGAAGGTACTGACACGTGAGGAGAGTTAGTCGGCATAACTTCCCCCTCGTTGTCTGGTGAAATTTTCTTTACATGTACAGATTGACTTTTATTTAAAGTAGCATCAATGCAATTAGTACACAAATTTCTATTGGGCTCCACATTGGCTTTTGAACATATTGCACAAAGAGATTCATCTGTGTCAGACATGTTTAAACAAATTAGCAATGAGACTAGCAAGCTTGAAAAATACTTCACAAATAATTTTACAAGCAATATAAAAAACTTTACTGTGCCTTTAAGAAGCACCAAAAACTGTCACAGTTGAAATAACAACGAACCAAATTAGTTATAGCAACCAAATTTTCACATCAAATGCAATTAGTTAGCAAAGGATTGCACCCACCAGCAAATGGATGATTAACCCCTTAGTACTCAGAAAACGGATACAATTTAAAATAAGCGTTTTTATCACAGTCAAAACACAGTCTCACAGGTCTGCTGTGAGTGATTACCTCCCTTAAAACTAGTTTTGGAGACACCTGGGCTCTGTAGAGACGTCCTGGATCATGGAGGAAGAAAATAGGAAGACTGTGACTGAATTTTTACTGCGCAATAAGCGCCAAAATAGGCCCCTCCCACTTATAATACAACAGTGGGGAAGCTCAGTAAACTGATTTTATTCATAAATAAACGACAGCCATGTGGTAAAATAATGCCCATAAAGTTTTATCACCAAGTACCTCAGAGGAAAACGATTAACATGCCAGTAAAACGTTTAAAATAAAATTATGAAATGATATTAATAAGCCTGCTGCTAGTCGCTTTCACTGCAGTGGAGGCTCAAATATAAGTTAAGTGTATACAGTATTTTCTTAGTGAAGTTCCATTCCCTAGAAATACCACAGTGTAAACATACATACATATCAGCCTGACACCAGTCACTATTACTGCATTTAAGGCTGCACTTACATTATATTGGTAATAGCAGTATTTTCTGAGTCAATTCCATTCCTTAGAAAATAATATACTGCAACATACCTCTTTGCAGGTGAACCCTGCCCGCTGTCCCCTGTTCTGAAGTTACCTCACTCCTCAGAATGGCCGAGAACAGCAAATGGATCTTAGTTACGATCGCTAAGATCATACACAAACTCAGGTAGATTCTTCTTGTAATGCTGCCTGGGAAAAAACAACACACTCCGGTGCTGTTTAAAATAACAAACTTTTGATTGAAGAAATAAAAAAAAAACCTAAGTTTAACAACCACAGTCCTCTCACACGTCCTATCTATTAGTTAGGTGCAAGAGAATGACTGGGTGTGACGTAGAGGGGAGGAGCTATATAGCAGCTCTGCTTGGGTGATCCTCTTGCACCTCCTGTTAGGGAGGAGATATAATCCCATAAGTAATGGATGACCCGTGGACTGACTACACTTAACAGGAGAAATAAGACTTACTTACCCCAGGACACTCATCTACATGTAGTAGAAAGCCAAACCAGTACTGAAACGAGAATCAGTAGAGGAAATGGTATATATAAGAGTATATCGTCGATCTGAAAAGGGAGGTAAGAGATGAATCTCTACGACCGATAACAGAGAACCTATGAAATAGACCCCGTAGAAGGAGATCATTGAATTCAAATAGGCAATACTCTCTTCACATCCCTCTGACATTCACTGCACGCTGAGAGGAAAACCGGGCTCCAACCTGCTGCGGAGCGCATATCAACGTAGAATCTAGCACAAACTTACTTCACCACCTCCATAGGAGGCAAAGTTTGTAAAACTGATTTGTGGGTGTGGTGAGGGGTGTATTTATAGGCATTTTGAGGTTTGGGAAACTTTGGCCCTCCTGGTAGGAATGTATATCCCATACGTCACTAGCTCATGGACTCTTGCTAATTACATGAAAGAAATAGAACATTACAGAAAGTAAATAAGTCAAAGCCCCTCCAGATAGGGGTTAGTTGGTATTATAAGCTCATACAAGTATCTCTTGGTTTGACAAAAGAAAAAAAAAAAGAGAGTATTGCCTTAAAAAAACAAAAAAACAAAAACAAAAAGGCAAGATAAGATATAAAAACTAACAAAAATAGGGGAGGAAAAACAAACGTTATACCCACACATACTGTATGTTGTGTATATCAATCTCATATATCTAACTTTATGAAAATCTTAAGAGTTGCATTATATAAGCCACATGGCCATTTTCAAACCTTCACATTGTTATTATTGTGCACAGGTGTTCCTAAATTCCCAACATCCAAATCTAGCATCTTTAATGTATAGCAGTTAAGTGGTGTTTGTGTTATTCAAGATCCAATGGAACCATACTTTTTCAAATGACTCTCTGGTGTTCATGATCCATGAGGCAGATTTGTGCATTCTAAATGTGTTATTTATCTTATTTCTCAGTTCCATCCATGATGGTACCCCCGTTTTCCAGTGGTATGCTATTGCTGTTCTAGTGATCGTGCACAGTATTCTAATAAAAGTATTAATTTCTTTGTTATATTTTTTTGTCACCTGTGTATAGCAAAGCTTGAGAAATATTGAGCTCTATCTCCTCCTCTAGGATCGAGCTAAGTAAGGTGGAGAGGGAGTGCCAGATCTGTTTTACCCCTTCACAATCCCACCACATATGTTTGAAGGTACCTAAGTTTCCACATCCTCTGAAACATAGGTTTGATTTGTTTTGTGACATGTGGGAGGTTATGGTTGGTGTGAGATACCAATGAAATGCAGTTTTAACGGTATTTTCACGTAAATCAACCCTCTTCCAATCAAGCTAAATATATTCTCCCGTGATCTGTCTCTTTAAAGGAACATTAAACACAAACATTTTCTTTCATGATTCAGATAGAGACTGCAATTTTAAACAATATTCCAATTTACTTCTATTAACTAATTGGCTTCATTCTTTAGATATCCTTTGTTAAAAAATAGCAAAGCTCAAAGGTGAGCCAATCACACGAGGCATCTATGTGCAGCCACCAATTAGCAACTACTGAGCCTATCTAGATGTGCTTTTCAGTAAAGGATATCAAAAGATTGAAGTAAATTAGATAATAGAAGTAAATTAGAAAGTTGTTTAAAATTGCTTGTTCTATCTGTATTATGAAAGAAAAAATTTGGGTTTCATGTCCCTTTAAATGTTGTTTGCGGGGCGGAGCTTGGAGCTCAACAAAGATGGTGGCGGATTAAAGGAGCTCCGCTAACCACTGCTAACATAATGATCTAAAGAGGGCAAGCAGATGGCCACAAATAAGAGAGGAGGCTTATGAAGTCACGCTAAGGCTGGAAGGAGGAAAAAGGCAGCGACTTTGAAAGCAAGACAGATCGACAGGCTGCAAACACACAGAGGATCATGCGGAGTCATCCGCCATCTTGACCACGAGGTCTGTAAACTAACAGAGCCAACGGAACCTGAAAAGCAGCCAGAGACTCGCAGAGAAGTTCCATAACACAACGGGGTTTAGCAGCAGACCTTCGTCTAGTTTACAAGTAAGCAGTACTAAAGAGGGAAAATAACGAAAGAGGCAAGGAGCCATAAGGGGAGCTTATACTACATGCTAGAAGGCTGGAGCAGGAAACAGGCCGAGTGTTCACGGTCAGGGATAAGTAAGGTGAGCGGAGATATGCTAACCGGACATATTACAAAATATTGACCTTGATATTTGCGGAGTGTGGAGGTTTGTGCCGACATGATAATGGGACTCATATACTTAATAACCTATTATGCATAAACGGGATCAGGGCCCAAAAAATAGAAAGGGAAGCTGGATGTATGCTAAATGAATAAGCTACTAATGCTCTGACGTAACCCTGATAAGGCTACTGAAAATAGGGGATAAATCTCTGCTTTATTGAACTGCTGAGGGCAAGCATACAAAGAACTAACGTTCAATCAATTCAGAGCATCACACCAAAATAAAACAGTGACGATGTTGATAACTTAGGTCTGTGAAGAAAATGACAAAAAGGTTATATTGGAAATATAAAGACCATCAACAATCATAAAACGAAGTGGGTGTCTGAGATTCTCTACCTGCAATAGCTACTAATAAAAACACTTGAATTCTGGTAGAGAAAGACTAATTATTATAATACCAAGATATAGAAACATATCACACATAAACCCACAAAGTTAAGAGACTATACAAGATTGAATGGTTATGCACAAATCTTTACTTCTTATAGTACAACTTCTATCTGATTAGCTCTGACCCTCCATTGCTACTATGACAGCCAGAAAACAAACTAAATCCTCTCAGGGAACTAAAACAGCAACAGCTACTCTGTTCTTCAAACCTATTAAAGAGAAAATGCTAGAATCAGCAACTAATGCTATAGAAGAAGATATAGACTCTGAATCAGATTCACAGATACAGGACGATGACACTATCCCTGTAACAAAAGCAGATTTGAGAAACCTTGTATCTAAACAGGATATTAATAAAAACTTTGAGAAACTTTGGGATAAGTTTGATGCATTCCAGAATACAGTAACTAACAGCCTAACTGAAATAAAACAAGATGTCACTGATCTAGGCTCTAGGGTAATGGCCCTGGAGGATGCAGAAACTTCAGTAGCAGAAGATCTTACTAACGTTACCCAGCAGATCTCAACACAACAACAGGAGATCAACGAATTACAGGATAAATTAGAAGATCTGGAAAACAGAAGACGCAGATGTAATCTGCGTTTAAAAGGAATTCCAGAATCTATCTCTACAGAGGAACTAAATATCTATCTATACCAGCTTTTTCAGGCTATTACGGGCGAAACAGAGGAAGGAAAATTCCAACTAGAAAGAGCACACAGGGCATTACGAGCCAAACCAAAGGGAGAGGCTCCGCCAAGAGATGTGGTGGTTAAATTCTCTAGATTTCCAGAAAAAGAAGACGTCCTGGCAGCAGCAAGGAAGAATCCCACATTCAAATTTCAAGGATCAGTGATCCAATTCTACCAGGATCTATGTGTCAAGACGTTACAGCGCAGAAGCTATCTAAGACCTCTTACGTCAATATTAAGGAAACATCAGATTAGATATAGGTGGGGGTTTCCCTTTAACCTACACATCACACACAAAGGTAAAGCAATGAGTCTCAGAGAGCCAGCAGAGATTCCACTGATTTGTAATAGACTCAATTTGGAAACACCCGAACTACCACAGCCAGAGCAGAAAGAAGATAGGCCACAACCATACACTGGCTTGAACCAATCGCAGAGGCAAAAATGGACAAGGGTTGCAAAGAAAAGGGCCAAGACATGATGCTGCAATCCAGCATACAACTGTGAGAGTCCACAATACCGAGATGTAAATAGGATATAATCCAAATTGGCTTTCAGGACACTCAACTTGGGAACAATTTGCCTTGGCAGATCGAGCTTGCCAAAAACAAGTTAGAAGTTACCCAAGATATAGACTATCTGAGATAGATACGAACATTTGCTATGCCCAAAGACTTTCCAATAGCAGTGGAAATATAATGTATTAACATTTCAATTTCTACAGGGGGAGGAGGAGGAAAGGGTGAAGGAGGTGTTCTTGTTTCTATTGTTATGGTTTTTCTTTTACAAGTAGTTAGAAACTGTTTTGTATTGTTTGTACTGTCTTCAAAAAGGGTATAGGAAATGCTGAACTAAGATTACTATGCATCCTGTCAGTTTATGTGCTTGCTTTTGATTGTTTGTATCCTTTATCCGAGGTATATGATGAGTTCAAGGGGGGGAAAAAACATAATTTATGCTTACCTGATAAATGTATTTCTCTTGTAGTGTATCCAGTCCACGGATCATCCATTACTTGTGGGATATTCTCCTTCCCAACAGGAAGTTGCAAGAGGATCACCCACAGCAGAGCTGCTATATAGCTCCTCCCCTCACTGCCATATCCAGTCATTCGACCGAAACAAGCCGAGAAAGGAGAAACCATAGGGTGCAGTGGTGACTGTAGTTTAATTAAAATTTAGACCTGCCTGAAAAGGACAGGGCGGGCCATGGACTGGATACACTACAAGAGAAATAAATTTATCAGGTAAGCATAAATTATGTTTTCTCTTGTTAAGTGTATCCAGTCCACGGATCATCCATTACTTGTGGGATACCAATACCAAAGCTAAAGTACACGGATGATGGGAGGGACAAGGCAGGAACTTAAACGGAAGGAACCACTGCCTGTAGAACCTTTCTCCCCAAAACAGCCAAAAGTATCAAATTTGTAAAATTTGGAAAAAGTATGAAGGGAAGACCAAGTTGCAGCCTTGCAAATCTGTTCAACAGAGGCCTCATTTTTAAAGGCCCAGGTGGAAGCCACAGCTCTAGTAGAATGAGCTGTAATCCTTTCAGGAGGCTGCTGTCCAGCAGTCTCATAGGCTAAACGGATTATACTCTGAAGCCAAAAAGAAAGAGAGGTTGCCGAGGCCTTCTGACCTCTCCTCTGTCCAGAGTAAACAACAAACAGGTTAGATGTTTGGCGAAAATCTTTAGTAGCCTGTAAGTAAAACTTCAAGGCACGGACTACGTCTAGATTATGCAAAAGACGTTCCTTCTTTGAAGAAGGATTAGGACATAATGATGGAACAACAATCTCTTGATTGATATTCTTGTTAGAAACCACCTTAGGTAAAAACCCAGGTTTTGTACGCAGAACAACTTTATCTGAATGAAAGATCAGATAAGGAGAATCACAATGTAAGGCAGATAACTCCGAGACTCTTCGAGCCGAGGAAATAGCCATCAGAAAAAGAACTTTCCATGAAAGAAGTTTGATATCAATAGAATGAAGGGGTTCAAACGGAACCCCTTGAAGAACTTTAAGAACCAAGTTTAAGCTCCATGGAGGAGCAACAGGTTTAAACACAGGCTTAATTCTAACTAAAGCCTGACAAAATGCCTGAACGTCTGGAACTTCTGCCAGACGCTTGTGTAAAAGAATAGACAGAGCAGAAATCTGTCCCTTTAAAGAACTAGCTGATAATCCTTTGTCCAAACCCTCTTGGAGGAAGGACAATATCCTAGGAATCCTAACCCTACTCCATGAGTAATTCTTGGATTCACACCAATGAAGATATTTACGCCATATCTTGTGGTAAATTTTCCTGGTGACAGGCTTTCGTGCCTGTATTAAGGTATCAATTACTGACTCGGAGAAGCCACGCTTTGATAGGATCAAGCGTTCAATCTCCATGCAGTCAGTCTCAGAGAAAGTAGATTCGGGTGATTGAAAGGACCTTGTATTAGAAGGTCTTGTCTCAGAGGCAGAGTCCATGGTGGAAAGGATGACATGTCCACTAGGTCTGCATACCAGGTCCTGCGTGGCCACGCAGGCGCTATCAATATCACTGATGCTCTTTCCTGTTTGATTTTGGCAATCAGACGAGGGAGCAGAGGAAACGGTGGAAACACATAAGCCAGGTTGAAGAACCAAGGCGCTGCTAGAGCATCTATCAGTGCCGCTTCTGGGTCCCTGGACCTGGATCCGTAACAAGGAAGCTTGGCGTTCTGGCGAGACGCCATGAGATCCAATTCTGCTTTGCCCCAACGGAGAACCAATTGAGCAAACACCTCCGGATGGAGTTCCCATTCCCCCGGATGAAAAGTCTGACGACTTAGAAAATCCTCCTCCCAGTTCTCTAAACCTGGGATATGGATCGCTGACAGGTGGCAAGAGTGAGTCTCTGCCCAGCGAATTATCTTGGAGACTTCTGACATCGCTAGGGAACTCCTGGTTCCCCCTTTATGGTTGATGTAAGCCACAGTCGTGATGTTGTCCGACTGAAATCTGATGAACCTCAGTGTTGCTAGCTAAGGCAAGCCAGAAGAGCATTTAATATTGCTCTTAACTCCAGAATATTTATTGGGAGGAGTTTCTCCTCCTGAGTCCATGAACCCTGAGCCTTCAGGGAGTTCCAGTCTGCACCCCAACCTAGAAGGCTGGCATCTGTTGTTACAATTGTCCAATCTGGTCTGCGAAAGGTCATACCCTTGGACAGATGGGCCCGAGATAACCACCAGAGAAGAGAATCTCTGGTTTCCTGATCCAGATTTAGTAGAGGGGACAAATCTGTGTAATCCCCATTCCACTGACTGAGCATGCATAATTGCAGCGGTCTGAGATGCAGGCGCGCAAATGGCACTATGTCCATCACCGCTACCATTAAGCCGATTACTTCCATGCACTGAGCCACCGTGGGGCGCGGAATGGAGTGAAGAACACGGCAAGCATTTAGAAGTTTTGATAACCTGGACTCCGTCAGGTAAATTTTCATTTCTACAGAATCTATTAGAGTCCCTAGGAAGGAAACCCTCGTGAGAGGAGATAGAGAACTCTTTTCTTCGTTCACTTTCCACCCATGCGACCTCAGAAACGCCAGAACTATCTCTGTATGAGATTTGGCAATTTGAAAGCTTGACGCCTGTATCAGGATATTGTCCAGGTAAGGAGCCACCGCTATGCCCCGCGGTCTTAGGACCGCCAGAAGTGAGCCCAGAACCTTTGTAAAAATTCTTGGGGCTGTAGCCAACCCGAATGGAAGAGCTACAAATTGGTAATGCCTGTCTAGAAAGGCAAACCTCAGGAACTGATGATGATTCTTGTGAATCGGAATGTGAAGGTAGGCATCCTTTAAGTCCACTGTGGTCATGTACTGACCCTCTTGGATCATGGGTAAAATGGTTCGAATAGTTTCCATCTTGAATGACGGAACTCTGAGGAATTTGTTTAGGATCTTTAAATCCAAAATTGGTCTGAAGGTTCCCTCTTTTTTGGGAACCACAAACAGATTTGAATAAAACCCCTGTCCTTGTTCCGTCCGCGGAACTCCCATTACAAGGAGATCTTGTATGCAGCTTAGGAATGCCTCTTTCTTTATCTGTTTTGCAGATAATCTTGAAAGATGAAATCTCCCTTGTGGAGGAGAAGCTTTGAAGTCCAGAAGATATCCCTGAGATATGATCTCCAACGCCCAGGGATCCTGAACATCTCTTGCCCACGCCTGGGCGAAGAGAGAGAGTCTGCCCCCTACTAGATCCGTTGTCGGATAGGGGGCAGCTCCTTCATGCTGTCTTAGAGGCAGCAGCAGGCTTTCTGGCCTGCTTGCCCTTGTTCCAGGACTGGTTAGGTTTCCAGGCCTGCTTGGATTGAGCAAAAGTTCCCTCTTGTTTTGAAGCAGAGGAAGTTGATGCTGCACCTGCCTTGAAATTTCGAAAGGCACGAAAATTAGACTGTTTGGCCTTTGATTTGGCCCTGTCCTGAGGAAGGGTATGACCCTTACCTCCAGTAATGTCAGCAATAATTTCTTTCAAACCAGGCCCGAATAAGGTCTGCCCCTTGAAAGGAATGTTGAGTAATTTAGACTTTGAAGTCACATAAGCTGACCAGGATTTGAGCCATAGCGCCCTACGCGCCTGGATGGCGAATCCGGAATTCTTAGCCGTTAGTTTAGTCAAATGAACAATGGCATCAGAAACAAATGAGTTAGCTAGCTTAAGAGTTCTAAGCTTGTCAACAATTTCAGTCAATGGAGCTGTATGGATGGCCTCTTCCAGGGCCTCAAACCAGAATGCCACCGCAGGAGTGACAGGCGCAATGCATGCAAGGGGCTGTAAAATAAAACCTTGTTGAATAAACATTTTCTTAAGGTAACCCTCTAATTTTTTTATCCATTGGATCTGAAAAAGCACAACTGTCCTCAACCGGGATAGTGGTACGCTTTGCTAAAGTAGAAACTGCTCCCTCCACCTTAGGGACAGTCTGCCATAAGTCCCGTGTAGTGGCATCTATTGGAAACATTTTTCTAAATATAGGAGGTGGGGAAAAGGGCACACCGGGCCTATCCCACTCCTTACTAATAATTTATGTAAGCCTTTTAGGTATTGGAAAAACATCAGTACTCACCGGCACTGCATAGTATTTATCCAGCCTACACAATTTCTCTGGCACTGCAATTGTGTCACAGTCATTCAGAGCAGCTAATACCTCCCCAAGCAATACACGGAGGTTCTCAAGCTTAAATTTAAAATTAGAAATCTCTGAATCAGGTCTCCCCGATTCAGAGACGTCACCCACAGACTGAAGCTCTCCGTCCTCAGGTTCTGCATATTGTGACGCAGTATCAGACATGGCTCTTACAGCATCTACGCGCTCTGTATCTCGTCTAACCCCAGATCTATCGCGCTTGCCTCTCAATTCAGGCAATCTGGATAATACCTCTGACAGGGTATTATTCATGATTGCAGCCATGTCCTGCAAAGTAATCGCTATGGGCGTCCCTGATGTACTTGGCGCCATATTAGCGTGCGTCCCTTGAGCGGGAGGCGAAGGGTCAGACACGTGGGGAGAGTTAGTCGGCATAACTTCCCCCTCGACAGACCCCTCTGGTGACAATTCTTTTATAGATAAAGACTGATCTTTACTGTTTAAGGTGAAATCAATACATTTAGTACACATTCTCCTATGGGGCTCCACCATGGCTTTTAAACATAATGAACAAGTATCCTCTGTTTCAGACATGTTTGTACAGACTAGCAATGAGACTAGCAAGCTTGGAAAACACTTTAATGCAAGTTAACAAGCAATATAAAAAATTTTACTGTGCCTTTAAGAGAAACAAATTTTGACAAATTTTGACAAAATTTGAAATAACAGTGAAAAAAGGCAGTTACACTAACAAAATTTTTACAGTGTATGTAACAAGTCAGCAGAGCATTGCACCCACTTGCAAATGGATGATTAACCCCTTAATAACAAAAACAGAATAATAAATGACAAAAAAAATTTTAAACAGTCACAACAACTGCCGCAGTCTACTGTGATTGTTACCCTCCTCAAACACGACTTTGAAGCCTTTTGAGCCCTTCAGAGATGTCCTGGATCATGCAGGAAGAAGCTGAATGTCTCTGTCAGTATTTTTAGCTGCACAGAAAAGCACTAAAATAGGCCCTTCCCACTCATATTGCAACAGTGGAAAGCCTCAGGAACTGTTTCTAGGCAAAAATCAAACCAGCCATGTGGGAAAAAAACTAGGCCCCAATAAGTTTTGTCACCAAACATATATAAAAACGATTAAACATGCCAGCAAACGTTTTATATTACACTTTTATAAGAGTATGTATCTCTATTAATAAGCCTGATACCAGTCGCTATCACTGCATTTAAGGCTTTACTTACATTAATCCGGTATCAGCAGCATTTTCTAGCAAATTCCATCCCTAGAAAAATATTAACTGCACATACCTTATTGCAGGAAAACCTGCACGCCATTCCCTCTCTGAAGTTACCTCACTCCTCAGAATATGTGAGAACAGCAATGGATCTTAGTTACTTCTGCTAAGATCATAGAAATCACAGGCAGATTCTTCTTCTAATGCTGCCTGAGATGAAACAGTACACTCCGGTACCATTTAAAAATAACAAACTTTTGATTGAAGTTAAAAAACTAACTATAATACACCACTCTCCTCTTACTATGTCCATCTTTGTTGAGAGTTGCAAGAGAATGACTGGATATGGCAGTGAGGGGAGGAGCTATATAGCAGCTCTGCTGTGGGTGATCCTCTTGCAACTTCCTGTTGGGAAGGAGAATATCCCACAAGTAATGGATGATCCGTGGACTGGATACACTTAACAAGAGAAAGAAAACGAAGTGTGATATATTTATCAGCTCCAGGAGAGAAAGGAAAAGATCAATGAAGTGGCAGATCCAGAGGGGAGAGCCCCAGACACCAAACTGTAAGTAATGACAGGTGACATACGTTTAATCTCACACAATGTGAGGGGCCTTAACACGGACCCTAAAAGAAGGACTGCACTGACTCAATATCTACGACTTAGAGCTAACATAATATTTATGCAAGAGACCCATTTCACTAAAGATGTGATCCCAAAATACTGGACGAAATGCTTTACTCAACATTACCACTCAACAACTGACAAAAAAAAGAGAGGGGTGTCGATTCTGATCCATAGATCCCTAGGTTTTGTGATGGAGGAAATGACTAGTGACCCAGAAGGGAGATATTTAATAGTTAGAGGGAGGCTAAGAGATAAACATATTACTTTATGCAATATATATGCACCCAACGAAACACAAATCTCTTTTTTCTCCCACATCTCTTATCTATTGACACAATGGTCTCAAGACAGGATACTATTAGGAGGGGATTTCAATGTGGAAATGTATGCACATCAATCAATGAATAACCTTAGACTGACTCAAAAACAGCTGAGACACAACTCAATGATTAAAAAAATTAAAGCAGTCTTTCTCTCACAGAACATTATGGACTCATGGGACACCCTATATGGGAAGACATTAGACTACACTTACTACTCACATGTACATAAAAAGTACACCAAACTGGACTATATTTACTTAAGCCAGATATGGATCCCTGATTTGGTATCCTCTACTATACATGCATGTTCATGGTCTGACCATTCCATTGTTCAGGTGATTATTAGAGATACATTTCACATTAGTTTAGCGAGATCATGGAACTATGACCCTAGTGTAATGCAGAAACCAGGCATATTAGACTCCACCGCACAAGCTTTGAATGAATATTGGACTCTAAATGAGGGTACCACATCTAACTCAATTTACACATGGGCAGCGCAAGCCCTACTTAAGGGGGTTACTTATTAAAGAAAAAGCGATCATATCCAAAACTAATAGAAATCAAATAGACACATTACAGACTCAAATAGATGCCCTCACTAGACTGCACCAACAACATTTATCAGACACAACATTTCAGGAACTACAAGCTAAGAGGCTAGAATTATCAACGATCTTGAATAGGACATCTCTTAGAGCAGCTCACAGGTTGAAAGCATTTTATTTTCTCTACTCCAACAAACCAGATAAATATTTAGCATATAAGCTCAGGGAACAAACTAGATCTTTCTCCATACCACTTATACAGAGAGAGGATGGTACATACACCTCAAACCCACAGGAGATAGCTGATGACTTCGCTACATATTATGCCCACCTATACGACGGGAAAAAAACGGAACAAAACGATCAGAAAAGACAACTGATACACACATTTTTAAATGACTCCAAACTCACACCAATAGATAATGCAGTTAATGATGCACTAAACGGGGAGGTATCGGCTAGGGAGGTCCTGATTGCTATTAAAGAACTTAAGCCAGGAAAGGCGGCTGGTCCGGATGGATTCCCGGGGGAATACTACAAGCTCTTTAAAGCAAGTCTCACGCCCCATATAGTTAAATTCTGTAATGATATATTACAAGGAAAAGAAATCCCGAAGGAGATTTTGCAGGCTAAGATAATCGTAATACCAAAACCGGGTCGAAATCCAAAAGTATGCCAGAGCTATAGACCAATATCCTTGATTAATCAAGATATAAAGATCTTTACTAAAATCCTAGCAAATAGACTTAAGGCACATCTCCCCACCCTGATCCATCTGGACCAGGTGGGGTTCATTGCAGATAGAGAAGCACCAGATAATATTAGGCGCACGATCTCCCTGATCGAATACTTAAACAAAACGCGGACGCCTTCTCTGCTCCTCTCTTTGGACGCGGAGAAGGCGTTCGATAGAATAGACTGGGACTTCATGCTAGAGGTCATGGCTAAGATGGGATTCGAGGGACCCTTTATCAAAGCAATAAAAAGTATATACTCATTCCCCACAGCACACATAAGAGCAGCAGGCTATCAATCCAAAAAGATAGACATTAGAAACGGCACAAGACAGGGTTGTCCTCTATCGCCACTCCTATTTGCAATCTGCATAGAGCCTTTAGCTGCAAGGATTTGCCTTGCTCCAGGAGTACATGGAGTCTCAATGGGGGGAGAGGAATTCAAAATCTCTCTGTTTGCAGACGACGTCCTCCTCACACTGACAAAGCCATTAATGTCCCTGCCTCACCTATATCAAATCATACAAGACTACTCAAGCATCTCAGGGTACAAGATTAACCAAGATAAATGTGAAGCATTATCTATAGCCCTCCCAGCCCACACAAAAAAACTCATTGAAACTAATTTTTCACTGATATGGGCCAAAGAGGCAATTAAATACCTAGGAGTAGAGAAATGTGAGGCTCTCCCCATAGCGATCCCTCGGCAGACACAGGAGATACTAGAAACAAATTTTCACTTTAAATGGATGAAACATACTCTAAATTACTTAGGGATCCACCTCCCCTCCTCCCCGACACTACTGTATAAAGTTAACTATCCTCCGCTGTTCAAGCAGATTAGGAAAGATATAGCAAAATGGAAAACTTATAAATTCTCGTGGCTAGGCAGAGTGGCCTCGGTTAAGATGAATATCCTACCAAGGATACTATATTCATTCAGAACCCTTCCTGTTAAAATGGTTAAAACAGATTTAGAGACAATACAAAAAGACATACTAGGCTATATCAGAGGAGACAAAACAAATAGAATAGCGAGGCCAGTTTTATACAGACATAAAAATCTAGGAGGTATTGGGGTCCCTAATCTACTAGAATATTATAATGCTGCCAGATTAGCACAAGATAGCCTCTTATTAAAAAGGAACACAGAAGTCATATGGCCCACTTTAGAAGCGACTTTAGGAGGATGGGACGAGACTGACGCTATACTTTGGGACCCGGGGAAAACACCGCCCTCTAGTGAGACAGATAAACCTTATACTACAAATCTTACTATAAACACTTGGAAAAAAACAAGTAATAAATTTAAGCTTCTACCACAACATTCCCTATACATCCCGATCAGATACATTTTACCTGAAGAACTCAGGGTTCAAATACAGAAATGGGAAAACAAGGGATTGTATAGAGTAGCAGACTTTCTGGAAAACGGAGCTACACTATCCTTCATTCAGTTGCAGACAAAACTAAGCACCTTTAAACTTCATTGGTATCTATATTTGCAGATACAATCCGCAATGCACTCATATATAAGGAAAACTAGAGTTGGCCACACAACACCACTAGAAGACATGTGTAAAACAAAGGACCGTACTAGACACACTATATCCATTCTCTATATAGCCATACAGGATTCACAGATCATGACCAAAACCACTACCATGTTGGCATGGGAGAGGGAATTACATATTAGTAAAGACAACAAAGAATGGGAGTTAATATTTCAAAGGGCAGACAAAGGACTCCTAAGTGTGGACCTAAAGGAAAACATTACCAAGACTATACACCGATGGTACCTAACACCCACTAGAACGGCCCATATGCATGCACAGGGAAACCCACTATGTTACAGAGGGTGCGGAGAAAGAGGTTCATATAGACATATGTGGTGGGACTGTAGAATAATATCAGGCCTATGGAAAACTCTATCTTCTTTCCTTAGTCAGATCCTGAACGAAAAGATAGATCTCACAATTCAACAAGCCTTATTGCACATCCCTATTAATAGATTTCACAAGCACATAAATACATTTATTAGGATAGTATGTACAGTTACCCGGACATGTATAGCCAGGTACTGGAAGACAGGTAGCCCCACCTGGACAGAGGTATACAATAAAATTCAATACACATATAACATGTACGACTTAACATCCAACACCTTAGACAATAAGGAAGTAGTCCAGGCAATATGGTACTATTGGATAGCGAAATGAAGGTTAGACACGTGAAACTAATGGAAAAGTCAGCCTTAGGTGATTATTCTGCACATCGATTCCTCTATCTATCGCAGTATATATAACAAACACTGAGATGCAATGTGTCGTCACCCCCCCTCCCCATCCCTTCCCCCTTTGACCCTTGATAACCTATTTTACCTCACCTCCCCTTAGAGTTGTATTCTTTAATAGTTCAGCAGTATGTGACTTGAGTAGGTTAGCTCAGATCGACTTAAAAGCTTTGATGGAGTTCAACGGAGGGCAAACCTTTTATCAGACACAAGTACTATATTATCTCTTACCAAGGATTGCACGATAGTGTGAAGATGGGGTTTTTAATCTCTAACTGTTAACCCTCCATAGGTGTGTAAACTCCAGTAGCAATGTCTGAGCTATTTTAATAATTATTAACTGTAGCATATACTGTTTAGAAAAGTTTATGTACAAACCTACACTCTGGATCCCATAATCATTGAGATTGCTGCAGAGGAAGGTATTTCTGTTACTGTAGATGTTTATTATTTATGAAAATAAAAAAATATTCAAACATAAATACCTAGGAGTTAGGATTTCTAGTGATTACACACAACTATATAAACTGAATTATGTCCCTTTATATAAGGCAATTAGAAAGGAGATTCAAAATTGGAGGGGAGGTGGATTTTCGTGGTATGGCCGACTGACAGCGATTAAAATGAATATTCTCCCAAGATTACTATACCTCTTCAGAGCTTTACCAATTAAAATTCCCTTACCAGAACTTATCAAGCTCCAGACAGATCTAGTTGGATTTTTGAGAGGGAACAAGAAAGCTAGGATACCTTCACAGATATTAATTCAACACAGACAACTAGGGGGAGTTGGAGTTCCAAATTTGACCAATTATTATTACTCAGCAAGATTGGCGCAAGCTACATTACTGGGACAAAAAAAATAACACACTGGTATGGATTAGAGTTGAGACCCTAATGATGGGTTACCATCATTCAGACGACATATTGTGGGACCGAACGAAACATAAACAGAAACTATCAAACACCCCAAAAACTATAGAAGAAATGATGTCACTGTAGTACTCTCTAAACACTAATCTGAGGCTGATACCATCGGACTCACTAATACGACCGATAAGGACACTGCTACACCAAGACTTCCATAGACAGATAGGGAAATGGGCTAATAAGGGGCTTTATAGAGTGGCGGACTTTCTCCACAAGGGTAAAATAGCTACATACCAACAGATACAGGAAAAAATATTACCAGATAAATTGCAATGGTTTTTATATTTGCAAGTGGCGTCAGCGGTCACTAAGGTGTTTCCTCAAACTTGGAGGAAAAGCCTGACTACAATTGAAAAACTCTGTAGCACTGAATCTAGACACAAAAAACTAATTTCCACTATTTATCTCACACTACAAACTGCTAAATCTATCTCAAAATCCCCTTTGATGGACAAATGGGAACGGGATACTAACATTATATGGAAAACTGCATAAAAACAGCTTTTAGGTGGTATTTAACCCCGGTTATCACTTCGCACTACACTCAAAACAAGAGTAGGGATTGTTATAGAGGGTGCAGGGAGACAGGCACATATATTAATATGTGGTGGGATTGCCCACAGGTACAGCAAATATGGACTAATGTATCCAGACTACTGAGTGGGGTGCTTTCTGAAGACATTACTTTAACAATGACTCAGGCTCTGCTGAATGAGCGAGTGAAACCCTTCAACTCAGCAACAAACACATTCATACGCACTCTTTGCACAGCCACCAGGATAAGCGTAGCTCGTTATTGGAAAACAGGGATACCCTCATGGGGGGAGGTAATGGAAAAAATTAAGATCACATATAGGTTATCTGAATCGACATCATTTATACAGGCTAACCACGAACAGTTTCTTAAGATATGGAATTATTGGATATTGAGTGGCCACTAATTGTAACATAGAAAAAGAGTATATCTATACAAACAGTCAAGACCTAGGAAAGACATAGGGAGACGGAAGACGAGGGATGACATCAAAAGACATTTGTAAGTCTAAACTGGACGGGGCTCTCTCCCTGGATCGGCGGCAGGAGCAGAATGAAGACAGGCAAGTTTATGTTTGAGATAAAGTTTAAGGGGAGGGAGGGATGGGGGGAGTTTTACTGGTTATTGTTGATTATGCAAGGTTTAATATTAAGGTTTAGTGAAAGGAATGAAGAGATGGAGAAGGAAACCGAAGTATTTGCTTTATAAAAACACAGCTACATAAAATGGAGGAAAAGAGGTATTCAAGGAAGTTTGAACCCTTTCTGCAGCTTTAAAGACATATCCTCTATTTATAGTCAATCTCAAAGACAGGTTGCAACACACACTGAAGGTGATTACTTTCTGAACCCAGTTAGCCAAAGTTCACGGCTCAACAGAAGAGACTACTTGTCCCTTGGACTTGGTTTATTAAATCAGAAATGAGGGGATGAACTCTGACCTTAAGGACTCTTACTGTAAGAGAAAGGGAAGGGAGGGTCTTAATGAAAAATGTAAGAGATGTGTTGCATTCTATATATGTTGTTCAATAAAAATTATTTCAACTAAATGTTGTTTGCATTTAAGACTGTGTGTGCGTGGTGTGAGCTGTCTATTTAAGTCTGTACGCATTGTGTGTGTGACTGTCCCTTTCAGACTGTGTGAGTGTAGGGTGAGCTGTCCCTTTAAGGCTTTATGCATGTTTGTGCTAACTATGATGTGTCCCTTTAAGACTTTTTTGTGTATGCTTTAAGCCTGCTCTCTTTGTATGTATGCCCCTGTGCCTTTAAGGCTCTGTCAATGTTGGATGTGTGTTCCTAGTGAGGCTAAGTGTGTTTGTGTGCTGTGATCTGTCCTTTAAGAATGTTTCAGCGTGCACTTTAAGATTGTGTGCTTTTGTGTAATTGTTTTTATTAAGTTAATATTAAAGGAACATGAAACCCAATTTTTTTTACTTTCATGATTTAGAAAGAGCATGCAATTTTAAACAACTTTCTCTTGTTAAGTGTATCTAGTCCATGGATCATCCATTACTTGTGGGATATTTTCCTTCCCAACAGGAAGTTGCAAGAGGATCACCCACAGCAGAGCTGCTATATAGCTCCTCCCCTCACTGCCATATCCAGTCATTCTCTTGCAACTCTCAACAAAGATGGAGGTAGTAAGAGGAGAGTGGTGTATTATAGTTAGTTTTTTTCTTCAATCAAAAGTTTATTATTATTAAATGGTACCGGAGCGTACTATTTTATCTCAGGCAGCATTTAGAAGAAGAATCTGCCTGCGGTTTCTATGATCTTAGCAGAAGTAACTAAGATCCACTGCCCTTCTCACATATTCTGAGGAGTGAGGTAACTTCAGAGAGGGAATGGCGTGCAGGTTATCCTGCAATAAGGTATGTGCAGTTAACATTTTTCTAGGGATGGAATTTGCTAGAAAATGCTGCTGATACCGGATTAATGTAAGTTAAGCCTAAATACAGTGATTTAATAGCGACTGGTATCAGGCTTATTACCAGAGATACATACTCTTATAAAAGTGCAATATAAAACGTTTGCTGGCATGTTTAATCGTTTTTATATATGCTTGGTGATAAAACTTATTGGGGCCTAGTTTTTTTCCACATGGCTGGCTTGATTTTTGCCTAGAAACAGTTTCCTGAGGCTTTCCACTGTTGTAATATGAGTGGGAGGGGCCTATTTTAGCGCTTTTCTGCGCAGCTAAAATTACAGACAGAGACATTCAGCTTCCCTCTGCATGATACGGGACATCTCTGAAGGGCTCAAAAGGCTTCAAAAGTCGTGTTTGAGGAAGGTAACAGCCACAATAGAGCTGTGGCAGTTGTTGTGACTGGTTTTAAAAACGTTTTTTTTTTCATTTGTTATTCCGTTTTTGGTATTAAGGGGTTAATCATCCATTGGCAAGTGGGTGTAATGCTCTGCTAACTTGTTACATACACTGTAAAAATGTCGTTAGTGAAAACTGCCTTTTTTCAGTTATTTCAAATTTTGATAAAATTTGTTTTTCTTAAAAGCGCAGTAACGTTTTTTTATATTGCTTGTTAACTTGGTTTAAAGTGTTTTCTAAGCTTGCTAGTCTCATTGCTAGTCTGTACAAACATGTCTGACACAGAGGAAACTACTTGTTCATTATGTTTAAAAGCCATGGTGGAGCCCCATAGGAGAATGTGTACTAAATGTATTGATTTCACCTTAAACAGTAAAGATCAGTCTTTATCTATAAAAGAATTGTCACCAGAGGGTTCTGTCGAGGGGGAAATTATGCCAACTAACTCTCCCCACGTGTCGGACCCTTTGCCTCCCGCTCAAGGGACTCACGTAATATGGTGCCAAGTACATCAGGGACGCCCATAGCGATTACTTTGCAGGACATGGCTGCGATCATGGATAATACCCTGTCAGCGGTATTAGCCAGATTGCCTGAATTAAGAGGCAAGCGCGATAGCTCTGGGGTTAGACGAGATACAGAGCGCGTAGATCCTGTAAGAGCCATGTCTGATACTGCGTCACAATATGCAGAACCTGAGGACGGAGAGCTTCAGTCTGTGGGTGACATCTCTGACTCGGGGAAACCTGATTCAGATATTTCTAATTTTAAATTTAAGCTTGAGAACCTCCGTGTATTGCTTGGGGAGGTGTTAGCTGCTCTGAATGACTGTGACACAATTGCAGTGCCAGAGAAATTGTGTAGACTGGATAAATACTATGCAGTGTCGGTGTGTACTGATGTTTTTCCAATACCTAAAAGGTTTACAGAAATTATTAGTAAGGAGTGGGATAGACCCGGTGTGCCGTTTTCCCCCCCTCCTATATTTAGAAAAATGTTTCCAATAGACGCCACTACACGGGACTTATGGCAGACGGTCCCTAAGGTGGAGGGAGCAGTTTCTATTTTAGCAAAGCGTACCACTATCCCGGTTGAGGACAGTTGTGCTTTTTCAGATCCAATGGATAAAAAATTAGAGGGTTACCTTAAGAAAATGTTTATTTAACAAGGTTTTATTTTACAGCCCCTTGCATGCATTGCGCCTGTCACTGCTGCGGCGGCGTTCTGGTTTGAGGCCCTGGAAGAGGCCATCCATACAGCTCCATTGACTGAAATCATTGACAAGCTTAGAACACTTAAGCTAGCTAACTCATTTGTTTCTGATGCCATTGTTCATTTGACTAAACTAACGGCTAAGAATTCCGGATTCGCCATCCAGGCGCGTAGAAGGGTTTCCTTCCTAGGGACTCTTATAGATTCTGTAGAAATTAAAATTTACCTGACGGAGTCCAGGTTATCAAAACTTCTAAATGCTTGCCGTGTTCTTCACTCCATTCCGCGCCCTGCGGTGGCTCAGTGCATTGAAGTAATCGGCTTAATGGTAGCGGCGATGGACATAGTGCCATTTGCGCGCCTGCATCTCAGACCGCTGCAATTATGCATGCTCAGTCAGTGGAATGGGGATTACACAGATTTGTCCCCTCTACTAAATCTGGATCAGGAAACCAGAGATTCTCTTCTCTGGTGGTTATCTCGGGTCCACCTGTCCAAGGGTATGACCTTTCGCAGACCAGATTGGACGATTGTAACAACAGATGCCAGCCTTCTAGGTTGGGGTGCAGTCTGGAACTCCCTGAAGGCTCAGGGTTCATGGACTCAGGAGGAGAAACTCCTCCCAATAAATATTCTGGAGTTAAGAGCAATATTCAATGCTCTTCTAGCTTGGCCTCAGTTAGCAACACTGAGGTTCATCAGATTTCAGTCGGACATCACGACTGTGGCTTACATCAACCATCAAGGGGGAACCAGGAGTTCCCTAGCGATGTCAGAAGTCTCCAAGATAATTCAGTGGGCAGAGACTCACTCTTGCCACCTATCAGCGATCCATATCCCGGGCGTAGAGAACTGAGAGGCGGATTTTCTAAGTCGTCAGACTTTTCATCCGGGGGAGTGGGAGTTCCATCCGGAGGTGTTTGCTCAATTGGTCCATCGTTGGGGCAAACCAGAACTGGATCTCATGGCGTCTCGCCAGAACGCCAAGCTTCCTTGTTACGGATCCAGGTCCAGGGACCCAGAAGCGACGCTGATAGATGCTCTAGCAGCTCCTTGGTTCTTCAACCTGGCTTATGTGTTTCCACCGTTTCCTCTGCTCCCTCGACTGATTGCCAAAATCAGACAGGAGAGAGCATCAGTGATTCTGATAGCGCCTGCGTGGCCACGCAGGACCTGGTATGCAGATCTGGTGGACATGTCATCCTTACCACCATGGACTCTGCCTCTGAGACAAGACCTTCTAATACAAGGTCCTTTCAATCATCCGAATCTAATTTCTCTGAGACTGACTGCATGGAGATTGAACGCTTGATCCTTTCAAAGCGTGGCTTCTCCGAGTCAGTCATTGATACCTTAATACAGGCACGAAAGCCTGTCACCAGGAAAATCTACCACAAGATATGGCGTAAATATCTTCATTGGTGTGAATCCAAGAATTACTCATGGAGTAGGGTTAGGATTCCTAGGATATTATCCTTCCTCCAAGAGGGTTTGGACAAAGGATTATCAGCTAGTTCTTTAAAGGGACAGATTTCTGCTCTGTCTATTCTTTTACACAAGCGTCTGGCAGAAGTTCCAGACGTTCAGGCATTTTGTCAGGCTTTAGTTAGAATTAAGCCTGTGTTTAAACCTGTTGCTCCTCCATGGAGCTTAAACTTGGTTCTTAAAGTTCTTCAAGGGGTTCCGTTTGAACCCCTTCATTCTATTGATATCAAACTTCTATCATGGAAAGTTCTGTTTCTGATGGCTATTTCCTCGGCTCGAAGAGTCTCTGAGTTATCTGCCTTACATTGTGATTCTCCTTATCTGATCTTTCATTCAGATAAAGTAGTTCTGCGTACAAAACCTGGGTTTTTACCCAAGGTGGTTTCTAACAAGAATATCAATCAAGAGATTGTTGTTCCATCATTGTGTCCTAATCCTTCTTCAAGAAGGAATGTCTTTTCCAAATACTACTACAAAAAACATAATTTATTCTTACCTGATCAATTTCTTTCTTTCTTGACAAAGGAGGCAAAGAGCACCACAGCAAGAGCTGTTAAATACCACTCCCCCTACCCACAATCCCCAGTCATTCGACCAAAGGGAAAGGAGAAAGGAAGTAATCTAAGGTGCAGAGGTGCCTGAAGTTTATAGAAAAGCAAACTGTCTGAAAAACAGGGCGGGTCATGGACTCACCGTGTCAAGAAATAAATAAATTTATCAGGTAAGAATAAATTATGTTTTCTTTCTAATGACACGGTGAGTCCACGGATCATCTTAATTACTGTTGGGAACCAATATCCAAGCTAGAGGACACGGATGATAAGGGAGGGACAAGACAGTTAACCTAAACAGAAGGCACCACTGCTTGAAGAACCTTTCTCCCAAAAGAAGCCTCTGCTGAAGCAAAAGTATCAAATTTGTAATTTTGAAAAAGTATGCAAAGATGACCAAGTCGCAGCCTTGCAAAGCTGATCTACAGAAGCTCCATTTTTGAAAGCCCAAGAAGATGAAACAGCCCTCGTGGAATGAGCCGTGATTCTCTCAGGAGGCTGCTAACCAGCAGTCTCATATGCCAAGTGAATAACACTCCTCAACCAACAAGAAAGAGAAGTAGCCGTAGCTTTCTTACTCTTACGCTTCCCAGAAAAGACAACAAATAAAGAAGAAGACTGGCGAAAATCCTTAGTCGCCTGCAAATAATATTTCAATGCACGAACCACATCCAGGTTGTGCAACAAACGCTTTTTATGAGAAGAAGGATTAGGACACAAAGAAGGAACAACAATCTCTTAATTAATATTTTTATCAGAAACAACCTTGGGAAGAAAACCCAAGGCAGTACGCAGAACTACCTTATCAGAGTGAAAAATAAGAAAAGGCGATTCATACTGTAAGGCTGAAAGCTCCAAAACTCTTTGAGCCGAAGAAATAGCCAGCAGAAACAAAACCTTAATAGCCAAAGAATGCATAGGTTCAAACAGAGCCTGTTGAAGGACTCTATGAACCAAATTAAGACTCCAAGGTGGAGTAGTTGACTTAAACACAGGCCAAATTCTAACCAAGGCCTGACAAAAAGAATGAACATCTGGCACATCCGCCAGGTGCGTGTGCAATAAACTAGATAAAGCAGAAATTTGACCCTTCAGGGTACTAGCAGATATAACTTTCTCCAAACCCTCCTGGAGAAAAGACAAAATTATAGGAATCCTAACTCTACTCCACGAGTAGCCTTTGGATTCACACCAATACAAATATTTACGCCAAATCTTAAAATAAATCTTCCTAGTCACAGGCTTACGAGCCTGAATCATGGTCTCAATGACTGACTTAGAAAAACCACGCTTAGAAAGAATCAAGCGTTCAATCTCCAAGCAGTCAGCTTAAGAGAAACGAGATTTGGATGAAGGAAGGGATCCTGCAGAAGCAGGTCCTTCCTTAATGGAAGACGCCAAGGTGGAAGGGAAGACATCCGAGCAATGATCCAAGGAACTGCCAGAGCATCTATCAGAACAGCATGAGGATCCTTTGACCTCAACCCGTACCTCGGGAGCTTGGCATTCTGACGAGATGCTATGAGATCCAACTTCGGCTGCCCCAACTGAGAATCAAGCTAGAAAATACCTCTTGTTTAAGTTCCCACTACCCCGGATGAAAAGTCTGTCTGCTCAGAAAATCCGCTTCCCAATTGTCCACACCTGGAATATGGATAGCAGACAGACAACAGTTGTGAAAACCCTAAAGAAAACCAGAGCAAACTTGCTCTGCTTAAAAAATAACAAACTCATGATTGAAGAATCAGACACCTAACTTTACACCTCTTTGCAACTGATAGAAGCAAAGAGAATGACTGGGAATTGTGGGTAGGGGGAGTGGTATTTAACAGCTTTTGCTGTGGTGCTCTTTGCCTCCTCCTGCTGGTCAGGAGTGATATTCCCAACAGTAATTAAGATGATCCGTGGACTCACCGTGTCATTAGAAAGAAATATTCATATATATTTTTAAAACGTATATTTAATATACTCATTATTTCCTGATATTAATAAACTTATCTGGTCAACATATATGTCCTATCTAATATAATTTAGCATGTATTTATTGAGACTAAACATGGGTGTATTTCTAGTATTATATTAGTAAGTAATTATCGGCTAGATTACGAGTTTGTGTTATGAGCGGCGCGGTGCTAACTTGCAAGTTATTGTCACCGCTCACTTACCTACAATCGCTGTTATTACAGGTTTACAAAAACCCAGCGTTAGCAGGCAATATTGCAGCGTAAAACAAAATTGAGCTCCATACCGCACTCCAATACCAGCGCTGCGATGAGCTGGTTTTACGTGCTCGTGCACGATTTCCCCATTAGACATCAATGGGAGAGCCGGCTGAAAAAAAAAGCCTAACACCTGCAATAAAGGAGTGTAAAGCTCCGTAACGCAGCCCCATTGATTCCTATAGGGAAACTAAATTTATGTTTACACCTAACACCCTAACATAAACCCCGAGTCTAAAGACCCCTAATCTGCCGCCCCCGACATCGCCAACACCTACATTATACTTATTAACCCCTAATCTGCTGCTCCGACATCACCGACACCTACATTACACTTATTAACCCCTAATCTGCCGCCCCCAAAAGTCGCCGAAACCCACCTACACTTATTAACCCCTAATCTGCCGCCCCAACATTGCCACCACCTACTTACACTTATTAACCCCTACCTAATCTGCCGCCCCCAATGTCGTCGCTACCTACACTTATTTATTTATACATATATTTTATTACTAATAGTTACATTGTAGCCATCTTAGGTTTTATTTTTATTTCACAGCTAAGTTTGTAGACTAGTAAGTAAATAGTTATTAATAGTTATTACCTAAAATAAATACAAATTTACCTGTAAAATAAAACCTAACCTGAATTACAGTTACACCTAACCTTACACTACAATTAAATCAATTACATTAATTAAATACAATTAACTAAATTACAAAAACAAACACTAAATTACACAAAATAAAAAAGAAATGATCAAATATTTAAACTAATTACACCTAATCTAATAGCCCTATCAAAATAAAAAATCCCCCCCAAAATAAAAAAAACCCCTAGCCTAAACTAAACTGCCAATAGCCCTTAAAAGGGCCTTTTGCGGGGCATTGCCCAAAGAAATCAACTATTTTGCCTGTAAAAACAAATACAAACAGCCCCCAACAGTAAAACCCACCACCCACACAACCAAACCCCCCAAATAAAATCCTAACTAAAAAAACCTAAGCTCCCCATTGCCCTGAAAAGGGCATTTGGATGGGCATTGCCCTTAAAAGGGCATTTAGCTCTTTTTCAGCCCAAAACCCTAAGCTAAAAATAAAACCCACCCAATAAACCCTTAAAAAAACCTAACACTAACCCCCGAAGATCCACTTACAGTTTTTGAAGACCCGACATCCATCCTCAACGAAGCGGCAAGAAGTCCTCAACGAAGCCGGGAGAAGTCTTCATCCAGACGGCATCTTCTATCTTCATCCATCCGGCGCAGAGCGGCTCCATCTTCAAGACATCCGGCACGGAGCATCCTCTTCTTTCGATGGTCGCTGCAGAATGAAGGTTCCTTTAAATGACGTCATCCAAGATGGTGTCCCTTGAATTCCGATTGGCTGATAGAATTCTATCAGCCAATCGGAATTAAAGGTGAAAAAATCCTATTGGCTGATGAAATCAGCCAATAGGATAGAGCTTCAATCCTATTGGCTGATCCAATCAGCCAATAGGATTGAGCTTGCATTCTATTGGCTGATTGGAACAGCCAATAGAATGCGAGCTCAATCCTATTGGCTGATTGCATCAGCCAATAGGATTGAAGCTCAATCCTATTGGCTGATTTCATCAGCCAATAGGATTTTTTCACCTTTAATTCCGATTGGCTGATAGAATTCAGAATTCAAGGGATGCCATCTTGGATGACGTCATTTAAAGGAACCATCGAAAGAAGAGGATGCTCCACGCTGGATGTCTTGAAGATGGAGCCGCTCCTCGCCGGATGAATGAAGATAGAAGATGCCGTCTGGATGAAGACTTCTTGCCGCTTGGATGAAAACTTCTCCCGGCTTCGTTGAGGACTTCTTGCCGCTTGGATGAAGACTTCTGCCGCTTCGTTGAGGATGGATGTCGGGTCTTCAAAAACTGTAAGTGGATCTTCGGGGGCTAGTGTTAGTTTTTTTTTAAGGGTTTATTGGGTGGGTTTTATTTTTAGCTTAGGGTTTGGGCAATGGAAAAGAGCTAAATGCACTTTTACGGGCAATGCCCATCCAAATGCCCTTTTCAGGGCAATGTGGAGCTTAGCTTTTTTAGATAGGATTTTATTTGGGGTGGGGGTTTGGTTGTGTGGGTGGTGGGTTTTACTGTTGGGGGGTTGTTTGTATTTTTTTTACAGGTAAGAGAGCTGATTTCTTTGGGGCAATGCCCCGCAAAAGGCCCTTTTAAGGGCTATTGGCAGTTTAGTTTAGGTTTTTTTTATTTTGGGTGGGCTTTTTTTATTTTGATAGGGCTATTAGATTAGGTGTAATTAGTTTAAATATTTGATCATTTCTTTTTTATTTTGTGTAATTTAGTGTTTATTTTTTTTGGAAATTAGTTAATTGTATTTAATTAATGTAATTTATTTAATTGTAGTGTAATGTTAGGTGTTAGTGTAAGACAGGTTAGGTTTTATTTAACAGGTAAATTTGTATTTATTTTAACTAGGTAGCTAGTAAATAGTTAATAACTATTTAATAACTAGTCTACCTAGTTAAAATAAATACAAACTTGCCTGTGAAATAAAAATAAAACATAAGATAGCTACAATGTAACTATGAGTTATATTGTAGCTAGCTTAGGGTTTATTTTACAGGTAAGTATTTAGTTTTAAATAGGAATTATTTAGTTAATGATAGTAGTTTTTATTTAAATTTTAATTATATTAAAGTTAGGGGTGTTAGGGTTAGACTTAGGTTTAGGGGTCAATAACTTTAGTATAGTGGCGGCGGTGAAGTTGGGGGAGGCAGATTAGGGGTTAATATGTTTATTATAGTGGTGGCGATGTCTGGATCGGCAGATTAGGGGTTAATAATTTTATTATAGTGTTTACGATGCGGGATGGCCTCAGTTTAGGGGTTAATAGGTAGTTTATGGGTGTTAGTGTACTTTGTAACACTTTAGTTATGAGTTTTATGCTACAGATTTGTAACGTAAAACTCATAACTACTGACTTTAGATGGCGGAACGAATCTTGACGGTATAGGGTGTACAGATCACTTTTTGGCCTCCCAGGCAAAACTTGTAATACCTGTGCTATGGAAGTCCCATTGAAAAATGACTTTTTGAAAGGTGCGGTAGTTATGTTGCCTTACGGCCAAAAAAGTGTGCGGTACAGCTATACCTGCAAGACTCGTAAAACCAGCGGTAGTGAAAAAGCAGCGTTTTGAGGCTTTTTCACTCATAACGCAAAACTCGTAATCTAGCCGTATATTATTTAAAGCATACATTTAATTATGGGTTTTCATTTTATATGAACATTATATAAATACACAAAACAAAATGATGTATAATGAATCTTTGGTACAGTTGTGTGTGTTTTTTTTATATGCTATGCTTGATATTCCTAATATCCATCATAAAATTATTTTCTAAGACAGAAAAGATTCCCCACTAATAGGTCATAATTAAAGGCAGAACTAACAGAACAGTTGTCCCATTTCACAAAGGGAGCTTTGAAATGGCTCATCTCGAAATCCATTATCAGTTTTACTACAGAGAACTAGGTTATATATTAATCTATTATTGGTGTTACAAAAAGAACTCGAGCCATTAGGTGCTGTTACCAAAGGATACTTATCTATTGTATTGGTATAATATGTCATGAAAGCCTTGCGATGCAAAGTAAATCATTTTTATTTCATAAGACAGCGATTTATGAAAATGTTAAATGAATATAACCCCCACCCCCCTCCCCACAATTACTCATTTTCATTATTAAAGACAGAAAAGTAAATACTGTGCTCTCTGTGAATCGAAAATATAATAGTAACAAGTAATATTGGTCCTAAATGTTCTGAAAAATCCACAAATAATGTTACTTCAAACAATATTGGTCGAAGTAAAAGTGATAGTGTGATAAAAAAGATGATGCTTTTACATATGGACATTATCATGTATAGATCCCGTGTACCTTTTGTCATGATATGCTTACTATCATTTTTTATTTATATTAGCCGCTGCTTATTTCTATAAATATATTCTATGCTAGTGAGGATCACACATGTATCAGATCCACCTATCAGTGCTCCATTCTGCCTTTATAAGTGATACCAACACTCGTAACTCCCATACTCCTCTTGAGAAAGTCTGGACGTTACCAGATGAAACGCGTTGAGGTCATCCAACGCTCTGACGTCATCAGCGTCCTCGGATCCTCCAGGCTTTCCCCTACTCGCCCACGGGTTTCTGCGCAGTTCCCAGACGTGGCGTGGATCGATAGTTCAACACCTCCTGGTTCCCCTTGGACTACCGCTTGACGTAGAGCTTTTGATTATTGGGCTTGATTTTATCTGACATTTTGTAAGTGTCTTTTATACCTGGCGCATATTGCAGAATATTAAAGCTTTTACTCTTAGATGGGCTGCGCTCTGTTTTCTTGTTTTTTCATTTTCTTTATTACAACAGAAAATTGGCCCCTAAATGACTGTGCTTTTGTTAGATTCTCTTGCATACATAAGGAATGAGTCTTCCAGTGGCATCGCTAAGGGGGGATGCACTTTTATAAAGGTTAGTCCCCTCTATGTGCCCCCAACTGTGACCGTCCTGCACCACTGGTCCCCATTGTCGAACTTCAGTCTAGAAGCAAGTGTGCAGAGTGTATCTACTACTGAACTGCCCAGTCTCTGCTGTGCTTAGAGCCTCTGAAAAGCAGATGCACTGTTAATAATAATGAAGTTGCAGACAGGCAAACATTAACATACATCATATCCCAGGGATTGTGATACAATGTACAGTGGGAATTTTTTGGTTTTATTTATTGGAAAAAAAATGCCAATGCCAGGAAAATAAGCGTCTTTAAATATCAGTGTTGTGTGAGGTATTTGTATTTTCTGTTACATAGAAACATAAAATTTGATGGTAGATAAGAACCAAAAGGTCTACCAATATTGCATGTTACTTCTTCCTTAGGATAGCCTTATGCATTTCCCAGGGATATTTGAATTCTATATTCCCGAAGAAAGAAAAAATCAATTAAAATATGTAACTAAAGGCCAGAGACTGTGGTTTATTTTTGTTTTGCTTTATACACTTTTGCATGTGTTAGACATTTCAACTAGTCCACCAAGTAGGCCTAAAGCAATAACAAATTGAACACTGAAAGTGTTAGCAACTTTATAAACCCATCCCCCTTAGCTTGTAAACTACAGTGAGGATTTCCCACTGCTCCTCCATGTGTGGATCCATATACACACACAAACATTTTATTTTACTACACAAACAGGTGTTTGTTACATTATTTCAGTATAAGGTGTTGGGCATTGGCAGTTTTTAAAATTTTGTTTTCTTAAAGTTTACTTTTACCCACGATTAATTAATTTTAAAGGAACATTAAATTGCTGGGTGCAACTAAATTAGCATGGTTACTACTCACCATGTGGTTGTATTTTATTTAGCTCTCTTCAAAGTCATTGCTTTATTTGAACCCATTACAGGAGTTGGTTGGTGATGCTCTGCCTTGTCATACTGAGTGCCGCCATCTTGGAGCACATATATTCTTTCACCCTACAGTTACAACCTACAGTTTTTACAGATCTATGGTTTACGGCACACGTAATTGGGATGGCTTAACTCATTTAAACAGCCTTATGTCTAATGGATTAAACGGCCAAACAAAAAGACGAAAAAAACCTGAGTTAAATGCAGAATTTTTGTAAGTCAAAATCTAATGTAATCTTCCAACCCAAAAAAGACAAGGATTCAGCAGAAAAATATCCTTAAACTAAGAAACCTCCATATTATTGTTAATAATATCGTTATACTAAGAAACCTCCATATTATTGTTAATAATATCTTTATACTAAGAAACCTCCATATTATTGTTCCTGCAGATACTGTTAAAAGCCACAGAAGCCGATGTGTATGCCAACATCTTGTTGGTCCACATTTTATTCTAACAGAAATGTTAGTATAATGTACAGTGCCACATAAGGGGGTAGAGTGCTTGCAGTGGAACTTTATAAACCAAAATTAAAAAGTTGATAGATTAGTGTGCACAGTCTAGTCTTCCTTTTCTTTTTACATTTTATTGACAAAGAAGGCCATGTTAGCGCTGGCTTCATACCACAAACCAGCCTACGCTTCACCCTAACACTTATATGGTAGCCCCGTTATGCACGCACAGACTAAATGTTGACACAAGCAGATAGTAATTAGAGGCACACCAGTCATAAGTCACCAGTAAGTAAATCAAAGAAGTGAATAAAAAAGGGAAATCAAAAGACATATGACTTAAGAATTCTAATGTTTCTATTTTAGTTGTGCATGCTCATAGTTACAAAATCCATGACATTAATTTGCGACATACTGTGATGACTCTAGGTATACCTCTGTTTTTTTTAAAACTTTTCATCTTTATTGATTTCACTATTAGTTACAATGAAAATGAGAAAAAGGCGATCACAATGAAAATGTAGCATAAGAAAAAAAATACATAAACAAATTAACTGGTCATGGAAAATGATACAATAACATATAATTATTGACTTTTACTGGCAATGTAGAAACATACGGCTAGATTACGAGTTTTTGTCGGTAATGGTGTGTGTGGCTAACGCACAGTTTTTCCTTACCGATCACCTACAGTAACGCTGGGATTTACGTTTTTTTTGGGTGAAGACGTCTCAAGGTATGGTGATCTTCAAGGGGGTAGTGTTAGGTTTTATTAAGGGGGGAATGGGTGGGTTTTAGAGTAGGGTTGGGTGTGTGGGTGGTGGGTTGTAAATGTTGGGGGGGTATTGTACTTTTTTTACAGGTAAAAGAGCTGATTACTTTGGGGCAATGCCACGCAAAAAGCCCTTTTAAGGGCTATTTGTAATTTAGTAGTAGGTAGGGTAGGGATTTTTATTATTTTGGGGGGCTTTTTTATTTTATTAGGGGGATTAGATTAGGTGTAATTAGTTTAAAGGAATTGTAATAATTTTATTATTTTCTGTAATTTAGTGGGTTTTTTTTTCTTCGTAATTTAGTTTATTGAATTTAATTGTAATTAATTGTAGTTAATTTAGGTAATTTATTTAATGATAGTGTAGTGTTAGGCGTAATTGTAACTTAGGTTAGGATTTATTTTACAGGTATATTTGTATTTATTTTAACTAGGAAGTTATTAAATAGTTAATAACTATTGAACCTAGTTAAAATAAATACAAAGTTGCCTGTAAAATAAAAATAAACGCTAAGCTAGCTACAATGTAACTATTAGTTCTATTGTAGATATTTTAGGGTTTATTTTATAGGTAAGTATTATTTAAATTATATTTAAGTTAGGGGGGTGTTAGGGTTAGACTTAGATTTTGGGGTTAATACATTTAATATAGTTGCGGCGATGTTGGGGGCGGCAGATTAGGGGTTATTTATTTATTTAGGGGTTGTTTGCGAGGCGGGATTGCGGCGATTTAGGGGTAAATATATTTATTGAAGTTGCGGTGATGTCCGGTCGGCAGATTAGGGGTTAAAAAATGTATTTAAGTGTTTGCAATGGGGGGGGGGGGGGGCTCGGTTTAGTGGTTAATAGGTCGTTTATGGGTGTTAGTGTACTTTTTAGCACTTTAGTTAAGAGTTTTATGTTATGGCGTTAGCCCATAAAACTCTGAACTACTGACTTTTAAATGCGGTAGGAGTCTTGACAGGAGAGGGTCTACCGCTCACTTTTTCCAAGACTCGCAATACAGGCGTTATGCAAGTCCAATTAAAAAGATAGGATACGCAATTTACGTAAGTGGATTTGCGGTATGCTCGAGTCGCGGAAAAAAGTGAGCGGTACACCTGTACCTGCCAGACTCGTAATACCAGCGGGCGTTAAAAAGCAGCGTTGAGAGGTCCCAACGCAAGACTCGTAATCTAGGCGATAGATAGATTTTGACAGCAGATGAGAACCATACGCCCAGCAAGTCTGCCTGATATTTTCTAAAAGTATAAACTTATCTAGTTCGTTGGATAGCCTTATGCTTATCCCAGGCATTCTTAAGGTCCCCCCATAGTGTTTGTCATTACCACCTCTTGTGAAAGTTTATTCCATGAATCAATCACCCTTTCTGTAAAGTGCTTCCGCAAATTACTCCTGAATCTACTACCCTTCAGCTTGACATCATGACCCCGTGTTCTTAAATTCTTCTTTTGATAAAAAATACTCACAGCTTCAGCTTTACTAAGCCACTTAATATACTTGAAAGTAACTATCATTTAGCCTCTTTTCATTCTCTCCTCTAAGCTAAACACTCACTGCTCACTTGTAACATCACCTCCCTCCTTCTACCCCTCAGACTAAACTTCACAGAAGTATCAAGTCACTAGATCAGCAACAGCTCGCTAGCCCTCTTAACCCTCTTCTTTCTTCCATCCCCTCTTTTTCCTGTCCTGATGAAGCTGCCACTATAACTCCAGCCTTACATCGGTCCTTGATAATCTGGCCCCACCTACCATAGCTTGGAAAACATACACTCATCCTCAGCCCTGGCATACTTCTCTGACACGGTGCCTACGTAGATGTTCTCGTACTGCTGAGCGACAATGGAGGAAATCTCTGAGTTCTGCAGACTTTCTTCACTATAAATTCATCTTGAACTCCTACTACTCTGCCCTTAATCTATATAAGCAACATTACTTCTCTACTCTTATCTCTTTTTTCAAATCCAAATTCCACATTCAATACTCTTCTCCGCCCACCCCCACTTCAACTTTTCTCTCAGCTCAAGATTTTGCCAGCTAATTCAACAACAAAATCGACTCCATCAGAAATTAAATCAGCTCTCAACATACTAACGGTCTCCCACCCCCTCAAAAGCTCACAATCATCCAAAACCCACATAGCCTTAAATTTAGCTCTTTTGCCCCATTACAGAAGAAGTTTCTGCCCTTATACTAACCTCTCACCTCACTACCTGTCCTCTCGACCCCATCCCCTCACAACTACTCCCCTCCCTCTCTTCTACCCTTACTCCTATACTCACACACATCTTCAACCTCTCCCTCAGCACTGGAATAGTTCCCACATCTCTTAAACATGCATTAGTCACACCTATCCTCAAAAAACCTTCTTTTGATCCAACCTCCCCATCCAACTACCGCCCTATTTCCCTACTCCCTCTTGCCTCAAAGCTTCTTGAAAAGCTAGTATAAGTACTTCTATCCCATTTCCTTACATTAAATTCCCTCCTTGATCCACTGCAATCTGGATTTCACCCCCTTCACTCAATAGAGACAGCAATTGTTAAGGTTACCAACGACCTACTTACAGCAAAATCCAAAGGCCACTTCTCTCTACTTATCCTACTTGATCTGTCTGTAGACTTTGATACTGTCAATCACCCTCTTTTGCTCCATACCCTCCAATCCTTCGGCATCAGCGACACGGCTCTCTCTTGGTTCTCTTTCTATCTGTCTAACCGTACCTTTAGTGTAGCTTTCTCTGGGGCATACTCTGCCCCGTTACCTCTTTCTGTTGGGGTACCGCAAGGCTCTGTCCTAGGTCCCCTTCTCTTCTCAATCTACACGTCCTCATTAGGTCTCTTAATAAAGTCCCACGGGTTTCACTATCATATGTATGCCGACGATACCCAAATCTACCTCTCTGCACCAGAACTATCTCTTTCCTTGCTAACCCGTGTCACTAACTGTCTATTTCATATCTCCTCTTCGATGTCCTCTCACTACCTCAAGCTAAATCTCTCCAAAACGGAGCTCCTTATTTCCCCCCTTCATCCAAAATCTTTACACCCCATGTGTCTATAACTGTTGATAACTCCATCATTACCCCAACCTCACATGCCCGATGTCTTGGGGTCACACCTGACTCAGATCTTTCTTTCACTCCTCACATTCAGTCCTTGGCCAAAGCCTGCCACTTCCACCTTAAAAGCATCGCTAAAATCAGACATTTCCTTACACAAGACACAACTAAGATTTTAATCCACTCTCTCATCCTTTCCCGCCTCGACTACTGCAACTCCATCCTCTCTGGTCTCCCTAGCTGCCGCCTAGCTCCTTTACAATCCATAATGAATGCCTCTGTCAGGCTCATCTATCTTACATATCGCTTTTCATCTGCCGCACCTCTCGGCCAATCCCTTCACTGGCTTCCTCTTGCCTCCAGGATTAAACACAAAAGCCCTCAATTGCATTGCTCCCCCCTACATCTCAGACCTTGTCTACAGATACTCTCCCTCCCGACCCCTTTGCTCCGCTCATGATCTCTTACTCTCCTCCTCTCTTGTTACCTCCTCACATTCCCGTTTACAAGATTTCTCCAGACTGGCTCCCATCTTATGGAACTCTCTGCCTCACTCCACAAGACTCTCCCCTAATTTTTAAGCTTCAAGTGCTCCCTGAAGACTGTACTATTCAGGGACGCATACAACCTACATTAACTTTCCTATCTCCACTGCTATCCCCTTAAACCCCATAACATGTACGCCTATGAGCCCAGCTGTTTGTAGTCCACCTTCATAAGAGCCGACTACAACAGTGCAACTCTCGGCAGGACCCTCTACCCATTTTATCCGTGCAATTGTTTTTATATACCACTTATGTTCATAGCGCCGCGGAACCTGTTAGCACTCTACAAATACCTGATAATAATAATAATAATTGAGCCTCTCCTGGCAAGTTTTATATTTTAGACCATATACCATTATAGTAGCCGTCCTTTGGGCAGATTCCAGTTTGTTTATATCCTTCTGGAGATATGGCCTCCAGAACTGCACACAATACTCAAGATGAGGCCTAACCAATGATCTGTAAAGTGGCATAAGAACCTCACTTTCTGCAGCAAATACCTCTACCAATACAACCAAGCATTCTACTGGCCTAACACGCTGCAATGATAACAGAATTTATGCTTACCTGATAAATTACTTTCTCCAACGGTGTGTCCGGTCCACGGCGTCATCCTTACTTGTGGGATATTCTCTTCCCCAACAGGAAATGGCAAAGAGCCCAGCAAAGCTGGTCACATGATCCCTCCTAGGCTCCGCCTACCCCAGTCATTCGACCGACGGACAGGAGGAAATATGCATAGGAGAAACCATATGATACCGTGGTGACTGTAGTTAGAGAAAATAATTCATCAGACCTGATTAAAAAAACCAGGGCGGGCCGTGGACCGGACACACCGTTGGAGAAAGTAATTTATCAGGTAAGCATAAATTCTGTTTTCTCCAACATAGGTGTGTCCGGTCCACGGCGTCATCCTTACTTGTGGGAACCAATACCAAAGCTTTAGGACACGGATGAAGGGAGGGAGCAAATCAGGTCACCTAAACGGAAGGCACCACAGCTTGCAAAACCTTTCTCCCAAAAATAGCCTCCGAAGAAGCAAAAGTATCAAATTTGTAAAATTTGGCAAAAGTGTGCAGAGAAGACCAAGTCGCTGCCTTACATATCTGGTCAACAGAAGCCTCGTTCTTGAAGGCCCATGTGGAAGCCACAGCCCTAGTGGAGTGAGCTGTGATTCTTTCAGGAGGCTGCCGTCCGGCAGTCTCATAAGCCAATCGGATAATGCTTTTAAGCCAAAAGGAAAGAGAGGTAGAAGTTGCTTTTTGACCTCTCCTTTTACCAGAATAAACAACAAACAAAGAAGATGTTTGTCTGAAATCTTTAGTAGCCTCTAAATAGAATTTTAGAGCACGGACTACGTCCAAATTGTGTAACAAACGTTCCTTCTTTGAAACTGGATTCGGACACAAAGAAGGTACAACTATCTCCTGGTTAATATTTTTGTTGGAAACAACTTTCGGAAGAAAACCAGGCTTAGTACGCAAAACCACCTTATCTGCATGGAACACCAGATAGGGCGGAGAACACTGCAGAGCAGATAACTCTGAAACTCTTCTAGCAGAAGAAATTGCAACCAAAAACAAAACCTTCCAAGATAATAACTTAATATCTACGGAATGTAAGGGTTCAAACGGAACCCCTTGAAGAACTGAAAGAACTAGATTTAGACTCCAGGGAGGAGTCAAAGGTCTGTAAACAGGCTTGATTCTAACCAGAGCCTGAACAAATGCTTGTACATCTGGCACAGCTGCCAGCCTTTTGTGAAGTAAAACAGATAAAGCAGAGATCTGTCCCTTCAGAGAACTTGCAGATAATCCTTTCTCCAAACCTTCTTGTAGAAAGGATAGAATCTTAGGAATTTTTATCTTGTTCCATGGGAATCCTTTAGATTCACACCAACAGATATATTTTTTCCATATTTTATGGTAAATTTTTCTAGTTACAGGCTTTCTAGCCTGAATCAGAGTATCTATTACAGAATCTGAAAACCCACGCTTTGATAAAATCAAGCGTTCAATCTCCAAGCCGTCAGTTGGAGGGAAACCAGATTCGGATGTTCGAATGGACCTTGAACAAGAAGGTCCTGTCTCAAAGGTAGCTTCCATGGTGGAGCCGATGACATATTCACCAGGTCTGCATACCAAGTCCTGCGTGGCCACGCAGGAGCTATCAAGATCACCGAAGCCCTCTCCTGATTGATCCTGGCTACCAGCCTGGGAATGAGAGGAAACGGTGGGAATACATAAGCTAGGTTGAAGGTCCAAGGTGCTACTAGTGCATCTACTAGAGTCGCCTTGGGATCCCTGGATCTGGACCCGTAGCAAGGAACCTTGAAGTTCTGACGAGACGCCATCAGATCCATGTCTGGAATGCCCCATAATTGAGTTATTTGGGCAAAGATTTCCGGATGGAGTTCCCACTCCGGATGGAATGTCTGACGACTCAGAAAATCCGCTTCCCAATTTTCCACTCCTGGGATGTGGATTGCAGACAAGTGGCAGGAGTGATCCTCCGCCCATTTAATTATTTTGGTCACTTCTTCCATCGCCAGGGAACTCCTTGTTCCCCCCTGATGGTTGATATATGCAACAGTCGTCATGTTGTCTGATTGAAACCTTATGAATTTGGCCTTTGCTAGTTGAGGCCAAGCTTTGAGAGCATTGAATATCGCTCTCAGTTCCAGAATGTTTATCGGGAGAAGAGATTCTTCCCGAGACCATAGACCCTGAGCTTTCAGGGGTTCCCAGACCGCGCCCCAGCCCACCAGACTGGCGTCGGTCGTGACAATGACCCACTCTGGTCTGCGGAAGCTCATTCCCTGTGACAGATTGTCCAGGATCAGCCACCAACGGAGTGAATCTCTGGTCTTTTGATCTACTTGAATCGTCGGAGACAAGTCTGTATAATCCCCATTCCACTGTCTGAGCATGCACAGTTGTAATGGTCTTAGATGAATTCGTGCAAAAGGAACTATGTCCATTGCTGCAACCATCAATCCTATTACTTCCATGCACTGCGCTATGGAAGGACGAAGAACAGAATGAAGTACTTGACAAGAGCTTAGAATTTTTGATTTTCTGACCTCTGTCAGAAAAATCCTCATTTCTAAGGAATCTATTATTGTTCCCAAGAAGGGAACTCTTGTTGACGGGGACAGAGAACTTTTTTCTTTGTTCACTTTCCATCCGTGAGATCTGAGAAAGGCTAGGACGATGTCCGTATGAGCCTTTGCTTTTGACAGAGACGACGCTTGAATCAGGATGTCGTCCAAGTAAGGTACTACTGCAATGCCCCTTGGTCTTAGAACCGCTAGAAGGGACCCTAGTACCTTTGTGAAAATTCTCGGAGCAGTGGCTAATCCGAATGGAAGTGCCACAAACTGGTAATGCTTGTCCAGAAAAGCGAACCTTAGGAACTGATGATGTTCCTTGTGGATAGGAATATGTAGGTACGCATCCTTTAAATCCACCGTGGTCATAAATTGACCTTCCTGGATGGTGGGAAGGATCGTTCGAATGGTTTCCATTTTGAACGATGGAACCCTGAGAAATTTGTTTAGGATCTTGAGATCTAAAATTGGTCTGAATGTTCCCTCTTTTTTGGGAACTATGAACAGGTTGGAATAAAACCCCATCCCTTGTTCTCTTATTGGAACTGGATGAATTACTCCCATCTTTAACAGGTCTTCTACACAATGTAAGAATGCCTGTCTTTTTATTTGGTTTGAAGATAATTGAGACCTGTGGAACCTTCCCCTTGGGGGTAGTTCCTTGAATTCCAGGAGATAACCTTGAGAAACTATTTCTAGTGCCCAAGGATCCTGAACATCTCTTGCCCAAGCCTGAGCAAAGAGAGAAAGTCTGCCCCCCACCAGATCCGGTCCCGGATCGGGGGCCATCCCTTCATGCTGTTTTGGTAGCAGTGGCAGGCTTCTTGGCCTGCTTACCCTTGTTCCAGCCTTGCATTGGTCTCCAGGCTGGTTTGGGTTGTGAAGTATTACCCTCTTGCTTAGAGGATGTAGAATTAGAGGCTGGTCCGTTTCTGGGAAAGGGACGAAAATTAGGCTTATTTTTAGCCTTAAAAGACCTATCCTGAGGGAGGGCGTGGCCCTTTCCCCCGGTGATGTCTGAAATAATCTCTTTCAAATCAGGTCCAAACAGTGTTTTACCCTTGAAAGGGATGTTAAGCAATTTTGTCTTGGAAGACACATCCGCTGACCAAGACTTTAGCCAAAGCGCTCTGCGCGCCACGATAGCAAACCCTGAATTTTTCGCCGCTAATCTAGCTAATTGCAAAGCGGCATCTAAAATAAAAGAGTTAGCCAATTTAAGTGCTTGAACTCTGTCCATAACCTCCTCATACGAAGATTCTTTATTGAGCGACTTTTCTAGTTCCTCGAACCAGAAACACGCTGCCGTAGTGACAGGAACAATGCATGAAATTGGTTGTAGAAGGTAACCTTGCTGAACAAACATCTTTTTAAGCAAACCCTCTAATTTTTTATCCATAGGATCTTTGAAAGCACAACTATCTTCTATAGGAATAGTAGTGCGTTTGTTTAGAGTAGAAACCGCCCCCTCGACCTTGGGGACTGTCTGCCATAAGTCCTTTCTGGGGTCGACTATAGGAAATAATTTCTTAAATATAGGGGGAGGAACAAAAGGTATGCCGGGCCTTTCCCACTCCTTATTTACTATGTCCGCCACCCGCTTGGGTATAGGAAAGGCTTCGGGGGGCACCGGAACCTCTAGGAACTTGTCCATCTTACATAATTTCTCTGGAATGACCAAATTGTCACAATCATCCAGAGTAGATAATACCTCCTTAAGCAGTGCGCGGAGATGTTCTAATTTAAATTTAAATGTTACAACATCAGGTTCAGCTTGTTGAGAAATTTTTCCTGAATCTGAAATTTCTCCCTCAGACAAAACCTCCCTCCTGGCCCCTTCAGATTGGTGTGAGGGTATGTCAGAACAGTTATCATCAGCGTCCTCTTGCTCTTCAGTGTTTAAAACAGAGCAATCGCGCTTTCTCTGATAAGTAGGCATTTTGGATAAAATGTTTGCAATAGAATTATCCATTACAGCCGTTAATTGTTGCATAGTAATAAGTATTGGCGCACTAGATGTACTAGGGGCCTCTTGTGTGGGCAAAACTGGTGTAGACGCAGAAGGGGATGATGTAGTATCATGCTTACTCCCCTCATTTGAGGAATCATCTTGGGCAATATCATTATCTGTGGCATCATTGTCCCTACTTTGTTTGGACACTATGGCACAATTATCACATAAATTTAAATGGGGAGAAACCTTGGTTTTCATACATATAGAACATAGCTTATCTGATGGTACAGACATGTTAAACAAGCTTAAACTTGTCAACAAAGCACAAAAAACGTTTTAAAATAAAACCGTTACTGTCACTTTAAATTTCAAACTGAACACACTTTATTACTGAATATGTGAAAAAGTATGAAGGAATTGTTCAAAATTCACCAAAATTTCACCACAGTGTCTTAAAGCCTTAAAAGTATTGCACACCAAATTTGAAAGCTTTAACCCTTAAAATAACGGAACCGGAGCCGTTTTTACATTTAACCCCTATACAGTCCCAGCTATCTGCTTTGCTGAGACCCAACCAAGCCCAGAGGGGAATACGATACCAAATGACGCCTTCTATAAGCTTTTTCAGTGGTTCTTAGCTCCTCACACCTGCATCTGCATGCCTTGCACTCCAAAAACAACTGCGCATTAGTGGCGCGAAAATGAGGCTCTGCCTATAACTAGAAAAGGCCCCCATCTGAAAAAGGTGTCCAATACAGTGCCTGCCGTTTTTCTAAACAATCCCCAAGATTATAATAACTATTAAGAGTTATAATCTGCAAAATATGCTTAGCAAAGTAATCGTTTTAGCCCAGAAAAATGTCTACCAGTTTTTTAAGCCCTTATGAAGCCCTTTATTCTTTTACTTAATCTAAGAAAATGGCTTACCGGTCCCCATAAGGGGAAATGACAGCCTTCCAGCATTACATAGTCTTGTTAGAAATGTGGCCAGTCATACCTCAAGCAGAAAAGTCTGCCAACTGTTTCCCCCAACTGAAGTTACTTCATCTCAACAGTCCTGTGTGGAAACAGCAATCGATTTTAGTAACGTTTGCTAAAATCATCTTCCTCTTACAAACAGAAATCTTCATCTCTTTTCTGTTTCAGAGTAAATAGTACATACCAGCACTATTTTAAAATAACAAACACTTGATTGAAGAATAAAAACTACATTTAAACACCAAAAAACTCTTAACCATCTCCGTGGAGATGTTGCCTGTGCAACGGCAAAGAGAATGACTGGGGTAGGCTGAGCCTAGGAGGGATCATGTGACCAGCTTTGCTGGGCTCTTTGCCATTTCCTGTTGGGGAAGAGAATATCCCACAAGTAAGGATGACGCCGTGGACCGGACACACCTATGTTGGAGAAATATAGTTTACTAAACTTGAAATCACCTGGAATAATAATTCCCAAACCCTGTTTCTCATTTGTAACGGTCAGTAAAGTGTCATTGAGTCTGTAATTAGCATTTGGATTTTTCTTTCCTAAATGCATAACTTAGCAGTGATACACTTTAGATCCCAGTCATTTGTCCAATCCCCCTTTTGCATATCACTTTTAATTATGTCTAATAACCCCTTCCCCACACACACACACAGAACATCTAATCTATTACAATTTTTGGTATCATGTGCAAACAAATATACTTTCCGTGTAGCCCTTTGCTGCTGATAAATATGTTAAAGGGACAGTCAAGTCAAAATTAAACTTCATGATTCAGATAGAGCAGCAATTTTAAACAACTTTCCAATTTATTTCCATTAACAAATTGTGCACAGTCTTTTTATATTTACACTTTTTGAGTCACCAACTCCTACTGAGCATGTGCAAGAATTCACAGCATATACGTATATGCATTTGTGATTGGCTGATGGCTGTCACATGATACAGGGGGAGTGGAAATAGACATTACTGCAATTTATTTAACAAAAATCTACTACTCATTTGAAGTTCAGACTAAGTGCTATTGTCTTCTTATCATACATTTGTTGATTATGCAAATGTACAGTGTTGACTGGTCCTTTAAAGAAAACAAGCCCCAGAACTAACCCCTGAGAAAGACCACTAGTAACTGTTCCCTCTGCTGAATGTACTCCATTTACTAAGACACTATGTTTTCTATCCTTAAAGGGACAGTCTACTCAAGAATTTTTATATTTTAAAAAGATAGATAATCCCTTTTTTTACCCATTCCCCAGATTTGAATAACCAATACGGTTATATTAATACACCTTTTACCTCTGTGATTACCTTGTATCTAAAGCTCTGCAGACTGGTCCTTTTTTCAGTTATTTTGTCAGACTTGCATTTTAGCCAATCAGAACGGACTCTTAAATAATTCCACAGAAGTGAGCACAATGTTACCTATATGACACACATGAACTAGCAGTGTATAACTGTCAAAAACTGTCAAGAGGCAGTTCAACAGCCTAGAAATTAGCATATGAGTCTACCTAAGTTTAGCTTTCCACAAAGAATACCAAGAGAGCAAAGTACATTTGATCATAAAAGTAAATTGGAAAGTTGTTTAAAATTGCATGTCCTATTGGAATCATGAAAGTTTATTTTTTTAATAGACTGTCCCTTTAAGCCAGCATTCTTCCCAGTTCACAATTTTTGAATCTAGACCAAGGAAATACAGTGTGCTAATTAATATGTTGTGTGGAACAGTGTCACATGCTTTGCTGAAATCAAGATATGCTACCTCAACTGCTGCACCATGGTCTAATACTTTTGCTACATAATCAAAGAAGTCAGTTAGATTAGTCTGACAGGATCTCCCTGAAGTAAAACCATGCTGATTTTGGTCCTCTAAAATGTTTGTCTTTATGTAAGTTATAATTCTTTTTTAAAAAAAAAAAGACTTTTAATCAATTACCCTACTACTGATGTTAAACTAACTGGCCTGTAGTTACCTGATTCTTCCCTACTGCCCTTTTTATGAAGGGGTACTACATTCGCTATTCTCCAATCATCTGGAAAAACTGTCAATAGTGACTGATTAAATAGATCAGTTAAAGGGGCAGTTAGCACAGATCAAAGTTACTTTAAAACCATTGGACGAATATAATCAGGACTCTCTAACCTTTTTACATTTATTTTTGATTATGCCAATAAAACCTCATCATGTGCAAAAAGATAAGTGCTGAGCTCATTTCCATTATTTATAAACATCCCTTAATGTAGATACTCTATCTTAACAATCTTTTGTGAAGACAGAACAGAAGTAATCATTGAGGCAGTCTGTAATTTGCCTATCTCCTTCTACTATTCTACCATCCACTGTTTTCAATGTATATATTACAGAACAAACATTAACCTCATACTAATGTATGTATCAATTTGCAAATAAAAGGAAAACAGGTAATAATCTGCTCATAATAATCGCATACGGAAGGAAAAAACATGAATTATGCTTACCTGATAATTTTCTTTTCTTCTGACAGGAAGAGTCCACAGCTGCATTTATTACTTTTGGGAATTAAGAACCTGGCCACCAGGAGGAGGCAAATACACCACAGCTAAAGGCTTCAAACACCTCCCCCACTTCCCTCACCCCCAGTCATTCTGCCAAGGGAAAAAGGAACAGTTGGAGAAATATCAGGGTGAAAAAAGGTGCTAGAAGAACAAAAATGTACTGCTGCCACATAGATAAAGCGCGGGCGGGAGCTGTAGACTCTTCCTGTCAGAAGAGAAGAAAATTATCAGGTAAGCATAATTTATGTTTTTCTTCTTAAACAGGAAGAGTCCAAAGTTGCATTCATTACTTTTGGGAAAACAATACCCAAGCTAGAGGACACCGAATGCAAACCAAGGGTGGGTAAAAAACATAATTTATGTAAGAACTTACCTGATAAATTCATTTCTTTCATATTAGCAAGAGTCCATGAGCTAGTGACATATGGGATATACATTCCTACCAGGAGGGGCAAAGTTTCCCAAACCTCAAAATGCCTATAAATACACCCCTCACCACACCCACAATTCAGTTTAACGAATAGCCAAGAAGTGGGGTGATAAAAAAGTGCAAAAGCATATAAAATAAGGAATTGGAATAATTGTGCTTTATACAAAAAAATCATAACCACCACAAAAAGGGTGGGCCTCATGGACTCTTGCTAATATGAAAGAAATGAATTTATCAGGTAAGTTCTTACATAAATTATGTTTTCTTTCATGTAATTAGCAAGAGTCCATGAGCTAGTGACGTATGGGATAATGATTACCCAAGATGTGGATCTTTCCACGCAAGAGTCACTAGAGAGGGAGGGATAAAATAAAGACAGCCAATTCCTGCTGAAAATAATCCACACCCAAAATAAAGTTTAATGAAAAACATAAGCAGAAGATTCAAACTGAAACCGCTGCCTGAAGTACTTTTCTACCAAAAACTGCTTCAGAAGAAGAAAATACATCAAAATGGTAGAATTTAGTAAAAGTATGCAAAGAGGACCAAGTTGCTGCTTTGCAAATCTGATCAATCGAAGCTTCATTCCTAAACGCCCAGGAAGTAGAAACTGACCTAGTAGAATGAGCTGTAATCCTTTGAGGCGGAGTTTTACCCGACTCAACATAGGCAAGACGAATTAAAGATTTCAACCAAGATGCCAAAGAAATGGCAGAAGCTTTCTGGCCTTTTCTAGAACCGGAAAAGATAACAAATAAACTAGAAGTCTTTCAGAAAGACTTAGTAGCTTCAACATAATATTTCAAAGCTCTAACAACATCCAAAGAATGTAACGATTTCTCCTTAGAATTCTTAGGATTAGGACATAATGAAGGAACCACAATTTCTCTTCTAATGTTGTTGGAATTCACAACTTTAGGTAAAAATTCAAAAGAAGTTCGCAACACTGCCTTATCCTGATGAAAAATCAGAAAAGGAGACTCACAAGAAAGAGCAGATAATTCAGAAACTCTTCTGGCAGAAGAGATTGCCAAAAGGAACAAAACTTTCCAAGAAAGTAATTTAATGTCCAATGAATGCATAGGTTCAAACGGAGGAGCTTGAAGAGCCCCTAGAACCAAATTCAAACTCCAAGGAGGAGAAATTGACTTAATGACAGGTTTTATACGAACCAAAGCTTGTACAAAACAATGAATATCAGGAAGATTAGCAATCTTTCTGTGAAAAAGAACAGAAAGAGCAGAGATTTGTCCTTTCAAGGAACTTGCGGACAAACCTTTATCTAAACCATCCTGAAGAAACTGTAAAATTCTTGGAATTCTAAAAGAATGCCAAGAAAAATGATGAGAAAGACACCAAGAAATATAAGTCTTCCAGACTCTATAATATATCTCTCGAGATACAGATTTACGAGCCTGTAACATAGTATTAATCACAGAGTCAGAGAAACCTCTTTGACTAAGAATCAAGCGTTCAATCTCCATACCTTTAAATTTAAGGATTTGAGATCCTGATGGAAAAAAGGACCTTGCGACAGAAGGTCTGGTCGTAGCGGAAGAGTCCACGGATGGCAAGAGGCCATCCGGACAAGATCCGCATACCAAAACCTGTGAGGCCATGCCCGAGCTACCAGCAGAACAAACGAGCATTCCTTCAGAATCTTGGAGATTACTCTTGGAAGAAGAACTAGAGGCGGAAAGATATAAGCAGGATGATACTTCCAAGGAAGTGATAATGCATCCACTGCTTCCGCCTGAGGATCCCGGGATCTGGACAGATACCTGGGAAGTTTCTTGTTTAGATGAGACGCCATCAGATCTATTTCTGGAAGCTCCCATATTTGAACAATCTGAAGAAATACCTCTGGGTGAAGAGACCATTCGCCCAGATGCAACGTTTGGCGACTGAGATAATCCGCTTCCCAATTGTCTATACCTGGGATATGAACCGCAGAGATTAGACAGGAGCTGGATTCCACCCAAACCAGAATTCGAGATACTTCTTTCATAGCCAGAGGACTGTGAGTCCCTCCTTGATGATTGATGTATGCCACAGTTGTGACATTGTCTGTCTGAAAACAAATGAACGATTCTCTCTTCAGAAGAGGCCAAGACTGAAGAGCTCTGAAAATTGCACGGAGTTCAAAAATATTGATCGGTAATCTCACCTCCTGAGATTCCCAAACTCCTTGTGCCGTCAGAGATCCCCACACAGCTCCCCAACCTGTGAGACTTGCATCTGTTGAAATTACAGTCCAGGTCGGAAGCACAAAAGAAGCCCCCTGAATTAAACGATGGTGATCTGTCCACCACGTCAGAGAGTGTCGTACAATCGGTTTTAAAGATATTAATTGAGATATCTTTGTGTAATCCCTGCACCATTGATTCAGCATACAGAGCTGAAGAGGTCGCATGTGAAAACGAGCAAAGGGGATCGCGTCCGATGCAGCAGTCATAAGACCTAGAATTTCCATGCATAAGGCTACCGAAGGGAATGATTGTGACTGAAGGTTTCGACAAGCTGAAATCAATTTTAGACGTCTCTTGTCTGTTAAAGAGAGTCATGGACACTGAATCTATCTGGAAACCCAGAAAGGTTACCCTTGTCTGAGGAATCAATGAACTTTTTGGTAAATTGATCCTCCAACCATGATCTTGAAGAAACAACACAAGTCGATTCGCATGAGATTCTGCTAAATGTAAAGACTGAGCAAGTACCAAGATATCGTCCAAATAAGGAAATACCACAATACCCTGTTCTCTGATTACAGACAGAAGGGCACCGAGAACCTTTGTAAAAATTCTTGGAGCTGTAGCTAGGCCAAACGGCAGAGCCACAAACTGGTAATGCTTGTCCAGAAAAGAGAATCTCAGGAACTGATAATGATCTGGATGAATCGGAATATGCAGATAAGCATCCTGTAAATCTATTGTGGACATATAATGCCCTTGCTGAACAAAAGGCAAGATAGTCCTTACAGTTACCATTTTGAACGTTGGTATCCTTACATAACGATTCAATATTTTTAGATCCAGAACTGGTCTGAAGGAATTCTCCTTCTTTGGTACAATGAAGAGATTTGAATAAAACCCCATCCCCTGTTCCAGAACTGGAACTGGCATAATTACTCCAGCCAACTCTAGATCTGAAACACAATTCAGAAATGCTTGAGCTTTCACTGGATTTACTGGGACACGGGAAAGAAAAAATCTCTTTGCAGGAGGTCTCATCTTGAAACCAATTCTGTACCCTTCTGAAACAATGTTCTGAATCCAAAGATTGTGAACAGAATTGATCCAAATTTCTTTGAAAAAACGTAACCTGCCCCCTACCAGCTGAGCTGGAATGAGGGCCGCACCTTCATGTGGACTTAGAAGCAGGCTTTGCCTTTCTAGAAGGCTTGGATTTATTCCAGACTGGAGATGGTTTCCAAACTGAAACTGCTCCTGAGGATGAAGGATCAGGCTTTTGTTCTTTGTTGAAACGAAAGGAACGAAAACGATTATTAGCCCTGTTTTTACCCTTAGATTTTTTATCCTGTGGTAAAAAAGTTCCTTTCCCACCAGTAACAGTTGAGATAATGGAATCCAACTGAGAACCAAATAATTTGTTACCCTGGAAAGAAATGGAAAGTAGAGTTGATTTAGAAGCCATATCAGCATTCCAAGTTTTAAGCCATAAAGCTCTTCTAGCTAGAATAGCTAGAGACATAAACCTGACATCAACTCTGATAATATCAAAAATGGCATCACAGATAAAATTATTAGCATGCTGAAGAAGAATAATAATATTATGAGAATCATGATCTGTTACTTGTTGTGCTAAAGTCTCCAACCAAAAAGTTGAAGCTGCAGCAACATCAGCCAAAGATATAGCAGGTCTAAGAAGATTACCTGAACACAGATAAGCTTTTCTTAGAAAGGATTCAATTTTCCTATCTAAAGGATCTTTAAATGAAGTACCATCTGACGTAGGAATAGTAGTACGTTTAGCAAGGGTAGAAATAGCCCCATCAACTTTAGGGATTTTGTCCCAAAATTCTAATCTGTCAGACGGCACAGGATATAATTGCTTAAAACGTTTAGAAGGAGTAAATGAATTACCCAATTTATCCCATTCTCTGGAAATTACTTCAGAAATAGCATTAGGAACAGGAAAAACTTCTGGAATAACCACAGGAGATTTAAACACCTTATCTAAACGTTTAGAATTAGTATCAAGAGGACCAGAATCCTCTATTTCTAAAGCAATTAGTACTTCTTTAAGTAAAGAACGAATAAATTCCATTTTAAATAAATATGAAGATTTATCAGCATCAATCTCTGAGACAGAATCCTCTGAACCAGAAGAGTCATCAGAATCAGAATGATGATGTTCATTTAAAAATTCATCTGTAGAGAGAGAGAAGTTTTAAAAGATTTTTTATGTTTACTAGAAGGAGAAATAACAGACATAGCCTTCTTGATGGATTCAGAAACAAAATCTCTTATGTTATCAGGAACATTCTGCAACTTAGATGTTGAGGGAACTGCAACAGGCAATGGTACATTACTAAAGGAAATATTATCTGCTTTAACAAGTTTGTCATGACAATTAATACAAACAACAGCCGGAGGAATAGCTACCAAAAGTTTACAGCAGATACACTTAGCTTTGGTAGTTCCAGCACTAGACAGCGATTTTCCTGAAGTATCTTCTGACTCAGATGCATCGTGAGACATCTTGCAATATGTAAGAGAAAAAACAACATATAAAGCAAAATTGATCAAATTCCTTAAATGACAGTTTCAGGAATGGGAAAAAATGCCAATAAACAAGCTTCTAGTAACCAGAAGCAAAGAAAAAATGAGACTGAAATAATGTGGAGACAAAAGCGACGCCCATATTTTTTGGCGCCAAATAATACGCCCACATTGTTTGGCGCCAAAAATGATGCCACATCCGGAACGCCGACATTTTTGGCTCAAAAGGACGTCAAAAAATGACGCAACTTCCGGCGACACGTATGACGCCGGAAACAGAAAAGATTTTTTTTTTGCGCCAAAAAAGTCCGTGCCAAGAATGACGCAATAAAAGGAAGCATTTTCAGCCCCCGCGAGCCTAACAGCCCACAGGGAAAAAAAGTCAAATTTTTAAGGTAAGAAAAAATGATTGATTCAAACGCATTATCCCAAATATGAAACTGACTGTCTGAAAATAAGGAATGTTGAACATTCTGAGTCAAGGCAAATAAATGTTTGAATACATATATTTAGAACTTTATAAATAAAGTGCCCAACCATAGCTTAGAGTGTCACAGAAAATAAGATTTACTTACCCCAGGACACTCATCTACATGTTTGTAGAAAGCCAAACCAGTACTGAAACGAAAATCAGCAGAGGTAATGGTATATAAATAAGAGTATATTGTCGATCTGAAAAGGGAGGTAAGAGATGAATCTCTACGACCGATAACAGAGAACCTATGAAATAGACCCCGTAGAAGGAGATCACTGCATTCAAATAGGCAATATTCTTCTCACATCCCTCTGACATTCACTGCACGCTGAGAGGAAAACCGGGCTCCAACTTGCTGCGGAGCGCATATCAACGTAGAATCTAGCACAAACTTACTTCACCACCTCCATAGGAGGCAAAGTTTGTAAAACTGAATTGTGGGTGTGGTGAGGGGTGTATTTATAGGCATTTTGAGGTTTGGGAAACTTTGCCCCTCCTGGTAGGAATGTATATCCCATACGTCACTAGCTCATGGACTCTTGCTAATTACATGAAAGAAAAAGGCGGCTCCTTCGAAAGGCACCACAGCCTGAAATTACCCGATACCCTACAAAAAAACTATAACGAAAAGGGAAAAACTGGAGCCCGGGTAACCACTCATCAGTTACACAACCTGCAAAGACATGCTAGAGACCACTCAGACCCGGAGTCTGCTGAACATAAGGCCTTCGAGGAGTCAGCCCTGCGGCATTCAACTCCCACATTCCAAAATTCCAAAACCGAAAAACCTCTATCAACCCCCGAGAGGGAGAGTAGAGGAACCCAGGAGATCCGAAGGACCATCCAAAACGGACTTAAATCAAAAACTGGTCAAACTCTGTATTTACCCCAAAAAGGGATAATAGAAGCCCCATGAGATATCCAAAATATCAATTAACTTAGAGCAACCCAAGGTTGCTGCAGGACCACTGTCCAGGGAACAAACTCCCTAGGAGGACAAAGACCAGAAGATAAGTTCATAGTCAGGAAAAAATGTCACTAAGATGACCAGAAGGCCACCCTCAATCCCTGACACAGCACCATACCAACTATGGTGTTCCAGAAAACCCGTGAGTTCCCCCTTGCAACCTAGACAAGACAAGACATGTCAGGTTAAGCATAGACAAGCAGAGACAGGTCCCATCAGCTTAAAAAGAGCTCTCCAAGAGGGCACAGAGTAATCTATGGCAAACTCGCGATGACCCTTCCACAGGCAACGAAGCCATCTTAAGCCATCGTGGGACTCATCCCACTGAACAGTGCTGAAAAATCTCGACAACAGCTCCCAACCAGGAAATTCTGGAATCCAAGGAGCGATCCATCCCAGCAACAGCCGCCGCCGCTAGAGAGATGGGCACTAAGAGTCCCCCCAACAAAGGGGAGGACAAATTCATAAAAATAAACGGTCCATGCTGCAAAGCAGACTGATCTCTGACCTTCCTTCCATGATAACAGTCCCAGCCCCAAGGCTAGTGAAAGACCTTTTGCAGACAAGAGTCTGAGACCTTCGGAAGAAAAAAGGATGGATCTACGAGGCATCAAAGCCCTAGAGTAGAACTCTGCATTTGCATGCTACCCTGAACCATGACAGGAACCTCATGCTCGGGTCCAAGGACCCCTACACTGCAGCCTTCCATGAGAAGGAACACTCCTCAAGGGAAGAAAGCAATCACAGTTTTCTGATATCAGAAATCAATTCTGTGATACTGAGAACGCAAGAGAGGGAAAAAAACCCTATGAGGCGAGAAAAATAAGGACCCACAATCCCTTTACAGATACTGAGGTACCTCCAACTAAGGAGAACACGTAAACATCCCTTCCCCACCTAGGTGAGAAGAAGAATAAACAATTGAAAACACCCTACTAGAGGCCAACCTTCGGCCAATGTTGTCAGCCCAGTTGTATAGCAACTGGAGCCTACCAGGAAGCATCACATGTCCCAGCAGACAAGTAGGGACCCACCAGAAAACCTCAAACTGAAGCCTCAGGATGATATTAATTTCTTATAAGAGTCATAAAACCCCGGACCCTCCAAAGGGACACATGGGAGAATCAAACCCTAAGGTTAAGCAAAATCGTCCATACCCTTTCCAGGCAATAGACATGGTCCTAAGCCGGAGTCCTCGAAAAAACGGAACTGATCCGAAGATCTGAAGCCCCTGAGGAACCCATTAGCTGCCTCCAATGGTTAGGAGCGCACTCAGACAGAGCCTTCCGCCATCTAAAGTCCTTAGATGTAAAGTACCTAGCAACATCCACAAAGCCAAGAGTCTGAAAAGAACTCCTGAACGGTTTAGGAAAGGGCCACCAGTACCCTTGGATCACAAGGTAATCCATGTAGACAGACCTGTCGAACTGACCCCACACTGGAAGCCTAAATGGTCAGTTTCCTCAGACAGGCGAAAAGACTAACTGACCCCAGACCTCCTACCCTCAAGCCCGAAGGGCTAGATCTGCAATAAAATTGAAGGTAGCACCCAAGAGTAAAAAGACCATGGTATGACAAGGGGCAGTACTTATCTGGAGAAGACGACAGTCTCCAGAGATCCCTGCAGGATCGGTCTCCCAAAATCCTTGAAATGGAATAACAACAGGAGCCTCGCAGCAGGCCCTTGCACTCCACGCACTAGAGCAAACGAAACACTGAGAAAAAGAAGAAGGACATGTCCACTCTTCCATAACAAATGATCCAACCAAGACGGGAGGGAAGAAAACATCACCACCGCAAAAGGAATGCGACTAGGCTACAAAAGTCGTCATCCGGAGATACCGCAAGTGAAGACGCAAATCGTCCACTATTCAGATATTAAACCTCACTTACTAAACTAATCACATCCCCAGACTTAAAAAGGAATGGAAACCTGCGGTTCCGAGTCCCCAGGGACCCTAGAAACCACAATGACGTCTAAAAAAGTCGGTCATGCATCTCAAGCAATAGCGTCAGAAAAAAACAACTGAATCGGGCAATCTCACGCCCATCGGGCCCTGGTTGACAGAACACGGACAGTATCTTAAAAAGATTTCACTTGGGAGATACAAATGCGCCAAGGCCGCAGATATTGCCATGCGGAACCGTGCCGTAACCTCTGGAGGAAACAGACCACCTTCCGGAGAAGGAGTAAAGACCAAAGGGACACCTGCTTGCGTAGCAAAGGAAGTTTCTGGGACACGTGCCTCGCAGGACCTAGCATCCTCGGGGGCAGATGGCTCAACACACTCTGAGGACCCTGAATCAGGAGAAGAGAGTACTCTGGAACGGCAATCTGAACATAATTGAAGGGCATGGATAACCGGGGCCATTTCATATTCATCACAAGACGCATTCTAAAAAGTCAGAATCCTCCATCATGGGATTACAAAAATGACAAACGGTAACTGACACCTTCATTACACCCCCAATGGCTAGGGCACTCACCACCTCCTGTAAACCAGACAACCCACAAGCAGACTCTCTCTGTCAACACACGGTCAGCATACTGAAGCGAAAAAACAACGTAACCACACCCGGTCACGAGGTGCACCGTGCAAGTCATAAAATAGCGTGCAAATGCAAAGATCGTGTCAAATGACGATAAGGCCGTTATTGTTCCAAAAAGCCATGAGCCTAAAGTATTATTACACATCAGCAAACATGATTAAAGTCCCCATGTTCAATAACCCCTCTTAGGGGTTATTAACCCATGATTCCTTGTTTTAAGATAAAAGGAGTCTCACTGGGACCCTACCTTTACGTTAACATCACATTCACATAATGAAGTAAAATGAAATGATCTTACCGGAATCTACGCCGTGAAACAGGAACACAGCCCTTCAAGTGTGACAGATAGTAGTCTCGCTTCTGCCATGGACTTGAGTAAACAAAGGCAGGCAGCAAAACTCATCAACGCTGATTGCCAAGGAGCTGTTAATATGAGTTGGGATGGTTTCGCAGAAAAACTCTCCCTGCATCTCCGGACTCATAACTTTCATCTATGCTCTCACTGAGAGACTGACAGGACTACTTAAAACTCCAGTCCCATTTCGAAGAGTACTACCCTCCATAAGAGACTTAAATGACTGGGGGATGAGGGAAGTGGGGGAGGTATTTGAAGCCTTTGGCTGGGGTGTCTTTGCCTCCTTCTGGTGGCCAGGTTTTGAATTCCCAAAAGTAATGAATGCAGCTGTGGACTCTCCCTGTTTAAGAAGAAAATATAAAATGGGTAAATGTACCAAATAAGGGAAAAAGGAATCCTATTAAGATAAAGAATAAAAGATGTGGACTGAGAGCTCAACCTAAAAGATTAGATAAACCCTAAAAGATAGAAATCTAAATTAATTTGATCTATATTGGTCCCAATATAACTGTTATGTATGTCATTTTATAAAACCCATAGCCTTCTAAATATATTAATTATTCTAACCTTTCAAACCCAATTCAACGGGAAGTGGAGACAATGTTATCAAAAAGCTACAAAAAGTTTGAGCATATTCAACAAAACATTGCTTACCTTCTCATGCCGCATTAACTCTATCATCTCCATGATAGAAATGAAGTGTTTGCATCTGTCAGAGTGGTCTACAGAATCAGTGTGGAACGGACGGTTTTGCCAGACACTCCATTCTGTTAAAGAAAGTTCCCGAGCATTTTCAGAGGGTGCTTCCTAAATACCCAAATGTGATTAGGATTGTAGAATTAGTATATGCCAAAAAATGGTAATACTGAACATCAACTTGAATTATGTACTTTGTCCTAATATAAATTTAAGTTCAATGTGTACATCTATAGAGAAGAAAATAAAAAGGACATTCTATTACAATATTTTGGTGCCAACTGCAAAACTGTGTTGTATATTTACATAAAAATGTAAACCATTTTAGCATCTGAAAGTGGCACCTGCACATGTCCAATGACTGCCAGTAGCCGTAACAGATAAACATGACTATTTGATCGCTTTGATAATACTGAAAACATTTATGATGAGCCAAGATGGTATGGTATATGGTTCACTTGCAGTCATTATTTTATTGCTTACCAATGCACTGCTTGCTAATACAGTGATTTACAGTGAGCTTCCAGACTGAAGTCATATAAACATATTTTGGATCCAGATACCACAAATCCAGAGGCCATCTCTCTATTCCAAGAATTTAGTTGAGATAGCAATCATAATTTATGTTCTTTAATAGATAACTTAACAACAGGATCTTTAATAATATATTGATTATACATTCAATGTGAATATATGTATAAGATGACATTATTAAAAACTCTACATTGTTTTATAATATATAATATAGATAGAGATATACTGTATATATATATATATATATATATATATATATATACACACACACATATATATCATATCTCTTTTTGTTTTTAGTATTATAACTGTACTCCCGAGCACCCCTGGATATAATTGATTATGCATGTATCCAGGTTTCTCTATCAATTAATAGTATGGAATTTTTAGCTGGTTTGAATTGTTTTTTTGATTGATTGATAGATAGATGATAGATTTGCAGTGGAACTCATAGGTCATTAAAAACGTTTCTATTGAAAAATCAATGAAGTCCAATGTCAAAAAAAGTCCAGTTTAGCAAAATGTGTGTGTGAAAAGATATAGCACAATTCAGAATATACTTACCTTGCTTCCCTCAGTGTCCTGGAAATACTCAAAATAAGATTTTGGCAGAGTCACATCTGTTATTCCATCAGCTTCTTGCAAACGATATAACCTGTTCCAAGTTTCAAACTCACCGTGGGTCATAGGCCAGTCTTCTTTCATGGCATCTTTGGAAATACATAATATTAAAGACATTGATGACAACACTATAGAAAAAAAATCAGTACTCTCAAAGGTGAGGAATTATTGTGCCAATGGAAGTTACAGTCATCTATCTGTTGTAAATGTAATCCAAAAATGCAGGCAGATCTACTTGTGGTGTAGGATACAAAATGGCTACTGGACCTACAACAAAAAGGTGTCTTGATTGGGTAAGCCCCCGTCTCAAGACCTGTGATGGAATGGGTGACTACAATTATTGTTTTTATTTAATATTAGATTAAAAATGATAAGTTGTAACATAATGTGAGTGAGCAGCTGCAATGTGTGATAAACAAGAATTTCAAACATTTAGAGGGACACAAATGGATAAATAAACCAGAGTAAGGAGAGAGGGTGAAATAGGGAAACAGAGGATGGAAAGATATTTAATAGTTGAGAAATATATAAAAACAAATAATTAGTGCTATTTTCTTTTTTTACTATTGGACTCTTTTAGTAAGTGGACATATGATGACTAATGAGCAAAGGGAGTGTTGGATAATTGTAGACATACCTTCCATGTTGTAGAACAAAGAAGATTTACGATGTACTGTGCTTGACTTCCTGTCTTTTGAAAATGATGGAACGTCTCTGGACTCAAAGGTCCCCTGTGTGATGAACATTTTATGCACTTGGGGATTTATTCCATCAGGAATCATACGAGGACTTTGAGGATTTAGGTGAAACATATTGTTATTTCCTTGTATAGCTTTATAGATGCTCCTTTTATTGCTTTGACTCTGGTTATATGTCTATTGAAAAAACAAATGAACAAACAGCATTTGGTTTAGTTTCTGGTACACAAGAAATATGTTGGCTTCATGTTAGCAATACAATACTTATTAAAGTGGGAGCTAATTAAATTTTCATAGCAATATTCCTGGTGGACTGAATACGCTGCACATTATCTTATGACGATAGTACAATTATCTTCTTAGGACAATAATATCCTGGCCAGCAGGAGGAGGAAAAAGCACCCCAGCAGAGCTGTTAAGTATCACTTCCCTTACCCATAACCCCCAGTCATTCGGCCGAAGGGAACGGAAAAAGAAGATAACACAAGGGTATAGAGGTGCCTGAGGTTTGTACAAAAAAACCTGACGTCTGTAATTAAACAAGGGCGGGTCATGGACTCTCCATGCCTGGAAATAAATACATTTTGTTTTCTTTCCTATGGAATGGAGATTCCACGATTCATTCCAATTACTGGTGGGAACCAATACCCAAGCTAGAGGACACAGATTGAAAGGGAGGGAGAACAAGACAGGTGAACCTAAACCGAAGGCACCACTGCAAGAAGAACTTTTCTCCCAAAGGAATCCTCAGCCGAGGCAAAAGTTTCAAAGTTGTAGAATTTGGAAAAAGTATGTATAGCGGACCATGTGACCACCTTGCAAACAGAAGCTTCATTTTTGAAAGCCCAGAAAGAGGAGACAGCTCTAGTGGAATGTGCCATAATTCTCTCAGGAGGCTGTTGTCCAGCTGTCTCATAAGCTAAACGGATAACACTTCTTAACCAGAGAGAAAGAGGGGTAGAAGTTTCCTTCTGACCCCTACGCTTACCAGAGAAATCAACGAACAGGGCAGAATTCTGCCCAAATCCTTAGTTGCTTAAAGGTTAAACTTTAGAGCACACACAACATCCAAGTTATGCAAAAGACATTCCTTCTGGGAAGAAAGATAGGGACAAAGAGAAAGAACAACAAGTTACTGATTAATATTGCGATCCGGCACTACCTTGGGAAAAAAACAACTTAGTACGGAGGACCTCCTTAGCAGCATGAAAAATAAGGAAAAGGGAATCACACTGCAGAGCCGAAAGTTCAGAAACCCTGCGAGCAGAAGAAATAGCAATAAGAAACAAAATCTTCCAAGATAACAATTTAATATCAACCGCATGCATAGGCTCAAACAGAGCCTTTTGCAAAACCCTAAGAACAAGATTAAGGCTCCATGGAGAGCAACAGGTTTAAACACAGGCCTGATCCTGACCAGAGCCTGAACCAAAGATTAGACATCTGTCAAATCTGCCAGACGTTTTAACAAAAGAATAGACAGTGCAGAAATCTGACACTTCAGAGTACTGACTGGCAAACCCTTCTCCAGGTCCTCCTACAGAATAGGAATAAACATATACAAAAGACCAGGACAAATTAGTATTTAAACCCTGGTCTCTTAGTTGACCATTTCCAAGGATATCCACTGAGTCAGTGGCATTGTAAGAACTATAAGTTAGAAACAACAAGATAATCCTATTCAGAAGATTCCTCTAGCTAAGATGAAAAAAATAACCTCTCTGCAGACAGAGGAGGAGACACCAGATATGGGAGGAGTAAAAGACTCAGTAACAGAAGGTCGATCCTCAGCGTAAACTCCCATGGGGAAGAAGAATAAGATCCCCACAAACAAATTCATGCTTAGGAATGCTAGCTATCACTAGATGCACAACCCAGGTGAGAAAGCAGGAGCTTTACCTGGTTTCAAAACCACAACCTACTGCTTCAGGAGCAGAGGAGCTAACCACAATGCCACCTAAACCTTGTGAAGTCAACCTTGATATAAGAAAATTAAAATATGGATCTCCTATAAGTAATATAGGGATATATGTCATAGACACTAGGAAAGCACCTCAATATGAGAGATAATATAAAGAGCCCCTATACATTAGGGCCCTCAACTGAAATAAAAAAACAGCCGTTTCCCAAAAACAAAATAAAGATCACCCAATAAATTATGTGAAAACACCATACTTAAAAGATATATTGCATATATCCCCAAAAATGTCAGAAACATGACTAGGACGCCTCAAATTCACCTTAAAGTGAAAAATAAATACAGAAGAACTCACGGTTCCGTTGTGCCTCCGAAAAAAAAATCTACCGACACACGAGAGACAAGGCATCTAGCTCGATATGCTGAGATCAGTCCCCCAATGGTAGGAGGCAAATCGTGCCAAAAGTCATTACCATGGCGGGAAAAGACGTAGCGCAACGTATAAGATCAAAATGGTGTCGTCTTTACTGTACAGGGATACAAACAATCACAACCCCAAAAAACAGTGATCCTATAAAACAATCGTCGCCACAATCGAGGGCTGCAGGACTAAAACTGTCTCAGTTAATAACCCAAGATATAAATGGCTATTACCTCTGTCCCCAGCAAACTAATGATGGATGCTCAGAGGGTCAGCACAGAAACAGCGTGTGCAGCCCCCAATTTGATACACGTCCTTTGAAATAAAGAATTGAGTCATGCCCAATAACTGTCACAATGTCATGTCCATATAATCATCGCCACTGAAGTGATTAAAGCACTCAGGTAATGCTGTGCTCAAACACCAAGTCAAAATAAAACATAATACGGTGTGGCGACTGACACTGCGGGCTAATGTAAAACTCACATGCCAATTCGTGAGGATTTAGCAAACCAGGGGCTTTAGGTAGTTGACTTGTCGTAGATAGATGAACAATGAGTCATGCACCCATTGGATCTTCCCAAGCTTATTGCACTTATAGCTTTAAACAGAGGTGCAAAGTAAAATAACAGGCATGAAGAAGCTATAACCTAAAAGCTTCATAAAACCTTTCACAATTATGCCTGCCCCCAATGAGGTATTTTCAGACCAAAAGCAGCAAAAGTCCCCCCATAGCCTTAAGCCCCCTCACTTAGACCACAAGCCATCAAGGGATAAGGGGTTCAGGGACTTACCAATCTTGCAGCTTTCTCAGCAGCCCCAGGTCAGCCAGTAAATCTTCCTCCTGACATGGACCCAAGAGAATCAACTGCAGGGCAGGCACCGTATCTCCAGTTTGAAAGGCTCAGATGACCTCTGACAGGGACCTGGAGATAAAGGAAAAAACAGAGTAACCAACCAGGGTTTTCCAAAAAGGGTTTAGCATAATTGTTGGAAGGTAAGCAAAGACCACTTCACCGTCTTCCAACAGCTAAAAGCCACCATTACTCTTAATAAAGAGATTGACATGGACACAGAATTGCCCCAATCCTTGCTTGCAGGGAAAAGTACCCATTAAAAGGATTAAAATCTTCAGACACCTTTTTCGCCATCCTCCCGTGATCAAGGCAAAGAGAATGACTGGGGGTTATGGGTAAGGAAAGTGATAGTCAACAGCTCTGCTTGGGTGCTCTTTACCTCCTCCTGCTGGCCAGGAGTAAATTTCCAACTAGTAATTGGAATTAATTGTGGACTCTCCATGCCATAGGAAATAAAAACATAATTTATGTAAGAACTTACCTGATAAATTTATTTCTTTGATATTGGCAAGAGTCCATGAGCTAGTGACGTATGGGATATACAATCCTACCAGAAGTGGCAAAGTTTCCCAAACCTCAAAATGCCTATAAATACACCCCTCACCACAACCACAATTCAGTTTAACGAACAGCCAAGTAGTGGGGTGATAAAGAAAGGAGTAAAAAGCATCAACAAAGGAATTTGGAAATAATTGTGCTTTACACAAAAAATCATAACCACCATAAAAAAGGTGGGTCTCAAGGACTCTTGCCATAATGAAAGAAATTAATTTATCAGGTAAGTTCTTACATAAATTATGTTTTCTTTCAAGTAATTGGCAAGAGTCTATGAGCAAGTGACGTATGGGATATTATACCCAAGATGTGGAACTCCACAGAAGAGTCACTAGAGAGGGAGGGATAAAACAACAACAGCCATTTTCCGCTGAAAAAAACATAATTTATGCTTACCTGATAAATTTATTTCTCATGTGGTGTATCCAGTCCACGGATCATCCATTACTTGTGGGATATTCTCATTCCCAACAGGAAGTTGCAAGATGATCACCCACAGCAGAGCTGTCTATATAGCTCCTCCCCTAACTGCCATATCCAGTCATTCGACCAAAAACAAGCAGAGAAAGGAGAAACCATAGGGTGCAGTGGTGACTGTAGTTTAAAGTTAAAAAATACCTGCTTTAAAATGACAGGGCGGGCCGTGGACTGGATACACCACAAGAGAAATAAATTTATCAGGTAAGCATAAATTATGTTTTCTCTTGTAAGGTGTATCCAGTCCACGGATCATCCATTACTTGTGGGATACCAATACCAAAGCTAAAGTACACGGATGAAGGGAGGGACAAGGCAGGTACTTAAACGGAAGGTACCACTGTCTGTTAAACCTTTCTCCCAAAAATAGCCTCCGAAGAAGCAAAAGTATCAAATTTGTAGAATTTTGAAAAAGTATGAAGCGAAGACCAAGTCGCCGCCTTGCAAATCTGTTCAACAGAAGCCTCATTTTTAAAGGCCCATGTGGAAGCCACAGCTCTAGTAGAATGAGCTGTAATCCTTTCAGGAGGCTGCTAGTCAGCAGTCTCATAAGCTAAGCGTATTATACTTCTTAGCCAAAGTGAAAGAGAAGTTGCCGAAGCCTTTTGGCCTTTTCTCTGTCCAGAGTAAACAACAAACAAAGCCAATGTTTGACGAAAATCTTTAGTAGCTTGTAAATAATACTTTAAAGCACGAACCACGTCAAGATTGTGTAATAGACGTTCCTTCTTTGAAGAAGGATTAGGACACAATGATGGAACAACAATCTGAGCCGAGGAACTTTCCAAGATAAAAGCTTAATATCTATGGAATGAAGAGGTTCAAACGGAACCCCTTGAAGAACTTTAAGAACCAAATTTAAACTCCATGGCAGAGCAACTGGTTTAAACACAGGCTTGATTATAACTAAAGCCTGACAAAAAGCCTGAACAAGCTGACAATCCTTTTTCCAATCCTTCTTGGAGAAAGGATAATATCCTGGGAATCCTGACTTTACTCCATGAGTAACCCTTGGATTCACACCAATAAAGATATTTACGCCTATTTTATGATAGATTTTCCTGGTGACAGGCTTTCGTGCCTGAATCAGGGTATCAATGACTGACTCGGAGAAGCCACGCTTTGATAAAATCAAGCGTTCAATCTCCAGGCAGTCAGTCTCAGAGAAATTAGATTTGGATGGTTGAACGGACCCTCAAGTAGAAGGTCCTGTCTCAGAGTCAGAGTCCATGGTGGAAAGGATGACATGCCCACCAGATCTGCATACCAAGTCCTGTGTGGCCACGCAGGCGCTATTGGCGAGAAGCCATGAGATCCAGTTCTGGTTTGCCTCAACGATGAATCAATTGTGCAAACACCTCTGGATGGAGTTCCCACTCCCCCGGATGAAAAGTCTGACGACTTAGAAAATCCGCCTCCCAGTTCTCTACACCTGGGATATGGATAGCTGATAGGTGGCAAGAGTGAATCTCTGCCCAGCGAATTATCTTTGAGACTTCTAACATCGCCAGGGAACTCCTTGTTCCCCCTTGATGGTTAATGTAAGCCACAGTCGTAATGTTGTCCGACTGAAATCTGATGAACCTCATTGTCGCTAGCTGAGGTCAAGTCTGAAGAGCATTGAATATCGCTCTCAGTTCCAGAATGTTTATTGGAAGGAGTGTCTCCTCCTGAGTCCACGATCCCTGAGCCTTCAGGGAGTTCCAGACTGCCCCCCAGCCTAGAAGGCTCGCATCTGTCGTTACAATTGTCCAATCTGGCTTGCGAAAGGTCATACCTTTGGACAGATTGACCCGAGATAGCCACCAGAGAAGAGAATCGGTCTGCAGCGGTCTGAGATTTAGGCGGGCAAACGGCACTCTGTCCATTGCCGCTACCATTAAGCCGATTACTTCCATGCACTGAGCAACCGAAGGGCGAGGAATGGAATAAAGAACACGGCAGGAGTTTAGAAGTTTTGATAACCTGGTCTCCGTCAGGTAAATCTTCATTTCTACAGAATCTATCAGAGTCCCTAGGAAGGAAACTCTTGTGAGGGGGGATAGAGAACTCTTTTCCTCGTTCACTTTCCACCCATGCGACCTCAGAAATGCCAGCACTATGTCCGTATGAGACTTGGCAATTTGGAAGTTTGATGCCTGTATCAGGATGTCGTCTAAATAAGGGGCCACTGCTATGCCCCTTGGTCTTAGGACCGCCAGAAGCGACCCCAGAACCTTCGTAAAAATTCTTGGGGCTGTAGCTAATCCAAAGGGAAGAGCTACAAACTGGTAATGCCTGTCTAGGAAGGCAAACCTGAGAAACCGATGATGATCTTTGTGTATCGGAATGTGAAGATATGCATCCTTCAAATCCACTGTAGTCATATATTGACCTTCCTGGATCATAGGTAGGATGGTACGAATAGTCTCCATCTTGAATGATGGAACTCTGAGGAATTTGTTTAAGATCTTTAGATCCAAAATTGGTCTGAAGGTTCCCTCTTTTTTGGGAACCACAAACAGATTTGAGTAAAATCCCTGTCCCTGTTCCTCCTTTGGAACTGGATGGATCACTCCCATAACTAGGAGGTCTCGTACACAGTGTAAGAATGCCTCTCTCTTTATCTGGGTCGCAGATAATTGTGAAAGGTGAAATCTCCCTTTTGGGGGGGAAGCTTTGAAGTCCAGAAGATATCCCTGGGATATAATTTCCAACGCCCAGGGATCCTGGACATCTCTTGCCCACGCCTGGGCGAAGAGTGAAAGTCTGCCCCCTACTAGATCCGTTACCGGATAGGGGGCCGTTCCTTCATGCTGTCTTAGAGGCAGCAGCAGGCTTTTTGGCCTGCTTACCTTTGTTCCAGGTCTGGTTAGGTCTCCAGACCGTCTTGGACTGAGCAAAAGTTCCCTCTTGTTTTGCATTAGAGGAAGTTGATGCCGCACCTGCCTTGAAGTTTCGAAAGGCACGAAAATTAGACTGTTTGGCCCTTGATTTGGACCTATCCTGAGGAAGGGCATGACCTTTTCCCCCAGTGATATCAGCAATGACCTCCTTCAAACCAGGCCCGAATAGGGTCTGCCCCTTGAAGGGAATGTTAAGCAGCTTAGACTTTGAAGTGACGTCAGCTGACCATGATTTAAGGCATAGCGCCCTGCGCGCCTGGATAGCAAAACCAGAATTCTTAGCCGTTAGTTTAGTCAAATGAACAATGGCATCAGAAACAAAAGAATTGGCTAGCTTAAGTGCTCTAAGCTTGTCAAGTATGTCATCCAATGGAGTCGCTACCTGTAAAACCTCTTCCAGAGACTCAAACCAGAAAGCCGCAGCAGCAGTGACAGGCGCAATGCATGCAAGGGGCTGTAGGATAAAACCTTGTTGAATAAACATTTTTTTAAGGTAACCCTCTAACTTTTTATCCATTGGATCTGAGAAAGCACAACTGTCCTCGACAGGGATAGTAGTACGCTTTGCTAGAGTAGAAACTGCTCCCTTCACCTTAGGGACTGTCTGCCATAAGTCCCGTGTGGTGGCATCTATTGGAAACATTTTCCTAAAAATAGGAGGGGGAGAGAACGGCACACCTGGTCTATCCCATTCCTTAGTAATAATTTCTGTAAACCTTTTAGGAATTGGAAAAACATCAGTGCACACTGGCACTGCATAGTATTTATCCAGTCTACACAATTTCTCTGGCACTGCAATTGTATCACAGTCATTCAGAGCAGCTAAAACCTCCCTGAGCAACACGCGGAGGTGTTCAAGCTTAAATTTAAATGTAGACATATCAGAATCAGGTTGAATCATCTTCCCTGAGTCAGAAACATCACCCAGAGAAAGAAGCTCTCCTTCCTCAGCTTCTACATATTGTGAGGCAGTATCAGACATAGCTCTTAAAGCGTCAGTATGCTCTGTATTTCTTCTAACCCCAGAGCTATCTCGCTTTCCTCTAAATTCAGGTAGTCTGGCTAATACCGCTGACAGTGTATTATCCATGACTGCCGCCATGTCTTGTAAAGTAAACGCTATGGGCGCCCTAGATGTACTTGGCGCCATTTGAGCGTGAGTCCCTTGAGTGGGAGTCAAAGGATCTGACACGTGGGGAGAGTTAGTCGGCATAACTTCCCCTCGTCAGATTCCTCTGGTGATACATTTTTTAAAGACAGAATATGATCTTTATTGCTTAAAGTGAAATCAGTACATTTGGTACACATTCTAAGAGGGGGTTCCACCATGGCTTTTAAACATAATGAACAAGGAGTTTCCTCTATGTCAGACATGTTTAAACAGACTAGCAATGAGACCAGCAAGCTTGGAAAACACTTTAAATCAAGTTAACAAGCAAAAAATAAAAACGGTACTGTGCCTTTAAGAGAAACAAATTTTGTCAGAATTTGAAAAACAGTGAAAAAAGGCAGTAAATCAAACAAAATTTTTACAGTGTGTATAATAAACTAGCAGAGCATTGCACCCACTTGCAAATGGATGATGAACCCCTTAGTTCAAAAAACGGATCAAAAAAACGATATAGACGTTTTTTTAACAGTCCCAACAAACTGCCACAGCTCTGCTGTGGCCCTACCTTCCCAAATAAACGACTTTGGAAAGCCTCTGAGCCCTTTAGAGATGTCCTATAGCATTCAGGGGACTCCTGGAGGAAGCTGGATGTCTCAGTCTGTAATTTTTGCTGCGCAATAAAGCGCCAAAATAGGCCCCTCCCACTCATGTTAAAACAGTGGAGAGTCTAAGGAAACTGTTTCTAGGCAAAATTAAGCCAGCCATGTGGAAAAAACTAAGCCCCAATAAAGTTTTATCACCAAAGCATATATAAAAACGCTTAAACATGCCAGCAAACGTTTTATATTGCAAATTTATAAGAGTATTACCTCTAAAAGTAAGCATGATACCAGTCGCTATTAAATCACTGTATTCAGGCTTACCTTACATAAATCTGGTATCAGCAGCATTTTCTAGAATTTACATCTCTAGAAAAAAATTTTAACTGCACATACCTCATAGCAGGATACCCTGCACGCCATTCCCCAGCTGAAGTGTACCTCTCTCTTCAGTTAGGTGTGAGAACAGCAATGGATCTTAGTTACAACCTGCTAAGATCATAGAAATCACAGGCAGATTCTTCTTCTATTTTCTGCCTGGGATAAAATAGTACAACTCCGGTACCATTTAAAAATAATAAACTTTTGATTGAAGAAAAAGAACAACTACTTTTCACCACTTCTCTCTTACTACCTCCATGCTTGTTGAGAGTTGCAAGAGAATGACTGGATATGGCAGTTAGGGGAGGAGCTATATAGACAGCTCTGCTGTGGGTGATCCTCTTGCAACTTCCTGTTGGGAATGAGAATATCCCACAAGTGATGGATGATCCGTGGACTGGATACACCTTACAAGAGAAAATTAATCCACAACCCAAAATATAAGTTATTCTCATAATGAAAAAACTTAAACATAAGCAGAGGAATCAAACTGAAACAACTGCCTGAAGAACGTTTCTACCAAAAACTGTTTCCAAGGAAGCGAATGCATCAAAACGGTAGAAGTTAGTAAAAGTATGCAAAGAAGACCAAGTTGCTGCTTTGCAAATCTGATCAACTTAATGCTTCATTCTTAAATGCCCACAAAGTGGAGACTGATCTAGTAGAATGAGCTGTAATTCTCTGAGGCGGGGCCTGACCCGACTCCAAATAAGCCTGATGAATCAAAAGCTTTAACCAGGATGCCAAGGAAATGGCAGAAGCTTTCTGACCTTTCCTAGGACCAGAAAAGACAACAAATAGACTATTCTTCCTGAAATCTTTAGTAGCTTCAACATAATATTTCAAAGCTCTTACAACATCTAAAGAATGTAAGGATATCTCCAAACAATTCTTAGGATTAGGACACAGAGAAGGAACAACAATTTCTCTATTAATGTTGTTAGAATTCACAACCTTAGGTAGAAATTTAAATGAAGTCGGCAAAACTGCCTTATCCTGATGGAAAATCAAAAAAGGAGATTCACAAGAAAGAGCAGATAATTCGGAAACTCTTCTAGCAGAAGAGATGGCCAAAAGGAACAACACTTTCCAAGAAAGTAGTTTAATGTCCAAAGAATGCATAGGCTCAAACGTAGGAGCCTGTAAAGCCTTCAAAACCAAATTAAGACTCCAAGGAGGAGAGATTGATTTAATGACAGGCTTCATATGGACTAAAGCCTGCACAAAACAGTGAATATCAGGAAGATTAGCAATCTTTCTGTGAAATAAAACAGAAATAGCAGAGATGTGTCCCTTCACATTTTACACAGCAAAGTGTAAAATAATGCATTTAGGGAAGAAAAATCCAAATGTTAATTACAGACTCAATGACACTTTACTGACTGTTACAGACGAGGAACAGGACTTGGGAATTATTATTTCAGATGATTTAAAACTTAGTAAACAATGTAGTAAGGCAGCGAGTAAGGCTAGCAGAATGCTTGGATGTATTGGTAGAGGTATTTGCAGCAGAAATAGTAAGGTTCTTATGCCACTTTATAGATCATTAGTTAGGCCTCATCTTGAGTATTGTGTGCAGTTCTGGAGGCCATATCTTCAGAAGGATATTAACAAACTTGAATCTGTGCAAAGGAGGGCTACCAAAATGGTACATGGTCTAAAAAATAAAACTTACCAGGATAGGCTCAATGACCTAAATATGTATAGCTTAGAGGAGAGAAGGGAAAGAGGTGATATGATAGCAACTTTCAAGTACATTAAAGGGTTTAGTAAAACTGAGGCTGTGGGTATTTTACATAAAATGGAAAATTCAAGAACAAGGGGTCATGAGCTCAAGCTAAAGGGTAGTAGATTCAGGAGTAATTTGAGGAAGCACTTCTTTACAGAAAGAGTGATTGATTTATGGAATAAACTTCCTCAAGAGGTAGTAGCAACAAACACTGTGGGGGACTTTAAAAATGCATGGGACAAGCATAGGGCTATCCTACGAACTAGATAAGTTTATACTGTTAGGTAAGGTGGGGCAGACTTGCTGGGCCTATGGCTCTTATCTGCCGTCAATATCTATGTTTCTATGTTTCTATGTTTCAAGGAACCTGAAGACAAACCTTTATCAAAACCATCCTGAAGAAACTGTAAAATTCTAGGAATTCTAAAAGAATGCCAGGAGAATTTATGAGAAGAACACCATGAAATAAAAGTCTTCCAAACTCGATAATAAATCTTCCTAGAAACAGATTTACGAACCTGTAACATAATATTAATCACCGAGTCAGAGAAACCTCTATGACTAAGCACTAGGCGTTGAATTTCCATACCTTCAAATTTAATGATTTGAGATCATGATGGAAAAACAGACCTTGAGACAGAAGGGCTGGCATTAATGGAAGTGGCCAAGGTTGGCAACTGGACATCCAAACAAGATCTGCATACCAAAACCTGTAAGGCCATGCTGGAGCTACCAGCATCACAAACGAATGTTCCATGATGATCTTGGAAATCACTCTTGAAAGAAGAACTAGAGGCGGGAAGATATAAGCAGGTTGGTAACACCAAGTAACTAAGACATTCCACCACCTCTACCTGAGGATCCCAGGAAAGGGACCTGGGAAGTTTTTTGTTATCTGAACATTCTGAAAATACATCTAGATGGAGCGACCACTCCCCTGGATGTAAAGTCTGACGGCTGAGATAATCCGCTTCCCAATTGTCTATACCTGGGATATGAACCACAGAAACTAGACAGGAGCTGGATTCTGCCAAAGCAAGTATCCAAGATACTTCTTTCATAGCTTGGGGACTGTGAGTCCCACCCTGATGATTGACATTTGCCACAGTTGTGATATTGTCTGTATGAAAACAAATGAACAGTTCTCTCTTCAACAGAGGCCAAACCTGAAGAGCCCTGAAAATAGCACAGAGTTCTAAAATATTGATTGGTAATCTCGCCTCTTGAGATTTCTAAACCCCTTGTGGTGTCAGAGATCCCCAGACAGCTCCCCAACCTGAAAGATGCATCTGTTATGATCACAGGTTGGACGAACAAAAGAGGCCCCTTGAACTATACAATGGTGATCTAACCACCAAGTCAGAGAGAGTCGAACATTTTTAAGGATATTAATAGTGATATATTTGTATAATCCCTGCACCATTGGTTCAGCATACAAAGCTGGAGAGGTCTCATATGAAAATGAGCAAAGGGGATCGCGTCCGATGCTGCAGTCATGAGACCTAAAACTTCCATGCACATAGCTACTGAAGGGAATGATTGAGACTGAAGGTTCCGACAAGCTGAAACCAATTTTAATAGTCTCTGGTCTGTTAGAGACAGAATAATGGACACTGAATCTATCTGGAAACCTTAAAAGGTGACCCTTGTCTGAGGAATCAAAGAACTTTTTGGTAAATTGATCCTCCAACCATGTCTTTGAAGAAACAACACTAGTTGATTCGTGTGAGATTCTGCAGAATCTAAAGACTGAGCTAGTACCAAGATATCGTCCAAATAAGCAAACACCACAATACCCCGTTCTCTGATTACAGAGAGTAGGACACCGAGAACCTTTGAAAAGATTCTTGGAGCTGTCACTAGGCCAAATGGAAGAGCGACAAATTGGTAATGCTTGTCTAGAAAAGAGAATCTCAGAAACTGATAGTGGTCTGGATATGCATCCTGTGACATATAATGCCCTTGCTGAACAAAAGACAGAATAGTCCTTATAGTCACCATTTTAAAAATTGGCACTCTTATATAACGATTCTAAACTTTCAGATCCAGAACTGGCCTGAATGAATTTTCTTTCTTTGGGACAATGAATAGATTTGAATAAAACCCCAGACCCTGTTCCTGAAACAGAACTGGTAAGATTACCCCTGAAAGCTTCAGGTCTGAAACATACTTCAGAAAAGCCTGAGCCTTTACTGGATTTGTTGGGATGCGTGAGAGAAAAAAACTTCTCACAGGAGGTCTTACCTTGAATCCTATTCGGTACCTTTGAGAAACAATACTCTGAATCCATTGATTTTGGACAGAATCTGCCCAAATGTTTTGGAAGAATCTTAATCTGCTCCCTACCAGCTGAGCTGGAATGAGGGCCGCACCTTCATGCAGATTTAGGGGCTGGCTTTGATTTCTTAAATGGTTTGGATTTACTCCAACTTGAAGAGGGTTTCCAATTGGAACAGGATTCTTTGGGGGAAGGATTAGGTTTTTGTTCCTTATTTTGTCGAAAGGAACGAAAACGGTTAGAAGCTTTAGATTTACCCTTAGGTCTTTAATCCTGAGGCAAAAAAACTCCCTTCCCCCCAGTGACAATTTAAATAATTGAATCCAACTGAGAACCAAATAACTTATTACCTTGGAAAAAAAGAGATAGTAATCTAGACTTGGACGCCATGTCAGCATTCCAATATTTGAGCCACAAAGTCCTTCTAGCTAAAATAGCTAAAGACATAGATTTAACATCAATTTTGATGATATCAGAAATGGCATCACAGATAAAATGATTAGCATGTTGAAGCAAGCGAACAATGCTAGACAAATCAGGATCCATTTCCTGTTGCGCTAAGCATTCCAACCAAAAAGTTGATGCAGCTGCAACATCAGCCATAGAAATGGAAGGTCTGAGAAGAAATCCAGAATATAAATAAGCTTTCCTTAGATAAGATTCAAGTTTCCTATATAAAGGGTCTTTAAAATAAGTACTCTCTTCCATAGGAATAGTAGTACGTTTGGCAAGAGTAGAAATAGCCCCATCAACTTTGGGGATCTTTTCCCAAAACTCCAATCTAACTGCTGGCAAAGAATACCATTTTTTAAACCTTGAAGAAGGAATAAAAGAAGTACCAGGCCTATTCCATTCCTTAGAAATCATATCAGAAATAGCATCAGGAACTGGAAAAACCTCTGGAGTAACCACAGGAAGTTTATAAACAGAATTTAAACGTTTACTAGTTTTAATATAAAGAGGACTAGTTTCCTCAATATCCAATGTAATCAACACCTCTTTTAATAAGGAACGAATATACTCCATTTTAAATAAATAAGTAGATTTGTCAGTGTCAACATCTGAGGAAAGATCTTCTGAATCAGATAGATCCTCATCAGGGGAGGATAATTCAGTATGTTGTCCGTCATTTGAAATGTCATCAACTTTATGAGAAGTTTTAAAATACCTTTAACGTTTATTAGAAGGCGGGATGGCAGACAAAGCATTATAAATCGCATAAACAATAAAATCTTTTATATTCACAGGTATATCATGTACATTAGATGTTGAAGGAACAACAGGCATTTTACTATTACTGATGGACACATTCTCTGCATGTAAAAGCTTATCATGACAACTATTACATACCACAGCTGGAGATATAATCTCCACAAATTTACAACAAATGCACTAGCTTTGGTAGAACTGTTATCAGGCAGAAGGGTTCCAACAGTGATTTCTGAGACAGGATCAGATTGAGACATCTTGCAAATGTAAGAGAAAAAACAACATATAAAGCAAAATTATCAATTTCCTTATATGGCAGTTTCAGGAATGGGAAAAAAAATGCAAACAGCATAGCCCTCTGACTTTGAAAAAAAGGCAAGAGGCATCTAGGAATGGGGCTTAAAATAATGAAATTGTTTGGCGCCAAGTATGACGCACAACGCAAACTGAAATTTTTTTGGCGCTAACAACATTCGGAAATGACACACGCGTCAAGGAACTCGGCGTCAACTAAGACGTCGGAAATTACGAATTTGTGTCATCGGACATACCTTTGCGCCAAAAAAATTCTCGAACCAAGAATAACGCAATAAACTTTGGCATTTTGCGCCCTCGCAAGCCTAATTTTGCCTGCAAAATTTAATGAAAAGCAGTCAATTGAGAAAAGACTATACCCCAAGTAAGAAAAAAAATTCCTAAAAATGTTTTTTCCCAAATATGAAACTGAATAGTCTGCAAAAAGAAATATACATAAACGTGACTCATGGCAAATATAAGTACAATACATAAATTTAGAACTTTATATTAATGCATAAAGTGCCAAACCATAGCTGAGAGTGTCTTAAGTAATAAAAACATACTTACCGAAAGACACCCATCCACATATAGCAGATAGCCAAACCAGTACTGAAACAGTTATCAGTAGAGGTAATGGGCTATGAGAGTATATCGTCGATCTGAATGAGGGAGGTAGGAGATGAATCTCTATGACCGATAACAGAGAACCTATGAAATAGATCTCCCGCGAGGAAAACCATTGCATTCAATAGGTAATACTCCCTTCACATCCATCTGACATTCACTGTACTCTGAGAGGAATCGGGCTTCAAAATGCTGAGAAGCGCATATCAACGTTGAATCTAAGCACAAACTTACTTCACCACCTCCATAGGAGGCAAAGTTTGTAAAACTGAATTGTGGGTGTGGTGAGGGGTGTATTTATAGGCATTTTGAGGTTTATGAACCTTTGCCCCTCCTGGTAGGATTGTATATCCCATACGTCACTAGCTCATGGACTCTTGCCAATTACATGAAAGAAAGGCTGCTTCACAATTATCAAAATCATTATGCTGCTACATTATTTCATTAGCAGTTAACTCATTTGTTTGAAGAGTCCATGTATGTAAAGGATACGTGAAAACAAAATTAAAGTTTCATGATTCAGATAAAGCATATATAACTTTAAAATGTGCCAGATAATATTCTACTGTTCATTTCATATTTAAAGTAAGTGCTACTGAGGTGTCTTTTTATTGTGTATGTGTTCGTTATTTAGTGGTCATTTGCGCTTTATGAAAGTTTTATGTAATTTTAATAATAACTATTGTTGTTCTGACAAAATAAAAAAAATGAAGAGCTACTTCAGAGAGTCCATTTCTTTCATTGGCAAAGCAGTAACACATTATATGGCATAACAGAAAAAAAGCACAATTCAACTTACTGCACTGCTTAAAGGGACATTAAACACAAAATTGTTCTTTCATGATTAAGATAGATAATACATTTTTAAAAAGTTACACTACAGAAAATAGGATTTTTAAAAAAATAAATAAAAAAAAACATATTTGATTTCAAACTGGGCACTGGCAGACAGCTGCCAGTACCCAATATGGCGCAATAAGGCAGAGAGAGGGGGGTTAGAGAGCTGTTTGGGGGGGATCAGGGAGGTTGGGGGCTAAGGGAGGATACTACAGAACAGAATTATTATTAAAAAAAACAAAAAAAAAAAAAAAAAACTCTTATTTTAGTACTGGCAGACTTACTGCCAGTACTTAAGATGGCAGGGACAATTGTGGGGTGGGGGAGGGAAGAGAGCTGTTTGGGAGGGATCTGGGGGTGTGATGTGTCATGTGGGAGGTTGATACCTACACTAAAGCTAAAATTAACCCTGCAAGCTCCCTAAAAGCTCCCTAATTAACCCCTTCACTGCTGGGCATTATACACGTATGGTGCGCAGCGGCATTTAGCTGCCTTCTAATTACCAAAAAGCAAAGCCAAAGCCATATATGTCTGCTATTTCTGAACAAAGGGGATCCCAGAGAAGCTTTTACAACCATTTATGCCATAATTGCACAAGCTGTTTGTAAATAATTTTAGTGAGAAACCTAAAATTGGGAAAATTTTACGTTTTATTTTTATTTGTTCGCATTTGGCAGTGAAATGGTAGCATGAAATATACCAAAATGGGCCTAGATCAATACTTTGGGTTGTCTACTACACTACACTAAAGCTAAAATTAAAACTACAAGCTCCCTACATGCTCCCTAATTAACCCCTTCACTGCTGGGCATAATACACGTGTGGTGCGCAGCGGCATTTAGCGGCCTTCTAAATACCAAAAAGCTATGCCAAAGCCATATATGTCTGCTATTTTTGAACAAAGGGGATCCCAGAGAAACATTTACAACCATGTATGCCATAATTGCACAAGTTGTTTGTAAATAATTTCAATGAGAAACCTAAAGTTTGTGAAAACATTTGTGAAAAAGTGAACATTTTTTTTATTTGATCGCATTTTGTAGTGAAATGGTGGCATGAAATATACCAAAATGGGCCTAGATCAATACTTTGGGATGTCTTCTAAAAAAATATATCTACATGTCAAGGGATATTCAGGGATTCCAGACAGATATTAGTGTCCCAATGTAACTAGCGCTAATTTTGAAAAAAAGTGGTTTGGAAATAGCAAAGTGCTACTTGTATTTATTGCCCTATAACTTGCAAAAAAAGCAAAGAACATGTAAACATTGTGTATTTCTAAACTCAGGACAAAATTTAGAAATTATTTAGCATGGGTGTTTTTTAGTGGTTGTAGATGTGTAACAGATTTTGGGGGTCAAAGTTAGAAAAACTGCGTTTTTTTCAATTTTTTCCTCATATTTTATAATTTTTTTTATAGTAAATTATAAGATATAATGAAAATAATGGTATCTTTACAAAGCCCATTTAATGGCGAGAAAACAGAATTTATGTTTACCTGATAAATTACTTTCTCCAACGGTGTGTCCGGTCCACGGCGTCATCCTTACTTGTGGGATATTCTCTTCCCCAACAGGAAATGGCAAAGAGCCCAGCAAAGCTGGTCACATGATCCCTCCTAGGCTCCGCCTACCCCAGTCATTCGACCGACGTTAAGGAGGAATATTTGCATAGGAGAAACCATATGATACCGTGGTGACTGTAGTTAAAGAAAATAAATTATCAGACCTGATTAAAAAACCAGGGCGGGCCGTGGACCGGACACACCGTTGGAGAAAGTAATTTATCAGGTAAACATAAATTCTGTTTTCTCCAACATAGGTGTGTCCGGTCCACGGCGTCATCCTTACTTGTGGGAACCAATACCAAAGCTTTAGGACACGGATGAAGGGAGGGAGCAAATCAGGTCACCTAAATGGAAGGCACCACGGTTTGCAAAACCTTTCTCCCAAAAATAGCCTCAGAAGAAGCAAAAGTATCAAACTTGTAAAATTTGGTAAAAGTGTGCAGTGAAGACCAAGTCGCTGCCCTACATATCTGATCAACAGAAGCCTCGTTCTTGAAGGCCCATGTGGAAGCCACAGCCCTAGTGGAATGAGCTGTGATTCTTTCAGGAGGCTGCCGTCCGGCAGTCTCGTAAGCCAATCTGATGATGCTTTTAATCCAAAAAGAGAGAGAGGTAGAAGTTGCTTTTTGACCTCTCCTTTTACCAGAATAAACAACAAACAAGGAAGATGTTTGTCTAAAATCCTTTGTAGCATCTAAATAGAATTTTAGAGCGCGAACAACATCCAAATTGTGCAACAAACGTTCCTTCTTCGAAACTGGTTTCGGGCACAAAGAAGGCACGACTATCTCCTGGTTAATGTTTTTGTTAGAAACAACTTTTGGAAGAAAACCAGGTTTAGTACGTAAAACCACCTTATCTGCATGGAACACCAGATAAGGAGGAGAACACTGCAGAGCAGATAATTCTGAAACTCTTCTAGCAGAAGAAATTGCAACCAAAAACAAAACTTTCCAAGATAATAACTTAATATCAACGGAATGTAAGGGTTCAAACGGAACCCCCTGAAGAACTGAAAGAACTAAGTTGAGACTCCAAGGAGGAGTCAAAGGTTTGTAAACAGGCTTGATTCTAACCAGAGCCTGAACAAAGGCTTGAACATCTGGCACAGCTGCCAGCTTTTTGTGGAGTAACACAGACAAGGCAGAAATCTGTCCCTTCAAGGATAGAATCTTAGGAATCTTTACCTTGTCCCAAGGGAATCCTTTAGATTCACACCAACAGATATATTTTTTCCATATTTTGTGGTAAATTTTTCTAGTTACAGGCTTTCTGGCCTGAACAAGAGTATCAATAACAGAATCTGAGAACCCTCGTTTTGATAAGATCAAGCGTTCAATCTCCAAGCAGTCAGCTGGAGTGAGACCAGATTCGGATGTTCGAACGGACCTTGAACAAGAAGGTCTCGTCTCAAAGGTAGCTTCCATGGTGGAGCCGATGACATATTCACCAGATCTGCATACCAAGTCCTGCGTGGCCACGCAGGAGCTATCAAGATCACCGACGCCCTCTCCTGATGGATCCTGGCTACCAGCCTGGGGATGAGAGGAAACGGCGGGAATACATAAGCTAGTTTGAAGGTCCAAGGTGCTACTAGTGCATCTACTAGAGTCGCCTTGGGATCCCTGGATCTGGACCCGTAGCAAGGAACCTTGAAGTTCTGACGAGAGGCCATCAGATCCATGTCTGGAATGCCCCACAGTTGAGTAATTTGGGCAAAGATTTCCGGATGGAGTTCCCACTCCCCCGGATGTAATGTCTGACGACTCAGAAAATCCGCTTCCCAATTTTCCACTCCTGGGATGTGGATTGCAGACAGGTGGCAGGAGTGAATCTCCGCCCATTGAATGATTTTGGTCACTTCTTCCATCGCCAGGGAACTCCTTGTTCCCCCCTGATGGTTGATGTACGCAACAGTCGTCATGTTGTCTGATTGAAACCGTATGAACTTGGCCTTTGCTAGCTGAGGCCAAGCCTTGAGAGCATTGAATATCGCTCTCAGTTCCAGAATATTTATCGGTAGAAGAGATTCTTCCCGAGACCAAAGACCCTGAGCTTTCAGGGATCCCCAGACCGCGCCCCAGCCCATCAGACTGGCGTCGGTCGTGACAATGACCCACTCTGGTCTGCGGAAGGTCATCCCTTGTGACAGGTTGTCCAGGGACAGCCACCAACGGAGTGAGTCTCTGGTCCTCTGATTTACTTGTATCTTCGGAGACAAGTCTGTATAGTCCCCATTCCACTGACTGAGCATGCACAGTTGTAATGGTCTTAGATGGATGCGCGCAAAAGGAACTATGTCCATTGCCGCTACCATCAAACCTATTACTTCCATGCACTGCGCTATGGAAGGAAGAGGAACGGAATGAAGTGTTTGACAAGAGTTTAGAAGTTTTGTTTTTCTGGCCTCTGTCAGAAAAATCCTCATTTCTAAGGAGTCTATTATTGTTCCCAAGAAGGGAACCCTTGTTGACGGAGATAGAGAACTCTTTTCTACGTTCACTTTCCATCCGTGAGATCTGAGAAAGGCCAGGACTATGTCCGTGTGAGCCTTTGCTTGAGGAAGGGACGACGCTTGAATCAGAATGTCGTCCAAGTAAGGTACTACTGCAATGCCCCTTGGTCTTAGCACCGCTAGAAGGGACCCTAGTACCTTTGTGAAAATCCTTGGAGCAGTGGCTAATCCGAAAGGAAGTGCCACGAACTGGTAATGCTTGTCCAGGAATGCGAACCTTAGGAACCGATGATGTTCCTTGTGGATAGGAATATGTAGATACGCATCCTTTAAATCCACCGTGGTCATGAATTGACCTTCCTGGATGGAAGGAAGAATTGTTCGAATGGTTTCCATTTTGAACGATGGAACCTTGAGAAACTTGTTTAGGATCTTGAGATCTAAGATTGGTCTGAACGTTCCCTCTTTTTTGGGAACTACGAACAGATTGGAGTAGAACCCCATCCCTTGTTCTCCTAATGGAACAGGATGAATCACTCCCATTTTTAACAGGTCTTCTACACAATGTAAGAATGCCTGTCTTTTTATGTGGTCTGAAGACAATTGAGACCTGTGGAACCTCCCCCTTGGGGGAAGCCCCTTGAATTCCAGAAGATAACCTTGGGAGACTATTTCTAGTGCCCAAGGATCCAGAACATCTCTTGCCCAAGCCTGAGCGAAGAGAGAGAGAGTCTGCCCCCCACCAGATCCGGTCCCGGATCGGGGGCCAACATTTCATGCTGTCTTGGTAGCAGTGGCAGGTTTCTTGGCCTGCTTTCCCTTGTTCCAGCCTTGCATTGGTCTCCAGGCTGGCTTGGCTTGAGAAGTATTACCCTCTTGCTTAGAGGACGTAGCACTTGGGGCGAAAATTAGGTTTATTTTTGGCCTTGAAAGACCTATCCTGAGGAAGGGCGTGGCCCTTACCCCCAGTGATATCAGAGATAATCTCTTTCAAGTCAGGGCCAAACAGCGTTTTCCCCTTGAAAGGAATGTTAAGGAGTTTGTTCTTGGAAGACGCATCAGCTGACCAAGATTTCAACCAAAGCGCTCTGCGCGCCACGATAGCAAACCCAGAATTCTTCGCCGCTAACCTAGCCAATTGTAAAGTGGCGTCTAGGGTGAAAGAATTAGCCAATTTGAGAGCACGGATTCTGTCCATAATCTCCTCATAAGGAGGAGAATCACTATCGATCGCCTTTACTAGCTCATCGAACCAGAAACACGCGGCTGTAGTGACAGGGACAATGCATGAAATTGGTTGTAGAAGGTAACCTTGCTGAACAAACATCTTTTTAAGCAAACCTTCTAATTTTTTATCCATAGGATCTTTGAAAGCACAACTATCTTCTATGGGTATAGTGGTGCGTTTGTTTAAAGTAGAAACCGCTCCCTCGACCTTGGGGACTGTCTGCCATAAGTCCTTTCTGGGGTCGACCATAGGAAACAATTTTTTAAATATGGGGGGAGGGACGAAAGGTATACCGGGCCTTTCCCATTCTTTATTTACAATGTCCGCCACCCGCTTGGGTATAGGAAAAGCTTCTGGGAGCCCCGGGACCTCTAGGAACTTGTCCATTTTACATAGTTTCTCTGGGATGATCAAATTCTCACAATCATCCAGAGTGGATAATACCTCCTTAAGCAGAGCGCGGAGATGTTCCAACTTAAATTTAAATGTAATCACATCGGGTTCAGCTTGTTGAGAAATTTTCCCTGAATCTGAAATTTCTCCCTCAGACAAAACCTCCCTGGCCCCCTCAGACTGGTGTAGGGGCATTTCAGAACCATTATCATCAGCGTCCTCATGCTCTTCAGTATCTAAAACAGAGCAGTCGCGCTTACGCTGATAAGTGGGCATTTTGGCTAAAATGTTTTTGATAGAATTATCCATTACAGCCGTTAATTGTTGCATAGTAAGGAGTATTGGCGCGCTAGATGTACTAGGGGCCTCCTGAGTGGGCAAGACTCGTGTAGACGAAGGAGGGAATGATGCAGTACCATGCTTTGAATCGATTTAGCCCAGAAAATGTCTACAGTCTTAATAAGCCCTTGTGAAGCCCTTATTTACTTTCTGAATAAAAATGGCTTACCGGATCCCATAGGGAAAATGACAGCTTCCAGCATTACATCGTCTTGTTAGAATGTGTCATACCTCAAGCAGCAAAAGACTGCTCACTGTTCCCCCAACTGAAGTTAATTCCTCTCAACAGTCCTGTGTGGAACAGCCATGGATTTTAGTAACGGTTGCTAAAATCATTTTCCTCATACAAACAGAAATCTTCGTCTCTTTTCTGTTTCAGAATAAATAGTACATACCAGCACTATTTTAAAATAACAAACTCTTGATTGAATAATAAAAACTACAGTTAAACACTAAAAAACTCTAAGCCATCTCCGTGGAGATGTTGCCTGTACAACGGCAAAGAGAATGACTGGGGTAGGCGGAGCCTAGGAGGGATCATGTGACCAGCTTTGCTGGGCTCTTTGCCATTTCCTGTTGGGGAAGAGAATATCCCACAAGTAAGGATGACGCCGTGGACCGGACACACCTATGTTGGAGAAAAACGGTATATAATATGCGTGGGTACAGTAAATGAGTATGAGGAAAATTACAGCTAAACACAAACACCGCAGAAATGTAAAAATAGCCTTGGTCCCAAACGGACAGAAAATGGAAAAGTGCTGTGGTCATTAAGGGGTTAAGGGAGTAAATTGTGTTGGGGCAAATTCTGTATAAGAGGTTCCATTTGTAAAATATCCCTTAGTTTATTTATTTAATTTGACGATAATAGGAGCTGTTTATTTTCATGTCAGCATGGAAGCACTTACCACAGAACACTATCTCACTGCTAGAGATATAGGGTCAATATGGAGCTCAGTAGGGAATATTGATTTAAGTACAGGAGCAGCCAATAGCTATTAAATTAATATGTCAATCACACAGTAACCTCTAAAATTAAATCTGGTGTAATGTAATCTATGTCATTTAAAATTGTAAAACAACCACCAATAACATTTTTGGTCAATCAAAAAATTATTTTTGAAATATTACGATTTGTAAGGATAAAAAAAATTAGATTTTAAAAGTGAACACTCTTTGTAGATAGCAGCTTATACGGTTTTTTTTTTTATCAACACATAATAATATAAAAGTTCTTTCATTACTCCATAGAAAATATTGCCAGCCGAGTGGCATTAGGAAGTAGCAGGGTGGGGTGTAATAGTTTCTATTATTATATCATTTTCTGCTATCTAAAGTACTAATTAATTGCATAATTTAACATAAACATATTTAATGATAATTTGTGCAATAAACATTGGGAAAAAAATAGCTAATTTTAGTGTAATATTGGCTTAAATTTTAGCCAGGTGGTCAGTAAAATCAGTCGGGTGGTGTGCCCATTAAAAATGTCCTGGGGAGAACACTGCTCCAGTATAATACATATAAAAAAAAAACAAAATACTCATCTGCACTATTAAAATCAATATAAGGAGGTATAATAAGAGCAGACTATTCACTAAAATATAAGGTTTAGGTTTTCTCTTTAACCTAAAGAAAATAAAAATTATGCTTACCTGAAAAATGTCTTTCTTTCCGGACGAGAAGAGTCCACGATGTCATTGCAATTACTATTGGGATATTCACTCCGGGCCAGCAGGAGGAGGCAAAGAGCACCCCAGCAGAGCTGTTAAGTATCACTTCCCTTACCCATTACCCCCAGTCATTAGGCCGAAGGAAACGGGAAAAAGAAGATAACACAAAGGTGTAGAGGTGCCTGAAGTTTAACAAAAAATACTGTCATATTTAAGCATGGGGTCGTGGACTCTCCATGTCCGGAAAGAAAGAAATTTATCAGGTAAGCATACATATTATTTTCTTTCCTATGACATGGAGAGTCCATGACATCATTCCAATTACTATTGGAACCAATACCCAAGCTAGAGGACACGGAATGAACAGGGAGGGAGAACAAGACAGACAGACCTAAACAGAAGGCACCACAGCTTGAAGAACCTTTCTCCCAAAAGAGGCCTCAGCCGAGGCAAAAGTATCAAATTTGTGGAATTTGGAAAAAGTATGCAGAGAGGACCATGTTGGTGCCTTCATTTTTGGAGACAGCTCTAGTGGAGTGAGCCGTAATTCTCTCAGGAGGCTGCTGTCCAGCAGTCTCATAAGCCAAAAGAATCATACTTCTCAACCAGAGGGAAAGAGAAGTAGAAGTAGCCTTCTGACCCTTACGCTTTCCAGAGAAAAAAACAAACAGGGCAGAAGACTGAAGAAAATCTTTAGTAGCCTGTAGGTAAAATTTCAGAACACGCACAACATCTAGGTTATGCAAAAGACGTTCCCTTATGAGGAGGATTAGGACAAAATGAAGGAACAACAATTTCCTGATTAATGTTTCGATCCGACACCACCTTAGTTAGGGAGAAACCCCAGTTTAGTACATAAGGGCCGCCTTATCCACATTAAAAATAAGGTAAGGGGAATCACACCGCAGAGCCGAAAGGTCAGAAACTCTGCGAGCAGTGAAATTAGTAATAAGGAACAAAACCTTCCAAGATAACAACTTTATATCTACAGAATGCATTGGCTCAAAGGATTCTGACCAGGGCCTGGCAAAAATATTGAACATCTAGCACATCCGCCAGACGTTTGTGTAAAAGAATAGACAGCGCAGAAATCTGACCCTTCAGAGAACTGACTGACAAACCCTTCTTTAGGCCCTCCTGGAGAGAGGACAACATCCTAGGAATCCTGACCCTGTTCCAAGAGAAACCCTTCGATTCACATCAATATAGGTATATACCTTATGGTAAATTTTACGAGTAGCTGGTTTGCGAGCCTAAGGCATGGTATCAATAACTGACTCAGAAAACCCACGCTTAGCCAAAACTAAGCGTTCAATCTCTAAGCTGTTAGCTTCAGAGAAACTAGATTTGGATGGAGGAATGGATCCTGAATTAGAAGGTCCGTTTAGGAGCTATTAGAATTACAGATGCTCTCACCTGCTTGATACGAGCAATGAGAGGAAACAGGTATGCTAGATCGAAATCCCAAGGAACCGCCAGAGCATCAATCAAGGTGGCCTGAGGATCTTTTGACCTTGACCTGTACCTTGGAAGCTTGGCGTTCTGGTGATACACCATCAGATCCAACTCTGGAAACCCCCACCTGAGGGTTATCCTGGTGAACATCTACGGGTGGAGAGCCCACTCCCTGGAATGAAAGGCCCGCCTCCCAGTTGTCCACTCCTGGGATGTGGATGGCAGATAGGAAACAAGCGTGAGCTTCCGCCCACTGAATAATGTGAGTCACCTGTTTCATAGCAAGGGAACTCAGAGTTCCTCCCTGGTGGTTTATGTAAGCCACTGAGGTGATGTTTTCCGACTGAAATCTGATAAACTGGTCTAAAGACAACTGAGCCCTAGCTATTAAGGCATTGAAGATTGCTCTCAACTCTAAGATTTTTATGGGAAGAGAGGATTCCTCCCGAGTCCACAGGCCCTGAGCTTTTAACGAGCCCCAGACTGCTCCCCAGCCTAACAGGCTGGCGTCTGTGGTCACAATCACCCATGAGGGTCTCTGGAAGCATGTGCCCTGAGGCAGATGATCATGAGAAGTCCACCAGAAGAGACAGTCTCTTGTTAGAGGATCCAGATCTATCCTCTGAGATAGATCTGAATGGTCTCTGTTCCATTGACTGAGCATGCATAATTGAGGTCTCAGATGGAATCGAGCAAAAGGAATGATGTCCATGGATGCAACCATTAGACGAATTACCTCCATGCATTGAGCCAATGATGGATGAACATTAGACGGAGAGATAGACATGAAGCGAGAAGCTTGGATTTTCAGACATCCGTCAGAAAAATCTTCATGGATAGGAAATCTATAATGGTCCTTAAGAAACACACTCTTGTAGCTGGAACAAGGGAACACTTCCCCAGATTCACTTTTTACCCGTGGGAACGTAGAAAAGACAAGATCTCTGTATGAGAGTTTGCTAGTTAAAAAGATGGCACTTGAACCAAGATGTCGTCCAGGTAAGGCGCCACCGCAATTCCTTGAGACCTGACTACTGCCAAAAGAGTCCCCAGAACCTTTGTGAAAATTCTGGAAGCTGTGGCAAGGCCAAATGGAAGAGCAACAAATTGAAAGTGCTTGTCTAGAAAAGCGAATCTCAGGAACTGGTGATGATCCCTGTGAATGGGAACATGCATATATGCGTCCTTCAGGTCTATGGTCGTCATGAACTGATCCTCCTGGACCAAAGGAAGAATGGAACGAATGGTTTCCATCTTGAAGGACGGAACCCTGAGAAATTTGTTGATAGACTTTTAGATCCAAAATGGGTCGAAAAGCTCCCTCCTTTTTGGGAACCACAAATAGATTTGAATAGAATCCATGACCCTGTTCCTTTACAAGAACAGGAACAATCACCCCCAGGGAGGAAAGGTCCTGAACGCAGCTTAAGAAGGCCTCTCTTTTTACCTGAGCTGCAAATAATCTTAAAAGGATGAATCTGCCCCTGAGAGGACAAGTCTTGAATCCTATTTTGTAACCCTGAGATACTATGTCCACAGCCCAAGGATCTGGGACATCGAGTATACAAGCTTGACGAAAAATGGAAAGTCTGCCCCCCACTTGATCCAATACCGGACCTGGGGGAGACCCTTCAAGCTGAATTAGCCTCAGATGAAGGCTTCTTTGACTGCTTCCCTTAATTCCAAGGCTGACTGGATCTCCAAGAGGACTTGGACTGCTCTGGCTTGGAAGAGGAAGAGGATGACTTTTTTCCTTTGAAGTTACGAAAGGAGCGAAAATTTGAATTTTGGCTACCTGTAGGTCTATTTTTCTTGTCCTGAGGTAGAAAATACCCCTTTCCACCTGTAATCTCAGAAATTATCTCCGCCAGACCGTAAAATCAGCTGACCAAGATTTTAGCCACAGAGCCCTGCGAGCTAGAACAGCGAAGCTAGACATCTTGGCTCCCAGTCTAATGACTTGCATGTTGGCATCATAGATAAAGGAACTAGCCAGCTTAAGAGCCTTGATCCTATCTTGGATCTCCTCTAACAAAGTCTCCTCCAAAATCAGCTCAGATAAGGTGTCACACCAATAAGATGCTGCACTTGCAACCGTAGCAATACAACCAGCAGGCTTCCATTGAAATCCCTGATGAATATATATTTTCTTTAAATAAGCCTTAAGCTTTTTATCCATGGGATTCTTAAAAGAACAGCTATCTTCTATAGGAATCGTAGTTATTTTGGCCAGAGTAGAAATAGCTCCTTCAACCTTAGGCACAGTGCGCCCCGAATGGAATCAGCAACAGGAAACATCTTTTAAAAATGGGAGAAGGGGAAAAGGGAATCCCTGGCTTATCCCATTCTTGTGATATGATTTCCGACACACGGTCTGGAACAGGAAATACTTCCACAGAAGAAGGAACATCATAGTATTTTTTTTAAAATTACTCAATATTTTAGGATTGACAGCGACAGAAGGGTCGGAGTAGTCCAAAGTAGCCAGTACCTCCTTTAGAAGTAAACAAAGGTGTTCAAGCTTAAATCTGAAATGTATGTCTTCAAAATCAGTCAGAATCTGAGATTTCACCCTCAGAAGCTCCAGAGGTATCCTCCACATCCGATTAATGGGGGAGGTCAACCATAGCAGAAGAAGATGGAACAGACACCTTACTAACAGAAATATGATTTGATTTCTTCTTGCGCTTACCTGCAATGGGAAAGGCAGATAAAGCCGCAGACACCGCAGAAGATATCTGTGCAGCAAAATCTCCTGGCAAATACACGCCTCCAGGAGGCTGAGAGGAACCGCAGGGCACTGTATGTGAAACCATTGAGGCTTGGGACGTTTGAGGAGAAAGCTGTGGCATATCCTGAACAGCATTATCCTGAGAGACAGTTGGCTCAGAAGGGAGTAATTTATCTTTAAACTTTAGGGTCCTAGCTAAAGATGAGGAACAAAATTGCATAGGCAAAACAATTTTGGGCCTCTAAACATAATAAACATTTATCAAATGAAAGACTCCTGTTCAGTGTCTATGGCCCTAATAGTAAATGAAGTAAAAAAATTGACAAAAAATTGGCAAAAATGCTAAGTATGCACAAAAAAGAAAACAAAAAATACACCTCTACACCTCAGTCAGACTGAGGTGCCCTACCGTAACCTCTAGAAGCAGAAATAAAATAAATGAGAAGCTCCAACGAGGTCCCTCACAGCCGTCACAGAAGAGAACTCACAGAGAACGACACCGCTCCGCTCGGAGTACAAACGGAAGAGCGGCTGTCACGTGAGCGGCACCATAAGAAACTGCACAAGAAACTAAAAGCGTGTGATTGTAACTCCCAGCAGTCTCACAGAGCTAACGGTTACGATCCCAATGAATGCTAAAAAAGTTTAAAACACCTTAAATAGTTTAAAAACAGCTTAAACACTTAGTCCTTAGCGTATCAATAAACCATTCAGACAGAGAAACCATCCCATAACCAATAAGGGAAGAGTTAACCCCATAGTCTCCATCACATACTAATAGTGCCTGCACACTGCCCCAATAAATCCTTAACAATTAAACTAGAACAGAGATAAACTCCTGAAAAGTGCAAGTCTCCAATACCTAGAAGACAAAAGCACTTACCTGCATATCCAGCTGTCGGGCAGGAAGACAACTTACAAGGAGTGAAAGGACACATACTCCTATCAGAGACCTGTAGAAAAAGAGAGAACAGAGTAACCAACTCTGGCTCTCTATAACAGGGGTAGCAGTAATGTTAGAAGTAAAGAAAAGACAACCTCGCCGCCTTCTAAGTGCTATAAGCCACCACTACTCTTACTAAAGAGATTGACATTGACACAGCTAGACCCCAATCCTTGCTTGCAGGGAAAAGTACCCATAAAAGGATGAAATATCTTCAGACACCAACTTCGCAAACCCTCTATTGACAGAGGCAAAGAGAATGATTGGGGGTTATGGGTAAGGGAAGTGACACATAGGAAAGAAATCTGTTTAGTTTTTACATATATGTACCACAAAAAGGACAAACTGTTCAATATTACTGCCAAAGTAATAACTAGTTAATGTGACAATGCTAAATAAATCCACCATAAAAGTTATGTTTAACTTTTATACTAATTAAGCATTCTTTAGAGTTTTTGAACTTAATATGTAGCATAGTTTTCCTGTAGCAATAAGTTGTAATAGTAATTTAAAAATATATAATAATACACTAGAGCACATGCATCCCTATTCAAAGGTTCTCTGTATTACTCTATTGTTTAAACTGCCATTATATTATATTTATGTAATTTTAAAACTATCTTAGACTACTGTGTGTTTAAGCCTGCAGTCAGATGACCCGAACAATATTTCTACGGTGTGTTTAACCACTTTGCAAGGGTTAGACACACAGTAGTCTTAAAATTAAACGATCTAACAGATTAGAGCATGTTATTTTTTTTATTTTTTTAACTTTAATGGCCCTTTAAAGGGACACTAAACCCAAATTTTTTCTTTCACGATTCAGATAGAGCATGCAATTTTAAGCAACTATCTAATTTACTCCTATTATCAATTTTCTTCGTTATCTTGCTATCTTTATTTAAAAGGCAGGAATGTGATGCATAGGAGTCGGCCCATGTTTGGTTGAGAACCTGGGTTATGCTTGCTTATTGGTGGGTAAATGTAAGCCTCCAATAAGCAAGCGCTATCCATGGTGCGGAACCTAAAATGGGCTGGCTGCGAAGATTTACATTCCTGCTTTTAAAATAAAGATAGCAAGAGAATTAATACAAATTGTCAAATTGATAATAGGAGTAAATTAGAAAGTTGCTTAAAATGCCATACTCTATCTGAATCATGAAAGAAAAAAAAAATGGGTTCAGTGTCCCTTTAATGTTTTTTATAACTCACAACACTTGGATGTTATGTATAAGCTATATCTTGGCACGTGCAACATTGTACTTTACCAGTTGAATCTTCTGATGCTTATACACTGCTGTTTGGGTACTTATATAAGCCCTGAGTGACATGTAATGTTTTGTGTACTTTAATAACTACCTTACATTTCAGTAATTTTAAAGTTCTGAAAAACGTAGCTCATATAGAATAAGTAATTAAAAGCATCTGTTATCCAAAGAAGTAGCTTTAGTCCTGAGTGGTGTTACAGAATTATTCTAATTACTATGGACAGTCACCTTACAGAGGGAATGTGGGCATTTTTCTAACAGTGCTGTGAGCAGCTGAAAATATTCTAGTTGTCTGCACTTCCACTAAAAATAATAAAACATTCTACTAAATTTTAATCACTGCAAAGTATACAAAATAAATTTAAGAGACATGAAGCGCTGAAATTGTAAAATAAAATGCTTAATTATGTGTAGTAAAAAAATTGCAAGAATTAAACTCAGAAAACTGTGCACTATGAAGACTTCACAGACTTAATCCTGCTACATATTTATCACTAAATAGTCTCAGCAGGGGAGTAAAGTGACAGTCTACTTGAAAAACAAAATTTATGCTTACCTGTTAAATTTATTTCTCTTGTGGTGTATCCAGTCCACGGATCATCCATTACTTGTGGGATATTCTCCTTCCCAACAGGAAGCAGCAAGAGGATCACCCACAGCAGAGCTGTCTATATAGCTCCTCCTCCAACTGCCACTACCAGTCATTCGACTGAAGACAAGCAAGAGAAAGGAGAAACCATAGGGTGCAGTGGTGACTGTAGTTTAAAAATAAAACACACCTGCCGTAAAATGACAGGGCGGGCCGTGGACTGGATACACCACAAGAGAAATAAATTTATCAGGTAAGCATAAATTTTGTTTTCTCTTGTAAGGTGTATCCAGTCCACGGATCATCCATTACTTGTGGGATACCAATACCAAAGCTATAGGACACGGATGAAGGGAGGGACAAGGCAGGTGCTTAAATGGAAGGCACCACTGCCTGGAAAACCTTTCCCCCAAAAAAAGCCTCCGAAGAAGCAAAAGTATCAAATTTATAGAATTTTGAAAAAGTATGAAGCGAAGACCAAGTCGCCGCCTTACAAATCTGTTCAACAGAAGCCTCATTCTTAAAAGCCCATGTGGAAGCTACCGCTTTAGTAGAATGAGCTGTAATCCTTTCAGGAGGCTGCTGGCCAGCAGTCTCATAAGCTAAGCGTATTATACTCCTTAGCCAAAAAGAAAGAGAAGTTGCCGAAGCCTTTTGGCCTTTCCTCTGTCCAGAGTAGACAACAAACAATGCAGATGTTTGACGAAAATCTTTAGTAGCTTGTAAATAAAACTTTAAAGCACGAACCACGTCAAGATTGTGTAAAAGACGTTCCTTCTTTGAAGAAGGATTAGGACACAGTGACGGTACAACAATCTCCTGATTGATATTTTTATTAGATACCACTTTAGGTAGAAAACCAGGTTTTGGTACGTAACACTACCTTATCGGAATGAAAAATGAGATAAGGAGAATCACATTGTAAAGCAGATAACTCCGAAACTCTTCGAGCCAAGGAGAAACAAAACTTTCCAAGATAAGAGCTTAATATCTATGGAATGCAAAGGTTCAAACGGAACCCCTTGAAGAACCTTAAGAACTAAATTTAAACTCCAAGGCGGAGCAACAGGTTTAAACACAGGCTTAATTCTGACTAAAGGCTGACAAAACGCCTGCACGTCTGGAACCTCAGCCAGACGTTTGTGCAAAAGAATAGACAGAGCAGAAATCTGTCCCTTGAACTTGCTGACAAACCCTTCTCCAGTCCATCTTGGAGAAAAGATAATATCCTAGGAATCCTGACCTTACTCCATGAGTAACCCTTAGATTCACACCAATGAAGATATTTAAACCATATCTTATGATAGATTTTCCTGGTGACAGGCTTTCGCGCCTGTATTAAGGTATCAATGACCGACTCAGAGAAATCACGCTTTGATAAAATCAAGCGTTCAATCGCCAAGCAGTCAGCCGCAGAGAAATTAATTTGGATGGTTGAAAGGACCCTGAAGTAGAAGGTCCTGTCTCAGAGGCAGAGTCCATGGTGGAAAGGATGACATGTCCACCAGATCTACATACCAAGTCCTGCGTGGCCACGCAGGTGCTATCAAAATCACTGATGCTCTCTCCTGCTTGACCTTGGCAATCAGACGAGGGAGCAGAGGAAACGGTGGAAACACATAAGCCAGGTTGAAGGACCAAGGCGCTGCTAGAGCATCTATCAGCGCTGCCTTGGGATCCCTGGACCTGGATCCGTAACAAGGAAGCTTGGCGTTCTGGCGAGACGCCATGAGATCCAGTTCTGGTTTGCCCCAACGTTGAATCAACTGTGCAAACACCTCCGGATGGAGCTCCCACTCCCCCGGATGAAAAGTCTGTCGACTTAGAAAATCCGCCTCCCAGTTCTCTACTCCTGGGATATGGATAGCTGATAGGTGGCAAGAGTGAATCTCTGCCCAACGAATTATCTTTGAAACCTCCAACATCGCTAGGGAACTCCTTGTTCCCCCTTGATGGTTGATGCAAGCTACAGTCGTGATGTTGTCCGACTGAAATCTGATGAACCTCACTGCCGCTAGCTGAGGCCAAGTCTGAAGAGCATTGAATATCGCTCTTAGTTCCAGAATGTTTATCGGAAGGAGAGCCTCCTCCTGAGTCCATGACCCCTGAGCCTTCAGAGAGTTCCAGACTGCCCCCAGCCCAGAAGGCTGGCATCTGTTGTTACTATTGTCCAATCTGGCCTGCGGAAGGTCATACCTTTGGACAGATGGACTCGAGATAGCCACCAGAGAAGAGAATCCCTGGTATCTTGATCCAGAGTTCGTAAAGGGGACAAATCTGTGTAATCCCCATTCCACTGACTGAGCATGCAGAGTTGCAGCGGTCTGAGATGTAGGCGGGCAAACGGAACTATGTCCATTGCCGCTACCATTAAGCCGATTACTTCCATACACTGAGCCACCGAAGGGCGAGAAGTAGAATAAAGAACACGGCAGGAATTTAGAAGTTTTGACAACCTGGCCTCTGTCAGGTAAATCCTCATTTCTACAGAATCTATCAGAGTTCCCAGGAAGGAAACTCTTGTGAGAGGGGATAGAGACCTCTTCTTTTTGTTCACTTTACACCCATGAGACCTCAGGAATGCCAGAACAATGTCCGTATGGGACTTGGCAATTTGGAAATTCGACGCCTATATCAGAATGTCGTCTAAGTAAGGGGCTACTGCTATGCCCCGCTGCCTTAGGACCGCCAGATGTGACCCCAGAACCTTCGTAAAGATTCTTGGTGCCGTAGCTAACCCAAAGGGAAGAGCCACAAACTGGTAATGCCTGTCTAGGAAGGCGAACCTGAGAAACCGATGATGATCTTTGTGTATCGGAATGTGAAGATAAGCATCCTTTAAGTCCACTGTAGTCATGTATTGACCCTTCTGGATCATAGGTAGGTTGGTTCGAATAGTCTCCATCTTGAAAGATGGGACCCTGAGAAATTTGTTTAGGATCTTGAGATCTAAGATTGGTCTGAAGGTTCCCTCTTTCTTGGGAACCACAAATAGATTTGAATAGAATCCTTGCCCCTGTTCCTCCTTTGGAACTGGGTGGATCACTCCCATAATTAGGAGGTCTTGAACACAATGTAAGAATGCCTCTCTCTTTATCTGGTCTGCAGATAATTGTGAAAGGTGAAATCTTCCTTTTGGGGAAGAAGCTTTGAAGTCCAGAAGATATCCCTGGGACACAATTTCCAACGCCCAGGGATCCTGGACGTCTCTTGCCCAAGCCTGGGCGAAGAGAGAAAGCCTGCCCCCTTCCAGATCCGTTACCGGATCGGGGGCCAATCCTTCATGCTGTCTTAGAGGCAGCAGCAGGCTTCTTGGCCTGTTTACCTTTGTTCCAAGCCTGGTTAGGTCTCCAGACCGGCTTGGACTGGGCAAAATTTCCCTCTTGTTTTGTATTAGAGGAAGATGATGCCGTGCTCGTCTTAAAGTTTCGAAAGGCATGAAAATTAGTTTGTTTGGTCCTTAATTTGTTAGACCTAACCTGAGGAAGGGCATCACCTTTTCCTCCAGTAATATCAGAAATGATCTCCTTCAGTCCAGGCCCGAATAGGGTCTGCCCCTTGAAGGGAATATTGAGAAGCTTAGACTTTGAAGTAACGTCAGCTGACCAGGATTTAAGCCATAGCGCCCTACGCGCCTGAATAGCAAAACCTGAGTTCTTAGCCGTTAGTTTAGTTAAATGAACAACGGCGTCAGAAACAAATGAATTGGCTAGCTTAAGCGCTTTAAGCTTGTCAAGTATGTCATCCAATGGAGTTTCTACCTGTAAGGCCTCTTCCAGATACTCAAACCAGAAGGCCACAGCAGCAGTGACTGGGGCAATGCATGCAAGAGGCTGGAGAATAAAACCTTGTTGAATAAACATTTTCTTAAGGTAACCCTTTTTATCCATTGGATCTAGGAAAGCACAACTGTCCTCGACGGGGATAGTTGTACGCTTAGCTAGGGAAGAAACTGCTCCCTCCACCTTAGGGACCGTTTGCCATAAGTCCCGTGTAGCGGCATCTATTGGAAACATTTTCTTAAAAATAGGAGGGTGAGAGAACGGTACACCTGGTCTATCCCATTCCTTAGTAATAATTTCTGAAAACCTTTTAGGTATTGGAAAAACATCAGTGTAAACAGGCACTGCATAGTATTTATCCAATCTACACAATTTCTCTGGCACTATAATGGTGTCACAGTCATCCAGAGTAGCTAAAACCTCCCTGAGCAACACGCGGAGGTGTTCAAGCTTCAATTTAAATGTTGACATATCAGAATCAGGTTGAAGCATCTTCCCTGAGTCAGAAAAATCACCCACAGAAAGAAGCTCTCCTGCCTCAGCTTCTGCATATTGTGAGGGGATATCAGACATAGCTACTAAAGCGTCAGAGTGCTCTGTATTTTTTCTAGCCCCAGAGCTGTCACGCTTTCCTTGTAACCCTGGTAGTTTGGACAATACCGCTGTAAGGGTATGATCCATAACTGCCGCCATGTTTTGTAAAGTAAACGCCATGGGCGCGCTAGATGTACTTGGCGCCTCTTGAGCGGGAGTCCCTTGAGCGGGAGTCAAAGGTTCTGACACGTGGGGCGAGTTAGTCGGCATAACTTCCCCCTTGTCAGTTTCCTCTGGTGATAAATCTTTTAAAGACAGAATATGATCTTTATAACTTAAAGTAAAATCAGTACATTTGGTACACATTCTAAGAGGGGGTTCCACAATGGCTTCTAAACATAATGAACAAGGAGTTTCCTCTATGTCAGACATGTTTAAACAGACTAGCAATGAGACCAGCAAGCTTGGAAAACACTTTGATAAATGTAAACAAGCAAAAAATAAAAACGGTACTGTGCCTTTAAGAGAAACAAATTTTGTCAGAAATTGAAAAACAGTGATAAAAAGCAGTAAATCTTACAAAATTTTTACAGCGTGTATAATAGACTAACAGAGCATTGCACCCACTTGCAAATGGATGATTAACCCTTTAGTTTCAAAACTGGATCAAAAAAACGATATAAACGTTTTTTCAACAGTCACAACAAACTGCCACAGCTCTGCTGTGGCCCTACCTGCCCATATAACGACTTTGAAAGACACAAAAACCCTTTAGAAAGGTCCTAAGTGTTCAGGGGACTCCTTCAAGGAAACTGGATGTCTCAAGCTGCAAAATCTAATGCGCATTTAGGCGCGAAAATAGGCCCCTCCCAACCTGTATTCACAGTGAGAGGGCCTAACAAAACTATCCCTAGGCAAAATCTAGCCAGCCATGTTGAAAAAACTGGGCCCCAATAAAGTTTTATCACCAATATGTATAAAAAAACGTTTAAACACTTCCAGCAAACGTTTTATTTTTCAGTAATGTGAGAAAGTAATAAGAATATTACCTTTTACAGCAAGCATGATAGTAGTCGTTATTAAATCACTGTAATCAGGCTTACCTTAAATAAATCCGGTATTAACAGCATTTTCTAGCATATTAATTTCTCTAGAAAAATTTAAACTGCACATACCTCATAGCAGGAGACCCTGCACGCCATTCCTCCAGCTGAAGTTACCTCTCTCTTCAGTTATGTGTGAGAACAGCAATGGATCTTAGTTACAACCTAAGATCATCAAAAACCAGGAGCTATATAGACAGCTCTGCTGTGGGTGATCCTCTTGCAGCTTCCTGTTGGGAAGGAGAATATCCCACAAGTAATGGATGATCCGTGGACTGGATACACCTTACAAGAGAATTGTTTATTGTTTAAAAAGATAGATAATCCGTTTATTACCTATTCGACAGTTTTGTTTAACTAACACTGTTATTTTAATACCCTATGATTATCTGTATCTAGGCCTCTGCAGACTGTCCCTTATCTCAGTGCTTTTCTTTAGCATTTTACAATCTTGCATTTTAGCCAATAAGTACTGGTTCTTGTAAAACCATTATCATTCTCCACGGCAGTGAGCACAATGTTATCTATATGGCACACATGAACTAGCACTGTCTGACTGTTGTGCAAGATTGTAAAAAGCTAAAGAAACAGTGAGTTAAGGGGAAGTCTGCAGTGGGTTAGAAACAGGCACATTCAGAAATTATAAAATATATTAATATAACAGTGTTAGTTATGCAAAGCTGGGGAATGAGTGGAAAAGGTGTTATCTATCTTTTTAATAATAAAATAAAAACAAGTAGACTGCCCATTTAATTGCAATACAGTTGAAGTGTTACTAACAAAATGACAGGGCTAGTTTTGTTTGATCCAGTAAGAAGAAAGGAGATGCGCTTACATATAAGATAAGTGGTGGGAGAGTGGCTATTGAAAAAAAAACAAATGCATCAAAAAGATGTTAATGATTTATGTACTTTAAACATATTGTCTTTCACAGTTTGTTTCTTACCCTTTCTTCCCTTCCTTTGCATAAAATGACAACAATGCGTCCTTGGCGTTTCCTCCCAGTACGGCCCATTCTTTGTACAAGACGAATTGGACTCTTCTGGGCATCAAAACAGATTATTAGATCTACTTCACCTATATCAAGTCCCTCTTCCCCAACACACGTAGAAACCAGAGTGTTGTAGCCACCTTCACGAAATCGCTTTACCACCTGTATAATGAGAAACAAAATGGGCAGAGAACCTACATTTCAACAAAAACAAAATTATGCTTACCTGATAAATTCCTTTCTCCTGTAGTGTGGTCAGTCCACGGGTCATCATTACTTCTGGGATATTAACTCCTCCCCAACAGGAAGTGCAAGAGGATTCACCCAGCAGAGCTGCTATATAGCTCCTCCCCTCTACGTCACACCCAGTCATTCGACCAAGAACCAACGAGAAAGGAGAAGCCAAAGGGTGCAGTGGTGACTGGAGTATAATTTAAATTTTTTTATAGACCTGCCATAAAAAACAGGGCGGGCCGTGGACTGACCACACTACAGGAGAAAGGAATTTATCAGGTAAGCATAAATTTTGTTTTCTCCTGTTAAGTGTGGTCAGTCCACGGGTCATCATTACTTCTGGGATACCAATACCAAAGCTAAAGTACACGGATGACGGGAGGGACAGGCAGGCTCTTTATACGGAAGGAACCACTGCCTGAAGAACCTTTCTCCCAAAAACAGCCTCCGAAGAAGCAAAAGTGTCAAATTTGTAAAATTTGGAAAAAGTATGAAGAGAAGACCAAGTTGCAGCCTTGCAAATCTGTTCAACAGAAGCCTCATTCTTAAAGGCCCAAGTGGAAGCCACAGCTCTAGTAGAATGTGCTGTAATTCTTTCAGGAGGCTGCTGTCCAGCAGTCTCATAGGCTAACCGTATTATGCTACGAAGCCAAAAAGAGAGAGAGGTAGCCGAAGCTTTTTGACCTCTCCTCTGACCAGAATAAACGACAAACAGAGAAGACGTTTGTCGAAAATCCTTAGTTGCCTGTAGATAAAATTTCAGGGCACAGACTACATCTAGATTGTGTAGCAGACGTTCCTTCTTCGAAGAAGGATTAGGACACAAAGATGGAACCACAATCTCTTGATTGATATTCCTGTTAGTGACCACCTTAGGTAGGGACCCAGGTTTAGTACGCAGAACTACCTTGTCTGAATGAAAAATCAGATAAGGAGAATCACAATGTAAGGCAGATAACTCAGAGACTCTTCGAGCCGAGGAAATCGCCATTAAAAACAGAACTTTCCAAGATAACAGCTTGATATCAATGGAATGAAGGGGTTCAAACGGAACACCCTGTAAAACATTAAGAACTAAGTTCAAACTCCATGGTGGAGCAACAGTTTTAAACACAGGCTTGATCCTAGCTAAAGCCTGACAAAAAGCTTGAACGTCCGGAACTTCTGACAGACGTTTGTGTAAAAGAATGGACAGAGCTGAAATCTGTCCCTTTAAGGAACTAGCGGATAAACCCTTTTCTAAACCTTCTTGTAGAAAAGACAATATCCTCGGAATCCTAACCTTACTCCATGAGTAACTCTTGGATTCGCACCAATATAAGTATTTGCGCCATATCTTATGGTAAATCCTTCTAGTAACAGGCTTCCTAGCCTGTATTAAGGTATCAATAACTGACTCAGAAAAACCACGTTTTGATAAAATCAAGCGTTCAATTTCCAAGCAGTCAGCTTCAGAGAAATTAGATTTTGATGTTTGAAGGGACCCTGGATCAGAAGGTCCTGCTTCAGAGGTAGAGACCAAGGTGGACAGGATGACATGTCCACTAGATCTGCATACCAAGTCCTGCGTGGCCATGCAGGCGCTATTAGAATGACTGATGCTCTCTCCTGTTTGATTCTGGCAATCAATCAAGGAAGCATCGGGAAGGGTGGAAACACATAAGCCATCCCGAAGGTCCAAGGTGCTGTCAAAGCATCTATCAGAACCGCTCCCGGATCCCTGGATCTGGACCCGTAACGAGGAAGCTTGGCGTTCTGTCGAGACGCCATGAGATCTATCTCTGGTTTGCCCCAACGTCGAAGTATTTGGGCAAAGACCTCCGGATGAAGTTCCCACTCCCCCGGATGAAAAGTCTGACGACTTAAGAAATCCGCCTCCCAGTTCTCCACTCCCGGGATGTGGATTGCTGACAGGTGGCAAGAGTGAGACTCTGCCCAGCGAATTATCTTTGATACTTCCATCATTGCTAGGGAGCTTCTTGTCCCTCCCTGATGGTTGATGTAAGCTACAGTCGTGATGTTGTCCGACTGAAACCTGATGAACCCCCGAGTTGTTAACTGGGGCCAAGCCAGAAGGGCATTGAGAACTGCTCTCAATTCCAGAATGTTTATTGGTAGGAGACTCTCCTCCTGATTCCATTGTCCCTGAGCCTTCAGGGAATTCCAGACAGCGCCCCAACCTAGTAGGCTGGCATCTGTTGTTACAATTGTCCAGTCCGGTCTGCTGAATGGCATCCCCCTGGACAGATGTGGTCGATAAAGCCACCATAGAAGAGAATTTCTGGTCTCTTGATCCAGATTCAGAGTAGGGGACAAGTCTGAGTAATCCCCATTCCACTGACTTAGCATGCACAGTTGCAGCGGTCTGAGATGTAGGCGTGCAAAGGGTACTATGTCCATTGCTGCTACCATTAAGCCGATCACCTCCATGCATTGAGCTACTGACGGGTGTTGAATGGAATGAAGGACGCGGCATGCATTTTGAAGCTTTGTTAACCTGTCCTCTGTCAGGTAAATCTTCATTTCTACAGAATCTATAAGAGTCCCCAAGAAGGGAACTCTTGTGAGTGGAAAGAGAGAACTCTTCTTTTCGTTCACCTTCCATCCATGCGACCTTAGAAATGCCAGTACTAACTCTGTATGAGACTTGGCAGTTTGAAAGCTTGAAGCTTGTATCAGAATGTCGTCTAGGTACGGGGCTACCGAAATTCCTCGCGGTCTTAGTACCGCCAGAAGAGCACCCAGAACCTTTGTGAAGATTCTTGGAGCCGTAGCCAATCCGAATGGAAGAGCTACAAACTGGTAATGCTCGTCTAGAAAGGCAAACCTTAGATACCGGTAATGATCTTTGTGAATCGGTATGTGAAGGTAAGCATCCTTTAAATCCACTGTGGTCATGTACTGACCCTTTTGGATCATGGGTAAAATTGTCCGAATAGTTTCCATTTTGAACGATGGAACTCTTAGGAATTTGTTTAGGATTTTTAAATCCAAGATTGGCCTGAAAGTTCCCTCTTTTTTGGGAACCACAAACAGATTTGAGTAAAACCCTTGTCCTTGTTCCGACCGCGGAACCGGATGGATCACTCCCATTAATAAAAGATCTTGTACGCAGTGTAGAAACGCCTCTTTCTTTATTTGGTTTGTTGACAACCTTGACAGATGAAATCTCCCTCTTGGGGGAGAGGATTTGAAGTCCAGAAGGTATCCCTGAGATATGATTTCTAACGCCCAGGGATCCTGGACATCTCTTGCCCAAGCCTGGGCGAAGAGAGAAAGTCTGCCCCCCACTAGATCCGTTCCCGGATCGGGGGCCCTCAATTCATGCTGTCTTAGGGGCAGCAGCAGGTTTCCTGGTCTGCTTGCCCTTGTTCCAGGACTGGTTAGGTCTCCAGCCTTGTCTGTAGCGAGCAACAGCTCCTTCCTGTTTTGGTGCAGAGGAAGTTGATGCTGCTCCTGCTTTGAAATTACGAAAGGAACGAAAATTAGACTGTCTAGCCTTAGGTTTGGCTCTGTCTTGAGGCAGGGCATGGCCTTTACCTCCTGTAATGTCAGCGATAATTTCTTTCAACCCGGGCCCGAATAAGGTCTGCCCTTTGAAAGGTATATTAAGCAATTTAGATTTAGAAGTAACGTCAGCTGACCAGGATTTTAGCCACAGCGCTCTGCGCGCCTGAATGGCGAATCCGGAATTCTTAGCCGTAAGTTTAGTTAAATGTACTACGGCATCCGAAATAAATGAGTTAGCTAACTTAAGGGCTTTAAGCTTGTGTGTAATCTCATCTAATGGAGCTGATTCAAGTGTCTCTTCCAGAGACTCAAACCAAAATGCTGCTGCAGCCGTGACAGGCGCAATGCATGCAAGAGGTTGCAATATAAAACCTTGTTGAACAAACATTTTCTTAAGGTAACCCTCTAACTTTTTATCCATTGGATCTGAAAAGGCACAGCTATCCTCCACCGGGATAGTGGTACGCTTAGCTAAAGTAGAAACTGCTCCCTCCACCTTAGGGACCGTTTGCCATAAGTCCCGTGTGGTGGCGTCTATTGGAAACATCTTTCTAAATATCGGAGGGGGTGAGAACGGCACACCGGGTCTATCCCACTCCTTAGTAACAATTTCAGTAAGTCTCTTAGGTATAGGAAAAATGTCAGTACTCGACGGTACCGCAAAATATTTATCCAACCTACACATTTTCTCTGGTATTGCAACTGTGTTACAATCATTCAGAGCCGCTAACACCTCCCCTAGTAATACACGGAGGTTTTCCAGCTTAAATTTAAAATTTTAAATATCTGAATCCAGTTTGTTTGGATCAGAACCGTCACCCGCAGAATGAAGCTCTCCGTCCTCATGTTCTGCAAATTGTGACGCAGTGTCTGACATGGCCCTAATATTATCAGCGCACTCTGTTCTCACCCCAGAGTGATCACGCTTACCTCTTAGTTCTGGTAATTTAGCCAAAACTTCAGTCATAACAGTAGCCATATCCTGCAATGTGATTTGTAATGGCCGCCCAGATGTACTCGGCGTTACAATATCACGCACCTCCCGAGCGGGAGATGCAGGTACTGACACGTGAGGCGGCATAACTCTCCCCTCGTTGTTTGGTGAAATATGTTCAATTTGTACAGATTGACTTTTATTTAAAGTAGCATCAATGCAGTTAGTACATAAATTTCTATTGGGCTCCACTTTGGCTTTAGCACATATAGCACAGATATCTTCCTCTGAATCAGACATGTTTAACACACTAGCAAATAAACTAGCAACTTGGAAATATTTTTTAAGTAATTTACTATAATATGAAAACGTACTGTGCCTATAAGAAGCACAGAAAAGTTATGACAGTTGAAAATTAATAAACTGAAACGTTATAGCATCAAATCTTTGTAAAAAAACACAGTTTTAGCAAAGGATTGCTCCCATTAGCAAAGGATAACTAACCCTGATAGCAGAAAAAAAATACAGAAATAAACGTTTTTTATCACAGTCAACTACAATCTCACAGCTCTGCTGTGAGTGATTACCTCCCTCAAAACAAGTTTTGAAGACCCCTGAGTTCTGTAGAGCTGAACCGGATCATGCAGGGAAGACAGGAAACTTCTGACTGAATTTTTTGATGCGTAGCAAAAGCGCCAAAAAAGGCCCCTCCCCTTTACACACAACAGTGAGAGAGATCAGTAAACTGTCATAAATTAAATAAAACGACTGCCAAGTGGAAAAAAATAGTGCCCAAAACATTTTTTCACCCAGTACCTCAGAAAATTAAACGATTTTACATGCCAGCAAAAAACGTTTAACATTAAATAAATTAAGTGTTATTAAAAAGCCTGTTGCTAGCCTGCAAATTAGGCTAAAGTTTTATGCATACAGTATAATTCCAGTGAAGTGCCATTCCCCAGAATACTGAAGTGTAAAATATACATACATGACAGCCTGATACCAGTTGCTGTTACTGCATTTAAGGCTGAGTTTACATTATATCGGTATGGCAGAATTTTCTCATCAATTCCATTGTCAGAAAATAATAAGCTGCTACATACCTCTTTGCAGATTAATCTGCCCGCTGTCCCCTGATCTGAAGTTTACCTCTCCTCAGATGGCCGAGAAACAGCAATATGATCTTAACTACGCCGGCTAAAATCATAGAAAAAACTCAGGTAGATTCTTCTTCAAATTCTACCAGAGAAGGAATAACACACTCCGGTGCTATTATAAAATAACAAACTTTTGATTGAAGGTATGAAACTAAGTATAATCACCACAGTCCTCTCACACATCCTATCTATTCGTTGGGTGCAAGAGAATGACTGGGTGTGACGTAGAGGGGAGGAGCGATATAGCAGCTCTGCTGGGTGAATCCTCTTGCACTTCCTGTTGGGGAGGAGTTAATATCCCAGAAGTAATGATGACCCGTGGACTGACCACACTTAACAGGAGAAAATGACAGCATTATTATTATACAAAAACAGATTATGTTTTGTAAATGATTTCATTGTTTATATCCTATAATTACTGAGGGTGGAAAAAACAAAGGAATGGGTTTAATTAACAGAAATAATACAAAATGTAGAGCGCTAATTTTTCATGCGCCTGTAAACAGGCAAATTTGCCTGTTTGCAGATGCACAATAAATAACCAGCCATTACAAGTGTTACATAGAGGGGATAATAAGAGGTAACGCAGAAGCGGACTCTGCTTTGTGGGGGAATTCAACCCTTGGGTATTTAAATTAGCTATTCTAAATCACAGACATTATATGGGTAAACTAAATGCGAAGGGAGAAGGAACAGACCTAAGGGAAATGGGGGTGGGGAGGGGGTCGGGGAGAGGGAGAAATGTTGCACTTCAGGAGACAAAACATGACTCCGGCACACATAAGCTTATGATTAAATAACACAGACAACTTGTGATTTAGATGTTTCACAGTACAATCTAGAACAGCCACAAAAAGGTAGGAGGGTGAACTTGCAATTTAGCTACCTCCCTGTCAGCAAGGAAATACAAACAGATAAAAAAAAAACCCCATTGGTTATAACATTTGTGATATAAACCTCTAAATTAACAGGAGTAAAAGGAAAGAGAAGAAAAAAAAGGGGGGGAGGAATCATGCGGGTGAGAGAAGGATGAAAATCAGAGAGTGAGTAGGGAGGGAAAGCAGAGAGCGAAAAGAAAACAAGGTTCTGAAAGGTAATAAAAGTCAGACAGAAAAGTCCCAATGATACCTGGCTCCTTTCTCCCTCATTGCTTTAGTATTATCCTGGAAGGATCTTCTTAGTTGCTACATATTTGGTGATAAATCAGGAAAGATATGAAGGGTTTCAAATTTACTTGAAAGCAGAGCTACTCTATGTATCTTAGCAATATTTCTTGAAAGGTGAAGTAATGTAGTCTAGCTACCATGTTTCTTGGTTTGTCATCAGGGAAAAAGGTGGTCTATTTACACTGTGAACTCTGTCTATAAATGTTTCAGAGTCTTCAGTTTGGCTTAACACTACAGTGAAAAGCTCTTGAAGTTACTGATGTAGGTCCTGGGATAGCATAGTTTCAGAAATACCTCTTAGCCTGATGTTGTTGCATCTGGATCTATCTACCAGATCAGCTAGTTTTAATTCAAGTGTTGAAATGTGATCATAAAGGCCTAGATCATAAAGGTGAGTAGTTTAGGAGATTAATTTGGGCAATAATCAAGTCCTCTTGCTTATCCTCCAAAGCCTCTGTCCTCGCTCCTATCATAGCTATGTCTATTTTCAGTTCAGAACAAATTTGTCAAATTTCTTACAGCTAGATTTAGAGTTTTGTCGGTAAGGACCCGCGTAGCTAACGCCGGCTTTTTTCTGGCCGCACCATAAAAATAACTCTGGTATTGAGAGTCCACAGAATGGCTGCGTTAGGCTCCAAAAAAGGAGCGTAGAGCATATTTAATGCAGCTTCAACTCTCGATACCAGAGTTGCTTACGGACGCGGCCAGCCTCAAAAACGTGCTTGTGCACGATTCCCCCATCGGAAACAATGGGGCTGTTTGAGCTGAAAAAAAAACACCTGCAAAAAAGCCGCATTCAGCTCCTAACGCAGCCCCATTGTTTGCTATCGGGAAACACTTCCTACGTCTGCACCTAACACTCTAACATGTACCCCGAGTCTAAACACCCCTAACCTTACACTTATTAACCCCTATTCTGCCGCCCCCGGTATCGCTGACCCCTGCATATTATTTTTAACCCCTAATCTGCCGCTCCGTAAACCGCCGCTACTTACATTACCCTTATGTACCCCTAATCTGCTGCCCCTAACACCGCCGACCCCTATATTATATTTATTAACCCCTAATCTGCCCCCACAACGTCGCCTCCACCTGCCTACACTTATTAACCCCTAATCTGCCGACCGGACCGGAACGCTATCATAATAAAGTTATTAACCCCTAATCCGCCTCACTAACCCTATAATAAATAGTATTAACCCCTAATCTGCCCTCCCTAACATCGCCGACACCTAACTTCAATTATTAACCCCTAATCTGCCGACCGGAGCTCACCGCTATTCTAATAAATGTATTAACCCCTAAAGCTAAGTCTAACCCTAACACTAACACCCCCCTAATTTAAATATAATTTAAATCTAACGAAATTAATTAACTCTTAATAAATAAATTATTCCTATTTAAAGCTAAATACTTACCTGTAAAATAAATCCTAATATAGCTACAATATAAATTATAATTATATTATAGCTATTTTAGGATTAATATTTATTTTACAGGTAACTTTGTATTTATTTTAACCAGGTACAATAGCTATTAAATAGTTAAGAACTATTTAATAGCTAAAATAGTTAAAATAATTACAAAATTACCTGTAAAATAAATCCTAACCTAAGTTACAATTAAACCTAACACTACACTATCAATAAATTAATTAAATAAAATACCTATAATTATCTACAATTAAACCTAACACTACACTATCAATAAATAAATTAAATACAATACCTACAAATAACTACAATGAAATAAACTATCTAAAGTACAAAAAACATAATTTATGTAAGAACTTACCTGATAAATTCATTTCTTTCATATTAGCAAGAGTCCATGAGCTAGTGACGTATGGGATATACATTCCTACCAGGAGGGGCAAAGTTTTCCAAACCTCAAAATGCCTATAAATACACCCCTCACCCCACCCACAAATCAGTTTAACGAATAGCCAAGAAGTGGGGTGATAAGAAAAAAGTGCAAAAGCATAAAAAACAAGGAATTGGAATAATTGTGCTTTATACAAAAAAATCATAACCACCACAAAAAAGGGTGGGCCTCATGGACTCTTGCTAATATGAAAGAAATTAATTTATCAGGTAAGTTCTTACATAAATTATGTTTTCTTTCATGTAATTAGCAAGAGTCCATGAGCTAGTGACGTATGGGATAATGACTACCCAAGATGTGGATCTTCCACGCAAGAGTCACTAGAGAGGGAGGGATAAAATAAAGACAGCCAATTCCGCTGAAAAATAATCCACACCCAAAATAAAGTTTAAATCTTATAATGAAGAAAACTGAAATTATAAGCAGAAGAATCAAACTGAAACAGCTGCCTGAAGTATTTTTCTACCAAAAACTGCTTCAGAAGAAGAATACACATCAAAATGGTAGAATTTAGTAAAAGTATGCAAAGAAGACCAAGTTGCTGCTTTGCAAATCTGATCAATCGAAGCTTCATTCCTAAATGCCCAGGAAGTAGAGACTGACCTAGTAGAATGAGCTGTAATCCTTTGAGGCGGAGATTTACCCGACTCGACATAAGCATGATGAATTAAAGATTTCAACCAAGATGCCAAAGAAATGGCAGAGGCCTTCTGACCTTTCCTAGAACCGGAAAAGATAACAAATAGACTAGAAGTCTTTCGGAAATTCTTAGTAGCTTCAACATAATATTTCAAAGCTCTAACTACATCCAAAGAATGCAATGATCTCTCATTAGAATTCTTAGGATTAGGACATAATGAAGGAACCACAATTTCTCTACTAATGTTGTTAGAATTCACAACCTTAGGAAAAAATTTAAAAGAAGTTCGCAACACTGCCTTATCCTGATTAAAAATCAGAAAAGGAGATTCACAAGAAAGAGCAGATAATTCAGAAACTCTTCTAGCAGAAGAGATGGCCAAAAGAAAACAAAACTTTCCAAGAAAGTAATTTAATGTCCAGTGAATGCATAGGTTCAAACAGAAGAGCTTGAAGAGCCCCCAGAACCAAATTCAAACTCCAAGGAGGAGAAATTGACTTAATAACAGGTTTTATACGAACCAAAGCTTGTACAAAACAATGAATATTAGGAAGAATAGCAATCCTTCTGTGAAAAAGAACAGAAAGAGCAGAGATTTGTCCTTTCAAGGAACTTGCAGACAAACCTTTATCCAAACCATCCTGAAGAAACTGAAAAATTCTCGGAATTCTAAAAGAATGCCAGGAAAAATGATGAGAAAGACACCAAGAAATGTAAGTCTTCCAGACTCGATAATATATCTTCCTAGATACAGATCTACGAGCCTGTAACATAGTATTAATCACAGAGTCAGAGAAACCTCTTTGACTAAGAATCAAGCGTTCAATCTCCATACCTTTAAATTTAAGGATTTGAGATCCTGATGGTAAAAAAGGACCTTGTGACAGAAGGTCTGGTCTTAACGGAAGAGTCCACGGTTGGCAAGAAGCCATGCGGACAAGATCCGTATACCAAAACCTGTGAGGCCATGCTGGAGCCACCAGCAGAAAAAACGAGCACTCCTTCAGAATCTTGGAGATTACTCTTGGAAGAAGAACTAGAGGCGGAAAGATATAGGCAGGATGATACTTCCAAGGAAGTGACAATGCATCCACTGCTTCCGCCTGAGGATCCCTGGATCTGGACAGATACCTGGGAAGTTTCTTGTTTAGATGAGAAGCCATCAGATCTATTTCTGGAAGTCCCCACATTTGAACAATCTGAAGAAACACCTCTGGGTGAAGAAACCACTCGCCCGGATGTAACGTTTGGCGACTGAGATAATCCGCTTCCCAATTGTCAATACCTGGGATATGAACCGCAGAGATTAGACAGGAGCTGGATTCCGCCCATACCAGTATTCGAGATACTTCTTTCATAGCCAGAGGACTGTGAGTCCCTCCTTGATGATTGATATATGCCACAGTTGTGACATTGTCTGTCTGAAAACAAATGAACGATTCTCTCTTTAGAAGAGGCCATGACTGAAGAGCTCTGAAAATTGCACGGAGTTCCAAAATATTGATAGGTAATCTCACCTCCTGAGATTTCCCAAACCCCTTGTGCTGTCAGAAACCCCCATACAGCTCCCCAACCTATCAGACTTGCATCTGTTGAGATCACAGTCCAGGTTGGAAGAAAAAAAGAAGCCCTCTGAACTAAACGATGGTGGTCTGTACCACGTCAGAGGGTGTCGAACAATCAGTTTAAAAGATATTAAATGAGATATCTTTGTATAATCCCGGCACCGCTGGTTCAGCATACAGAGCTGAAGAGGTCGCATGTGAAAATGAGCAAAGGGGAACACGTCCAATGCAGCAGTCATAAGAACCTAGAATTTCCATGCATAAGGCTACTGAAGGGAATGATTGAGACTGAAGGTTTCGATAAGCTGAAACCAATTTCAGACGTCTCCTGTCCAACAGAGACAGAGTCATGGACACTGAATCTATCCGGAAATCTAAAAAAGGTTACTCTTGTCTGAGGAATCAACAAACTTTTGGTTAATTGATCCTCCAACCATGTTCTTGAAGAAACAACACTCATAAAAAGCTGGAAAGGATCTTTCCATTGAAAATGAGCAAAGGGAATTGAATCCAATGCTGTTAAAACTTCTATGCATATATAGCAACTGAAGGAAATAATAGAGACTAAAGGTACCGACAGACGGAACCCAATACAAATTGTCCCTTGTCTGATAGAGACAAAGATAGTGACATAAACCATCTGGAAACCTAAAAAAGGTGACCCTTGCGTGAGGAATCAAGAGCTTTTGAAAAAAGATCCTCTAACTATGTCCTGAAGAGCAAGTGAAACATATGAGATTCCGCATCCTCAGGAAATAATCTGAATGAAAACAGAAAAAATTAAGAATATGCATTTATTGTATCTAATGAAAACAAATAATGCTATCAATGACCACAAAAAGGCAGAATAGTTTGAATAAAACTCCAAAACCCAGTTCCTAGAAAAGGAACTGGAAGAAAAACCCCAGAAGATTCCAGGTCTGAGCAGCGCTTGAACCCCATGGGTACCCAGCCATGCTTCAACAGTATCCAAAATATATAGGACAGAAACAAACTGAAAGAAAGTGTTAGCCTTACTGGAATAAAATCAAAGAAATTTGGACAAAATAGAACCAAATAAATTTCAAAGAAGTCTTAACCTGCCCCTTACCAGCCAAGCTGGAATACGGCACGTACATCGCAACATTAGGGAGCTAATTTCGAACCCCAATTAAAAACATGTTACTTGGGAAAGAACTCAGGATTCGTTCCTTAATAAGAACAACCAAACTAGTATAAGCTTAAAGTTTTAGTCTTAGAACTCAATCTTGAAGCCCATAGTAACAGTTAAGAATTGAATCCAATTATAATTGATTATCTTAGAACAAAAGAAATATGGATTTTCTTTTTTTTTTTTTAAATCACAAAATTCTTCTAGCTAAAATAGCTAAAGACATAGATTAACCCTCATTTGCGAATATATTCAATAAAATGAAGACACAAATGAAATCATTAGCATGATAGTCCAGTTTAAATGACCAGTCAAAACAGAGGACTTGCAAAATGCAAAACAACCAGACAAATGCAACAGCACCTAGTCTAATAAATGTTGTCCCTTTAACAATGCTAAAATAAATCATAATCTGATACTTGATCTTAAAGTAAACAGAAAAAAATGAAGCAATTGCAATATCACAGGACCAAGAAAAGTACCTGAAACTAAATAATTTTCCAAAAATAAGATACAACTATATAAAGGAAAATAAATACTATTTTGCTATAAAAACAATAGCATAATTAGTAGGAGTAGAGATAGCTCCAATAAATTGTCGAACCCTCCAAATTGAATTTAACTGCTGACAAAGAATATAGTTTAAAAATAAAAGAAAATTCTCAGCCTATTCCATTCCCTAGTATGGGGAAATGGAAAGAAAACCTCTGAAATCACAGAAGAATAAAAAGGCAGAAATAGTGTCAGCTAGTCTTAAAGAACTAGTTACCTTAATATCCAAAATAATCAACACCTCTTCAATAAAGAACAAATGTACTTTAATAATAAAAAAATTATATAAAAAACAGAATTTATGTTTACCTGATAAATTACTTTCTCCAACGGTGTGTCCGGTCCACGGCGTCATCCTTACTTGTGGGATATTCTCTTCCCCAACAGGAAATGGCAAAGAGCCCAGCAAAGCTGGTCACATGATCCCTCCTAGGCTCCGCCTTCCCCAGTCATTCGACCGACGTAAAGGAGGAATATTTGCATAGGAGAAATCATATGATACCGTGGTGACTGTAGTTAAAGAAAATAAATCATCAGACCTGATTAAAAAACCAGGGCGGGCCGTGGACCGGACACACCGTTGGAGAAAGTAATTTATCAGGTAAACATAAATTCTGTTTTCTCCAACATTGGTGTGTCCGGTCCACGGCGTCATCCTTACTTGTGGGAACCAATACCAAAGCTTTAGGACACGGATGATGGGAGGGAGCAAATCAGGTCACCTAGATGGAAGGCACCACGGTTTGCAAAACCTTTCTCCCAAAAATAGCCTCAGAAGAAGCAAAAGTATCAAATTTGTAAAAGTTGGTAAAAGTGTGCAGTGAAGACCAAGTCGCTGCCTTACATATCTGATCAACAGAAGCCTCGTTCTTAAAGGCCCATGTGGAAGCCACGGCCCTAGTGGAATGAGCTGTGATTCTTTCAGGAGGCTGCCGTCCGGCAGTCTCATAAGCCAATCTGATGATGCTTTTAAGCCAAAAAGATAGAGAGGTAGAAGTTGCTTTTTGACCTCTCCTTTTACCAGAATAAACAACAAACAAGGAAGATGTTTGTCTGAAATCCTTTGTAGCATCTAAATAGAATTTTAGAGCACGGACAACGTCCAAATTGTGTAACAAACGTTCCTTCTATGAAACTGGATTCGGACACAAAGAAGGTACAACTATCTCCTGGTTAATATTTTTGTTGGAAACAACCTTCGGAAGAAAACCAGGCTCAGTACGTAAAACCACCTTATCTGCATGGACCAGATAGGGCGGAGAACACTGCAGAGCAGATAACTCAGAAACTCTTCTAGCAGAAGAAATTGCAACCTAAAACAAAACTTTCCAAGATAATAACTTAATATCTACGGAATGTAAGGGTTCAAACGGAACCCCTTGAAGAACTGAAAGAACTAGATTAAGACTCCAGGGAAGAGTCAAAGGTCTGTAAACAGGCTTGATTCTAACCAGAGCCTGAACAAACGCTTAAACGTCTGGCACAGCTGCCAGCCTTTTGTGAAGTAAAACAGATAAAGCAGAGATCTGTCCCTTCAGAGAACTCGCAGAAAATCCTTTCTCCAAACCTTCTTGTAGAAAGGAAAGAATCTTAGGAATTTTTATCTTGTTCCATGGGAATCCTTTAGATTCACACCAACAGATATATTTTTTCCATATATTATGGTAAATTTTTCTAGTTACAGGCTTTCTAGCCTGAATAAGAGTATCTATTACAGAATCTGAAAACCCACGCTTTGATAAAATCAAGCGTTCAAACTCCAAGCAGTCAGTTGGAGGAAAACCAGATTCGGATGTTCTAATGGACCCTGAATAAGAAGGTCCTGTCTCAAAGGTAGCTTCCATGGTGGAGCCGATGACACATTCACCAGGTCTGCATACCAAGTCCTGCGTGGCCACACAGGAACTATCAAGGTCACCGAAGCCCTCTCCAGATTGATCCTGGCTACCAGCCTGGGAATGAGAGGAAACGGTGGGAGCACATAAGCTAGGTTGAAGATCCAAGGTGCTACTATTGTATCCAATAGAGTCGCCTTGGGATCCCTGGATTTGGACCCGTAACAAGGGACCATGAAGTTCTGACGAGAGGCCATCAGAACCATGTCTGGAATGCCCCCTAATTGAGTTATTTGGGCAAAGATTTCCAGATGGAGTTCCCACTCCCCCGGATGCTCCTCCATCGCCAGGGAACTCCTTGTTACCCCCTGATGGTTGATATATGTAACAGTCGTCATGATGTCTGATTGAAACCTTATGAATTTGGCCTTTGCTAGTCGAGGCCAAGCCTTGAGAGCATTGAATATCGCTCTCAGTTCCATTATGTTTATCGGGAGAAGAGAGTCTTCCCGAAACCATAGACCCTGAGTTTTCAGGGGTTCCCAGACCGCGCCCCAGCCCACCAGACTGGCGTCGGTCGTGACAATGACCTACTCTGGTCTGCGGAAGCTCATTCCCTGTGACAGGTTGTCCAGGGTCAGCCACCAACGGAGTGAATCTCTGGTTATTTGATCTACTTGTATCGTCGGAGACAAGTCTGTATAATCCCCATTCCACTGTCTGAGCATGCACAGGTGCAATGGTCTTAGATGAATTCGTGCAAAAGGAACTATGTCCATTGCCGCAACCATCAAACCTATTACTTCCATGGACTGTGCTATGGAAGGAAGAAGAACAGAATGAAGTACCTGACAAGAGCTTAGAAGTTTTGATTTTCTGGCCTCTGTCAGAAAAACCTTCATTTCTAAGGAAACTATTATTGTTCCCAAGAAGGGAACTCTTGTTGACGGGGACAGAGAACTTTTTTCTATGTTCACTTTCCACCTGTGAGATCTGAGAAAGGCTAGGACAATGTCCGTATGAGCCCTTGCTTTTGACAGAGACGACACTTGAATCAGGATGTCGTCCAAGTAAGGTACTACTGCAATGCCCCTTGGTCTTAGCACCGCTAGAAGGGACCCTAGTACCCTTGTGAAAATCCTTGGAGCAGTGGCTAATCCGAATGGAAGTGCCACAGGTAATGCTTGTCCAGAAAGGCGAACCTTAGGAACCGAAAATGTTCCTTGTGGATAGGAATACGTAGGTACGCATCCTTTAAGTCCACCGTGGTCATGAATTGACCTTCCTGGATGGTAGGAAGGATCGTTCGAATGGTTTCCATTTTGAATGATGAAACCCTTAGAAACTTGTTTAGAATCTTGAGATCTAAAATAGGTCTGAATGTTCCCTCTTTTTTGGGAATAATGAACAGGTTGGAGTAAAAACCCATCCCTTGTTCTCCTAATGGAACAGGATGAATCACTCCCATGCTTAACAGGTCTTCTACACAGTGTAAGAATGCCTGTTCGAAGATAATTGAGACCCGTGGAACCTTCCCCTTGGGGGTAGTTCCCTGAATTCCAGGAGATAACCTTGAGAAACTATCTCTAGCGCCCAAGGATCCTGAACATCTCTTGCCCCAGCCTGAGCAAAGAGAGAAAGTCTGCCCCCCACCAGATCCTTCCCAGATCGGGGGCCAACACTTCATGCTGTTTTGGTAGCAGTGGCAGGTGACTTGGCCTGCTTACCCTTGTTCCAGCCTTGCATCGGCCTCCAGGCTGGCTTGGTTTGAGAAGTATTACCCTCTTGCTTAGAGGGTGTAGAATTTGAGGCTGGTCCGTTTCTGCGAAAGGGACGAAAATTTGGCTTCTTTTTAGCCTTAAAGACCTATCCAGAGGAAGGGTGTGGCCCTTTCCCCCAGTGATGTCTGAAATAATCTCTTTCAAGTCAGGGCCAAACAGTGTTTTACCCTTGAAAGGGATGTTAAGCAAAAGCGCTCTGCGCGCCACGATAGCAAACCCTGAATTATTCGCCGCTAATCTAGCTAATTGCAAAGCGGCATCTAAAATAAAAAAGAGTTAGCCAATTTAAGAGCTTGAACTCTGTCCAAAACCTCCTCGTACGAAGATTCTTTATTGAGCGACTTTTCTAGTTCTTCGAACCAGAAACACGCAGCTGTAGTGACAGGAACAATGCATGAAATTGGTTGTAGAAGGTAACCTTGCTGAACAAACATCTTTTTAAGCAAACCCTCTAACCTTTAATCCATAGGATCTTGAAAGCACAACTATCTTCTATAGGAATAGAAGTGCGTTTGTTTAGAGTAGAAACCGCCCCCTCGACCTTGGGGACTGTATGCTATAAGTCCTTTCTGGGGTCGACTATAGGAACTAATTTCTTAAATATAGGGGGAGGACAAAAGGTATGCCGGGCCTTTCCCACTCCTTATTTACTATGTCCGCCACCCGCTTGGGTATAGGAAAAACATCGGGGGGCACCGGAACCTCTAGGAACTTGTCCATCTTACCTAATTTCTCTGGAATGACCAAATTGTCACAATCATCCAGAGTAGATAATACCTCCTTAAGCAGTGCGTGGAGATGTTGAAATTTAAATTTAAAAGTTACAATATCAGGTTCTGCTTGTTGAGAAATTTTCCCTGAATCTGAAATTTCTCCCTCAGACAAAACCTCCCTCCTGGCCCCTTCAGATAGGTGTGAGGGTATGTCAGAACAGATATCATCAGCGTCCTCTTGCTCTTCAGTGTTTAAAACAGAGCAATCACGCTTTCTCTGATAAGTAGGCATTTTGGAAAAAATGCATGCAATAGAATTATCCATTACAGCCATTAATTGTTGTATGCTAATAAGTATTGGCGCACTAGATGTACTAGGGGCCTCTTGTGTGGGCAAAACTGGTGTAGACACAGAAGGGGATGATGCAGTACCATGCTTACTCCCCTCATTAGAGGAATCATCTTGGGCAATATCATATCTATAGCATTATTATCCCTACTTTGTTTGGATATTATGACACAAATATATCACATATATTTAAATGGGGAGACACATTAGCTTTCATACATATAGAACATCGTTATCTGATGGTTCAGACATGTTAAACAGGCTTAAACTTGTCAACAAAGCACAAAAAACGTTTTACAATAAAACCGTTACTGTCCCTTTAAATTTCAAACTGAACACACTTTATTACTGAATATGTGAAAAAGTATGAAGGAATTGTTCAAATTTCACCAAAATTTCACCACAGTAACTTAAAGCCTTAAAAGTATTGCACACCAAATTTGAAAGCTTTAACCCTTAAAATAACGGAACCGGAGCCGTTTTTACATTTAACCCCTATACAGTCCCAGGTATCTGCTTTGCTGAGACCCAACCAAGCCCAGAGGGGAATACGATACCAAATGATGCCTTCTATAAGCTTTTTCAGTGGTTCTTAGCTCCTCACACATGCATCTGCATGCCATGCTTTCCAAAAACAACTGCGCATTAGAGGCGCGAAAATGATGCTCTGTCTATGACTAGAAAAGGCCCCCAGTGAAAAAGGTGTCCAATACAGTGCCTGCCGTTTTTATTAAAACAATCCCCAAGATTTAACAACTATTAAAAGTAATAATCTGCCAAATATACTTAGTAAAGTAATCGTTTTAGCCCAGAAAAATGTCTACCAGTTTTTTAAGCCCTAATGAAGCCCTTTATTCTTTTACTTAAACTAAGAAATGGCTTACCGGTTCCCATAGGGAAAATGACAGCTTCCAGCATTACCGAGTCTTGTTAGAAATGTGTCATACCTCAAGCAGCAAAAGTCTGCTCACTGTTTCCCCCAACTGAAGTTAATTCCTCTCAACAGTCCTGTGTGGAAACAGCCATCGATTTTAGTAACGGTTGCTAAAATCATTTTCCTCTTACAAACAGAAATCTTCATCTCTTTCCTGTTTCAGAGTAAATAGTACATACCAGCACTATTTTAAAATAACAAACTCTTGATTGAAGAATAAAAACTACATTTAAACACCAAAAAACTCTAAGCCATCTCCGTGGAGATGTTGCCTGTACAACGGCAAAGAGAATGACTGGGGAAGGCGGAGCCTAGGAGGGATCATGTGACCAGCTTTGCTGGGCTCTTTGCCATTTCCTGTTGGGGAAGAGAATATCCCACAAGTAAGGATGACGCCGTGGACCGGACACACCTATGTTGGAGAAAAGTAGATTTGTTAGTGTCAATATCTGATGAAGAGAATTTCTGAAAGAGAAAAAAACATCATCAGAGAAGGATAAATCAGTATGTTGTTGGTCATTTGAAACTTCAATAATTAAAAAAGAAGTGAAAAAGACCTAAAAATCGTAATAGAAGGCACGAAGTCAGACATAGCCTTAATCAGAAAAAATATTTCTTATAAATCTTCTAAACATTTCTTGCACTTAAGAATGGAAATGTATAAAGCATAAATACTAATGGAATCTCCATGTAAAAGTATATCATAATAACTTATTACAAACCATAGCTAAAGATAAACATTTATAACATTTAAAATAAATGAACTTAGCTTTGGTAGAACTGAAACTCAGTTAAACATTTTTCCAGAAGTGGCTTCTGACTCAGGGACAAACGGAGACATCTTGCAATATGTAATAGAAAAAACAACATATAAAGCAAAATTGATCAAATTCCTTAAATGACAGTTTCAGGAATGGAAAAAAATGCCAGTGAACAAGCTTCTAGCAACCAGAAGCAATAAATAATGAGACTTAAATAATGTGGAGACAATAGTGACGCCCATATTTTTTAGCACCAAAAAAGACGCCCACATTATTTGGCGCCTAAATGCTTTTGGCACAAAAATGACGCCACATCCGGAACGCCGACACTTTTGGCGCAAAAAAAAGTAAAAAAAATGACGCAACTTCCGGCGACATGTATGACGCCGGGAACAGAAAAAAAATGTTTGCGCCAAAAAAGTCCGCGCCAAGAATGACGCAATAAAATGAAGCATTTTCAGCCCCCGCGAGCCTAATAGCCCACAGGGAAAAAGTCAAATTTTAAGGTAAGAAAAAAATTGATTAATTCATATGCATTATCCCAAATATGAAACTGACTGTCTGAAATAAGGAACGTTGAACATCCTGAGTCAAGGCAAATAAATGTTTGAACACATATATTTAGAACTTTATATAAAAGTGCCCAACCATAGCTTAGAGTGTCACAGAATATAAGACTTACTTACCCCAGGACACTTATCTACAAGTAGTAGAAAGCCAAACCAGTACTGAAACGAGAATCAGTAGAGGTAATGGTATATATAAGAGTATATCGTCGATCTGAAAAGGGAGGTAAGAGATGAATCTCTACGACCGATAACAGAGAACCTATGAAATAGACCCCGTAGAAGGAGATCATTGAATTCAAATAGGCAATACTCTCCTCACATCCCTCTGACATTCACTGCACGCTGAGAGGAAAACCGGGCTTCAACCTGCTGCGGAGCGCATATCAACGTAGAATCTAGCACAAACTTACTTCACCACCTCCATAGGAGGCAAAGTTTGTAAAAACTGATTTGTGGGTGTGGTGAGGGGTGTATTTATAGGCATTTTGAGGTTTGGGAAACTTTGCCCCTCCTGGTAGGAATGTATATCCCATACGTCACTAGCTCATGGACTCTTGCTAATTACATGAAAGAAAATAAAAAAGAACTAAGTTACAAAAAATAAAAAAATATTTACAAACATAAGAAAAATATTACAACAATTTTAAACTAATTACACCTACTCTAAGCCCCCTAATAAAATAACAAAGCCCCCCAAAATAAAAAAATGCCCTACCCTATTCTAAATTACTAAAGTTCAAAGCTCTTTTACCTTACCAGCCCTGAACAGGGCCCTTTGCGGGGCATGCCCCAAGAAGTTCAGCTCTTTTGCCTGTAAAAAAAAAAACATACAATACCCCCCCCCCAACATTACAACCCACCACCCACATACCCCTAATCTAACCCAAACCCCCCTTAAATAAACCTAACACTAAGCCCCTGAAGATCTTCCTACCTTATCTTCACCATACCAGGTTCACCGATCGATCCAGAAGAGCTCCTCCGATGTCCTGATCCAAGCCCAAGCGGGGGGCTGAAGAGGTCCATGATCCGGCTGAAGTCTTCATCCAAGCGGGGCAGAAGAGGTCTTCCATCCGATTGAAGTCTTCATCCAAGCGGGATCTTCTATCGTCATCCATCCGGAGCGGAGCGGCAGGATCCTGAAGACCTCCGACGCGGAACATCCATCCTGGCCGACGACTGAACGACGAATGACGGTTCCTTTAAATGACGTCATCCAAGATGGCGTCCCTCGAATTCCGATTGGCTGATAGGATTCTATCAGCCAATCGGAATTAAGGTAGGAATATTCTGATTGGCTGATGGAATCAGCCAATCAGAATCAAGTTCAATCCGATTGGCTGGTAAGGTAAAAGAGCTTTTAAAAAAATCTGTTCAGGGCTGGTAAGGTAAAAGAGCTTTGAACTTTAGTAATTTAGAATAGGGTAGGGCATTTTTTATTTTGGGGGGCTTTGTTATTTTATTAGGGGGCTTAGAGTAGGTGTAATTAGTTTAAAATTGTTGTAATATTTTTCTTATGTTTGTAAATATTTTTTTATTTTTTGTAACTTAGTTCTTTTTTATTTTTTGTACTTTAGATAGTTTATTTCATTGTAGTTATTTGTAGGTATTGTATTTAATTTATTTATTGATAGTGTAGTGTTAGGTTTAATTGTAGATAATTATAGGTATTTTATTTAATTAATTTATTGATAGTGTAGTGTTAGGTTTAATTGTAACTTAGGTTAGGATTTATTTTACAGGTAATTTTGTAATTATTTTAACTATTTTAGCTATTAAATAGTTCTTAACTATTTAATAGCTATTGTACCTGGTTAAAATAAATACAAAGTTACCTGTAAAATAAATATTAATCCTAAAATAGCTATAATATAATTATAATTTATATTGTAGCTATATTAGGATTTATTTTACAGGTAAGTATTTAGCTTTAAATAGGAATAATTTATTTAATAAGAGTTAATTAATTTTGTTAGATTAAAATTATATTTAATTTAGGGGGTGTTAGTGTTAGGGTTAGATTTAGCTTTAGGGGTTAATACATTTATTAGAATAGCGGTGAGCTCCAGTCGGCAGATTAGGGGTTAATGTTTGAAGTTAGGTGTCGGCGATGTTAGGGAGGGCAGATTAGGGGTTAATACTATGTATTATAGGGTTAGTGAGGCGGATTAGGGGTTAATAACTTTATAATAATAGCGGTGCGGTCCGCTCGGCAGATTAGGGGTTAATAAGTGTAGGCAGGTGGAGGCGACGTTGAGGGGGGCATATTAGGGGTTAATAAATATAATATAGGGGTCGGCGGTGTTAGGGGCAGCAGATTAGGGGTACATAAGTATAACGTAGGTGGCGGCGCTTTGCGGTCGGCATATTAGGGGTTAATTATTGTAGGTAGCTGGCTGCGACGTTGTGGGGGGCAGGTTAGGGGTTAATAAATATAATAACATAATTTATGCTTACCTGATAAATTTATTTCTCTTGTGGTGTATCCAGTCCACGGATCATTCATTACTTGTGGGATATTCTCCTTCCCAACAGGAAGTTGCAAGAGGATCACCCACAGCAGAACTGCTATATAGCTCCTCCCCTAACTGACATACCCAGTCATTCGACCAAAACTAGCCGAGAAAGGAGAAACCATAGAATGCAGTGGTGACTGTAGTTTAAAATTTAGACCTGCCTTAAAAGGACTGGGCGGGCCGTGGACTGGATACACCACAAGAGAAATAAATTTATCAGGTAAGCATAAATTATGTTTTCTCTTGTTAGGTATATCCAGTCCACGGATCATCCATTACTTGTGGGATACCAATACCAAAGCTAAAGTACACGGATGAAGGGAGGGACAAGGCAGGTACTTAAACGGAAGGGACCACTGCCTGAAGAACCTTTCTCCCAAAAACAGCCTCCGAAGCAGCAAAAGTATCAAATTTGTAAAATTTTGAAAAGGTATGAAGCGAAGACCAAGTCGCCGCTTTGCAAATCTGTTCAACAGAAGCCTCATTTTTAAAGGCCCAGGTGGAAGCCACAGCTCCACCAGCAGTCTCATAGGCTAAGCGTATTACGCTCCGAAGCCAAAAAGAAAGAGAGGTTGCCGAAGCCTTTTGACCTCTCCTCTGTCCAGAGTAAACAACAAACAGGGAAGATGTTTGACGAAAATCTTTAGTCGCTTGTAAGTAAAACTTTAAAGCACGGGCTACGTCCAAATTATGTAAAAGACGTTCCTTCTTTGAAGAAGGATTAGGACACAATGATGGAACAACAATCTCTTGATTGATATTCTTGTTGGAAACTACCTTAGGTAAAAACCCAGGTTTTGTACGCAGAACTACTTTATCTGTATGGAAAATCAGATAAGGAGAATCACATTGTAAAGCTGATAACTCAGAGACTCTACAAGCCGAGGAAATAGCCATCAAAAACAGAACTTTCCAAGATAAAAGTTTGATATCAATGGAATGAAGGGGTTCAAACGGAACTCCTTGAAGAACCTTAAGAACCAAGTTTAAGCTCCATGGAGGAGCAACAGGTTTAAACACAAGTTTAAGCTCCATGGAGGAGCAACAGGTTTAAACACAGGCTTAATTCTAACCAAAGCCTGACAAAATGCCTGGACGTCTGGAACCTCTGCCAGACGCTTGTGCAAAAGGATAGACAGAGCAGAAATCTGTCCCTTTAAAGAACTAGCTGATAATCCTTTATCCAAACCCTCTTGGAGAAAGGACAATATCCTAGGAATCCTAACTTTACTCCATGAGTAATTCTTGGATTCACACCAATGAAGATATTTGCGCCATATCTTATGGTAGATTTTCTTGGTTACAGGCTTTCGTGCCTGTATTAAGGTATCAATGACTGACTCGGAGAAGCCACGCCTTGATAAAATCAAGCGTTCAATCTTCAGGCAGTCAGTCTCAGAGAAATTAGATTTGGATGATTGAAAGGACCTTGTAGTAGAAGGTCTTGTCTCAGAGGCAGAGGCCAAGGTGGAAAGGATGACAAGTCCACCAGGTCTGCATACCAGGTCCTGCGTGGCCACGCAGGCGCGATCAAGATCACCGATGCTCTCTCCTGTTTGATTTTGGCAATCAGTCGAGGGAGCAGAGGAAACGGTGGAAACACATAAGCCAGGTTGAAGAACCACGGTGCTGCTAGAGCATCTATCAGCGTCGCTTCTGGGTCCCTGGACCTGGATCCGTAACAAGGAAACTTGGCGTTCTGGCGAGACGCCATGAGATCCAATTCTGGTGTGCCCCAACGATGAACCAATTGAGCAAACACCTCCGGATGGAGTTCCCACTCCCCCGGATGAAAAGTCTGACGACTTAGAAAATCCGCCTCCCAGTTCTCTACACCTGGGATATGGATCGCTGATAGATGGCAAGAGTGAGTCTCTGCCCAGCGAATTATCTTGGAGACTTCTAACATCACTAGGGAGCTCCTGGTCCCCCCTTGATGGTTGATGTAAGTCACAGTCGTGATGTTGTCCGACTGAAATCTGATGAACCTCAGGGTTGCTAACTGAGGCCAAGCTAGAAGAGCATTGAATATTGCTCTTAACTCCAGAATATTTATTGGGAGGAGTTTCTCCTCCTGAGTCCACGATCCCTGAGCCTTCAGGGAATTCCAGACTGCACCCCAACCTAGAAGGCTGGCATCTGTTGTTACAATTGTCCAATCTGGCCTAGGAAAGGTCATACCTTTGGACAGATGGACCCGAGATAGCCACCAGAGAAGAGAATCTCTGGTCTCTTGATCCAGATTTAGCAGAGGGGACAAATCTGTGTAATCCCCATTCCACTGACTGAGCATGCATAATTGCAGCGGTCTGAGATGTAGGCGCGCAAATGGCACTATGTCCATCGCCGCTACCATTAAGCCGATCACTTCCATGCACTGAGCCACCGAAGGGTGCGGAATGTAGTGAAGAACACGGCAGGAATTTAGAAGCTTTGATAACCTGGACTCCGTCAGGTAAATTTTCATTTCTACAGAATCTATCAGAGTTCCTAGGAAGGAAACCCTTGTGAGGGGTGATAGAGAACTCTTTCCCTCGTTCACTTTCCACCCATGCGACCTCAGAAATGCCAACACTATGTCCGTATGAGATTTGGCAATTTGGAAGTTTGACGCCTGTATCAGGATGTCGTCTAGATAAGGGGCCACTGCTATGCCCCGTAGTCTTAGGACCACCAGAAGAGACCCCAGAACCTTTGTAAAAATTCTTGGGGCTGTAGCTAACCCAAAGGGAAGAGCCACAAACTGGTAATGCCCGTCTAGAAAGGCAAACCTTAGGAACCGATGATGATCTTTGTGAATCGGTATGTGAAGGTAAGCATCCTTCAAATCCACTGTGGTCATGTACTGACCCTCCTGGATCATAGGTAGGATTGTCTGAATAGTTTCCATTTTGAACGATGGAACTCTGAGGAATTTGTTTAAGATCTTTAGATCCAAAATTGGTCTGAAGGTTCCCTCTTTTTTGGGAACCACAAACAGATTTGAATAAAATCCCTGTCCTTGTTCCATCTGTGGAACTGGATGGATCACTCCCATTATTAGGAGGTCTTGCACACAGCGTAAGAATGCCTCTTTCTTTATCTGGTTTACAGATAATCTCGAAAGGTGAAATCTCCCTTGTGGGGGGCAAGCTTTGAAGTCCAGAAGATATCCCTGAGATATGATCTCCAACGCCCAAGGATCCTGAACATCTCTTGCCCACGCCTGAGGGGCCGTTCCTTCATGCTGTCTTAGAGGCAGCAGCAGGCTTTCTGGCCTGCTTGCCTTTGCTCCAGGTCTGGTTAGATTTCCAGGCCGGCTTGGATTGCGCAAAAGTTCCCTCTTGTTTTGTAGCAGAGGAAGTTGATGCTGCACCTGCCTTGAAGTTTCGAAAGGCACGAAAATTAGACTGTTTGGCCCTTGATTTGGCCCTGTCCTGAGGAAGGGTATGACCCTTACCTCCAGTAATGTCAGCAATAATTTCCTTCAAACCAGGCCCGAATAGGGTCTGCCCCTTGAAGGGAATGTTAAGTAATTTAGACTTTGAAGTCACGTCAGCTGACCAAGATTTAAGCCATAGCGCCCTACGCGCCTGGATGGCGAATCCAGAATTCTTAGCCGTTAGTTTAGTCAAATGAACAATGGCATCAGAAACAAAAGAATTAGCTAGCTTAAGTGTTCTAAGCTTGTCAAGTATTTCAGTCAATGGAGTAGCTGTCTGAAAGGCCTCTTCCAGAGACTCAAACCAGAACGCCGCAGCAGCAGTGACAGGAGCAATGCATGCAAGGGGCTGCAGGATAAAACCTTGTTGAATAAACATTTTCTTAAGGTAACCTTCTAATTTTTTATCCATTGGATCTGAAAAAGCACAACTGTCCTCGACAGGGATAGTGATACGCTTTGCTAAAGTAGAAACTGCTCCCTCCACCTTAGGGACCGTCTGCCATAAGTCCCGTGTGGTGGCGTCTATTGGAAACTTTTTTCTAAAAATAGGAGGGGGGGGGGGGGGGGGGGAAACGGCACACCGGGTCTGTCCCACTCCTTAGTAATAATTTCTGTAAACCTTTTAGGTATTGGAAAAAACGTCAGTACACACCGGCACCGCGTAGTATTTATCCAGTCTACACAATTTCTCTGGCACTGCAATTGTGTCACAGTCATTCAGAGCAGCTAAAACCTCTCCAAGCAACACCCGGAGGTTCTCAAGCTTAAATTTAAAAGTAGACATATCTGAATCAGGTTTCCCCGAGTCAGAGACGTCACCCACAGACTGAAGCTCTTCCTCAGCTTCTGCATATTGTGACGCAGTATCAGACATGGGCCTTAAAACATCTGCGCGCTCTCTATTACGTCTAATCCCAGAGCTATCGCGCTTTCCTCTGAATTCAGGCAGTCTGGCTAATACCACTGACAGGGTATTATCCATGATTGCCGCCATGTCCTGCAAAGTAATTGCTATGGGCGTCTGATGTACTTGGCGCCATTTTACCGTGAGTCCCTTGAGCGGGAGTCAAAGGGTCCGACACGTGGGGAGAGTTAGTCGGCATAACTTCCCCCTCGTCAGAATCCTCTGGTGATAATTCTTTTAAAGATAACAGCTGATCTTTATTGTTTAAAGTGAAATCAATACATTTAGTACACATTCTCCTATGGGGTTCCACCATGGCTTTTAAACATAATGAACAAGGAGTTTCCTCTATGTCAGACATGTTTATACAGACTAGCAATGAGACTAGCAAGCTTGGAAAACACTTTAAATCAAGTTAACAAGCAATATAAAAAAACGTTACTGTGCCTTTAAGAGAAACAAATTTTGCCAAAATTTGAAATAACAGTGAAAAAAGGCAATTAAACTAACAAAATTTTTACAGTGTATGTAACAAGTTAGCAGAGCATTGCACCCACTTGCAAATGGATGATTAACCCCTTAATACAAAAAACAGATTAACAAAACGAAAAATATGTTTTTTAAACAGTCATAACAACTGCCACAGCTCCTACTTTTGAAGCCTTTTGAGCCCTTCAGAGATGTCCTATAGCATGCAGGGGACTGCTGAGGGAAGCTGAATGTTACAGTTTGTAATTTTAACTGCACCAACTGTAACTTTTATACTATAACAGTGGAAAGCCTCAGGAAACTAGGCAAAAATAAAGCCAGCCATGTGGAAAAAACTAGGCCCCAATAAGTTTTATCACCAAAGCATATATAAAAACGATTAAACATGCCAGCAAACGTTTTATATTGTACATTAATCAGAGTATATACCTCTGATAGCAAGCCTGATACTAGTCGCTATTAAATCACTGTATTTAGGCTTTAACTTACATTAATCCGGTATCAGCAGCATTTTCTAGCAAATTCCATCCCTAGAAAAACTTAACTGCACATACCTTATTGCAGGATACCCTGCACGCCATTCTGCCTCTGAAGTTACCTCACTCCTCAGACATATGTGAGAATAGCAGTGGATCTTAGTTACTTCTGCTAAGATCATAGAAAAACGCAGGCAGATTCTTCTTCTAAATGCTGCCTGAGATAAAATAGTACACTCCGGTACCATTCAAAAACAATAAACTTTTGATTGAAGAAAAAACTAACTATATTTTACCACTTTCCTCTTACTACCTCCAGCTATGTTGAGAGCTTGCAAGAGAATGATTGGATATGTCAGTTAGGGGAGGAGCTATATAGCAGTTCTGCTGTGGGTGATCCTCTTGCAACTTCCTGTTGGGAAGGAGAATATCCCACAAGTAATGGATGATCCGTGGACTGGATACACCTAACAAGAGAAATAGGGGTCGGCGGTGTTAGGGGCAGCAGATTAGGGGTACATAAGTATAACGTAGGTGGCGGCGCTTTGCGGTCGGCAGATTAGGGGTTAATTATTGTAGGTAGCTAGCTGCGACGTTGTGGGGGGCAGGTTAGGGGTTAATAAATATAATATAGGGGTCGGCGGTGTTAGGGGCAGCAGATTAGGGGTACATAAGTATAACGTAGGTGGCGGTCGGCAGATTAGGGGTTAAAAAAAATTAATTGAGTGGCGGCGATGTGGGGGGACCTCGGTTTAGGGGTACATAGGTAGTTTATGGGTGTTAGTGTACTATAGAGTACAGTAGTTAAGAGCTTTATGAACCGGCGTTAGCCCAGAAAGCTCTTAACTACTGACTTTTTTCTGCGGCTGGAGTTTTGTCGTTAGATTTCTAACGCTCACTTCAGACACGACTCTAAATACCGGAGTTAGAAAAATCCCATTGAAAAGATAGGATACGCAATTTACGTAAGGGGATCTGCGGTATGGAAAAGTCGCGGCTGAAAAGTGAGCGTTAGACCCCTTTTTTAATGACTCCAAATACCGGAGGTAGTATAAAACCAGTGTTAGGAGCCTCTAACGCTGGTTTTCACGGCTACCGCCCAACTCTAAATCTAGGCCATAGTTAGAGAATCATGATGGGTAGCTAGTAAAACCTTAATGTTATCTATGAGATTGTTGAAGGAGTCACTAATTCTCTCGCAATTCAAGATATTGGTAAGAGATGTTTACAAAAATTTTAGAGAGGGAAGAACAGAAGCATTGGTGGGCACACTTGAAAGGTGGTTACCATATACACATAAAGTGGAGTGCGGTATGAGAATATGAATACAAATAAAACATAACGTTTAATAGTAGTATATTAAAGTAAAAATAAAGATGTGGACCATGCAACCAATAAAAAGTGTGTGTGTTTAATCGATTATATTAAGAACAACGTAGAATGAGCAACTGCTACCTCTCCCAGGTCGTCAGGAAAGACCTGAAAATCTATATGATTAAAGTAGAGTAAGTACTCCTATAATAACCTGATGTAATACCAATGTAACAGTATCCTCATGTCCCAACTGCTATATAAGTAAAATGGTGTCAATCCCCTTACCGCCTTACATACAAGTCAATCGCAAGCCAAACTACTTTAAAAAAAAAAACTATTGATGGAAAGAAGCAGTGTGAATGCCTGACGCGCGTTTCACATCTGCTTTATCAAGATAAAGCAGATACGAAACGAGCATCAGGCGTTCGCACTGCTTCTCTCCTTCAATAGCTTTTTTTTTTTTAAAGTAGGTTGGTTAGTTCTTGTTGGCCTTAATTGGCATTTAATCACTCTTTAACCTGTTCTTTACAATCGGTAACCGTAATCCCCTTAGGTGAATCCTAGGCTTGCGGTTGACTAATTGTATGTAAGGCGGTAAGGGGATTTACACCCAATTACTTATATAGCCGTTGGGACATCAGGATACCGTTACATTGGTATTAGATCAGGTTATTATAGGAGTACTTACTCTACTTTAATTATATAGATTGTCAGGTCTTTCCTGACCTCCTGGGAGAGGTAGCAGTGCTCATTCTACGTTGTTCTTAATATAATCGATTAAACACACACTATTTTTATTGGTGGCATGGTCCACATCTTTATTTTTATTTCAATATTCTACTATTAAACGTTATGTTTTATTTGTATTCATATTCTCATACCGCACTCCTCTTTATGTGTATATGGTAATCACCTTTCAAGTGTGCCCACCAATGCTTCTGTTGCTCCCTCTCTAATATTTTTGTAAACGTTATTATAGGCATTAGGCACTACCTCAATTACACACTTAGGTTTGTTTTTGAAGGTTAAGGTTTGGTCACCTTTTACCACCTTCCCTAGAGGTTACTAGGGATCCTATGTTCTTAAAAAGAGATGGATGTTGAAGTGTTGGATTCGAGGAGCTTGAAGGTTCAGAAAGTTCTTCGTCTAACCCTCTCTAAGATGTAGGTTGTAAATGTTGAAAGTGGTCTATCACTGTACGTATGAGCTATATCAGTGTTTCGTATTAGGGGAAGTTAGGTAATAGAGTGGGGTACAACGTTAATGTTGCTTGATTTTTCAAACTAAGGAAAATGGTTCTTGTTAGTGAATAGGGGGTTAAATGCCACACACGTTCTAATTAATTTGCTGACAATTGGGTTTCCAAACATTTTGGAGTTACATAGACAAATAAAACATAATTTATGTAATAACTTACCTGATAAATTCATTTCTTTCATATTAGCAAGAGTCCATGAGCTAGTGACGTATAGGGGATATACATTCCTACCAGGAGGGGCAAAGTTTCCCAAACCTCAAAATGCCTACAAATACACCCCTCACCACACCCAAAAAACAGGTTAACACATAGCCAAGAAGTGGGGTGATAAGAAAAAAGTGCGAAAGCATAAAAAATAAGGAATTGGAATAATTGTGCTTTATACAAAAAAATCATAACCACCACAAAAAAGGGTGGGTCTCATGGACTCTTGCTAATATGAAAGAAATTAATTTATCAGGTAAGTTCTTACATAAATTATGTTTTCTTTCATGTAATTAGCAAGAGTCCATGAGCTAGTGACGTATGGGATAATGAATACCCAAGATGTGGATCTTCCACGCAAGAGTCACTAGAGAGGGAGGGATAAAATAAAGACAGCCAATTCCGCTGAAAATAATCCACACCCAAAACAAAGTTTAAATCTTATAATGAAAAAAACTGATATTATAAGCAGAAGAATCAAACTGAAACAGCTGCCTGAAGTACTTTTCTACCAAAAACTGCTTCAGAAGAAGAAAACACATCAAAATGGTAGAATTTAGTAAAAGTATGCAAAGAAGACCAAGTTGCTGCTTTGCAAATCTGATCAACCGAAGCTTCATTCCTAAACGCCCAGGAAGTAGAAACTGACCTAGTAGAATGAGCTGTAATCCTTTGAGGCGGAGTTTTACCCGACTCGACATAAGCATGATGAATCAAAGACTTTAACCAAGACGCCAAAGAAATGGCAGAGGCCTTCTGACCTTTCCTAGAACCGGAAAAGATAACAAATAGACTAGAAGTCTTTCGGAAATTTTTAGTAGCTTCAACATAATATTTCAAAGCTCTAACTACATCCAAAGAATGCAACGATCTTTCCTTAGAATTCTTAGGATTAGGACACAATGAAGGAACCACAATTTCTCTACTAATGTTGTTAGAATTCACAACCTTAGGTAAAAATTTAAAAGAAGATCGCAACACCGCCTTATCCTGATGAAAAATCAGAAAAGGAGACTCACAAGAAAGAGCAGATAATTCAGAAACTCTTCTAGCAGAAGAGATGGCCAAAAGAAACAAAACTTTCCAAGAAAGTAATTTAATGTCCAGCGAATGCATAGGTTCAAACGGAGGAGCTTGAAGAGGCCCCAGAACCAAATTCAAACTCCAAGGAGGAGAAATTGACTTAATAACAGGTTTTATACGAACCAAAGCTTGTACAAAACAATGAATATCAGGAAGACTAGCAATCTTTCTATGAAAAAGCACAGAAAGAGCAGAGATTTGTCCTTTCAAGGAACTTGCAGACAAACCTTTATCCAAACCATCCTGAAGAAACTGTAAAATTCTAGGAATTCTAAAAGAATGCCAAGAAAAATGATGAGAAAAACACCAAGAAATGTAAATCTTCCAGACTCGATAATATATCTTCCTAGATACAGATTTACGAGCCTGTAACATAGTATTAATCACAGAGTCAGAGAAACCTCTATGACTGACAATCAAGCGTTCAATCTCCATACCTTCAAATTTAAGGATTTGAGATCCTGATGGAAAAAAGGACCTTGCGATAGAAGGTCTGGTCTTAACGGAAGAGTCCACGGTTGGCAAGTGGCCAGCCGGACAAGATCCGCATACCAAAACCTGTGAGGCCATGCTGGAGCCACCAGCAGAACAAATGAGCACTCCTTTAGAATCCTGGAAATTACTCTTGGAAGAAGAACTAGAGGCGGAAAGATATAGGCAGGATGATACTTCCAAGGAAGTGACAATGCATCCACTGCCTCCGCCTGAGGATCCCTGGATCTGGACAAATACCTGGGAAGCTTCTTGTTTAGATGAGAAGCCATCAGATCTATTTCTGGAAGTCCCCACATTTGAACAATCTGAAGAAATACCTCTGGGTGAAGAGACCATTCGCCCGGATGTAACGTTTGGCGACTGAGATAATCCGCTTCCTAATTGTCTATACCTGGGATATGAACCGCAGAAATTAGACAGGAGCTGGATTCCGCCCATACCAGTATTCAAGATACTTCTTTCATAGCCAGAGGACTGTGAGTCCCTCCTTGATGATTGACATATGCCACGGTTGTGACATTGTCCGTCAGAAAACAAATGAACGATTCTCTCTTTAGAAGAGGCCATGACTGAAGAGCTCTGAAAATTGCACGGAGTTCCAAAATGTTGATTGGTAATCTCCCCTCCTGAGATTCCCAAACCCCTTGTGCTGTCAGAGACCCCCAAACAGCTCCCCAACCTGTCAGACTTGCATCTGTTGAAATCACAGTCCAGGTCGGAAGAACAAAAGAAGCCCCCTGAACTAAACGATGGTGGTCTGTCCACCACGTCAGAGAGTGTCGTACAATCGGTTTTAAAGATATTAATTGAGATATCTTTGTATAATCCCTGCACCACTGGTTCAGCATACAGAGCTGAAGAGGTCGCATGTGAAAACGAGCAAAGGGGATCGCGTCCGATGCAGCAGTCATAAGACCTAGAATTTCCATGCATAAGGCTACCGAAGGGAATGATTGAGACTGAAGGTTTCGACAAGCTGAAACCAATTTTAGACGTCTCTTGTCTGTCAGAGACAGAGTCATGGACACTGAATCTATCTGGAAACCTAAAAAGGTTACCCTTGTCTGAGGAATCAATGAACTTTTTGGTAAATTGATCCTCCAACCATGTTCTCGAAGAAACAATACAAGTCGATTCGTATGAGATTCTGCTAAATGTGAAGACTGAGCAAGTACCAAGATATCGTCCAAATAAGGAAATACCACAATACCCTGTTCTCTGATTACAGACAGAAGGGCACCGAGAACCTTTGTAAAAATCCTTGGAGCTGTTGCTAGGCCAAACGGCAGAGCCACAAGCTGGTAATGCTTGTCTAGGAAAGAGAACCTCAGAAACTGATAGTGATCTGGATGAATCGGAATATGCAGATATGCATCCTGTAAATCGATTGTAGACATATAATGCCCTTGCTGAACAAAAGGCAGAATAGTCCTTATAGTTACCATTTTGAATGTTGGTATCCTTACATAATGATTCAATATTTTTAAATCCAGAACTGGTCTGAAGGAATTCTCCTTCTTTGGTACAATGAAGAGATTTGAGTAAAACCCCCGCCCCTGTTCCAGAACTGGAACTGGCATAATTACTCCAGCCAACTCTAGATCTGAAACACATTTCAGAAATGCTTGAGCTTTCACTGGATTTACTGGGACACGGGAAAGAAAAAATCTTCTTGCAGGAGGCCTTATCTTGAAGCCTATTCTGTACCCTTGTGAAACAATGTTCTGAATCCAAAGATTGTGAATCGAATTGATCCAAATTTCTTTGAAAAATCGTAATCTGCCCCCTACCAGCTGGGCTGGAATGAGGGCCGCACCTTCATGTTGACTTGGGAGCTGGCTTTGGCTTTCTAAAAGGCTTGGATTTATTCCAGACTGGAGATGGTTTCCAAACTGATACCGCTCCTGTAGGGGAAGGATCAGGCTTTTGTTCCTTATTGTGACGAAAGGAACGAAAACGATTAGTAGACCTAAATTTACCTTAAGATTTTTTATCCTGTGGTAAAAAAGTTCCTTTCCCCCCAGTAACAGTTGAAATAATAGAATCCAACTGTGAACCAAATAATTTATTACCCTGGAAAGAAAGGGAAAGCAAAGTTGACTTAGAAGACATATCAGCATTCCAAGTTTTAAGCCATAAAGCTCTTCTAGCTAAAATAGCTAGAGACATATACCTGACATCAACCCTAATGATATCAAAGATGGCATCACAAATAAAATTATTAGCATGTTGAAGAAGATTAACAATGCTATGAGAATTATGATCTGTTACTTGTTGCGCTAAAGCTTCTAACCTAAAAGTTGAAGCTGCAGCAACATCCGCTAAAGATATAGCAGGTCTAAGAAGATTACCTGAACATAAGTAAGCTTTTCTTAGAAAGGATTCAATTTTCCTATCTAAAGGATCCTTAAAGGAAGAACTATCTGCCGTAGGAATAGTAGTACGTTTAGCAAGAGTAGAGATAGCCCCCATCAACCTTAAGGATTTGGTCCCAAAACTCTAATCTGTCAGATGGCACAGGATATAATTGCTTAAAACGTTTAGAAGGAGTAAATGAATTACCCAAATTATTCCATTCCCTGGAAATTACTTCAGAAAAAGCATCAGGGACAGGAAAAACTTCTGGAATAATTACAGGAGATTTAAAAACCTTATTTAAATGTTTAGATTTAGTATCAAGAGGACCAGATTCCTCTATTTCTAATGCAATTAAGACTTCTTTAAGTAAAGAACGAATAAATTCCATTTTGAATAAATATGAAGATTTATCAGCATCAACCTCTGAAACAGAATCCTCTGAACCAGAGGAATCATTATCAGAATCAGAATGATGATGTTCATTTAAAAATTCATCTGAAAAATGAGAAGTTTTAAAAGACCTTTTACGTTTACTAGAAGGAGGAATAACAGACATATCCTTCTTAATGGATTTAGAAACAAAATCTCTTATGTTAACAGGAACACTCTGAGTATTAGATGTTGATGGAACAGCAACAGGTAATGTAACATTACTAAAGGAAATATTATCTGCATTAACAAGTTTGTCATGACATTCATTACAAACAACAGCTGGAGGAACAGATACCACAAGTTTACAGCAAATACACTTAACTTTGGTAGATCCAGCATCAGGCAGCGATTTTCCAGAAGTATCTTCTGATTCAGGGTCAATCTGAGACATCTTGCAATATGTAATAGAAAAAACAACATATAAAGCAAAATTGATCAAATTCCTTAAATGACAGTTTCAAGAATGGGAAAAAATGCCAGTGAACAAGCTTCTAGCAACCAGAAGCAAATAAACAATGAGACTTAAATAATGTGGAGACAATAATGACGCCCATATTTTTTAGCGCCCAAAAAGACGCCCACATTATTTGGCGCCTAAATGCTTTTAGCGCCAAAAATGATGCCACATCCGGTAACGCCGACACTTTTGGCGCAAAAACGTCAAAAATGACGCAACTTCCGGTGACAAGTATGACGCCGGAAATAACAAAGAAATTTTTTTGCGCCAAAAAAGTCTGCGCCAAGAATGACGCAATAAAATGAAGCATTTTCAGCCCCCGCGAGCCTAACAGCCCACAGGGAAAAAAGTCAAATTTTAAGGTAAGAAAGAAATTGATTATTCAAATGCATTATCCCAAATAATGAAACTGACTGTCTGAAATAAGGAATATTGAACATCCTGAATCAAGGCAAATAAATGTTTAAACACAAATATTTAGAACTTTATATAAAAGTGCCCAACCATAGCTTAGAGTGTCACAAAAATAAGACTTACTTACCCCAGGACACTCATCTACAAGTAGTAGAAAGCCAAACCAGTACTGAAACGAAAATCAGTAGAGGTAATGGTATATATAAGAGTATATCGTCGATCTGAAAAGGGAGGGAAGAGATGAATCTCTACGACCGATAACAGAGAACCTATGAAATAGACCCCGTAGAAGGAGATCATTGAATTCAAATAGGCAATATTCTCTTCACATCCCTCTGACATTCACTGTACGCTGAGAGGAAAACCGGGCTCCAACCTGCTGCAGAGCGCATATCAACGTAGAATCTAGCACAAACTTACTTCACCACCTCCACGGGAGGAAAGTTTGTAAAACTGATTTGTGGGTGTGGTGAGGGGTGTATTTGTAGGCATTTTGAGGTTTGGGAAACTTTGCCCCTCCTGGTAGTAATGTATATCCCCTATACGTCACTAGCTCATGGACTCTTGCTAATTACATGAAAGAAATATTAAATTATAAGAATGCGACTCAAGCTAAGGAACATAAAAGTGGACTTCTGGAGCAGGAGCAGTTAAGTTGTCTAGGGCCCTCCTCAGTGGGATATATCCATACAAGACAAGAAAAGAAAAAGGGAATGAGAAATTATACCCAATAGGAGCAAGTAAAGGGGGAAGGGTAGAGGAGGAACTTCTAGGGTATCTAGTTTACCAAATATGGGAAAGCACTCTCTGTTTGTAGGCTAAAACTGTATAGAGTGTAATAAGGCTATAAAAGATGGACCCAGTTTCAGTGATGCACAGTGCACTAGGCCTGAATGAGGAGCTTAAATTGCTTGTATTGGGGGCCCCTATTAGACTTTATGCTGGAGTTCTGAGATATAATAAAAGGAGAATATGTGTGAGTACAGTTAGCTGACCTTGTTTAATTTAGAGACCAATGATTATTAGCTGGCTGACTGTTAGTATTAAGCGCAGGCCCGTGAGTTTATAATGCTGTGTGTAGGCAAATAATGCAAATGAGAGTATATATATTTGCAGCTTTTGGTATGGGCACTCACTGCTCAATTTGGGTTTGACTTGGGAGTGGTCAGGCCACAATCTGCCTTTTACAGTGAGTCTTGCGGTGAGGATTGTGAGTAGGCCACGAAGGTGATGGTGGCATTTCAGAAGTAGCGAATAAGACTGTCCCCGGGTCTCCATCTATCCGGAAGAGTTAGGAAGCTGAGAAGATTGAGGGACCAAGTCCGGTAAACCGGGGTAGTATTGATCAGTCGCTTACCCCCTCCCCCCAGAAAACACAAGTTAGTAATCGATCTCTGCTAATTTCAGAATTAGCACAGGACAGAACTTAATACCCAGGTCCTCGCTGGTCAGTCCGAGGTAAAAGTCAAGATGACCAGATGGAGTTTTATCTGTTATAGCTATATAACTGTTGAGCTAAACTAGGGAGTGTTTTCACTCTGATAATGTATCTATGTCTTTATGTGTTTTATTGTATATGTACTGTGCATATTTCACATTCCAATGTTATTCACTTACAGGATAATGTCCTTTTTATCTTAAACACCTATTTCTATATATATCTATACATACCAATACTTGTATATTTATTCCTATAGACATATAGGTATAGATATTATTTTACATGAACAGTATCAGATATATATAGAAATATATATTTAATAATAAAAAGTACATTATTTTCTATGTGAAGAACATAGGAATGTAAAATAGTAGAGGAATTTGCAGCAGAAATAGTAAGGTTCTTATGCCACTTTATAGATCATTAGTTAGGCCTCATCTTGAGAATTGTGTGCAGTTCTGGAGGCCATAACTTCAGAAGGATATTAACAAACTTGAATCTGTGCAAAGGAGGGCTACCAAAATGGTACATGGTCTAAAAACAAAATTTATGCTTACCTGATAAATTTCTTTCTCTTGTGGTGTATCCAGTCTACGGGTTCATCCATTACTTGTGGGATATTCTCCTTCCCAACAGGAAGTTGCAAGAGGACACCCACAGCAGAGCTGTCTATATAGCTCCTCCCCTAACTGCCACTCCCAGTCATTCGACCGAAGACAAGCAAGAAAAAGGAAAAACTATAGGGTGCAGTGGTGACTGTAGTTTAAAAATAAAAAACACCTGCCTTAAAGTGACAGGGCGGGCCGTGGACTGGATAAACCACAAGAGAAAGAAATTTATCAGGTAAGCATAAATTTTGTTTTCTCTTGTAAGGTGTATCCAGTCCACGGGTTCATCCATTACTTGTGGGATACCAATACCAAAGCTTTAGGACACGGATGAAGGGAGGGACAAGGCAGGAACTTAAACGGAAGGCACCACTGCCTGCAAGACCTTTCTCCCAAAAATAGCCTCCGAGGAAGCAAAAGTATCAAATTTGTAGAATTTAGAAAAAGTATGAAGCGAAGACCAAGTCGCGGCCTTACAAATCTGTTCAACAGAGGCCTCATTTTTAAAAGCCCATGTGGAAGCTACCGCTCTAGTGGAATGAGCTGTAATTCTTTCAGGAGGCTGCTGGCCAGCAGTCTCATAAGCTAAACGGATTATGCTTCTCAGCCAAAAAGAAAGAGAAGATGCCGAAGCCTTTTGGCCTCTCCTCTGTCCAGAATAGACAACAAACAATGCAGATGTTTGACGAAAATCCTTAGTAGCTTGTAAATAAAACTTTAAAGCACGAACCACGTCAAGATTGTGTAATAGACGTTCCTTCTTTGAAGAAGGATTAGGACACAGTGACGGAATAACAATCTCCTGATTGATATTTTTATTAGATACCACCTTAGGAAGAAACCCAGGTTTGGTACGCAAAACTACCTTATCTGCATGGAAGATCAGATAAGTCTTTGAAATTTTTACAGTGTGTGTAAGGGACTAAAGCAACATTGCACCCACTTGCAAATGGATTATTAACCCCTTAGGCCCCAAACCGGATTGAAAAACGTTAAAAAACGTTAAAAGTCAATTGAGCACCTTGCCACAGCTCTGCTGAGGCTCCTACCTGCCTTCAAATACGATTTTGTGCAGAAATAACCCCTTTGAAATGGTCCTCAGATGCCAGAGGAAACCTCTAGGAAAGCTGGATGTCTCAGTCTGAATTAAAACTGCAGTTAGAGTGCTAAAATAGGCCCCTCCCACCATGTACTGGATGTTAGAAGGGTCTTAAGAAAATACTCCTAGGAGTATCTGACTAGCCATGTGGAAACTAGGCCCCAAATAAAGAGTTATCTCCCTCAGAGAAAAAACGTCCTATTTTTGAATTCATGTAAACGTTTAACTGTCACTAAGTAATAAGAGTATTACCCTGTTTTGTAAGCATGATCCCAGTCGCTGTTAAATCACTGCATCAGGCTTACCTCAAATACACAAGGCTCTGTCAGCATTTACTAGAACTTATTCATCTCTCTAGAAATAAAAATACTGAACATACCTCAAAGAAGGTAATCTGCAGACCGTTCCCTCAACTGAAGTTTTCCCATATTCTTCAGTTATGTGTGAGAACAGCAATGGACCTTAGTTACAAACCGCTAAGATCATCAAACCTCCAGGCAGAATTCTTCTTCTAATTTCTGCCTGAGAGTAAAACAGTACAACGCCGGTACCGTTTAAAAATAACAAACTTTTGATTGAAGGTAAAACTATACTAAGTCACCACATATCTCTTGATACTTCCTTTCTTGTCGAGAGTTGCAAGAGAATGACTGGGAGTGGCAGTTAGGGGAGGAGCTATATAGACAGCTCTGCTGTGGGTGTCCTCTTGCAACTTCCTGTTGGGAAGGAGAATATCCCACAAGTAATGGCTGAACCCGTGGACTGGATACACCTTACAAGAGAAAAAGAAAACTTACCAGGATAGGCTCAATGACCTAAATATGTATAGCTTAGATGAGATAAGGGAAAGAGGTGATATGGGCTTAGTAAAACTGAGGCTGTGGGTATTTGACATAAAATGGAAAATTCAAGAACAAGGGGTCATGATCTCAAGCTGAAGGGTCATAGATTCAGGAGTCATTTGAGGAAGCACTTCTTTACAGAAAGAGTGATTGATTTATGGAATAAACTTCCTCAAGAGGTAGTAGCGACAAACACTGTGTGCCTGGGACAAGCATAAGGCTATACTATGAACTAGATAAGTTTATACTTTTAGGTAATTTCAGGCAGACTTGCTGGGCCTATGGTTCTTATCTGCTGTCAATATCTATGTTTCTATGCGTAATGTGCATCATGGTTTGCAATTTACAAAACACGGAAGGGGACTGCACTCTGTGACAGTACTGGGTACACATCCTATGACCCTGTTACATGCACAGCCCTGGGTGCTCAATAGCACTCACAGGAAGACTGTGCTGTCCCCAGAGCCCAAGGCAGTTAACCCCAGACAAGTCTGGGTGTGAGGCCCATAGGGAAAATTACAAAACAAATTAATACAACACACAGAGAAAGTCTAGCACTCACTTGCAAGCTCTCAGCTAAGAATAAAAGCAAAACTGGAAGAGTTACTTACCGCGGTTGTATTAATTTGTTTTGTAATTTTCCCTTTGGGCCTTGCACCCAGACTTGTCTGGGATTAACTAGATGTGACTTTGGGGATGATACAGCTAACCAGGGCTGTGCATGTTGCAGGGTCATAGGATGTGTACCCAGTACAGTCACAGAGTGCAGTCCCCTTCCGTGTTTTGTATATGTCTGGGGTGTTAACATAAGTCTGTGAAACCTTGACTTGTTCCCAGTTTGTTTGATTGAGAGCTTGCATTGTATGGTTGTATTAGGGACCCAAGTTTTGGGAGAGACCTTGACGTGGTACCTGGGCGTGTCCCATTTGGCCAGATGCGGTAACTAGCTCTTCCAGTTTTGCTTTTAATCTTAGCTGAGTGCTTGCAAGTCAGTGCTGGACTTTCTCTGTGTGTTGTATTAATTTGTTTTGTAATTTTCCCTTTGGGCCTTGGTTAACTGCCTGGGACTTTGGGGATGGAACAGTTACCTGAAAGCGCTATTGAGCACCCAGATCTGTGTATGTTGCATATATATAGGATGTGTACCTAGTTCAGTCTGAGAGTGCAGTTCACTTCCGTGTTTTTCAAAATCATGCAGTTTACAATTTGTGTTTAGTGGTCCTTTAATCAACTAGAAAGTTTGGCTGTGTACCTCTAGTTGTTCTTTCTGTGTGAAGCCCTTAACTCCTTTCCCAGTTGACGAATGCCCCACAAATGTCATCACTCGCACGGTTGGCTGGTGCTGGTTAAGCATTTCTGCGATCTCTTGGACGCTTTCTCGGAAGGAAGAGAAAATCATAATACGAGTGTCTAAGGGAGTTTGCACGGAAGTACTCTGACCTGAAAGAAATACAATTTTTTTGTAAACAAAAGAAAAGGAATACAATTTTGAAAATGTGTAAGGTTTCTTCAACCAGATCTGTACTTGTAAATTCATGTCATACAAAGTCTAGGGAAGTAGATCCCACTACTAAAATATCCCTACCCTTCCTGCTTAAAGGGACAGTCTAGACCCAATACTTTATTACTTATTGTTAGATACCAGTCAAGCATCTTGCAAGAGGTTCCACATCTATGAGTTTGTAAGAAGTACGTTAAATTTTTAAATAATGATCGGTTGTTAGCACACACAGCTTTATTTTTGTCCAGTTAGCGGTTTTCTTGTATGACAGTTTAGCAGTGCACGTTTAATATTTTTCAGTTAGCTATTTCAAATTCCACATGCACCAACCAGCATGTGTGAGTAGGAAAACGTATTTAAGATTTGATAGCGATTGGAGAAACCTAACATACCAAAATATACGTGCAATAGATGGGCGGCAATTTTAGGCTCCTAATAAACAATGAATATTTAAATGTTTCATGTACTTCTTACAAGCTTATAGATGTGGGACCAGTTGCAGAATGCTTCTCTGGTATATAACAATAAGCAATCAAAATTATGTATTGGATCTAGACTGTCCCTTTAAGTTATTTCATGTATAGCTAAGGAATGTATTTGGACAGAGAGACAAAAATAAGGGATTACCCCTGAAATGAGTCTGAGGGGCATAGACAGAAGAAAAATACTTGTAACAAGGCAGGGTAAGTGGTTCTTATTCAAGCTGAACTTAATGAATGCTATGGAGGAAATTACCCTCTAACTGGGAAAGGAAAATAAAACTTTTTAGCAAATGCTGCTTAAGTTAAGGCAAACACATTAGACTGGTATAATTTAGAAGTATGCAATGAAGACCATACGGCTGCTTTACATAACTATTATACTGAGGCTTTGTGAAGGCAGGCCCATGAAGCAGCAACTTCTTAAGAGGAACAAGCTCCAATCTTTCCTAAGATCATAAGCCACCTGCTAGATAGCAAATCTTTGCTGGGTTAGTGCACTTTAAAAATGAAATACCACAGTCAATACAAATCAGATTACTCTGCTTTCAGCGTACAGTACCTTACAAACACCTCTATATTTATATACATGTTTTTCTATGTTTTATTTTGCGCATTTTTATACAATTGCACCACCTTTCAGTTTGAGAAGAAAAAACAGTGAGGGGGACAAATGTTTAGAGAATACACCAGACCCGGCAGAGAAATTTCAGCTGCAAAATGGAATGCCACGGTTTAGCCAACTAGCAGAGGCTGGGAAACTCATTTAACAATAAGGACATTTCTACTGTAAACATTACATAGTTTTTTCCTGTGTAATTTCAATACGAATTTTAATTTTTCCATAAAATACGATTGTTTAAGAACAATTTTGTAACGATTTTCATGCAAAATTCAGCAACAATTTATTACTGCATTTTTTTCATTTTAATACTGCATTAATTAATTTGATTTGATTTATAAATTACAATTTTTTTATGAGCCCTGTTTTGTATGCATGGTCTTTACATACTTCAAAGCATGGAACACCCCTTTTGCAAGACACACTGTTTTAAAGGTAAAAACTGCCTTAATAGAATTAGGACAGGGGCTTCATTTTACTGGCAAGCCCAGAGAGCTTTAGATTACCGGGCCCAAAAAATGAATCAAACTTGGTAAATAAATTTGGAAATGTTTCGGCCTTTCAGACAACATACACATTTTTATGTAGAAAAATATATAGATTGTCCCAATATAACGAGGGGGAAATACACTCACAAAAACATAATTTATGCTTACCAGATAAATTCCTTTCCTTCCGGATAGGGAGACTCCACGGCTTCATTCCTTACTGTTGGGAAATACAACACCTGGCCACAAGGAGGAGGCAAAGACACCCCAGCCAAATGCTTAAATATCCCTCCCACTTCCTCATTACCCCAGTCATTAAGCCGAGGGAACAAGGAAAAGTAGGAGAAACATTAGGGTATAAATGGTGCTAGAAAATAAAATAAATAATAAGGGACCGCCCATAGACAAGAAAAAATGGGACGGGGGCCGTGGACTCTCCCTATCTAAAAGAAAAGTGGAGAGTCCACAGCTTCATTCCTTACTGTTGGGAAAACTATACTTAAGCTCCAGAGGACACTTAATGAATAACGGGAGGGAACAAAAAGGAAGAGGCTGACCATATTCTGAGGGCACCACAGCCTGCAAAACTTTCTCCCAAAAGCTGCTTCTTGTAAAATTTTGAAAAAGTATGTAAAGAGGGCCAGGTAGCCGCCTTACAAATCTGATCAATCGTTTCTGCGATCCAATGGGAGGAGAGAGGCTTTAGACAAAACATAATTTATGCTTACCTGATAAATTTATTTCTCTTGTAGTGTATCCAGTCCACGGATCATCCATTACTTATGGGATATTCTCCTTCCCAACAGGAAGTTGCAAGAGGATCACCCACAGCAGAGCTGCTATATAGCTCCTCCCCTAACTGTCATATCCAGTCATTCGACCAAAAACAAACAGAGAAAGGAGAAACCATAGGGTGCAGTGGTGACTGTAGTTTAATTAAAATTTAGACCTGCCTTAAAAGGACAGGGCGGGCCGTGGACTGGATACACTACAAGAGAAATAAATTTATCAGGTAAGCATAAATTATGCTTTCTCTTGTTAAGTGTATCCAGTCCACGGATCATCCATTACTTATGGGATACCAATACCAAAGCTAAAGTACATGGATGATGGGAGGGACAAGGCAGGATTAAGCGGAAGGAACCACTGCCTGAAGAACCTTTCTCCCAAAAACAGCCTCCGAAGAAGCAAAAGTATCAAATTTGGAAAATTTGGAAAAAGTGTGAAGCGAAGACCAAGTCGCGGCCTTGCAAATCTGTTCAACAGAGGCCTCATTTTTAAAGGCCCAGGTGGAAGCCACAGCTCTAGTAGAATGAGATGTAAATCCTTTCAGGGGGCTGCTGTCCAGCAGTCTCATAGGCTAGGCGTATTATGCTCCGAAGCCAAAAGGAAAGAGAGGTTGCCGAAGCCTTTTGACCTCTCCTCTGTCCAGAGTAAAGACAAACAGGGTAGATGTTTGACGAAAATTTTTAGTAGCTTGTAAGTAAAACTTCAAGGCACGGACTACGTCCAGATTATGTAAAAGACGTTCCTTCTTTGAAGAAGGATTAGGACACAATGATGGAACAACAATCTCTTGATTGATATTCTTGTAAGAAACCACCTTAGGTAAAAACCCAGGTTTGGTACGCAGGACTACCTTATCTGCATGAAAAATCAGATAAGGAGAATCACATTGTAAGGCAGATAGCTCAGAGACTCTCTGAGCCGAGGAAATAGCCATCAAAAACAGAACTTTCCAAGATAAAAGTTTAATATCAATGGAATGAAGGGGTGCCAACGGAACTCCTTGAAGAACTTTAAGAACCAAGTTTAAGCTCCACGGGGGAGCAACAGGTTTAAACACAGGCTTAATTCTAACCAAAGCCTGGCAAAATGCCTGGACGTCTGGAACCTCTGCCAGACGCTTGTGCAAAAGAATAGACAGAGCAGAAATCTGTCCCTTTAAGGAACTAGCTGATAATCCTTTGTCCAAGCCCTCTTGGAGAAAAGACAATATTCTAGGAATCCTAACCTTACTCCATGAGTAATTCTTGGATTCACACCAATAAAGATATTTACTCCATATCTTGTGGTAGATTTTCCTGGTAACAGGCTTTCGTGCCTGTATTAAAGTATCAATGACTGACTCGGAGAAGCCACGCTTTGATAGAATCAAGCGTTCAATCTCCATGCAGTCAGTCTCAGAGAAATTGGATTTGGATGATTGAAAGGACCTTGTATCAGAAGGTCCTGTCTTAGAGGCAGAGTCCATGGTGGAAAGGATGACATGTCCACTAGGTCTGCATACCAAGTCCTGCGTGGCCACGCAGGTGCTATCAGAATCACAGATGCTCTCTCCTGTTTGATTTTGGCAATCAGTCGAGGGAGCAGAGGAAACGGTGGAAACACATAAGCCAGGTTGAAGAACCAAGGCGCTGCTAGAGCATCTATCAGCGTCGCTTCTGGGTCCCTGGACCTGGATCCGTAACAAGGAAGCTTAGCGTTCTGGCGAGACGTCATGAGATCCAACTCAGGTTTGCCCCAACGATGAATCAACTGAGCAAACACCTCCGGATGGAGTTCCCACTCCCCCGGATGGAAAGTCTGACGACTTAGAAAATCCGCCTCCCAGTTCTCCACGCCTGGGATATGGATTGCTGACAGGTGGCAAGAGTGGTACTCTGCCCAGCGAATTATATTTGAGACTTCTAACATCGCTAGGGAACTCCTGGTTCCCCCTTGATGGTTGATGTAAGCCACAGTCGTGATGTTGTCCGACTGAAATCTGATGAACCTCAGTGTTGCTAACTGAGGCCAAGCCAGAAGAGCATTGAATATCGCTCTTAACTCCAGAATATTTATTGGAAGGAGTTAATCCTCCTGAGTCCACGATCCCTGTGCCTTCAGGGAATTCCAGACTGCACCCCAACCTAGAAGGCTGGCATCTGTTGTTACAATTGTCCAATCTAGCCTGCTGTCAAAATTTGAAATAACAGTGAAAAAAGGCAGTTACACTAACAAAATGTTTACAGTGTATGTAACAAGTTAGCAGAGCATTGCACCCAATTGCAAATGGATGATTAACCCCTTAATACCCAAAAAATAATAAAAGACAAAAATGTTTTTTTTTTTTTTTGTTTGTTTTTTTGTTGTTTTTTTTTCAAACAGTCACAACAACTGCCACAGCTCTACTGTGGCTTTTTACCTCCCTCAAAAACGACTTTGAAGCCTTTTGAGCCCTCCAGAGATGTCCTGGATCATGCAGGAAGAAGCTGGATGTCTGTGTCTGTAATTTTTGCTGTGCAAAAAAACGGCAAAATAGGCCCCTCCCACTCATATTACAACAGTGGAAAGCCTAAGGAAACTGTTTCTAGGCAAAATTCAAGCCAGAAACAGCCAGGTTGAAGAACCAAGGCGCTGCTAGAGCATCTATCAGCGTCGCTTCTGGGTCCCTGGACCTGGATCCGTAACAAGGAAGCTTGGCGTTCTGGCGAGACGTCATGAGATCCAACTCAGGTTTGCCCCAACGATGAATCAACTGAGCAAACACCTCCGGATGGAGTTCCCACTCCCCCGGATGGAAAGTCTGACGACTTAGAAAATCCGCCTCCCAGTTCTCCACGCCTGGGATATGGATTGCTGACAGGTGGCAAGAGTGGTACTCTGCCCAGCGAATTATATTTGAGACTTCTAACATCGCTAGGGAACTCCTGGTTCCCCCTTGATGGTTGATGTAAGCCACAGTCGTGATGTTGTCCGACTGAAATCTGATGAACCTCAGTGTTGCTAACTGAGGCCAAGCCAGAAGAGCATTGAATATCGCTCTTAACTCCAGAATATTTATTGGAAGGAGTTAATCCTCCTGAGTCCACGATCCCTGTGCCTTCAGGGAATTCCAGACTGCACCCCAACCTAGAAGGCTGGCATCTGTTGTTACAACTGTCCAATCTAGCCTGCTGTCAAAATTTGAAATAACAGTGAAAAAAGGCAGTTACACTAACAAAATGTTTACAGTGTATGTAACAAGTTAGCAGAGCATTGCACCCACTTGCAAATGGATGATTAACCCCTTAATACCCAAAAAATAATAAAAGACAAAAATGTTTTTTTTTTTTGTTTGTTTTTTTTGTTGTTTTTTTTTCAAACAGTCACAACAACTGCCACAGCTCTACTGTGGCTTTTTACCTCCCTCAAAAACGACTTTGAAGCCTTTTGAGCCCTCCAGAGATGTCCTGGATCATGCAGGAAGAAGCTGGATGTCTGTGTCTGTAATTTTTGCTGTGCAAAAAAACGGCAAAATAGGCCCCTCCCACTCATATTACAACAGTGGAAAGCCTAAGGAAACTGTTTCTAGGCAAAATTCAAGCCAGCCATGTGGAAAAAAACTAGGCCCCAATAAGTTTTATCACCAAATACATATAAAAACGATTAAACATGCCAGCAAACGTTTTATATTACATTTTTATAAGAGTATGTATCTCTATTAATAAGCCTGATACCAGTCGCTGTCACTGCATTTAAGGCTTTACTTACATTAGTTCGGTATCAGCAGCATTTTCTAGCAAATTCCATCCCTAGAAAAATATTAACTGCACATACCTTATTGCAGGAAAACCTGCACGCCATTCCCTCTCTGAAGTTACTTCACTCCTCAGAATATGTGAGAACAGCCATGGATCTTAGTTACTTCTGCTAAGATCATAGAAAACGCAGGCAGATTCTTCTTCTAAATACTGCCTGAGATAAACAGTACACTCCGGCACCATTTAAAAATAACAAACTTTTGATTGAAGAATAAACTAAGTATAAAACACCAAACTCCTCTTACGACCTTCATCTTGGTTGAGGCTTGCAAGAGAATGACTGGATATGACAGTTAGGGGAGGAGCTATATAGCAGCGCTGCTGTGGGTGATCCTCTTGCAACTTCCTGTTGGGAAGGAGAATATCCCATAAGTAATGGATGATCCGTGGACTGGATACACTTAACAAGAGAAAGTAGTTTGTGAATGAATTTCCGACCACTTGACTTATCACATGATCCGCTGCAACCAATAACGGATACTCTAGTCGGATAGACTGTAGGGAGGGCGTGTAAGTATACAGTCTCAGGATTGGACAGAAATTGTTATTTAAAGGTAGGGTAAGTTACAATCAGGTTCGCCTTTGTAGAAGCTGAGGCAAAATGCGCATCAGGCGAATGTAACCTGGTATGGGCTATGTTTATATGTGTGAAAAATGTTCCACAAATGTTTGACCTAAGTCACCCTTGCGGCATGCAGATGAATGTATGTAAATAATGGTTATGATTATTCATCCGCTACTGAGAGATTAGTTAATATGTTTGGGACCGTGTCCCTGTTTATAATATAGGGATTACTATGCTCAGTGGCTTTATCTTATGATCATTACTGTATCTGAATATCCCTTGGCCGCACTTAAATCAGATACCAGATAAGATTTATAGTTGACATTTTTATTGTGACTTATAGCCCTACACAGGTCTATCTTATTATTCTTATATGTTTGTTTGTCTTGTGGATTTATTTCCGTTATACGCAGATTTTTAGCTAATTATTTTTTATTGTTTCACTTTTGTAACTTTACCTATTGGGTATGCTAACACTCTCATAGCGAGTGCTCTTTATAATGCTTCCTTTCACTATATATATATATATATATATATATATATATATATATATATATATATATATATATATATATATATATATATATATATATATATATAAAATCAACAGGATTAATATGTTTCTAAGAGAATGTAACAAAAGAATATTCAAGTTAGACATCCCTTTATGGGTTAAACTATACCTACCTTTTGTGAAATCTTCTTTGCTTCTTCTGAAATCAGAAAAGTTACTTTCCACTGCCCTCAAAATGTGGATAACACTTTCATAAATCTATTCTCTGCCAGTTGAAGAAGCAATGTTAGAGGGGGGTGGGGAAATAGTACAACTGGGCGCAATTATATATATATTAGTAAGACAGCCCTATACCCCTATATAAAGATAGATTTATTTTATCACATTATAGAAAGTACATGACTACTTCTATACAAATATAGATTACCCACTAAAAAACATAATTTATGTAAGAACTTACCTGATAAATTCATTTCTTTCATATTAGCAAGAGTCCATGAGCTAGTGACGTATGGGATATACATTCCTACCAGGAGGGGCAAAGTTTCCCAAACCTCAAAATGCCTATAAATACACCCCTCACCACACCCACAAATCAGTTTAAGGCATAGCCAAGAAGTGGGGTGATAAGACAAAGTGCGAAAGCATAAAAAAAAAAAAAGGAATTGGAATAATTGTGCTTTAAACAAAAAAATAATAACAAACACAAAAAAGGGTGGGCCTCATGGACTCTTGCTAATATGAAAGAAATTAATTTATCAGGTAAGTTCTTACATAAATTATGTTTTCTTTCGTGTAATTAGCAAGAGTCCATGAGCTAGTGACGTATGGGATGACTACCCAAGATGTGGATCTTCCACGCAAGAGTCACTAGAGAGGGAGGGATAAAATAAAGACAGCCAATTCCGCTGAAAATAATCCACACCCAAAAGAAAGTTTAAATCTTATAATGAAAAAAACTGAAATTATAAGCAGAAGAATCAAACTGAAAAAGCTGCCTGAAGTACTTTTCTACCAAAAGCTGCTTCAGAAGAAGAAAACACATCAAAATGGTAGAATTTAGTAAAAGTATGCAAAGAAGACCAAGTTGCTGCTTTGCAAATCTGATCAACCGAAGCTTCATTCCTAAATGCCCAGGAAGTACAAACTGACCTAGTAGAATGAGCTGTAATCCTTTGAGGCGGAGTTTTACCCGACTCGACATAAGCATGATGAATTAAAGATTTCAACCAAGATGCCAAAGAAATGGCAGAGGCCTTCTGACCTTTCCTAGAACCAGAAAAGATAACAAATAGACTAGAAGTCTTTCGGAAATTCTTAGTAGCTTCAACATAATATTTCAAAGCTCTAACTACATCCAAAGAATGCAATGATCACTCCTTAGAATTCTTAGGATTAGGAAACAATGAAGGAACCACAATTTCTCTACTAATGTTGTTAGAATTCACAACCTTAGGTAAAAATTTAAAAGAAGTTCGCAACACCGCCTTATCCTGATGAAAAATCAGAAAAGGAGACTCACAAGAAAGAGCAGATAATTCAGAAACTCTTCTAGCAGAAGAGATGGCCAAAAGAAACAAAAAGTAATTTAATGTCCAGTGAATGCATAGGTTCAAACGGAGGAGCTTGAAGAGCCCCCAGAACCAAATTCAAACTCCAAGGAGGAGAAATTGACTTAATAACAGGTTTTATACGAACCAAAGCTTTATCCAAACCATCCTGAAGAAACTGTAAAATTCTCGGAATTCTAAAAGAATGCCAGGAAAAATGATGAGAAAGACACCAAGAAATGTAAGTCTTCCAGACTCGATAATATATCTTCCTAGATACAGATTTACGAGCCTGTAACATAGTATTAATCACAGAGTCAGAGAAACCTCTTTGACTAAGAATCAAGCGTTCAATCTCCATACCTTCAAATTTAAGGATTTGAGATCCTGATGGAAAAAAGGACCTTGTGACAGAAGGTCTGGTCTTAACGGAAGAGTCCACGGTTGGCAAGAGGCCATCCGGACAAGATCCGCATACCAAAACCTGTGAGGCCATGCTGGAGCCACCAGCAGAACAAACGAGCATTCCTTCAGAATATTGGAGATTACTCTTGGAAGAAGAACTAGAGGCGGAAAGATATAGGCAGGATGATACTTCCAAGGAAGTGACAATGCATCCACTGCTTCCGCCTGAGGATCCCTGGATCTGGAGAGATACCTGGGAAGTTTCTTGTTTAGATGAGAAGCCATCAGATCTATTTCTGGAAGCCCCCACATTTGAACAATCTGAAGAAATACCTCTGGGTGAAGAGACCATTCTCCCGGATGTAACGTTTGGCGACTGAGATAATCCGCTTCCCAATTGTCTATACCTGGGATATGAACAGCAGAAATTAGACAGGAGCTGGATTTCGCCCATACCAGTATTCGAGATACTTCTTTCATAGCCAGAGGGCTGTGAGTCCCTCCTTGATGATTGATATATGCCACAGTTGTGACATTGTCTGTCTGAAAACAAATGAACGATTCTCTCTTTAGAAGAGGCCATGACTGAAGAGCTCTGAAAATTGCACGGAGTTCCAAAATATTGATTGGCAATCTCACCTCCTGAGATTCCCAAACCCCTTGTGCTGTCAGAAACCCCCAAACAGCTCCCCAACCTGTCAGACTTGCATCTGTTGAAATCACAGTCCAGGTCGGAAGAACAAAAGAAGCCCCCTGAACTAAACGATGGTGATCTGTCCACCACGTCAGAGAGTGTCGTACAATCGGTTTTAAAGATATCAATTGAGATATCTTTGTGTAATCCCTGCACCACTGGTTCAGCATACAGAGCTGAAGAGGTCGCATGTGAAAACGAGCAAAGGGGATCGCGTCCAATGCAGCAATCATAAGACCTAGAATTTCCATGCATAAGGCTACCGAAGGGAATGATTGAGACTGAAGGTTTCGACAAGCTGAAATCAATTTTAGACGTCTCTTGTCCGTTAGTGACAGAGTCATGGACACTGAATCTATCTGGAAACCTAAAAAGGTTACCCTTGTCTGAGGAATCAATGAACTTTTCGGTAAATTGATCCTCCAACCATGATCTTGAAGAAACAATACAAGTCGATTCGTATGAGATTCTGCTAAATGTGAAGACTGAGCAAGTCCCAAGATATCGTCCAAATAAGGAAATACCACAATACCCTGTTCTCTGATTACAGACAGAAGGGCACCGAGAACCTTTGTAAAAATCCTTGGAGCTGTTGCTAAGCCAAACGGCAGAGCCACAAACTGGTAATGCTTGTCTAGGAAAGAGAATCTCAGAAACTGAAAGTGATCTGGATGAATCGGAATATGCAGATATGCATCCTGTAAATCTATTGTGGACATATAATGCCCCTGCTGAACAAAAGGCAGGATAGTCCTTATAGTTACCATTTTGAATGTTGGTATCCTTACATAACGATTCAATATTTTTAAATCCAGAACTGGTCTGAAGGAATTCTCCTTCTTTGGTACAATGAAGAGATTTGAATAAAACCCCAGTCCCTGTTCCAGAACTGGAACTAGCATAATTACTCCAGCCAACTCTAGATCTGAAACACATTTCAGAAATGCTTGAGCCTTCGCTGGATTTACTGGGACACGGGAAAGAAAAAATCTTTTTGCAGGAGGCCTTATCTTGAAGCCAATTCTGTACCCTTCTGAAACAATGTTCTGAATCCAAAGATTGTGAATTGAATTGATCCAAATTTCTTTGAAAAATCGTAATCTGCCCCCTACCAGTTGGGCTGGAATGAGGGCCGCACCTTCATGTGGACTTTGGAGCTGGCTTTGGTTTTCTAAAAGGCTTGGATTTATTCCAGACTGGAGATGGTTTCCAGACTGATACCGCTCCTGTGGGTGAAGGATCAGGCTTTTGTTCCTTATTGTGACTGAAGGAACGAAAATGATTATTAGACCTAAATTTACCTTTAGATTTTTTATCCTGTGGTAAAAAAGTTCCTTTCCCTCCAGTAACAGTTGAGATAATAGAATCCAACTGTGAACCAAATAATTTATTATCCTGGCAAGAAAGTGAAAGCAAAGTTGACTTAGAAGACATATCAGCATTCCAAGTTTTAAGCCATAAAGCTCTTCTAGCTAAAATGGCTAGAGACATATACCTGACATCAACCCTAATGATATCAAAGATGGCATCACAAATAAAGTTATTAGCATGTTGAAGAAGATTAACATTGCTATGAGAATTATGATCTTTTACTTATTGCGCTAAAGCTTCCAACCAAAAAGTTGAAGCTGCAGCAACATCCGCTAAAGATATAGCAGGTCTAAGAAGATTACCTGAACATAAGTAAGCTTTTCTTAGAAAGGATTCAATTTTCCTATCTAAAGGATCCTTAAAGGAAGTACTATCTGCCGTAGGAATAGTAGTACGTTTAGCAAGAGTAGAGATAGCCCCATCAACCTTAGGGATTTTGTCCCAAAACTCTAATCTGTCAGATGGCACAGGATATAATTGCTTAAAACGTTTAGAAGGAGTAAATGAATTACCCAAATTATTCCATTCCCTGGAGATTACTTCAGAAATAGCATCAGGGACAGTAAAAACTTCTGGAATAACTACAGGAGATTTAAAAACCTTATTTAAACGTTTAGATTTAGTATCAAGAGGACCAGAATCCTCTATTTCTAATGCAATTAAGACTTTAAGTAAAGAACAAATAAATTCCATTTTGAATAAATATGAAGATTTATCAGCATCAACCTCTGAAACAGAATCCTCTGAACCAGAGGAATCATTATCAGAATCAGAATGATGATGTTCATTTAAAAATTCATCTGAAAAATGAGAAGTTTTAAAAGACCTTTTACGTTTACTAGAAGGAGGAATAACAGACATAGCCTTCTTAATGGATTTAGAAACAAAATCTCTTATGTTAACAGGAACACTCTGAGTATTAGATGTTGATGGAACAACAACAGGTAATGTAACATTACTAAATGAAATATTATCTGCATTAAAAAGTTTGTCATGACATTCATTACAAACAACAGCTGGAGGAACAGATACCACAAGTTTACAGCAAATACACTTAACTTTGATAGATCCAGCACTAGGCAGCGGTTTTCCAGAAGTATCTTCTGACTCAGGGTCAATCTGGGACATCTTGCAATATGTAATAGAAAAAACAACATATAAAGCAAAATTGATTAAATTCCTTAAATGACAGTTTCAGGAATGGGAAAAAATGCCAGTGAACAAGCTTCTAGCAACCAGAACCAATAAACAAAGAGACTTAAATAATGTGGAGACAATAGTGACGGCCAAATTTTTTAGCGCCAAAAAAGACGCCCACATTATTTGGCGCCTAAATGCTTTTGGCGCCAAAAATGACGCCACATCCGGAACGCAATTTTGGCGCAAAAAAACGTCAAAAATGACGCAACTTCCGGCGACACGTATGACGCCGGAAACCAAGAAAAAAATTTTGCGCTAAAAAAGTCAGCGCCAAGAATGACGCAACAAAATGAAGCATTTTCAGCCCCCGCAAGCCTAACAGCCCACAGGGAAAAAGTCAAATTTTAAGGTAAGAAAAAAATTGATTTATTCATATGCATTATCCCAAATATGAAACTGACTGAAATAAGGAACGTTGAACATCCTGAATCAAGGCAAATAAATGTTTGAACACATATATTTAGAACTTTATATAAAAGTGCCCAACCATAGCTTAGAGTGTCACAGAAAATAAGACTTACTTACCCCAGGACACTCATCTACATGTAGTAGAAAGCCAAACCAGTACTGAAACGAAAATCAGTAGAGGTAATGGTATATATAAGAGTATATCGTCGATCTGAAAAGGGAGGTAAGAGATGAATCTCTACGACCGATAACAGAGAACCTATGAAATAGACCCCGTAGAAGGAGATCATTGAATTCAAATAGGCAATACTCTCTTCACATCCCTCTGACATTCACTGCACGCTGAGAGGAAAACCGGGCTCCAACCTGCTGCGGAGCGCATATCAACGTAGAATCTAGCACAAACTTACTTCACCACCTCCATAGGAGGCAAAGTTTGTAAAACTGATTTGTGGGTGTGGTGAGGGGTGTATTTATAGGCATTTTGAGGTTTGGGAAACTTTGCCCCTCCTGGTAGGAATGTATATCCCATACGTCACTAGCTCATGGACTCTTGCTAATTACATGAAAGAAATCAATAATTTCTCAATCTGTAAAAATATAGTTATCGCCTACAGAATATTTATCCTGTGTTTATGATATATATAAAATGGTTGTAAGTGGGCAATATAATATCTATATATCAGTTATATTACTAGGGATGTTACAACAGGAGTGTACTTTACTTAATCCCAAAAGTTTATTACATCATATATGGAATTAAAACCATTTGGAATACGAGTGGCTAGGGAGAAGATCCAAAACGCCTCTCTTTTTAATAGAATTTTGTTCAAATCCCCTCCCCTTTTTGATTTCTTAACCTTTTCAATGATCATCCATTTGAATGTTTTGTTTGAACTATCATGGTCAGTAATGAAATGTTTGGCTAGCTCTGAACGAGCATCTGATCTACTAATATCCGAAAGGTGTTGACGGATCCTCTCCCTGGCCTCCCTTGTTGTACATCCTACATACTTTTTCTATGAACAGCTACACCAGGTTAATTATATAATATTCTTAGCTCTACAGTTTAAACAGCATTCAATTTTGTATTGTTTGCTCGAACTATTAGAAGAAAACGTATCACCATTCAGTATATGACTGCAGGAGATACAGGGTCCAAATCCACATTTGTACATCCCTTTTGATGTTAACCACAAGCTTTTGGGGTTTGTGGAGATATCACTTGGTGACAAGATATTACCTAAAGTTTTCCCTTTTCTATAAGAGAACCTGCATCCCTTTCTAACTGTATTTATTAGGCCTTCATCAGCCATTAGCATTGGTAGATTATTTCTGATTATTTTACACACTTCCTCATAGTCTGTAGAATACTGAGTGACAAATACAACCCCTTGGTGACCTGTACTATCTAGCTGTTTTTTCTTTCCAGGTACATATCTGGGTTTAGAGTTGTCACTCAGTAAATCATTCCTGTTAAGACCTTCTACTTGTTTTCTGGCTTTCTTAATTGTATTTTTATTGTAGCCTCTGTCTATGAGTCTCCTGGTCAATTATAAGCTTTGTTCCTCGCAATCTTTAGGGTTAGTACAATTCCTTTTAGTTCTAATGTATTGTCCTTTTGCTATTGAATGCTTCGTGGATGGTTACTTTTACCGTGAAGTATGGTATTTCCAGAAATTGGTTTACGGTAGATAGTTGTTTCTACTATTTTATTTGTTGTGTCAGCCTTATGAACCAAATCAAGGTAAGGTATTTTCTCTTTATTATTCTCAAAAGTGAATTTTAGGTCCCAGGGATTCACATTGAGGGTCCGCACAAATTCTTCCAGCTCACTTACAGTACCTTTCCAAACGAAAAGGAGATCATCAATAAATCTATGGTAAGATTTGATTTTACTGGCAAATTTATTGTTATCTCCAAAAATATGAGTGGTCTCCCACCATCCCATCGTTAAATTTGCATAAGCTGGGGCAAATTTTGCCCCTATGGCGGTTCGTCTGATTTGGAGATAATGCAAACTATCAAATCTAAAACATTTGTGTGTTAGGAGTAATTGTGCGACCCTCAATATGAAATTTACAAAATCAGTAGTGTATTTTGTGTCTCTCAGTAGAAAATACTTTATAGCCCCAAGTCCCATTTGAAGGGGAATTGATGAATATAAAGAGACAACATCAACTGTTGCCCAACTGTAATTATCTTTCCATTAAAAGTCCTCAAAAATCTGCAACAGATGTTTAGTGTCGCGTAAATAACTACATAAATTAGATACAAGGGGTTGTAAAAGACTGTCCAACCAATTGGACAGAGGTTCACAAATTGAGCCAATACCCGAAACTATGGGTCATCCTTTAACACCAATTAAGGACTTATGGACTTTCGTGGAGTACATGGAATATTGGTATTATGGGTTCATTATTGAGTAAATATTCATAGGTACTTTGATCTAAATGACCAAGTTCTAACCCATCATACACCAGGGACCTAAGTTCCCTCATGAATACAGTTGTATCTTCATTATTAAGTTGACGTAATATCTCGATCTTATAAAACTCTTTATCCCATACAACTATACTCCCTCTTTTGTCTGCCGTCTTTATTACTAGCTGTTGGTTATTTTTAAGGGATTCTATTGCCAATCTTTCTTGTTTTGAAAAATTAGGGGGTATCACTTGGTTAACTTGATAGTTTAACCAGATCCGCTTCAATTCTCTTCTGAAATTTGAATAGAATATCACCCCTACTTTGAACTGGGTAAAAGACAGATTTGGGTTTAAAGCCCCCATAGCCATTAATCCCTTGCTCATTATGGTTGCCTTCCAACCCAAGGCTTAGTAAGTTTTGAACATACTGAAGTTCAGAAAAGTCCATATATTGGCTATTAACTTGTCTCATGATTGTATTCTGGGACTCATTCAAGGAAAATTCAGTGTCCATATTGTCACTACTCTCAAAATGTTTTCTTAAGAGTAAGACCACGGATCAATCTATTGACATCAATAAGAGTTTGGAATAAATTAAACTGATTATTGGGAACAAAACCCATGCCATACCCTAACACTTTTGATTCATATTCGGTAAGGGGGTAATCAGTTAGATTAATAACGTTGTTTACCATTAATTTATCTATTGGTATTTGTTCCGTCTTAGCCCTTGTCTAAGTTGGTATCGTGACTGATCTACCCGCCCTCTCTGTGTGCCTCTTGCCCCCCCTCCTTCTCTTCCTTCTAAGTGGTTTACCGGGGGTGCTTGAAAAACCTGTTCTGATTCATATTGTTGGAAACTGTATCCTTTTTAACTTGTGAGTTATCTGTGTATTTACTGCCTTCTGGCATCTGTTCAGAACTTATGGTGTTTAGGAATTTGACCCCCTTGGGGGTTTGATCACTTGTAGGTTTTAAAATTGACTTAGATATGATTAACACTATTTGATGTATCAATATCAGTCAAACCATTGTCTGAGTTAGTATTATCACCTGAATCAGTATCTACTGTGTGTGTTATTTGTTAATCATTGTAATCTTTATCAAAACCCTTTGAGTTCCTCCTTTTATTGTATCTCTCTCTGGACCGACTTCTATTACTCCTCTGCCAAATGTACACACTACCCTGTGTGTAGTCATTTTGATCTCTTAGAAAGTTTGTTTTTAATTAATTCCTTTTTGAGTGTGGCTATCATGTCTTTTAAGATTTCATCGTACTCTTTGTACTTGCTCTCTAATGTCATAATGTCTAGTTCATTTTGTAGTCTCTCTCTCTCTCTCTCTCTATATATATATATATATATATATATATATATATATATATATATATATATTGGTGAGCAAAAATAATATATAAAAGGGTGCAAAAAAACATAATTTATGCTTACCTGATAAATTTATTTCTCTTGTAGTGTGTTCAGTCCACGGGTCATCCATTACTTATGGGATATATTCTCCTTCCCAACAGGAAGTTGAAAGAGGATCACCCAAGCAGAGCTGCTATATAGCTCCTCCACTCACATGTCATATCCAGTCATTCGACCGAAACAAGACGAGAAAGGAGAAACTATAGGGTGCAGTGGTGACTGGAGTTATAATTTAAAATTTAGAACCTGCCTCAAAAAAGACAGGGCGGGCCGTGGACTGAACACACTACAAGAGAAATAAATTTATCAGGTAAGCATAAATTATGTTTTCTCTTGTTAAGTGTGTTCAGTCCACGGGTCATCCATTACTTATGGGATACCAATACCAAAGCTAAAGTACACAGATGATGGGAGGGACAAGGCAGGAACTTTAAACAGAAGGAACCACTGCCTGTAGAACCTTTCTCCCAAAAACAGCCTCCGAAGAAGCAAAAGTGTCAAATTTGTAAAATTTTGAAAAGGTATGAAGTGAAGACCAAGTTGCAGCCTTGCAAATCTGTTCAACAGAGGCCTCATTCTTAAAGGCCCAGGTGGAAGCCACAGCTCTAGTGGAATGAGCTGTAATTTTTTCAGGAGGCTGCTGTCCAGCAGTCTCATAGGCCAACCGTATTATGCTACGAAGCCAAAACGAGAGAGAGAGGTGGCCGAAGCCTTTTGACCTCTCCTCTGTCCAGAATAAACGACAAACAGAGAAGAAGTTTGTCGAAAATCTTTAGTTGCCTGTAAGTAAAACTTCAGGGCACGGACTACGTCCAGATTATGCAAAAGACGTTCCTTCTTTGAAGAAGGATTAGGACATAATGATGGAACAACAATCTCTTGATTGATATTCCTGTTAGAAACAACCTTAGGTAAAAACCCAGGTTTAGTACGCAGAACTACCTTGTCTGAATGAAAAATCAGATAAGGAGAATCGCAATGTAAGGCAGATAACTCAGAGACTCTTCGAGCCGAGGAAATAGCCATCAAAAACAGAACTTTCCAAGATAAAAGCTTAATATCAATGGAATGAAGGGGTTCAAACGGAACACCCTGAAGAACTTTAAGAACCAAGTTTAAGCTTAACGGAGGAGCAACAGTTTTAAACACAGGCTTAATCCTAGCCAAAGCCTGACAAAAAGCTTGGACGTCTGGATTCTCTGCCAGACGTTTGTGTAAAAGAATAGACAGAGCAGAAATCTGTCCCTTTAATGAACTAGCAGATAAGCCCTTTTCTAAACCCTCTTGTAGAAAGGCCAATATCCTAGGAATCCTAACCTTACTCCATGAGTAACTCTTGGATTCACACCAATATAAATATTTATGCCATATCTTATGGTAAATTTTTCTGGTAACAGGTTTCCGAGCCTGTATTAATGTATCAATAACCGACTCCGAAACCCACGCTTTGATAGAATCAAGCGTTCAATCTGCATGCAGTCAGCCTCAGAGAAATTAGGCTTGGATGGTTGAAAGGACCCTGAATTAGAAGGTCCTGCCTCAGAGGCAGAGACCATGGTGGACAGGACGACATGTCCACTAGGTCTGCATACCAGGTCCTGCGTGGCCACGCAGGCGCTATCAGAATCACTGATGCTCTCTCCTGTTTGATCCTGGCAATCAGTCGAGGTAGCAACGGAAATGGTGGAAACACATAAGCTATGTTGAAAACCCAAGGGGCTGCTAGTGCATCTACCAGCACCGCTCCCGGGTCCCTGGACCTGGATCCGCAACAAGGAAGCTTGGCTTCTGGCGAGATGCCATGAGATCCAGCTCCGGTTCGCCCCAACGACGAATCAGTTGAGCAAATACCTCCGGGTGAAGTTCCCACTCCCCCGGATGAAAGGTCTGGCGACTTAGAAAGTCCGCCTCCCAGTTCTCCACGCCTGGGATGTAGATCGCTGACAGGTGGCAAGAGTGAGACTCTGCCCAGCGAATTATCTTTGAGACTTCCAACATCGCTAGGGAACTCCTGGTTCCCCCTTGATGATTGATGTAAGCCACAGTCGTGATGTTGTCCGACTGAAATCTGATGAACCTCAGTGTTGCTAACTGAGGCCAAGCTAGAAGAGCATTGAATATTGCTCTTAATTCCAGAATGTTTATTGGGAGGAGTTTCTCCTCCTGAGTCTACAATCCCTGAGCCTTCAGGGAGTTCCAGACTGCTCCCCAGCCTAGTAGGCTGGCATCTGTTGTTACAATCGTTCAATCTGGTCTGCGAAAGGTCATTCCTTTGGACAGATGAACCCGCGACAACCACCAGAGAAGAGAATCTCTGGTCTCCTGGTCCAGATTTAGTAAAGGGGACAGATCTGAGTAATCCCCATTCCACTGACTTAGCATGCATAGTTGCAGCGGTCTGAGATGCAGGCGCGCAAATGGCACTATGTCCATTGCCGCGACCATTAAGCCGATTACTTCCATTCACTGAGCTACTGATGGGCTTGGAATGGAGTGAAGGACACGGCAAGCATTGAGGATTTTTGATAACCTGGACTCCGTCAGGTAAATCTTCATCTCTACAGAATCTATAAGAGTCCCTAGAAAGGGAACCCTTGTGAGTGGTAACAGAGAACTCTTTTCCACGTTCACTTTCCACCCATGCGACCTCAGAAATGCTAGAACTATCTCTGTATGAGACTTTGCATTTTGAAAACTTGACGCTTGTATCAGAATGTCGTCTAGGTACGGAGCCACCGCTATGCCTCGCGGTCTTAGTACCGCCAGAAGTGAGCCCAGAACCTTTGTAAAAATTCTCGGGGCCGTAGCTAACCCGAAGGGGAGAGCTACAAACTGGTAATGCCTGTCTAGAAAGGCAAACCTTAGGTACCGATAATGGTCTTTGTGAATCGGTATGTGAAGGTAGGCATCCTTTAAGTCCACTGTGGTCATATACTGACCCTCTTGGATCATGGGTAGGATGGTTCGAATAGTTTCCATCTTGAACGATGGAACCCTTAGGAATTTGTTTAAGATCTTTAGGTCCAAGATGGGCCTGAAGGTTCCCTCTTTTTTGGGAACCACAAACAGATTTGAGTAAAAGCCTTGCCCTTGTTCCGTTCGTGGAACTGGGTGGATCACTCCCATTACTAAGAGGTCTTGTACACATTGTAGAAATGCCTCTTTCTTTACTAGGTTTGTTGATAATCTTGACAGATGAAATCTCCCTTGTGGAGGAGAAGTTTTGAAGTCCAGAAGGTATCCCTGAGATATGATCTCCAACGTCCAGGGATCCTGGACATCTCTTGCCCAAGCCTGGGCGAAGAGAGAAAGTCTGCCCCCCCACTAGATCCGTCTCCGGATAGGGGGCCCTTTATCATGCTGTCTTAGGGGCGGAAGTAGGCTTTCTGGCCTGCTTGCCCTTGTTCCATGACTGGTTGCCTTTCCAACCCTGTCTGTAACGAGCAGCAGTTCCTTCCTGTTTTGGAGCGGAGGAAGTTGATGCTGCTCCTGCCTTGAAATTACGAAAGGCACGAAAATTAGACTGTTTGGCCTTTGATTTGGACCTGTCCTGAGGAAGGGTGTGGCCCTTACCTCCAGTAATGTCAGCAATAATTTCTTTCAAGCCGGGCCCGAATAAGGTTTGCCCTTTGAAAGGAATATTAAGTAATTTAGATTTAGAAGTCACATCAGCTGACCAGGATTTAAGCCATAGCGCTCTGCGCTCCTGGATGGCGAATCCGGAGTTCTTAGCCGTTAGTTTGGTTAAATGCACCACTGCATCCGAAACAAATGCATTAGCTAGCTTAAGTGTGCTAAGCCTGCTCAAAGTCTCATCCAATGGTGCTGTGCGAACTGCCTCTTCCAGAGACTCAAACCAGAATGCCGCTGCAGCAGTGACGGGCGCAATGCATGCAAGGGGCTGTAAAATGAAACCTTGTTGAACAAACATTTTCTTAAGGTAACCTTCTAATTTTTTATCCATTGGATCTGAGAAAGCACAACTATCCTCCACCGGGATAGTGGTACGCTTGGCTAAAGTAGAAACTGCTCCCTCCACCTTAGGGACCGTCTGCCATAAGTCTCGTGTGGTGGCGTCTATAGGGAACATTTTTCTAAATATCGGAGGAGGGGAAAAAGGCACACTGGGTCTATCCCACTCCTTGCTAATAATCTCTGTAAGCCTTTTCGGTATAGGAAAAACGTCAGTACACACCGGTACCGCAAAGTATTTATCCAGCCTACATAATTTCTCTGGGATTGCAACCGTATCGCAATCATTCAGAGCCGCTAACACCTCCCCTAGCAATACACGGAGGTTCTCAAGCTTAAATTTAAAATTTGAAATTTCTGAATCCGGTCTCCCCGGATCAGATCCGTCACCCACAGAATGAAGCTCTCCGTCCTCATGTTCTGCAAACTGTGATGCAGTATCGGACATGGCTCTCGTGTCATCGGCGCGCTCTGTCTCATGCCCAAAGATTTATCACCAAAGTACCTCACAAAACGATTAACATACCAGTAAACGTTTTTAAAAATTAACAATTCAAATGTCATGTAAAGCTATCACTAAGCCTGCTACCAGTCGCTTCTACTGCAGTTAAGGCTCAAACATTATTTCAGTATTAACAGTATTTTCTCAGTCAAATTCTAGTCCCTAGAAAATAACTTTACTGCGTATACATTTACCAGCCTGATACCAGTCGCTACTACTGCATTTAAGGCTGTACTTACATCATATGGGTATCAGCAGTGTTTTCTTAGTCAATTCCATTCCTAGAAAATATGTACTGCACATACCTCATTTGCAGGGGACCCCGCATGCTATTCTCTTTTCTGAAGTTACCCCACTCCTCAGAATGCTGGAGAACAGCCAGTGGATCTTAGTTACGTCTGCTAAGATCATAGAAAACGCAGGCAGATTATTCTTCTAAATACTGCCTGAGAGAAAAAAACAGCACACTCCGGTGCAATTTAAAATAACAAACTTTTGATTGAAGAATAATTAAGTAAAAAACTCCAACTCCTCTCGCGACCTCCTTCTTTGTTGAGGGTTGCAAGAGAATGACTGGATATGACATGTGAGGGGAGAAGCTATATAGCAGCTCTGCTTGGGTGATCCTCTTGCAACTTCCTGTTGGGAAGGAAAATATATCCCATAAGTAATGGATGACCCGTGGACTGAACACACTTAGCAAGAGAAAAAACAGAATTTATGCTTACCTGATAAATTACTTTCTCCAACGGTGTGTCCGGTCCACGGCGTCATCCTTACTTGTGGGATATTCTCTTCCCCAACAGGAAATGGCAAAGAGACCCAGCAAAGCTGGTCACATGATCCCTCCTAGGCTCCGCCCACCCCAGTCATTCGACCGACGGACAGGAGGAAATATATATAGGAGAAACCATATGATACCGTGGTGACTGTAGTTAGAGAAAATAATTCATCAGACCTGATTAAAAAACCAGGGCGGGCCGTGGACCGGACACACCGTTGGAGAAAGTAATTTATCAGGTAAGCATAATTTCTGTTTTCTCCAACATTGGTGTGTCCGGTCCACGGCGTCATCCTTACTTGTGGGAACCAATACCAAAGCTTTAGGACACGGATGAAGGGAGGGAGCAAATCAGGTCACCTAAACGGAAGGCACCACAGCTTGCAAAACCTTTCTCCCAAAAATAGCCTCCGAAGAAGCAAAAGTATCAAATTTGTAAAATTTGGCAAAAGTGTGCAGTGAAGACCAAGTCGCTGCCTTACATATCTGGTCAACAGAAGCCTCGTTCTTGAAGGCCCATGTGGAAGCCACAGCCCTAGTGGAGTGAGCTGTGATTCTTTCAGGAGGCTGCCGTCCGGCAGTCTCATAAGCCAAACGGATAATGCTTTTAAGCCAAAAGGAAAGAGAGGTAGAAGTCGCTTTTTGACCTCTCCTTTTAGCAGAATAAACAACAAACAAGGAAGATGTTTGTCTGAAATCTTTAGTAGCCTCTAAATAGAACTTTAGAGCACGGACAACGTCCAAATTGTGTAACAAACGTTCCTTCTTTGAAACTGGATTCGGACACAAAGAAGGTACAACTATCTCCTGGTTAATATTTTTGTTAGAAACAACTTTAGGAAGAAAACCAGGCTTAGTACGCAAAACCACCTTATCTGCATGGAACACCAGATAAGGAGGAGAACACTGCAGAGCAGATAACTCTGAAACTCTTCTAGCAGAAGAAATTGCAACCAAAAACAAAACTTTCCAAGATAGTAACTTAATATCTACGGAATGTAAGGGTTCAAACGGAACCCCTTGAAGAACTGAAAGAACTAGATTTAGACTCCAGGGAGGAGTCAAAGGTCTGTAAACAGGCTTGATCCTAACCAGAGCCTGAACAAATGCTTGAACATCTGGCACAGCTGCCAGTCTTTTGTGTAGTAAGACAGATAAAGCAGAGATCTGTCCCTTTAGAGAACTTGCAAATAAACCTTTCTCCAAACCTTCTTGAAGAAAGGAGAGAATCTTAGGAATTTTTATCTTATTCCATGGGAATCCTTTGGATTCACACCAACGGATATATTTTTTCCATATTTTATGGTAAATTTTTCTAGTTACAGGTTTTCTGGTCTGAACCAGAGTATCTATCACCGAATCTGAAAACCCACGCTTTGATAGAATCAAGCGTTCAATCTCCAAGCCGTCAGCTGGAGGGAGACCAGATTTGGGTGTTCGAATGGACCTTGAACAAGAAGGTCCTGTCTCAAAGGTAGCTTCCATGGTGGAGCCGATGACATATTCACCAGGTCTGCATACCAAGTCCTGCGTGGCCACGCAGGAGCTATCAAGATCACCGAGGCCCTCTCCTGATTGATCCTGGCTACCAGCCTAGGAATGAGAGGAAACGGTGGGAATACGTAAGCTAGGTTGAAAGTCCAAGGTGCTACTAGTACATCTACTAGAGTCGCCTTGGGATCCCTGGATCTGGACCCGTAGCAAGGAACCTTGAAGTTCTGACGAGACGCCATCAGATCCATGTCTGGAATGCCCCATAATTGAGTTATTTGGGCAAAGATTTCCGGATGGAGTTCCCACTCCCCCGGATGAAATGTCTGACGACTCAGAAAATCCGCTTCCCAATTTTCCACTCCTGGGATGTGGATCGCAGACAAGTGGCAGGAGTGATCCTCCGCCCACTGAATTATTTTGGTCACTTCTTTCATCGCCAGGGAACTCTTTGTTCCCCCTTGATGATTGATATAAGCAACAGTCGTCATGTTGTCTGATTGGAACCTTATGAATTTGGCCTTTGCTAGTTGAGGCCAAGCTCTGAGAGCATTGAATATCGCTCTCAGTTCCAGAATGTTTATCGGGAGAAGAGACTCTTCCCGAGACCACAGACCCTGAGCTTTCAGGGATTCCCAGACCGCACCCCAGCCCACTAGACTGGCGTCGGTCGTGACAATGACCCACTCTGGCCTGCGGAAGCTCATTCCCTGGGACAGATGGTCCAGGGTCAGCCACCAACGGAGTGAATCTCTGGTCTTTTGATCTACTTGAATCATTGGAGACAAGTCTGTATAATCCCCATTCCACTGTTTGAGCATGCACAGTTGTAATGGTCTTAGATGAATTCGTGCAAAAGATGTCCATTGTTGCAACCATCAATCCTATTACTTCCATGCACTGCGCTATGGAAGGACGAGGAACAGAATGAAGTACTTGACAAGAGCTTAGAAGTTTTGATTTTCTGACCTCTGTCAGAAAAATCCTCATTTCTAAGGAATCTATTATTGTTCCCAAGAAGGGAACTCTTGTTGACGGGGACAGAGAACTCTTTTCTTTGTTCACCTTCCATCCGTGAGATGTGAGAAAGGCTAGAACGATGTCCGTATGAGCCTTTGCCTTTGACAGGGACGACGCTTGTATTAGAATGTCGTCCAAGTAAGGTACTACTGCAATGCCCCTTGGTCTTAGAACCGCTAGAAGGGACCCTAGCACCTTTGTGAAAATCCTTGGAGCAGTGGCTAATCCGAATGGAAGAGCCACAAACTGGTAATGTTTGTCCAGAAAAGCGAACCATAGGAACTGATGATGTTCCTTGTGGATAGGGATATGTAGGTACTCATCCTTTAGATCCACAGTAGTCATAAATTGACCTTCCTGGATGGTGGGTAGAATCGTTCGAATAGTTTCCATTTTGAATGATGGTACCCTGAGAAATTTGTTTAGGATCTTCAAATCCAGAATTGGCCTGAACGTTCCCTCTTTTTTGGGAACTACGAACAGATTGGAATAAAATCCCATTCCTTGTTCCTTTATTGGAACTGGGTGTATCACTCCCATCTTTAACAGGTCTTCTACACAATGTAAGAATGCCTGTCTCTTTATTTGGTTTGAGGATAAGTGAGACTTGTGGAACCTTCCCCTTGGGGGTAGTTCCTTGAATTGCAGGAGATAACCTTGAGAAACTATTTCTAGCGCCCAAGGATCCTGAACATCTCTTGCCCAAGCCTGAGCAAAGAGAGAGAGTCTGCCCCCCACCAGATCCGGTCCCGGATCGGGGGCTACTCCTTCATGCTGTTTTGTTAGCAGTGGCAGGCTTCTTGGCCTGCTTACCCTTGTTCCAGCCTTGCATTGGTTTCCAGGCTGGTTTGGGTTGTGAGGCATTACCCTCTTGCTTAGAGGATGCAGAATTAGAGGCTGGTCCATTTCTGCGAAAAGGACGAAAATTAGGCTTATTTTTAGCCTTAAAAGACCTATCCTGTGGAAGGGCGTGGCCCTTTCCCCCAGTGATGTCTGAAATAATCTCTTTCAAATCAGGTCCAAATAAAGTTTTACCTTTGAAAGGAATGTTAAGCAATTTTGTCTTGGATGACACATCCGCTGACCAAGACTTTAGCCAAAGCGCTCTGCGCGCCACGATAGCAAACCCTGAATTTTTCGCCGCTAATTTTGCTAATTGCAAAGCGGCATCTAAAATAAAAGAGTTAGCCAATTTAAGTGCGTGAACTCTGTCCATAACCTCCTCATATGGAGTTTCTCTACTGAGCGACTTTTCTAGTTCCTCGAACCAGAACCACGCTGCCGTAGTGACAGGAACAATGCATGAAATTGGTTGTAGAAGGTAGCCTTGCTGTACAAAAATCTTTTTAAGCAAACCCTCCAATTTTTTATCCATAGGATCTTTGAAAACACAACTATCTTCGATAGGAATAGTAGTGCGTTTGTTTAGAATAGAAACTGCCCCCTCGACCTTGGGGACTGTCTGCCATAAGTCCTTTCTGGAGTCGACCATAGGAAATAATTTCTTAAATATAGGGGGAGGAACAAAAGGTATGCCGGGCTTTTCCCACTCTTTATTTACTATGTCCGCCACCCGCTTGGGTATAGGAAAAGCGTCGGGGGGCACCGGAACCTCTAGGAACCTGTCCATCTTGCATAATTTCTCTGGAATGACCAAATTGTCACAATCATCCAGAGTAGATAATAACTCCTTAAGCAGTGTGCGGAGATGTTCTAATTTAAATTTAAATGTCACAACATCAGGTTCAGCTTGATGAGAAATTTTTCCTGAATCTGAAATTTCTCCCTCAGACAAAACCTCCCTCATGGCCCCTTCAGATTGGTGTGAGGGTATGACAGAACAATTATCATCAGCGTCCTCTTGCTCTTCAGTGTTTAAAACAGAGCAATCGCGCTTTCTCTGATAAGTAGGCATTTTGGATAAAAGATTTGCTATGGAGTTATCCATTACAGCCGTTAATTGTTGCATGGTAATAAGTATTGGCGCACTAGATGTACTAGGGGCCTCCTGCATGGGCAAAACTGGTGTAGACACAGTAGGAGATGATGTAGTATCATGTTTACTCCCCTCATTTGAGGAATCATCTTGGGCAATATCATTATTTGTGGCAGTACTGTCCTTACTTTGTTTGGACGCTATGGCACAATTATCACATAAATTTAAATGGGGAGACAAGTACGCTGCAAATTGTCCATATAGGCAACGCCGTCCCAACACGTGTGTGGTCTGTGTTCACAGCTCGCAGAGACTGCCTTGGATATCGTAGCGGTCCCTGGTGTGACCGGAGACAGAAGAAGTGGTAAAGTAAAGCGTTGTAAATACAGTGACTGTATATCTATCGAACCAATTCACATACCGATTCTTTGGTGGACTGTATATATATTTTGGAAAGTTCCACGCTTTTTCTATCTCTCACTATACTTAGAGAACAGAATAATTGGATCCATTCAAATCCGCTATATCCTTATGGGCCATACTCACATCTAAGCAACTTGAATTGTTTTTATTGCATCCATTTGTTTTTATTTTTTCCCATATATACTTACTTATTTATGAACTAATTTATAGACCATATTTTATATTGAACTGAACATATAGTTTTAATATAGGGAGACGTCCCTGTTTAGATTGTGTAATTTTTAGGATGTGCATTTGTTTTTAAATAAATACTTTTATTATACGATACTTTTGGTGTTTGAGACCTTTAGCCCTGGGCGCCCTCTTTATCACAAAGCCCTAAAAAGCTTTACTCACTGGTTAAAATAATAGATATAAGTGGTATTTAATATCTTTGTATATAGCTTAAAATGATCAGGTTACTAATTATTAAAAAAAAATGCATTATTTATTTTAATATTCAATACCATACTTATTTTTAAATAATACATAAATACAAAGTAAAACAAACTGTCAAAACGCCTCACTATATGCCCTGTTTGGCTCTTAGAGTTACATTTGAGGCTATTTATTATGTTAGTTTGCAGGAAAATATTGATCAATTAGTTCCATGCTAATTAGTACTTCCTGACACCCACAGACAAATGATCAATAAAGGCCAGAACTGAACGCACGTTTTGTACAAATATATTATCACATGACAAAGTGAACAAGTGGCATAAATTGATTTCCTTGCAATTCTGGTCACATGAAATTAGCAACTGTGTGTTAGAATAGATATATAAAAAGATAACAGCTTTCAACAACACCATAGCATTATAATTAAAAAAAACATAGCTTTATAAAATGAAGCATCAAGTTGTAAAAAGTAAATTTTATATTATATATATATACCTGTATATACACACATACATACATATACACAAACACCCGCACAATATATATATATATATATATATATATATATATATATATATATATATGTAGCCACCAAACCGCAAGCGCTACCCAGGGTTCTGAATCAAAAATGGGCTGGCTCTTAAGCTTACATTCCTGCTTTTTCAAATAAATAAATACCAAGAGAACAAAGAAAAAATTATGATAGGAGTAATTTAGAAACATGATTACAATTGCATGCTTGATTTGAATCATCAAAGAAATAATTTAGGTTTAATATCCCTTTAAGTAGTTCTTTTTCAGGACAAATCAAATCTACAGTGTTTTAACTCTGAGTTGGTGAAGAGGCCACGAAACAGCAGTTACCTAATTAGAAGTTTATAGGCCCACAAGAATGAGCTTGAGATTTTAAAGTATATAGGGCCTGTATGTTTGGATCATTTGACAGATATAGACAGGAGCCCTGGCAACAGGAGATTAATTGGCACTTGCTCCCTCCAGTACTGATACTGTTTTATGAGAGAGTGTTTTCACTTATTGTTACAAATAGAATTTAGTGTATTAGCTGTCCTAAATAGTTTAGATGTCAAGATAATGACAGAAAAAAACAGAATTTATGTTTACCTGATAAATTACTTTCTCCAACGGTGTGTCCGGTCCACGGCGTCATCCTTACTTGTGGGATATTCTCTTCCCCAACAGGAAATGGCAAAGAGCCCAGCAAAGCTGGTCACATGATCCCTCCTAGGCTCCGCCTACCCCAGTCATTCGACCGACGTTAAGGAGGAATATTTGCATAGGAGAAACCATATGATACCGTGGTGACTGTAGTTAAAGAAAATAAATTATCAGACCTGATTAAAAAACCAGGGCGGGCCGTGGACCGGACACACCGTTGGAGAAAGTAATTTATCAGGTAAACATAAATTCTGTTTTCTCCAACATAGGTGTGTCCGGTCCACGGCGTCATCCTTACTTGTGGGAACCAATACCAAAGCTTTAGGACACGGATGAAGGGAGGGAGCAAATCAGGTCACCTAAATGGAAGGCACCACGGCTTGCAAAACCTTTCTCCCAAAAATAGCCTCAGAAGAAGCACAAGTATCAAACTTGTAAAATTTGGTAAAAGTGTGCAGTGAAGACCAAGTCGCTGCCCTACATATCTGATCAACAGAAGCCTCGTTCTTGAAGGCCCATGTGGAAGCCACAGCCCTAGTGGAATGAGCTGTGATTCTTTCAGGAGGCTGCCGTCCGGCAGTCTCGTAAGCCAATCTGATGATGCTTTTAATCCAAAAAGAGAGAGAGGTAGAAGTTGCTTTTTGACCTCTCCTTTTACCAGAATAAACAACAAACAAGGAAGATGTTTGTCTAAAAACCTTTGTAGCATCTAAATAGAATTTTAGAGCGCGAACAACATCCAAATTGTGCAACAAACGTTCCTTCTTCGAAACTGGTTTCGGACACAGAGAAGGCACGACTATCTCCTGGTTAATGTTTTTGTTAGAAACAACTTTTGGAAGAAAACCAGGTTTAGTACGTAAAACCACCTTATCTGCATGGAACACCAGATAAGGAGGAGAACACTGCAGAGCAGATAATTCTGAAACTCTTCTAGCAGAAGAAATTGCAACCAAAAACAAAACTTTCCAAGATAATAACTTAATATCAACGGAATGTAAGGGTTCAAACGGAACCCCCTGAAGAACTGAAAGAACTAAGTTGAGACTCCAAGGAGGAGTCAAAGGTTTGTAAACAGGCTTGATTCTAACCAGAGCCTGAACAAAGGCTTGAACATCTGGCACAGCTGCCAGCTTTTTGTGAAGTAACACAGACAAGGCAGAAATCTGTCCCTTCAAGGAACTTGCAGATAATCCTTTTTCCAATCCTTCTTGAAGGAAGGATAGAATCTTAGGAATCTTAACCTTGTCCCAAGGGAATCCTTTAGATTCACACCAACAGATATATTTTTTCCAAATTTTGTGGTAAATTTTTCTAGTTACAGGCTTTCTGGCCTGAACAAGAGTATCAATAACAGAATCTGAGAACCCTCGCTTTGATAAGATCAAGCGTTCAATCTCCAAGCAGTCAGCTGGAGTGAGACCAGATTCGGATGTTCGAACGGACCTTGAACAAGAAGGTCTCGTCTCAAAGGTAGCTTCCATGGTGGAGCCGATGACATATTCACCAGATCTGCATACCAAGTCCTGCGTGGCCACGCAGGAGCTATCAAGATCACCGACGCCCTCTCCTGATTGATCCTGGCTACCAGCCTGGGGATGAGAGGAAACGGCGGGAATACATAAGCTAGTTTGAAGGTCCAAGGTGCTACTAGTGCATCTACTAGAGTCGCCTTGGGATCCCTGGATCTGGACCCGTAGCAAGGAACCTTGAAGTTCTGACGAGAGGCCATCAGATCCATGTCTGGAATGCCCCACAGTTGAGTGATTTGGGCAAAGATTTCCGGATGGAGTTCCCACTCCCCCGGATGCAATGTCTGACGACTCAGAAAATCCGCTTCCCAATTTTCCACTCCTGGGATGTGGATTGCAGACAGGTGGCAGGAGTGAGTCTCCGCCCATTGAATGATTTTGGTCACTTCTTCCATCGCCAGGGAACTCCTTGTTCCCCCCTGATGGTTGATGTACGCAACAGTCGTCATGTTGTCTGATTGAAACCGTATGAACTTGGCCCTCGCTAGCTGAGGCCAAGCCTTGAGAGCATTGAATATCGCTCTCAGTTCCAGAATATTTATCGGTAGAAGAGATTCTTCCCGAGACCAAAGACCCTGAGCTTTCAGGGATCCCCAGACCGCGCCCCAGCCCATCAGACTGGCGTCGGTCGTGACAATGACCCACTCTGATCTGCGGAAGGTCATCCCTTGTGACAGGTTGTCCAGGGACAGCCACCAACGGAGTGAGTCTCTGGTCCTCTGATTTACTTGTATCTTCGGAGACAAGTCTGTATAGTCCCCATTCCACTGACTGAGCATGCACAGTTGTAATGGTCTTAGATGAATGCGCGCAAAAGGAACTATGTCCATTGCCGCTACCATCAAACCTATCACTTCCATGCACTGCGCTATGGAAGGAAGAGGAACGGAATGAAGTATCCGACAAGAGTTTAGAAGTTTCGTTTTTCTGGCCTCTGTCAGAAAAATCCTCATTTCTAAGGAGTCTATTATTGTTCCCAAGAAGGGAACCCTTGTCGACGGAGATAGAGAACTCTTTTCCACGTTCACTTTCCATCCGTGAGATCTGAGAAAGGCCAGGACTATGTCCGTGTGAGCCTTTGCTTGAGGAAGGGACGACGCTTGAATCAGAATGTCGTCCAAGTAAGGTACTACTGCAATGCCCCTTGGTCTTAGCACCGCTAGAAGGGACCCTAGTACCTTTGTGAAAATCCTTGGAGCAGTGGCTAATCCGAAAGGAAGCGCCACGAACTGGTAATGCTTGTCCAGGAATGCGAACCTTAGGAACCGATGATGTTCCTTGTGGATAGGAATATGTAGATACGCATCCTTTAAATCCACCGTGGTCATGAATTGACCTTCCTGGATGGAAGGAAGAATTGTTCGAATGGTTTCCATTTTGAACGATGGAACCTTGAGAAACTTGTTTAAGATCTTGAGATCTAAGATTGGTCTGAACGTTCCCTCTTTTTTGGGAACTATGAACAGATTGGAGTAGAACCCCATCCCTTGTTCTCCTAATGGAACAGGATGAATCACTCCCATTTTTAACAGGTCTTCTACACAATGTAAGAATGCCTGTCTTTTTATGTGGTCTGAAGACAACTGAGACCTGTGGAACCTCCCCCTTGGGGGAAGCCCCTTGAATTCCAGAAGATAACCTTGGGAGACTATTTCTAGTGCCCAAGGATCCAGAACATCTCTTGCCCAAGCCTGAGCGAAGAGAGAGAGTCTGCCCCCCACCAGATCCGGTCCCGGATCGGGGGCCAACATTTCATGCTGTCTTGGTAGCAGTGGCAGGTTTCTTGGCCTGCTTTCCCTTGTTCCAGCCTTGCATTGGTCTCCAAGCTGGCTTGGCTTGAGAAGTATTACCCTCTTGCTTAGAGGACGTAGCACTTTGGGCTGGTCCGTTTCTACGAAAGGGACGAAAATTAGGTTTATTTTTGGCCTTGAAAGGCCGATCCTGAGGAAGGGCGTGGCCCTTACCCCCAGTGATATCAGAGATAATCTCTTTCAAGTCAGGGCCAAACAGCGTTTTCCCCTTGAAAGGAATGTTAAGTAGTTTGTTCTTGGAAGACGCATCAGCTGACCAAGATTTCAACCAAAGCGCTCTGCGCGCCAAAATAGCAAACCCAGAATTCTTAGCCGCTAACCTAGCCAATTGCAAAGTGGCGTCTAGGGTGAAAGAATTAGCCAATTTGAGAGCACGGATTCTGTCCATAATCTCCTCATAAGGAGGAGAATCACTATCGACCGCCTTTACTAGCTCATCGAACCAGAAACACGCGGCTGTAGTGACAGGGACAATGCATGAAATTGGTTGAAGAAGGTAACCCTGCTGAACAAACATCTTTTTAAGTAAACCTTCTAATTTTTTATCCATAGGATCTTTGAAAGCACAACTATCTTCTATGGGTATAGTGGTGCGTTTGTTTAAAGTGGAAACCGCTCCCTCGACCTTGGGGACTGTCTGCCATAAGTCCTTTCTGGGGTCGACCATAGGAAACAATTTTTTAAATATGGGGGGAGGGACGAAAGGTATACCGGGCCTTTCCCATTCTTTATTTACAATGTCCGCCACCCGCTTGGGTATAGGAAAAGCTTCTGGGAGCCCCGGGACCTCTAGGAACTTGTCCATTTTACATAGTTTCTCTGGGATGATCAAATTCTCACAATCATCCAGAGTGGATAATACCTCCTTAAGCAGAGCGCGGAGATGTTCCAACTTAAATTTAAATGTAATCACATCGGGTTCAGCTTGTTGAGAAATTTTCCCTGAATCTGAAATTTCTCCCTCAGACAAAACCTCCCTGGCCCCATCAGACTGGTGTAGGGGCATTTCCGAACCATTATCATCAGCGTCGTCATGCTCTTCAGTATCTAAAACAGAGCAGTCGCGCTTACGCTGATAAGTGGGCATTTTGGCTAAAATGTTTTTGATAGAATTATCCATTACAGCCGTTAATTGTTGCATAGTAAGGAGTATTGGCGCGCTAGATGTACTAGGGGCCTCCTGAGTGGGCAAGACTCGTGTAGACGAAGGAGGGAATGATGCAGTACCATGCTTACTCCCCTCACTTGAGGAATCATCTTGGGCATCATTTTCATTGTCACATAAATCACATTTATTTAAATGAGAAGGAACCCTGGCTTCCCCACATTCAGAACACAGTCTATCTGGTAGTTCAGACATGTTAAACAGGCATAAACTTGATAACAAAGTACAAAAAACGTTTTAAAATAAAACCGTTACTGTCACTTTAAATTTTAAACTGAACACACTTTATTACTGCAATTGCGAAAAAATATGAAGGAATTGTTCAAAATTCACCAAAATTTCACCACAGTGTATTAAAGCCTTAAAAGTATTGCACACCAAATTTGGAAGCTTTAACCCTTAAAATAACGGAACCGGAGCCGTTTTTAACTTTAACCCCTTTACAGTCCCTGGTATCTGCTTTGCTGAGACCCAACCAAGCCCAAAGGGGAATACGATACCAAATGACGCCTTCAGAAAGTCTTTTCTATGTATCAGAGCTCCTCACACATGCGACTGCATGTCATGCCTCTCAAAAACAAGTGCGCAATACCGGCGCGAAAATGAGGCTCTGCCTATGATTAGGGAAAGCCCCTAAAGAATAAGGTGTCTAAAACAGTGCCTGCCGATATAATTTTATCAAAATACCCAGATTAAATGATTCCTCAAGGCTAAATATGTGTAATATATGAATCGATTTAGCCCAGAAAAAGTCTACAGTCTTAATAAGCCCTTGTGAAGCCCTTATTTACTATCTTAATAAACATGGCTTACCGGATCCCATAGGGAAAATGACAGCTTCCAGCATTACATCGTCTTGTTAGAATGTGTCATACCTCAAGCAGCAAGAGACTGCTCACTGTTCCCCCAACTGAAGTTAATTCCTCTCAACAGTCCTGTGTGGAACAGCCATGGATTTTAGTAACGGTTGCTAAAATCATTTTCCTCATACAAACAGAAATCTTCATCTCTTTTCTGTTTCAGAGTAAATAGTACATACCAGCACTATTTTAAAATAACAAACTCTTGATTGAATAATAAAAACTACAGTTAAACACTAAAAAACTCTAAGCCATCTCCGTGGAGATGTTGCCTGTACAACGGCAAAGAGAATGACTGGGGTAGGCGGAGCCTAGGAGGGATCATGTGACCAGCTTTGCTGGGCTCTTTGCCATTTCCTGTTGGGGAAGAGAATATCCCACAAGTAAGGATGACGCCGTGGACCGGACACACCTATGTTGGAGAAAAAGGATTTGTATATTTTCCTCACAAAATGCAGTGTTAGATAATAAACATATTATAGTAATTGCATATAAATGAGAGAAACTTGCTGCTTTACATAACTGCTCAACAGCAGCTACATACCTGGTTGTCCAATCAGTTGCTACACACTGAATGTATTAAACTATCCCCATAAAAACATAATTTATGTAAGAACTTACCTGATAAATACATTTCTTTCATAGTGGCAAGAGTCTAAGAGCTAGTGACTTATGGGATATACATTCTTACCAGGAGGGGGCAACGTTTCCCAAATCTCAAAATGCCTATAAATACACCTCACTCATACCTTAATATAAAGTGTAGCCAAGAAGTTAGTTGTGTAAAAAAAGGAGTAAAAAGACTAAGTCTTTCAGAATCTTTAGTAGCCTCAGCATAATATTTCAAAGCTCTTACCACATCCAAAGAATGTAAAGACCTTTTTATAGTATTCTTAGGATTAGGACACAAGGAATGAACAACAATTTCCCTATTAATGTTGTTAGAATTCAAAACTTTAGGCAAAAATTTAAATGAAGTCAGCTTTATCTTGATGGAAAATCAGATAAGGAGACTCACAAGAGAGAGCAGACAATTCAGAAACTCATTTAAAGAATAGATGGCCAAAAGAAAACACTTTCCAAGAAAGTAATTTAATATCCAATGAATGCATAGTCTCAAAAGGAGGAGCCTGTAAAATCTTCAAAACCAAATTGAGACTCCAAGGAGGAGAAATAGATTTAATAACAGGTTTGATACGAATCAAAGCCTGAACAACACAGTGAATATCAGGAAGTTTAGCAATCTTTCTATAAAATAAGACAGAAAGAGCAGAAATTTGTCCTTTGAAAGTATTTGACACGCCCCTTTTTTGCTCCTTCGTGTTGGTGTGTTTGTGTAATGCACCTGTTTAAAGTCACAGTGCAAAACCTTGAGACTCCTTTAAAGAAGTTGTTTCTGCATAAACATTCCTTTAGGCTGATGAGTATAAGCAGATGTAAGGCATAAAAAACAAGGCAGTTTGCAGAAACGGATTTCACAGAGAATCAAAGTAGATGCAAGTCAGTGCAAAGAAATACTGCTTAAAGTACCTTAAGTCTGTATGTCTCCTCAATCTGTAGATTGCGATAATAAAGATTTGAGCAGATATTACCTTAACTTCTGTGGAAGTAATGTGAGTTAGACTGGAGCGGTTTGAGAGGTGTCCGGTGTGAGTGTGACTGGTTACCGGAACTCTGAGGAAAGTAGATCCGGAGTTGGTTGCAGGATGTTGTAGTGATCCATTGCAGAGGTAACAATGTATTCTCTTGAAGGTAATCAGGTAATAAACATAGGCTAAATTCTAAGAGAAACTTAAGTAAATAAATAGGATATTATGATAATTCCTATTAAGAGCAAAGATATGACCTGGTTCAGGAAAGTAAGTGACTCAAAATTATCAAAGTCAAGTAACTTCAATTTACAGGCAAGGATTCATGGGAAATGACTCTCTTAAATAGGGAGAGATGAGAGATGGGAGGGGATATACCTTAAAGGTGTATCACATATCCCCCTCATCAAGGGATCACCCCTAGGGATCGCAAAGACGGTTTGTGAGGGTGTCGAATATGGAAGATCCTAATCAGATGAGGTGCATGAAGATCAGTATAAGGCAGCCATGAATTTTCCTCTGGTCCATAACCCTTCCATTTAACTAGATATTCCAATTTACTCCTTTTTATTCAGGAGTCTAAAACTGTCTGCACTTCAAACTCCTCTTGGTCTTCAACTAGAATTGGAGACGGTGTAGTTTGATTAAGCCTTCGAGTATCTGACCTATAAGGTTTGAGTAGCGATATATGAAAGGTTGGATGTATCTTGTAATCTTTAGGTAGGCTCAATACAACTGAATTAGGGTTTATAACTTTGTTGAAATCTGCTTGATAGCTCAGGTCTGGTTAAACTGATTAATTTCAGCTTGCTTGGCTTTGCTGCAACACAAGCGGACAGCTTCACCTACTGGCTATTTTAATAAATGCACTGCTTCTCAATGCTTTTCAATAGCAGTCACATGACTGAAAAAAAAGGTTGTTATTCTGAAACGGTGTAAATTGAACCGTTGCAAAACGAGGGCCACATATATTTGCTAATAGGGACCACACACACCGAGAGCTGGAAATCTATCAACTCCTTCTGAAGACGTTTGCCTGGCATGGCAAACGAAACATGTTTAGTTATTTTTCCCCTCATGGGCATCCATAGTCAGTAACTTTGCACTGGGCGGTTTCTGTTTCAAAGACGATCCTATAGCTGAGCGGCCTGGCTTCTGGATTATGAAACAACCAATGTCACCTCAAGATACAGACTGAAATACGACCCTTGACATTCAATGCTTTTAATTGTTTTTAATTTTTTAAGTATAATAATTGCACATGTGCTATTAACTGTGTTACTAAATATTACCTTTGAATCCGGTCACGCTGGTTTGCTATTCTGTCCTAAACCAAGAAATAAAAGCCTTCCAAATCTTATGATAGATCTTCCTAGTTGCAGGGTTACCAGCCTGAATCAAAGTCTCAACTACAGACTCAGAGACACCCAGTCTAAGATCAAAATATTTAATCTCCATGCCATCAAGCTTAGAGATTTAAGATCGTGATGAAAGGAAGAGGCCATTGTGGAAAGAAAACATAAATTATGCTTACCTGATAATTTTCTTTTCTTCAGATGGAAAGAGTCCACAGCTGCATTCATTACTTTTGGGAATTTAGAACCTGGCCACCAGGAGGAGGCAAAGACACCCCAGCCAAAGGCTCAAATACTCCTCCCACTTCCCCTCACCCCCCAGTCATTCTGCCTAGGAACAAGGAACAGTAGAAGAAATATCAGGTTGAAAAGGTGGCAGAAGAAATGACGGCCGCCCCACATAAAAACATGGGCGGGGAGCTGTGAACTCTTTCCATCTGAAGAAAAGAAAATTATCAGGTAAGCATAATTTATGTTTTTCTTCATAAATGGAAAGAGTCCACAGCTGCATTCATTACTTTTAGGAAAACAATACCCAATACCTGAATGCTAAAACGGGAGGGTACAAGAGGCGGCCCATTCTGAGAGCAACAGGCCTGAAAAACCCCTACCCAACAAAATCCTGCTTCGTCCGAAGCCAAGAACAACCCTTTTCAAAAAAGGAAAAAGGCCCAATGACACTGATCCGCAGATAGTCCACAAGCCTTGCTAGAGACCGCAGGAACTATACACGACTGAGCCAACAGCCTCCAGGAGACCCCGTCGCCCAGCAGTCGATCTCCAAACACACCCCTTACTATAGAAAGGGAACAAACTAACGTATTCTCCCACAAAGAAAAAAAAGACAAGGCGAAAACAAGCATAAGGAACTCCAGAAAAAAACCTTAAAAAAAGGCACAACAAGTCATTAAACAGAGCAAAAACCAGAGAAACCGGGTCAGGCTAACAGAGACCCAACCAGTCTTGTAGAAACAAGGGTTGGCAATGCCCAGACCCCAGAGATACAGAAACCACGGACTAAGGCCGGGAGTATAAACAGAGAAGAGAATCTTCCCCTAACACACTCTAGTTAAGACGACTTAAGGAGGTCCCCAGAGTCGTAAAAAGGTAGCTCTGAATATCTAAATTTTCAGAACCGAACCTTGTGCAGCAAGCTCAGAAAGGTGAACATCTGACGTACAACCCCTGGAGACAAAACAATGCACGCTGCCGTCATAGTCTCTCTGAAAAAACTGGGGCATCCCGAACCAGTCCGCAGGATCATAAGTCTCTTAAGAAAACTGCCACAGCAGGATTCAAACTCCAAGCCTACGGCTTGCTAGACTGGAACTAATCCCTTAGGCCACTTAGTCCTGCGGGCCCTGGACCCGGGACCCAGATCGCCTTAAAACGAACAACACCATCAGGAAACAAAACCCGGTCTGAAGAAAACAGACCTCACAGGGGACAATAACCGGGCTAAAACGGAGAACAGGTATAGGACTCACTCATAATTCCCAGCCCAAAGGGAAGAGAACAATCTTAGCAGGAGGTCAACACCCCCAAAACACGGTGCTAGGCCACGACAAAGTCAAGCCATCACTCTAGAGCTCCAGGCCCAAAGGACAACTCACACGAAGTCCAAGACTAAGGGAATGATAACGAGAACAGAGTCACCCAAAATAGATAGAAGAAAAAGGCTAGTCTCCATAATCCTTTCAGACTAACTTTCCGGAGGACCACACCCAAGGAAGAAGAATGCAGAGCATCCCGAACCCTGGTAGAAACATCCTTTAAGCAAAAGCTTGGAAAAGGAGACAACACCGCCTATTGTCCCCGATATGGAGACAACTAACTCTCGGAAGTAGACAAAAACGCACGGCCCTCACTTCCTAAATAAAATTAAATGATGAATCTGGCAGCAGTGGGATCTGAACCCACGCCTCCGAAGACCGCTCGGCCACGCTACCTAGCTCAAAGCCGCCAGAAACCCGAACGAAGTCCAGAAGTCTCGACTCGAAGGAAGAGAACCTCTAAAAGGAACAAGACCTAAAAGGACACTCCCAAATAGACCTTAAAAAGGCAGGCCCGCCAAGAACCGGTGGCATGAAGGACCCAAATCCTCCAAACCTCCAACCCACAATGGGAAGGAAAACTCTAGTCCCCGCAATAATCGGAAACAACAGAGCATGTCGCAGCGGATCTCAACAGAGACCCGGCCGACTAGATTGACAGGCAAATGAGGACTAAACCATCCCCCATGCCCCTAAGCAAACCACAGACCATCAAGTCCTCTCAGGATGCTACCTGGAACTTGTAAAAAACAACACAAGTCATATTGTGAGCACTAGGTGCCCTCACCGGACCAGTCAGGCATAAAAGGCGCTACGTGTCTGAACAATGCCTCAAAGACAGAAGGATTTGTACCCAGTCTGGACAAACCTGAAACCAAGGGCCCCAGCACTGTCAAGGCCACATAGAGTCTTCACCAAGATGGAGGGATAGACAACAGACAAACATAGGACTAGCACGTTCTCACTCTTAAACTTTTATAAAAGTAAACAGTGCAACCACAAAATCGCGAGTATCAATTCCAGAGAAGAAAGTTCCCGAAGGAAACATTACGACAAAAACATAAAATTATGCTTACCTGATAATTTCCTTTTCTTCTGATGGAAAGAGTCCACAGCTGCATTCATTACTTTGGGAAATAAGAAGCTGGCCACCAGGAGGAGGCAAAGACAACCCAGCCAAAGGCTTAAATACTCCTCCCACTCCCCTCATCCCCCAGTCATTCTGCCGAGGAACAAGGAACAGTAGAAGAAATATCAGGGTGAAAGGTGCCAGAAGAATATAAGGACGCCCCACATAAAATTACGGGTGGGGAGCTGTGGACTCTTTCCATCAGAAGAAAAGGAAATTATCAGGTAAGCATAATTAATGTTTTTCTTCTTAAATGGAAAGAGTTCACAGCTGCATTCATTACTTTTGGGAAAACAATACCCAAGCTATAAAGGACACTGAATGCCAAGACGGGAGAGTACATAGGCGGCCCATACTGAGGGCACCAAGCCTGAACCTCTACCCAAGAAACACTGCTTCGTCCGAAGCCGAGAAAATTTGAAAAGGAGAAAGCCCCAATGACACTGACTCGCAGTTAGTCCAGAAGCCAAACTAGAGACCGCAAACAGACTCGACTGAGCCAACAGTCCTTCAGGAGACACAGTCGCCTAACAAACAGTCCTCCACCACTGATCTCCACAAATGAAGAAGACATCAGCCGAAAGCCCCAAGGGAACAAGGCAAGGGAGAACCAAGGAAACCGAAAGGTCCCCTAATACAAAAAAGAACACATCGACGAGTGAGTCCAGCTCACAGAGGCCCAAAGGGGCCCAAACAGGGATAGGAGGCCACGCCTATACCAAGCAACACCCGGGTTAAGACCGGGCACAGAGACAGAACAGACGTCTCTCCAACATCCTGCAAGTACCGATTGCAACTGAAAAGGCAAAGTCCTCCCAGTGTCAAGAATAGCAAGGCATTCAACCATGAAAAAGTGTGTAATGCACCCAGGAGAGAACCCCAAGTTTGAAACACAGAGTCCATAACAGAACGACACAGAGCATACTTGCGAGGAAGAAGAAGCAGTCAAGCAAGAAACAGACCGCAAAAGCAACCCCCAGACAGAGGGCACGCACCAGGCAACCTAAGTCACCGGACCTGCACACAGGTCCATAAAAAGTGGTACACAAACCTCAATCGAAGCCCCCTGAAAAAGAGAGTATACCCTCCAAACCCGAAGGAAGAGTTAACTCTCTTCTGAAATCAAAGGAGCCAGTTGAAAGGAAAATCTATACCCTAGCAGACTAAGCTAAAAGGATAGACTCAACAAAGCTCACACATCCAGAGGAGACTGTGACTGAACACAGCTCCATAGACCGCTCGGCCATCCTGATCCGCAGACTCAAAGCCAGCTGGACCAACCCAGCCTCAGGGATCCAAAACAGGGGAACAAAGAATCCCGAAACAGGTACAGGAACGAGCATAAGGATAGCACAGACATACCCACAGAGTACAAGTACAACCCGACTCTGAAAACAGACAACAAGGCCATAGACCTAATGATCTATCAAAATAAAGGCCCAACAAGTTTGAAGCCAGCAAGACCCCCGGGGGAACCAATCCCACATTTCTGCCTCCCATCCAGGAGAAGCCCCAAGCAAGGGCTCTATCTCCATAGAAGGAGAATATCCCCTAAAGAAAAAGGATGATGCCGTTAGAGCAACAACTGTCCTCAAGGCCCGAAGGCACCGTCTAATGGGAAGAGAAATTCCCCACACATAGAGGTCCTAGAAAAGGACCCCTCTACAAATAGCTTGCCAGGCAGAGACATAGCAAACCCATTCACCTGCAGAGCAGGGAATCTACGGGAAAACTGGCAAGCTAACCAGGGGAATGCAACCCTAAGGTGCACCAGAAATTGGACATCCAACGCCAGCAGCTGGGTATGAACCAACCACCCTTAAGGCTCAAGCCACATGGCTAACCACCAGAGGACAAGGGTCACTCTGTGGCAAAGAGTTAAAAATACTCCAAAATTCTGGCCAACCATGACCAGATTAGGTAGATGGAGCAAGGACATAGCCCCAGTTCCCACTACCGTGGAACCCCCCGACCAGCCCTGAGATCCAAGATTCCAAAACCACCCAGACATGAAAACAAACAATGATAACCTGAGCACTCGTCACTTCTACGAAACCAGCCGAGCAGAACAGTGCCACGTGTCTGAACAGCTGAAAGACTGAACGAACCCGACAGGACCAGCCTGCACCAAGGGTCTAAACCGGCAGGCTGCGTAAATTCTCCCTTGTAGGGGAAAAAACAGAAAACAGACATTTGTAACAGAGGACTAACATGTCCAACAACTTCCGAAGAAGTAATAAAAAGTATCAATCCCAGAAGGTTCCCAAAGGAAACAAAAACAAATAAAATATAAGGCAACCCGGAGGTTAACGCCCAAAAAGACACAGGCCTACCGGCAGGACCAGCCAAACGGAGCCCTATCTCACAAAACTGGGAGAGATCTCAAACAAATGACAATCAGGAGATTACTTCATCCCCACACACTGAAATTCCCCGTAGCTGGCAACGATAGGGTCATTCAATAATTGAAAAAACATGTCTGAGCAACACGCAAATGCGCACAATCCTGTAACAGAAGGCACAACACTCAGGAACTGTAGAGGTCCTCCCCAAGGCGGAAGGCCCGGGACAATAGGGCACAAGCACATTATCAAACGTCTGGACTCTGCAGACGAACAATCGCCAACATTATGTGGAAGCGAAAACGTGATGCAACCTCCGGGGGAAACACGCCACCCCGCATGGAGGAACCATAAACTAGGTTACCCACATGTGCAGAAGTATGATTTGTTAGGGAACTCGCCTCTCTGTGGACAGGACCACAAGAGGCAGATGGCTCAGCAGTTCCCTGATTCCCCGAGCCCGAGGAACCAGGCGCTGTGAAATGGCATACGGAACAAAACTGGTTGACAGGCGTCAACGAGGTCACTCCGGATTCATTTACCGGACACAGAATCTGAAATCAAAATAGTCTCAGTATCAGAATCCTCTGTAACTGAATCTGAAATTAACACAGTCTCAGCATCAGAATCCTCCATAACAGGATAGAGGATATTTCAATATGGACTAAAGTAGTAAAAACTACAATGGTACCTGACACCCCCAATGGCTGGTGCACTCACCACCTCCTATGACCAGTACCCCCCCTGCAGACTAGAAAATCTTCCTTCGCCACGCGGTCGGGAATGCGGAAATGGAAAAACGGAATGTAGCCACGTCCGAACACGAGGTGAACCGTACAGTCCAAAACAAGCACGCCCAACCAAAAGGCTGTGTCACTTCCAAAGGCCTCAAAGTTCCAACCATGAGCCCAGTAAACATCGCACATGAGCAGGTTAAATCACATAACAAACATGATTATAAACCCCCCACAGGAGATATTAACCCTCGATTCCAAGATACTAAAAGAGACTCACTGAGACCCTTATGTATAAGTTAGACCCGCAAGGTGGTAGCCTCTCAGGAAACATTAACATTACAGTACATTGTGAATAAAGTAAAATGAAACGATCTTACCGGAATCTATGCAGTGGAACAGGAACGCGGCCCTTCAAGTGTGACAGATAGTAGCATCGCCTCCGCCATGGACTTGAGAGAAGAAAGCAGGCAGCGAAGCGAAGTTCGACAACGCTGATTGCTTGAGGAGCTGTTAATATGAGTCAGGAAGGTTTTGTTGAAAGAAACTCCCTGCATCTTCGGACTCTAAATTTCATCCAAGCCCTCACTAAGAGACTAACAGGACTACTTAAAACTCCTGTCCCATGCCGAAGAGTACTACCCTCCATAAGAGACAAAAACAAAAGTTAAAAATTCTGACACTTCTCTGCCATCCTCCGGGGATGAAAGGCAAAGAATGACTGGGGGATGAGGGGAGTGGTCATATCATATCAGGTCACTCTCTATAGAAGGATAAGCAGCATTTGGGTTACCTGCATGCGTAGTAAGAGATGGTGGTAGGGAACTCGCCTCATGGGAAATGGAATCCCCAGAGTCGGATGGCTCAGCGGGCCCCTGATTCCCCGATTTTGAGGAACAGAGCACTCTAAAATGGCATTCGGAACATAACTGATGGGCATGTATCACACGGGCCAATTCATATTCTTCGCAAGAAGTAGAATCTGAATCAGAGACATCCGTCTCCACAAAATCAGAATCCTCCATAACTGGGATATTGATTAAAAAATGGACCAATAAGAAAAATCTAAACGGCACGTTACACCCCCAATGGCTTGGACACTCACCACCTCCTGAGAACCAGACACCAGCGGACCAGAATTTCTCCATCGCCACACGGTCAGGAAAGCAGAAATTGAGAGCTAAAAATGTGACCAAGCCCGGTCACAAGGTAAACCGTGCAGTCCATGAAAAAAGCGTGCCCGACCGTAAAGGCCGCGTCACTAGACAGAAGCCGTTATGTTCCAAAATAGCCATGAGCCAAAGTATCACTACACATTAGCAGACAGAATCACATAACAAACATGATTGAAAAAACCCTGTTCAATAACCCCCCTTAGGAGATATTAACCCTTGATTCCAAGATACAAAAGGAGTCTCACTGACACCCTATGTTAAGGTTATCCTCGAAAGGTTGTAGCCCTTCTCGGATAAACAGTTGTAATTACAATACATCCATGCTGAAAGTAAAATGAAATGATCTTACCGGAATCTACGCCGTGGAACAGGAACACGGCCCTTCAAGTGTGACAGATAGTAGCGTCGCTTCTGCCATGGACTTGAGAGAAAAAAGCAGGCAGCAAAACTCGTCAACGCTGATTGCTTGTGGAGCTGTTAATATGAGTCGGAATAATTTCGCAGAAAGACTCTCCCTGCATCTCCGGACTCTAACTTCCACCCATGCTCTCACTGAGAGGCTGACAGGACTGCTTAAAACTCCAGTCCCATGCCGAAGAGTACTACCCTCCATAAGAGACTATAGAAAACTTCTGACACTTCTCTGACAATCTCCTGGAACGAAAGGCAAAGAATGACTAGGGGAGTGGGAGGAGTATTTAAGACTTTGGCTGGGGTGTCTTTGCCTGCTCCTGGTGGCCAGGTTCTGAATTCCCAAAATTAATGAATGCAGCTGTGGACTCGTTCCATTTATGAAGAAAAAATGTTTGCTTATTTCAATTTGTTTTAATTTTCATATTTTTGTTTTTTTAATCTTTTTCTTTTGTTTGCTAGTCTACATTTTTCAAACCTATCCTCAAATTATTTATCCCTTTTTACTTTCACTTGCTTTTCTTGATTCCAGAAAACTGATCAATATTGCTTCGGACATAAGTAAGAGTAAAGACTCTCCTTAAACATGGATTTTAATATGAAAAGGTAGCCAAATGTAAACTGAAATACTATTTGTAAATCTGAATCACCAGACTGAGTAACCAAGGCCTACACAATCATACACACAATACAGAAAGAGTTTATGGCCATCTAGTTTGCATATCACACAATAAAAGCACTCTTATGCGTAATAAAAAAAAAAAGAGGATAATAACATTATTGAGAATATAATAAAATCATCAGATGACCAATCTTTAACTAATATTTTAGATAAAAAGGAGCCTTTTTTTTTTTTAAAGTAGGAACCATGGATTATATATGAGGACTCAAAATGGAGATAGACAATTCTATCAGTTATCTTATTACCACTCTAAATAAGTGAGGACGGTTGTAGGTTTGTTGAATAACTAGGACCTGATGATCAAAATCTCGCCGGCATGGAAAATCTCTCAAAATCTTTGGGGGCTTTAGCAATCTAGGGTAAAAGTGTTTGCAATAATGTTTGTAGTAATGCTATTCATTGTTGTGAACTCTGTAGTCATAGAGTGATAAGGCAAGTGTGTGCACCTGAGCATCTAGGCTTAATTCATGCAGAGTAAAGCAAGTTTTAAATATCAACCTCCAACTCTCCATTCTGTTGGAGGGCTTGTGGTGGGATGTGGAACCTCTTAAATATTTGATGGGAATGCCCTGTTATTAAGCAATTCAAGTTTCATTCCTTTGACTTGTCCTTCTGTTAATATGCAGCACTTTTCTAAGGAGTATAGCCTTCACTAAAGTCTTAAAAAAATTAGGAAATCAATCCACTGCTTTGTATTCTTTTATTTTCAGCTGCCAAGCTAGCTATTCCAGATTTCTACTTTTCTTTCATCCAAATCAAGTTCACAGCTTTCATTGATACTCTACTATATGAAGTATAGGAAGAATTTCTAAATATTTCTCCTTAGATAATATTTGGTTTCATAGGAAATTTGGGTCTCTTGGTCTTAGGTTTCGGGATCAATCAAGGGTGGTCTGCCTGTTTACCTGACCTTTAAAGGGACACTAAAGTCAAAATTAAACTTTCATGATTCAGATAAATCAAACTGTGCACAGTCTTTTTATATGCACACTTTCTGAGGCACCAGCTACCACTGCAAGATTTAACAGTGTACACATATATAAGCCTGTGATTAGATTATGGCTGTCACATGATACAGAGGGGCAGGGACAGTGAAGTAAATTTAGAAATTTGAAAGAAAAATATACTGCTTATTAAACATTTAGGGGCCCATTTATTACGCTGCGAACGCAGCAGAAACATAAGTTAACCTTAACTCTAAGGCAGCAGACAGCAATTAGCCCAATCGGATACGGCCGCGAATGTGCAGGGGGAGGCATTACACAAGCATTTTACTAGAAATGCTTGGGCAATGATAAATGCAGACAGCGTATGCAGTCGGCATTTATCGATGTGCGGCGGACATTGGTAAATCTACCCCTTAAACTAAGTGCTATTGCATTGCCTTTTATCATGCACATGTTGGCTATGCAAATCTGCTTTATTAAATGGTCCTTTAAATTATAAAAAACAGAATTTATGTTTACCTGATAAATTACTTTCTCCAACGGTGTGTCCGGTCCACGGCGTCATCCTTACTTGTGGGATATTCTCTTCCCCAACAGGAAATGGCAAAGAGCCCAGCAAAGCTGGTCACATGATCCCTCCTAGGCTCCGCCTACCCCAGTCATTCGACCGACGTTAAGGAGGAATATTTGCAAAGGAGAAACCATATGATACCGTGGTGACTGTAGTTAAAGAAAATAAATGATCAGACCTGATTAAAAAACCAGGGCGGGCCGTGGACCGGACACACCGTTGGAGAAAGTAATTTATCAGGTAAACATAAATTCTGTTTTCTCCAACATAGGTGTGTCCGGTCCACGGCGTCATCCTTACTTGTGGGAACCAATACCAAAGCTTTAGGACACGGATGATGGGAGGGAGCAAATCAGGTCACCTAGATGGAAGGCACCACGGCTTGCAAAACCTTTCTCCCAAAAATAGCCTCAGAAGAAGCAAAAGTATCAAACTTGTAAAATTTGGTAAAAGTGTGCAGTGAAGACCAAGTCGCTGCCCTACATATCTGATCAACAGAAGCCTCGTTCTTGAAGGCCCATGTGGAAGCCACAGCCCAAGTGGAATGAGCTGTGATTCTTTCGGGAGGCTGCCGTCCGGCAGTCTCGTAAGCCAATCTGATGATGCTTATAATCCAAAAAGAGAGAGAGGTAGAAGTTGCTTTTTGACCTCTCCTTTTACCGGAATAAACAACAAACAAGGAAGATGTTTGTCTAAAATCCTTTGTAGCATCTAAATAGAATTTTAGAGCGCGAACAACATCCAAATTGTGCAACAAACGTTCCTTCTTCGAAACTGGTTTCGGACACAGAGAAGGTACGATAATCTCCTGGTTAATGTTTTTGTTAGAAACAACTTTTGGAAGAAAACCAGGTTTAGTACGTAAAACCACCTTATCTGCATGGAACACCAGATAAGGAGGAGAACACTGCATAGCAGATAATTCTGAAACTCTTCTAGCAGAAGAAATTGCAACCAAAAACAAAACTTTCCAAGATAATAACTTAATATCAACGGAATGTAAGGGTTCAAACGGAACCCCCTGAAGAACTGAAAGAACTAAGTTGAGACTCCAAGGAGGAGTCAAAGGTTTGTAAACAGGCTTGATTCTAACCAGAGCCTGAACAAAGGCTTGAACATCTGGCACAGCTGCCAGCTTTTTGTGAAGTAACACAGACAAGGCAGAAATCTGTCCCTTCAGGGAACTTGCAGATAATCCTTTTTCCAATCCTTCTTGAAGGAAGGATAGAATCTTAGGAATCTTAACCTTGTCCCAAGGGAATCCTTTAGATTCACACCAACAGATATATTTTTTCCAAATTTTGTGGTAAATCTTTCTAGTTACAGGCTTTCTGGCCTGAACAAGAGTATCGATAACAGAATCTGAGAACCCTCGCTTCGATAAGATCAAGCGTTCAATCTCCAAGCAGTCAGCTGGAGTGAGACCAGATTCGGATGTTCGAACGGACCTTGAACAAGAAGGTCTCGTCTCAAAGGTAGCTTCCATGGTGGAGCCGATGACATATTCACCAGATCTGCATACCAAGTCCTGCGTGGCCACGCAGGAGCTATCAAGATCACCGACGCCCTTTCCTGATTGATCCTGGCTACCAGCCTGGGGATGAGAGGAAACGGCGGGAATACATAAGCTAGTTTGAAGGTCCAAGGTGCTACTAGTGCATCCACTAGAGCCGCCTTGGGATCCCTGGATCTGGACCCGTAGCAAGGAACTTTGAAGTTCTGACGAGAGGCCATCAGATCCATGTCTGGAATGCCCCACAGTTGAGTGACTTGGGCAAAGATTTCCGGATGGAGTTCCCACTCCCCCGGATGCAATGTCTGACGACTCAGAAAATCCGCTTCCCAATTTTCCACTCCTGGGATGTGGATAGCAGACAGGTGGCAGGAGTGAGACTCCGCCCATAGAATGATTTTGGTCACTTCTTCCATCGCCAGGGAACTCCTTGTTCCCCCCTGATGGTTGATGTACGCAACAGTTGTCATGTTGTCTGATTGAAACCGTATGAACTTGGCCCTCGCTAGCTGAGGCCAAGCCTTGAGAGCATTGAATATCGCTCTCAGTTCCAGAATATTTATCGGTAGAAGAGATTCTTCCCGAGACCAAAGACCCTGAGCTTTCAGGGATCCCCAGACCGCGCCCCAGCCCATCAGACTGGCGTCGGTCGTGACAATGACCCACTCTGGTCTGCGGAAGGTCATCCCTTGTGACAGGTTGTCCAGGGACAGCCACCAACGGAGTGAGTCTCTGGTCCTCTGATTTACTTGTATCCTCGGAGACAAGTTTGTATAGTCCCCATTCCACTGACTGAGCATGCACAGTTGTAATGGTCTTAGATGAATGCGCGCAAAAGGAACTATGTCCATCGCCGCTACCATCAAACCTATCACTTCCATGCACTGCGCTATGGAAGGAAGAGGAACGGAATGAAGTATCCGACAAGAGTCTAGAAGTTTTGTTTTTCTGGCCTCTGTCAGAAAAATCCTCATTTCTAAGGAGTCTATTATTGTTCCCAAGAAGGGAACCCTTGTTGACGGAGATAGAGAACTCTTTTCCACGTTCACTTTCCATCCATGAGATCTGAGAAAGGCCAGGACGATGTCCGTGTGAGCCTTTGCTTGAGGAAGGGACGACGCTTGAATCAGAATGTCGTCCAAGTAAGGTACTACAGCAATGCCCCTTGGTCTTAGCACAGCTAGAAGGGACCCTAGTACCTTTGTGAAAATCCTTGGAGCAGTGGCTAATCCGAAAGGAAGCGCCACGAACTGGTAATGCTTGTCCAGGAATGCGAACCTTAGGAACCGATGATGTTCCTTGTGGATAGGAATATGTAGATACGCATCCTTTAAATCCACCGTGGTCATGAATTGGCCTTCCTGGATGGAAGGAAGAATTGTTCGAATGGTTTCCATTTTGAACGATGGAACCTTGAGAAACTTGTTTAAGATCTTGAGATCTAAGATTGGTCTGAACGTTCCCTCTTTTTTGGGAACTATGAACAGATTGGAGTAGAACCCCATCCCTTGTTCTCCTAATGGAACAGGATGAATCACTCCCATTTTTAACAGGTCTTCTACACAATGTAAGAATGCCTGTCTCTTTATATGGTCTGAAGACAATTGAGACCTGTGGAACCTCCCCCTTGGGGGAAGCCCCTTGAATTCCAGAAGATAACCTTGGGAGACTATTTCTAGCGCCCAAGGATCCAGAACATCTCTTGCCCAAGACTGAGCGAAGAGAGAGAGTCTGCCCCCCACCAGATCCGGTCCCGGATCGGGGGCCAACATTTCATGCTGTCTTGGTAGCAGTGGCAGGTTTCTTGGCCTGCTTTCCCTTGTTCCAGCCTTGCATTGGTCTCCAAGCTGGCTTGGCTTGAGAAGTATTACCCTCTTGCTTAGAGGACGTAGCACTTTGGGCTGGTCCGTTTCTACGAAAGGGACGAAAATTAGGTTTATTTTTGGCCTTGAAAGGCCGATCCTGAGGAAGGGCGTGGCCCTTACCCCCAGTGATATCAGAGATAATCTCTTTCAAGTCAGGGCCAAACAGCGTTTTCCCCTTGAAAGGAATGTTAAGTAGCTTGTTCTTGGAAGACGCATCAGCTGACCAAGATTTCAACCAAAGCGCTCTGCGCGCCACAATCGCAAACCCAGAATTCTTAGCCGCTAACCTAGCCAATTGCAAAGTGGCGTCTAGGGTGAAAGAATTAGCCAATTTAGAGCATTGATTCTGTCCATAATCTCCTCATAAGGAGGAGAATCACTATCGACCGCCTTTACCAGCTCATCGAACCAGAAACACGCGGCTGTAGCGACAGGGACAATGCATGAAATTGGTTGTAGAAGGTAACCCTGCTGAACAAACATCTTTTTAAGTAAACCTTCTAATTTTTTATCCATAGGATCTTTGAAAGCACAACTATCTTCTATGGGTATAGTGGTGCGTTTGTTTAAAGTGGAAACCGCTCCCTCGACCTTGGGGACTGTCTGCCATAAGTCCTTTCTGGGGTCGACCATAGGAAACAATTTTTTAAATATGGGGGGAGGGACGAAAGGAATACCGGGCCTTTCCCATTCTTTATTTACAATGTCCGCCACCCGCTTGGGTATAGGAAAAGCTTCTGGGAGCCCCGGGACCTCTAGGAACTTGTCCATTTTACATAGTTTCTCTGGGATGACCAACTTGTCACAATCATCCAGAGTGGATAATACCTCCTTAAGCAGAATGCGGAGATGTTCCAACTTAAATTTAAACGTAATCACATCAGGTTCAGCTTGTTGAGAAATGTTCCCTGAATCAGTAATTTCTCCCTCAGACAAAACCTCCCTGGCCCCATCAGACTGGTTTAGGGGCCCTTCAGAACCATTATTATCAGCGTCGTCATGCTCTTCAGTATCTAAAACAGAGCAGTCGCGCTTACGCTGATAAGTGTGCATTTTGGCTAAAATGTTTTTGACAGAATTATCCATTACAGCCGTTAATTGTTGCATAGTAAGGAGTATTGGCGCGCTAGATGTACTAGGGGCCTCCTGAGTGGGCAAGACTCGTGTAGACGAAGGAGGGAATGATGCAGTACCATGCTTACTCCCCTCACTTGAGGAATCATCTTGGGCATCATTGTCATTGTCACATAAATCACATTTATTTAAATGAGAAGGAACTCTGGCTTCCCCACATTCAGAACACAGTCTATCTGGTAGTTCAGACATGTTAAACAGGCATAAACTTGATAACAAAGTACAAAAAACGTTTTAAAATAAAACCGTTACTGTCACTTTAAATTTTAAACTGAACACACTTTATTACTGCAATTGCGAAAAAATATGAAGGAATTGTTCAAAATTCACCAAAATTTCACCACAGTGTCTTAAAGCCTTAAAAGTATTGCACACCAAATTTGGAAGCTTTAACCCTTAAAATAACGGAACCGGAGCCGTTTTTAACTTTAACCCCTTTACAGTCCCTGGTATCTGCTTTGCTGAGACCCAACCAAGCCCAAAGGGGAATACGATACCAAATGACGCCTTCAGAAAGTCTTTTCTATGTATCGGAGCTCCTCACACATGCGACTGCATGTCATGCCTCTCAAAAACAAGTGCGCAACACCGGCGCGAAAATGAGGCTCTGCCTATGATTTGGGAAGCCCCTAAGAATAAGGTGTCTAAAACAGTGCCTGCCGATATAATCTTATCAAAATACCCAGATTAAATGATTCCTCAAGGCTAAATATGTGTTAATAATGAATCGATTTAGCCCAGAAAAAGTCTACAGTCTTAATAAGCCCTTGTGAAGCCCTTATTTACTATCTTAATAAACATGGCTTACCGGATCCCATAGGGAAAATGACAGCTTCCAGCATTACATCGTCTTGTTAGAATGTGTCATACCTCAAGCAGCAAGAGACTGCTCACTGTTCCCCCAACTGAAGTTAATTCCTCTCAACAGTCCTGTGTGGAACAGCCATGGATTTTAGTAACGGTTGCTAAAATCATTTTCCTCATACAAACAGAAATCTTCATCTCTTTTCTGTTTCTGAGTAAATAGTACATACCAGCACTATTTTAAAATAACAAACTCTTGATTGAATAATAAAAACTACAGTTAAACACTAAAAAACTCTAAGCCATCTCCGTGGAGATGTTGCCTGTACAACGGCAAAGAGAATGACTGGGGTAGGCGGAGCCTAGGAGGGATCATGTGACCAGCTTTGCTGGGCTCTTTGCCATTTCCTGTTGGGGAAGAGAATATCCCACAAGTAAGGATGACGCCGTGGACCGGACACACCTATGTTGGAGAAAGTACCATATTCTTATACACTGAGTCCTGGAATAGTGTCGAGACAGTAGATTATAAATCCCCCTATTTCTTCTCACCTTGAGGAGTGGTTAAATCGTGGAAGTTCCTCCTAAGCCACCCAGGCCCACTCGCTAGGGCCACGGTCTGTTCACCTTACGATCCTCCTGAGTGTCTATAATCCAGACACCCAGAGTGACAGGACAGCGGCAAGAAGCTTGAATCCTGATCCCTCTACAGCCGAACTCTCGCCTCACGTGGCGTAAGTGAATACACCTTCATTCGCACCCAGGCCAAAGCCAGCCGGGTGTTGTTGTTCTCCCAGGACCCCCTTGTGGCATGAGTATATAGGGCACGGGTCATACCGCGTCGCTGTCTTACTCGCCACGGGGATAGGAGAAGTATATTCACTACTACTAACAGGGCTGTGCAGGAAGGCAAGTTTGACCAAGGTGGAACAAATCTTAAACTGAATAAAAGTTTAACCAACAAACAGTACTTTTGGATTAGGAACAAAGGGATAAGAAGCCATCGTTCTACAGATAAGTACTACCTGTTTATGGTCAGGCATAGTGGCGGTCTTATTGTCTGGCTATTTGAAACATGATACGATGTTTACACTAAAACTTAAAACTGTGACATGCTGAACATAATAACCTCTTACCCAAGTCTTTAAGATTTGATACAAGTAGGGGATGCCAGAAAAAAAAATTGCTAAAGCCACTGAATACTCCCCAGCAAGAGACTGAAGCTATCTAAAAACATGTCAGGATGCCAGGAATCAGACTGAGACAAGAAGTGCAAAAAATAATCACACCTTTATTAATAGCAAAAAATAATAAAAAGTCCACAAGTCAAAAAACAAGCCAGAAATCAAAACCAGAGCTGGTAGTCAGACAAGCCGAGTCAGGAGCCAAAGCGAATAGCCAGACGAGCGGAGTCAGTAGCCAAAGCGAGTAGTCAGACGAGCCGGAATCAGGAACAAGGAGAATAGCAGAGTCAGGAACAAGCCAGGGATCAGAAACCAGCAGGTAATACACAGGAGCTCTCACAAACAGGTCTGAGACAATGCAAGGGCAAAGCATACTGAACAGAGGCCCTTTAAATAATAAGTGATGACATCATAATTCTGAAACTGCATCCTGTCTCACACGGATGATGTACACCAGTCTGGCCATAAAAGGAAGTGCAGGAAATGAGTAGCATCACACAGTATGCACTAGAGTCAGCAAGAGAGGTGAGTAAAATGGCTGCCAGCAGCACATGGCAAACAATGCAGGGAAAAAACCTGACAAAACAGTCCTAAAGGAAAGGATACCAACTTTATAAAGCCATACTAGTTGTTTTCCTATATGGGACTCTATGCATACAGGCGCTGTGGCTTGGTGGACTTAAAGTGTTAAACACCAATATTGTTATTCTTTCTAAATCAAGGAGGCGTCTCATTGAAAGGAGCGAAACACATTGCTTTAAATAAGTCTCTTGGACAGAGAGCTTTACTTTATTTATACTATATTATACAATTAAAGATCCTTCTCAAACCTTAAGCCCTAACATTGAGTTAGTTTAGCTGATCTCTATATGAATATATAAAGGCTTAATTGATTGTATCCCCCTTGCTAAGTGACAATTGACATAGTAATTTGACTAACTAAAATGTAATTTGAACTATTATAGTTTTGTGTAAGCTATAACTAACTTAGTAGCGCTTATAGAGCTATGGGCATGTCAGTCTGTCATATGTCACTAATTATAGAATCATATTGAAGGGAAAAAAATCATATTTAGTTATAGTTATATTTATACTGTTTTGCTTGATGGTGTGTTGATTAAGAATCACTATTTACCTATCTATACTGCTGCTCAATATAGGATACCTTTTTCTGTGATTTATTGCTGTGAGAACAGTAACATAATATATCTTCAACCCAGTTATCGTATTAACATTGGAGAAAACCTCTTTATAGCATTTAAAGATTGCATTAACCATAGTAGCATACTGAAGGAAAAAACTCATATTTAGCAATAGATATATTTGTATTGATTTGCTTGCAGGTGTGTTGACCAAGAATCACTAGTTACACTGTTGCTTAATATACAATACCTTTTTCTGTGATTTATTGCTGTGAGAATAATAACATACTAAGTTTATTACCCATTTACGGTATTAACACTGGAGTAAACTTCTTTATAGAATTTATAGTCTACAATGAATTTTGAATATCATATATAATACATTGGTCTATAATTATATTGTTTCCTTTCTCTCAAACCAAAACTAGTCATATTTAGTTAGTCTGTTTTTCTGGAGGAAATTATAGCTGGATCTTTTTTTGAAAATATTTTTTTATTGAGGTTGTAAGAAATTATATATAACATTTTCATTTGAAAACAATGACAACATAATTCCAAAAAGTACAATACGTTCTTAGGACATAAATATAGCCATGAATTAGAAGGTAACAGCTCTTAGCATAAATTCTGTGTCTGTGGGAGAGAATGAGTACAATAATCATGGAATGTACAGCTATGTCCAGTGTTCATACCTCTTTTATGCAAGTCATCCAAAACAGGGATGTTAGTAAAGGAGAAAATGTTTGTACGTGAAATAATGGAACCTCTGTTTTATATTTAGGAAGTATGGTCCACACTTTACCATAGAGAGAGTTTATGTAGTTATTCATTCTAGTAAAATTGGGGCAGGTGTGGGATAGTATTTGGTAGGTCGCACTGGGACCTAATTAGTCAGGCAGGGGGAAAGGGAGTCCAGCGGGCCAGAGCCGCTCAAAGTGAAATTGGGGGGGGGGGGGGATGAAGGGCGGAGCCATCTAAGATGCCAGAATAGTAATGTGGAGGGAGTAGGTAAAGGTCATGTTATATAGTTTCAGGGATGGACTCCATAAGGAGTGACTTACTATTTAAGAGACTGTTAGGGGAGTACATAGAAGTAATTATATGACTTAATGGAGTAGGAGGGCTAAAAAGTTGCTGTGTGCTATAGAAAGTGGCTAGAGTAAGTAAGTAAAGAGAAAGTAAGTTGTTAGTAAAGATCTCTTTCCCAAACTTCATGTGGTGACGTATATAGTGAGGGGTACCTGGGATCGTGTATGTTGCGAGTCTCTCATATGGATGTTGAATGTGATCTATAAGCTTGGTTAATCATGGTAGCTTGGTGTCTTTAGGAGATCAATAATATAAAGAGATAGGATATTCCCTGCAAACAATAATAGTGCGGTTAATTGAAATAGTTTGTATGAACCGTAGGGAGTAAAAGAGCTCTAAAAGAGATAGGGAACATTGGTATGCAACATAGAATTAAACAGCACCAATTTATATAGATAGCTCACTGTATGTTAACATACAAAATGTGTATGCTGTTATTTTAGGTAGAGCAGTGCTTTCCAAACTGTGTGTCGTGACACATTAGTGTGTCGGCGGCAGTGTGTAGGTGTGTCCCTGCTTCAGCACAATTTTTTTTACAATTTAAAATTCTTTTTAAAAAATGTTTTGGTTTCCAACTTTCCACCTGCCTACTACACATATCACATGGTTGACACGTTATTGATACCTAGTGGGTTACAGATCATCTTAACCTATTGGCGCAGCTTAGCGGAAACAAACTATTCCCGTTGGCGGCACATTGGCTTCTGACTGCACGTGTAGTCTCCTCAAACGGCTCGTGATTGCACGTGTAGTCAGTGAGTGGGACAGCAGTGTGTTTGCAGCGTGGGCAGTAGTCAGTCGGACTCGCAGAGCTCTGAGGGCAACAGCTTAAACGCTGAGCTGAAGTCAGAAGTCAAAGTTTTTGTAGCTAGCCCCCAGTAGTGCATTTCTGCTCCTGCTCTTGATATATGGATAGGAAGTGGAAGCCTAAAAATGCTTGATGATGAAATGTGAGTGTCTTTATCTAATATTCCCCCAAATATTTAGAAACTGTGTTCATCCCATTAACCTCATACATCCCATTAAAATAGTAAGTAGCTATTGGTGTTATTAAAAAAATTTTTAATTCTTGCACATACATACTGTTACTTGTAAATATATTTAGTTATTATATAATTTATGTATGTGTCCATATCTCTTAAAACAAGTTAGTTTAACCTCCTGTTTGCTAGTACAACTGAATTACTGTGTCGCGAAATTATGTAGGTCTAAAATGTGTGTCCCCAACATGAAAAGTTTGGAAAGCTCTGAGGTAGAGTGTATAATTGATAGATATCAAATTGTACGCAGAGAGGAAAATTAGTTCTTGCATATACCGAGTACGTATAAGGGTCCATTTTAAAACCTTATATTTATCGGTAATAGGCTATTATAAGATGCAGTACAACATGCAGTATAAGGCTTTACACCATGACCTGGGTACAGAATTATGTAGCTTCACTCACATCCATAGAGTCCAAAAGGGGCCCTCAGACCTTGTCACAAGGGTATATAAATAAAGCAAATAGGACTGTATGTGTCTGAGAAACTTTAAACAAGATGCGTTGCTGAACAGTAGGGATATGAGCATGTTATAAGCTATATGGTTTATAAGTTAGAGTGCTGTGACAACATATTAACATACATACAAAATTATTCCATAAACATTGTTGGTTATTATGGGTGCACAACTTAATCGTGTAGCATGCAGAGGGGAATCTATTTGCTATCCAGCAGATCTTATTATTAAGTTATATTGATCCCAGAGATGGCATCTAGTGATTGGGTTGAATGCTATCTGGACTAGTTTAGCAGACCCAGATGTAGGATAAGAGGAATACCCTATACCAAGTTACATTAGCTCTTAGTGCAATAAGCAAATACACAACAAGGGATACAGTCAACATATAAATCAGTCGCAGCATATTAATAAGCTTCAGGATTAGTAGCCAACAGGGCAATATGGGTATAGATTAATGTCATCCTGGGGGTATCATTGTTATGACCGTCCCCCTATCTCCATTGTACTAACAATAAAAGGGGTAATTGGGAAGTCTAATCAAGACAAACAGGACATTTTTAAAAACATCAATCTGATATAACATAGATAGATAAATGTATTCCAACAAGACTATAGTTCAGTTATCCAGGAATGTGCATACATATTTTAGCTTCAGATTTAGAAGGTATGATCAATGCATGTTGCCAAGGGGAACATGTGTATGCAGTCCCTACAAGTAGACTTATATATGCAGTCAGTCATAAAAGTATGGAGTAATGTTTTTCTGAAGCTGGATACAACAGAACATGGCTTGAGAAATTTGTAGAGTTGAACTGGCAGCAAGTGAAATACAATGAGAATTAGCATCAAGCCTGTTGGCTTCTTATTAAAATTACTCATAAATGATAGTGGAGCTGTTAGGGTATTTGAGTAGCTCCGTGTACATGCTCATCTGTGAAGCATCAAATAATCTATCTGTAGTACAGATATTCAACTCAGCCCTGCTTATTGGCCAGATTACTTTTTTTTAAAAGAAAACTTGCCGCCTGGATCAAAAGGTCCCTGTAGTAAGCCAGAGCAGTATATGGTGCCACTTTTGTGGAAGACATCTGTCTGATCCGGAAGTTGAGAAATCCATCTCAACCTCCAGGATAGAGGCATAAGAAGAGAGGCATTGTGAGCGCTGATGAAGACAATCTGCGGGACTGACATGGCGGGGTGAGCATATGAAGTAATCCTTAGTCTCTCTGCAGCTCCCCAAGACTTTGCCCCATCACTCACCTTGCAGAGATGAAGCGTGAAAGTACCCTCTATGTGGTTAGTAGCCGGTCTGCTTTTCTCTAGCTGTATCCCAGTAAACTGCTTCGGGTCCGTGGCTTTGTCACATCCCACCCCCACCAGCCGCTTCAGAGCAGGAGCCAGACAAGCGGTAGCAGAGACAGCTATAGCATTAATGCGGATCTCAGAGCTAGGGAGGAGTGTAGGCCGCTCACGCAGTGCAGTTAGGGCATTTAAACCATTATGCTACCAATACACAATTGATTAAAAAAAAACTGTTTTTTTAATCAATTGTGTATTGGTAGCATAAAGGTTTAAATAGCAGGATAGAGGTAAGGTGTATACATGCCTGAGAAAATGGCCCTTCAGTGCCGAGAAACGTGTTGCATTAGAGGGGATTATCCCCTTGACCACTACTTGTTGTTATATTCTTTTAATATTTTAATTTTCAATTTCAATTTTTGTTTTCAGTCTTTTAATAAAAATGTGTTTTTTACTATAACACAAGTATAGTGGTTTCTACCTTACCTCTCATTTCACAATATTGGGCTGTTTGTGCATTTATCCTGTTTTTGGACCATAGCGTTGGTAACACCTGGAGTGGGTGAGCCGATACGCCTTAACCTAAAATTATCAGTCTGCATCTACCAGCACATAGGTGTGCTATTGGACATTGTGAGTACCCATTTGGCATAATTATCTCCATTGTTCCATCTATTTGGTTGATCTGCACATGTGGTTTCCTTTGTTTTCTTGACTCTCCATTACAGAAACACCTAGCTGGGATATCCTGGAGTGGGTGTACTGACACACCATATTATGTCAGTCTGCTTCCATTAGAACATTGGGTGCTTATTTTAAATGTGAGTACCAATTTGGCTCAAGTGCACAAGCTTTGGCTTTTTTGATTTGGTGATTCTACATGAGGCGCCCCTCTCTTTCTTCTATTTTCCAGTTTTTCCAGTATCTTCTGTGAAGAGGAGTGCAGCCATCATTCACACTGAGGACATACCTGATTTTTTGCACTATCATAGTGACTTTCAACATAGGACTTTGATATAATTGTATGTTAATAGGTACAAGTGCCATATATTGAATGAGCTGTGTATGTTGTTTTTTGAAGTTGTACAGAGTATATATAGTGTATGCGCCCTCTTATTTTTGATATTTTTTATTTCTACCCCTGCAGTTGGGAGGAAGAAAGGGGTGGCACGTGTTTTTAGTAAAAAAAATTGAATATAAGATCATCTCTCAGCACAAGGATAAAGAAGGGAGATTTTTAATAGTCGAAATAGAAATAAATGGTCTTGTTTATATACTCTGCAATTTGTACGCTCCTAATAAATATCAACCAGCTTTTTGGGAAAATGTATACTCCAAACTTATAAACTACATAGACTCGCAAGTGATAGTAGGGAGAGATTTTAATAGTGTATTTAATCCCTACCTAGATCGTCTCAAAACATTAAAAGTAAATAGATATAAAAAGAATCTAGGGCTTTAACTAATAATCTGAAATTAAAAGATATATGGAGGCTGCAGCACCCAGACGAACATTTGTATACGTGTGAATCAAGGTCATATTCATATATGTTCTTGGTGAGTGAATCTCTTCTGGGAGCGGAACTCTCATCTAATATTCTTAATATTCTGATCTCAGACCCTGCAGTTATTTTATTAACTATACAAGTTAGTCAGAACTGGAAGAAACAATCTGGGAACTTTTCCCCCCCTCATACCTACTTACCAATACCAGGTTTAGAAACTGGTTACCTCACAAATGGAGGGAGTTTAAAATTTTTAATAAAGATTACCTCCCAAAAACTGAAATCATCTGGGAGACAGTGAAAGACTTTCTCAGAGGAGAGATTAAAGCCTACATGTCCAAAATGAGAAAAATAATTGGGAGAAGAGAGATACAGTTAGCCAATCAATGAAAGAATAAATATACACAATACATAGAAAATCCAGACAGACCTAATTGGATAGAATACCAACAAGCTAAACTAGAGAGAGAATCTGTCTTAAACCAACAAATAACTCAAAAAGAGATTAAAAATAATGTAATATTTAATAGACACTCGCCAAAATCAGCCAAATTCTCATCAAAGCTTGTTAAAAGTAGAAAAAAATAATAATTGTATAGGGGCTATTACAGTGGAAGGTAAAAAATACACCTCACCTAAAGATATCATGGCACAATTTCAGCTTTTCTTTCAAAAACTATATTCACCAGGTAGCATTGATAAAGAAGCTAAGAAAAATGTTATACCTAGGAATAACATTATCTAAAGATCCAGAAGAATAGTACAACCTCAATTTTACTTCTCTATGGCAGAAATGCTTTTTAGATTTTAAAAATTGGGCCCGGCTGCCCTTAACCTTATCGGCCAAGATTACATTAATTAAAATGATAATTTTCCCGAAAATATTTTTCCTTCTGCAAAACATCCCGATTCTTCTTAATAGGAATATTATTCAAAAGTTCAATTAACAGTGTTCAAGCTTTCTATGGGGTAAAGGGAAACTCAATAAAACAAATTAACTCATCTTAAGGAGCATGGAGGTTTTAGACTTCCTGATATTAAGTTTTATAATTTGGTATGGTATAGATTGCAAATGATTGGCTTACTGGTACATACCTTATTATAAATTCTGTGGAAGAAGTCTTGTGTTCACCATACTCTTTAAGAGCCCTTCTACACATGAACCAATCTATCTTACAGAAAAAGGCTTACTGAAATACTCATTTTTTAATATTATAGCAGCCTGGAGTAAGATTTGTCAAATCCTCCATATTAACAACAGTGCTTCTCCATATCTTCCAATGAAGGGCAACCCTAAATTTCAGCCTGGACTCAATATGCAGGTTTTTTAATTTTGGGCCCAAAAAGGACTAATCTTTACCTATCAACTAATAGATCCTCAGACTAAAATGGTCAAATCCTTCAATACACTGTTAGTGGAATTTGGGCTGGGAAAAAAAAAGTTTTTTACCTATTTACAAATCAGACATTACATTAATAGTCAACAAAATATTAATTCCAACCCATGGACATTGGAGGATATGGATGGCATTATTGCTATTTATCGGCCAGGGAATCATTCAATAACGATGCTGTATAAACTCTTATTAACATATGATGCTAAAGATAAAATATTAGAGCTATTTCAAAAATGGCGGGCAGATTTTCAGGATCTCAATTTTGAGTTCTTTAAAAAAAGTTTGGGCCATGCAGCTATGTTTTACGCCGGCTATCTCATATAGGGAATCATATACAAGACTAATAAACAGATCATATATAGCTCCAAGTAAAATGGCCAAATGGTCTATGCAAAGTATCTCTAATGGGGGTCGGTGTTCATCATCCTTCTCCAGATGTTCCTAGAACAGACTAATTGCATGCCTTTTATTATTGTCCTAAAATAAAAATAAAAATTGGCTCAAATTGCTTACTGGTTAAACAGATTTATTCCTGTTAAGATTAATCTTGATGCAAAAACAGTGATTTTGTAATTACTCAGGAACATATTCAAAATAAACATTGAATCAATACTAGTATTCTAACTGCTGGACAAATGATTCTGAGAACTTGGAAAGATAGATGTGCACCAACTATAGCAGCATTTATTAAGAATATGTTATTTCAGCTAGCAGTAGATCAACAAGACCCATTGATTCATTTAGATAATAAATTAGGAGCCTTCTTGGCCAAATGGGAAAATGTCATCATGTCTCTTCCTTTAGATACTCAGTCACAGATTTTGTATCCTCTTCGTGTCTCTCCTCTCTTCCTCCAGCTGATACTTTTAAATTGCTATCCTCCACATTGGAGGCAACCAGGAATTTATGTATTTAAGTCCTTATCTCCTCCCCCCCCTTATTTATTATTATTATAATTTTTATTCTCTCTCTTTTCTTTCTCTTCTTTCCTTCTTTTTCTCTTTTTTTTATTATATACTTCTGAAAACTTCCTTTTCATGAGTAAGGTTTAGCAAGGTTTTATCGAATCCTGACAGAAGAGAGAAATCAAGTTTCAGCACAAAGTTCATGATTATGTCATTTGGTTATAGGTTTTGTGATTAAGTTTATCTTGAGATAATTGACTAGGAGTCATGTGTATTTCTTTTATGTTATGTACTTGAGAATGTGCATATGTGCATATGTATTTTTCTTTTTTATGTAATGCCTCTTTTTTTGTCATGGTGTTCTTCCTGATGCTTTTCATGTCTGCTGTATCATGAACTGGAATACAAATAAAAAAAAAATCCACCTATTTCTTCTCACCTTTCTACTCCCAAATTTAAATCTCTTTCCTTTTACAAATCCTCTTAATCAAATAGTCTGTTTTATTCCTCTGTATCCTATAACTCTGGTGTACTTATTATTAAATAATTTATTTTCTCTAACTTTTTGCACAGTGGAAGAATAACTTGGACTTGACATACTTTGTAACCTCATTGGCATCTATTTATCAAAGCGTCAACTTACCTGCATTCGACGGCACCAATATGCTCACCTAAGATTGCCTAACATCGCTGCCGCGGACCTGACTACGCTCTCCAAAATTATCAAAAAAGCTGACAAAAAGCCGCGCAGCAAGTACGGGGCGATGAGCAGCGGACTGTTGTTAACTAACAGTCATCAATCTCACTGCTCTTCGGCTTTTTAACAGCTTTCTTTCCTGTCACTAAACACCCACACTATACTATACTGTTTACCCCCTATACCACTGCTCCCGGACCCCGCCGCAACTCTAATAGAGTGTTTAACCCCTAAACAGCCGCTCTCGGAGCCCACCGCAACTCTAATACAGTGTTTAACCCCTAAACCGCTGCTCCCGGACCCCGACGCAACAAAATACAATTATTAATCCCTAAACTGCCGCTCCCGGAGTCCACCGCTACCTACATTATATTTATTAACCCCTAATCTGCCCCCCCCAAAATAAAAAAAAGCCCTACCCTACACTAAATTACAAATAGCCCTTAAAAGGGCCTTTTGCGGGGCATTGCCCCAAAGTAATCAGCTCTTTTACCTGTAAAAAAAAAATTACAACCCCCCCCAACATTAAAACCCACCACCCACACAACCAACCCTACTCTAAAACCCACCCAATCCCCCCTTAAAAAACCTAACACTAACCCCTTGAAGATCATCCTACCTTGAGAAGTCTTCACCCAACCGGGCCAAAGTCCTCCACGAACCCGGCAGAAGTGATCCTCCAGACGGGCAGAAGTGGTCCTCCAGACGGGCAGAAGTCTTCATCCAGGCGGCATCTTCTATCTTCATCCATCCGGCGCGGAACGGATCAGCCAATAGGATTGAACTTCAATACTATTGGTTGATTGCATCAGCCAATAGGATTTTTTCCTACCTTAATTCCGATTGGCTGATAGAAATCTGTCAGCCAATCGGAATTGAAGGGACGCCATCTTGGATGACGTCACTTAAAAGGAACCTTCATTCTTCAGTCGCCGTCGTCAGAAGAGGATGCTTCGCGTCGGATGTCTTGAAGATGGAGCCGCTCCGCGCCGGATGGATGAAGATAGAAGATACCGCCTGGATGAAGACTTCTGCCCGTCTGGAGGACCACTTCTGCCCGTATGGAGGACTTCGGCCCGGTTGGGTGAAGACTTCTAATGGTAGGGTGATCTTCAAGGGGTTAGTGTTTTTTTAAGGGGGGATTGGGTGGATTTTAGAGTAGGGTTGGTTGTGTGGGTGGTGGGGATTTAATGTTGGGGGGGTTTAATTTTTTTTTACAGGTAAAAGAGCCGATTACTTTTGGGGCAGTGTAAGGTAGGGCTTTTTTTATTTTGGGGGGGCTTTTTCATTTTGTTAGGGGGATTAGATTAGGTGTAATTAGTTTAAAAATCTTGTAATTATTTTATTATTTTCTGTAATTTAGTGGGGGTTTTTTGTACTTTAGATATTTTTTTTAATTGTATTTAGCTTAGTTAATTTATTTAATTAATTAATTAATTATAGTGTAGCGTTGGGTGTAATTTTAACTTAGGTTAGGTTTTATTTTACAGGTATATTTGTATTTATTTTAACTAGGAAGTTATTAAATAGTTAATAACTATTTAATAACTATTGTACCTAGTTAAAATAAATACAAAGTTGCCTGTAAAATAAATATAAACCCTAAGCTAGATACTATGGGGCCTATCTATCAAGCTCCGAATGGAGCATGATGCCCCGTGTTTCTGGCGAGCCTGCAGGCTCGCCAGAAACAGCAGTTATGAATCAGCGGTCACAAAGACTGCTGCTCCATAACCTGTCCACCTGCTCTGAGCAGGCGGACAGACATCGCCGTAAATCAACCCGATCGAGTACGATCGGGTTGATTGACACCCCCCTGCTGGCGGCCCATTGTGAGCTGCTGGTGCAATGCTGAATACGGCGAGCATATTGCTTGCCGTATTCAGCGAGGTCTGGCGGACCTGATCCGCACTGTTGGATCAGGTCGCCAGACTATGATAAATAGAGGCAAATGTAACTATTAGTTATATTGTAGCTAGCTTAGGGTTTATTTTATAGGTAAGTATTTAGTTTTAAATAGGAATAATTTATTTAATGATAGTAATATTTATTTAGATTTATTTAAATTATATTTAAGTTAGGGGGTGTTAGGGTTAGACTTAGGTTTAGTGGTTAATAAATTTAATATAGTGTTGGTGACGTTGGAGGCGGCAGATTAGGGGTTAATAAATGTAATGTAATGTAGGTGGCGGCGGTGTAGGGGGCGGAAGATTAGGGGTTAATAAGTATAATGTAGGTGGCGGTGGGCTCCGAGAGCGACGGTTTAGGGGTTAATAAGTTTATTTAGTTGCGGCGGCGTCCGGGAGCGGAGGGATAGGGGTTAATAACTTTTATTTAGGTGGCGGCGGTGTAGGGGGGGGGCAGATTAGGGGTGTTTAGACTCGGGGTACATGTTAGGTGTAAACATTCCCATAGGAATCAATGGGATATCGGGCAGCAGCGAACATAAGCTTTCGCTGCTTTCCGACTCCCATTGATTCCTATGGCATCCGCCGCCTCCAGGGCGGCGGATTGAAAACCAGGTACGCTGGGCCGGAATAGTGGCGGAGGTACTTGGTAGTTATTTGATAACTAGCAAAAGTAGTCAGATAGTGCCGAACTTGCGTTCGGAACATCTGTAGTGATGTAAGCATCGATCTGTGTCTAAGGCGAATCAGGCTCGCCACAAATACGCTGCGGAATTCCAGCGTATTTGCGGTTGACGGCTTGATAAATAGATGCCATTGTGCCTTTTTATGCTCAGTCTAAATTTTATGTTTGCGCACTTGCCTGGAAAATGATTATTATACCACCCTTCGAATATGAGGATTTTTCTCTTATGGGTGTGCTCCCAATGTATATTTCCTTAATTTATATTACTGTTATGTACCTTTCTTTGGACGGAATTAATCATTTAAAAAATGTATGTAAAAACAATAATCACTCTTCTAGAACTCAGTCAATCTCAGAAATGTATTCTAGTGTTCCAAACTACTTATTCTCCATACATGCTGAAACAATCATGATATTTCAAATATTCAGATATTCAGATATTCAAAATTTCCTTGATCGCTTGGTATTTCTAGGGTGCTGAACCAAAAATGGGCTGGATCCTAAGCTTACATTCCTGCTATTTCAAATAAAGATACCGAGAACGAAGAAAACATAATTTATGCTTACCTGATAAATTTATTTCTCTTGTAGTGTGTTCAGTCCACGGGTCATCCATTACTTATGGGATATATTCTCCTTCCCAACAGGAAGTTGCAAGAGGATCACCCAAGCAGAGCTACTATATAGCTCCTCCCCTCACATGTCATATCCAGTCATTCGACCGAAACAAGACGAGAAAGGAGAAACTATAAGGTGCAGTGGTGACTGGAGTTATAATTTTAAAATTTAGAACCTGCCTTAAAAAGACAGGGCGGGCCGTGGACTGAACACACTACAAGAGAAATAAATTTATCAGGTAAGCATAAATTATGTTTTCTCTTGTTAAGTGTGTTCAGTCCATGGGTCATCCATTACTTATGGGATACCAATACCAAAGCTAAGTACACGGATGATGGGAGGGACAAGGCAGGAACATTAAACAGAAGGAACCACTGCCTGTAGAACCTTTCTCCCAAACCCAGCCTCTGAAGAAGCGAAAGTGTCAAATTTGGAAAATTTGGAAAAAGTATGAAGTGAAGACCAAGTTACAGCCTTGCAAATCTGTTCAACAGAGGCCTCATTCTTAAAGGCCCAGGTGGAAGCCACAGCTCTAGTGGAATGAGCTGTAATTCTTTCAGGAGGCTGCTGTCCAGCAGTCTCATAGGCTAAACGTATTATGCTACGAAGCCAAAAAGAGAGAGAGGTAGCCGAAGCCTTTTGACCTCTCCTCTGTCCAGAGTAAACGACAAACAGAGAAGAAGTTTGTCTAAAATCTTTAGTTGCCTGTAAGTAGAACTTCAGAGCACAGACCACGTCTAGATTATGCAAAAGACGTTCCTTCTTTGAAGAAGGATTAGGACATAATCTCTTGATTGATATTCCTGTTTGAAACAACCTTAGGTAAAAACCCAGGCTTAGTACGCAGTACTACCTTGTCTGAATGAAAGATCAGATAAGGAGAATCACAATGTAAGGCAGATAATTCAGAGACTCTTCGAGCCGAGGAAATAGCCATCAAAAACAAAACTTTCCAAGATAAAAGCTTAATATCAATGGAATGAAGGGGTTCAAACGGAACACCCTGAAGAACTTTAAGAACCAAGTTTAAGCTCCACGGAGGAGCAACAGCTTTAAACACAGGCTTAATTCTAGCCAAAGCCTGACAAAAAGCCTGGACGTCTGGATTCTCTGCCAGACGTTTGTGTAAAAGAATAGACAGAGCTGAAATCTGTCCCTTTAGCGAACTAGCGGATAAACCCTTTTCTAAACCCTCTTGTAGAAAAGCCAATATCCTAGGAATCCTAACCTTACTCCATGAGTAACTCTTGGATTCGCACCAATATAAATATTTACGCCATATCTTATGGTAAATTTTTCTGGTCACAGGTTTCCGAGCCTGTATTAATGTATCAATGACCGAATCCGAAAACCCACGCTTTGATAGAATCAAGCGTTCAATTTCCAGGCAGTCAGCCTCAGAGAAATTAGGTTTGGATGGTTGAAAGGACCCTGAATTAGAAGGTCCTGCCTCAGAGGCAGAGACCATGGTGGACAGGACGACATGTCCACTAGGTCTGCATACCAGGTCCTGCGTGGCCACGCAGGCGCTATCAGAATTACCGATGCCCTCTCCTGTTTGATCCTGGCAATCAGTCGAGGTAGCAACGGAAATGGTGGAAACACATAAGCTATGTTGAAAACCCAAGGGGCTGCTAATGCATCTACCAGCACCGCTCCCGGGTCCCTGGACCTGGATCCGTAACAAGGAAGCTTCGCGTTCTGGCGAGATGCCATGAGATCCAGATCCGGTTTGCCCCAACGACGAATCAGTTGAGCAAATACCTCCGGGTGAAGTTCCCACTCTCCCGGATGAAACGTCTGGCGATTTAGGAAATCTGCCTCCCAGTTCTCCACGCCTGGGATGTAAATCGCTGACAGGTGGCAAGAGTGAGACTCTGCCCAGCGAATTATCTTCGAGACTTCCAACATCGCTAGGGAACTCCTGGTTCCCCCTTGATGATTGATGTAGGCCACAGTCGTGATATTGTCCGACTGAAATCTGATGAACCTCAGTTTTGCTAACTGAGGCCAAGCTAGAAGAGCATTGAATATTGCTCTTAATTCTAGAATGTTTATTGGAAGGAGTTTCTCCTCCTGAGTCCACGATCCCTGAGCCTTCAGGGAATTCCAGACTGCTCCCCAGCCTAGAAGGCTGGCATCCGTTGTTACAATCGTCCAATCTGGACTGCGAAAGGTCATTCCTTTGGACAGATGAACCGGTGACAACCACCAGAGAAGAGAATCTCTGGTCTCCTGGTCCAGATTTAGCAAAGGGGACAGATCTGAGTAATCCCCGTTCCATTGACTGAGCATGCATAGTTGCAGCGGTCTGAGATGCAGGCGCGCAAATGGCACTATGTCCATTGCCGCGACCATTAAGCCGATTACCTCCATGCACTGAGCTACTGATGGGCTTGGAATGGAATGAAGGACACGGCAAGCATTGAGAATCTTTGATAACCTGGACTCCGTCAGGTAAATCTTCATCTCTACAGAATCTATAAGAGTCCCTAGAAAAGGAACCCTTGTGAGTGGTAACAGAGAACTCTTTTCCACGTTCACTTTCCACCCATGCGACCTCAGAAATGCTAGAACTATCTCTGTATGAGACTTTGCATTCTGAAAACTTGACGCTTGTATCAGAATGTCGTCTAGGTACGGAGCCACCGCTATGCCTCATGGTCTTAGTACCGCCAGAAGTGAGCCCAGAACCTTCGTAAAAATTCTCGGAGCCGTGGCTAACCCGAAGGGAAGAGCCACAAACTGGTAATGCCGGTCTAGAAAGGCAAACCTTAGGTACCGATAATGATCTTTGTGAATCGGTATGTGAAGGTAAGCATCCTTTTAGTCCACCGTGGTCATATATTGACCCTCTTGGATCATGGGTAGGATGGTTCGAATGGTTTCCATCTTGAACGATGGTACCCTTAGGAATTTGTTTAAGATCTTTAAGTCCAAGATTGGTCTGAAGGTTCCCTCTTTTTTGGGAACCACAAATAGATTTGAGTAAAATCCTTGTCCCTGTTCCGATCGCGGAACTGAGTGGATCACTCCCATGATTAAGAGGTCTTGTACACATTGTAGAAATGCCTCTCTCTTTACTAGGTTTGTAGATAACCTCGATAGATGGAACCTCCCTTGTGGAGGAGAGGTTTTGAAATTCAGAAGGTATCCCTGAGATATAATCTTCAACGTCCAGGGATCCTGCACATCTCTTGCCCAAGCCTGGGCGAAGAGAGAAAGTCTGCCCCCCACTAAATCCGACTCCGGATAGGGGGCCCTGTCTTCATGCTGTCTTAGGGGCGGGAGTAGGCTTTCTGGCCTGCTTGCCCTTGTTCCATGACTGGTTGCCTTTCCAACCCTGTCTGTAACGAGCAGTAGTTCCTTCCTGTTTTTGAGCGGAGGAAGTTGATGCTGCTCCTGCCTTGAAGTTACGAAATGCACGAAAATTAGATTGTTTGGCCTTTGGTTTGGCCCTGTCCTGAGGAAGGGCGTGGCCCTTACCTCACGTAATGTCAGCAATAATTTCCTTCAAGCTGGGCCCGAATAAGGTCTGCCCTTTGAAAGGAATGTTAAGTAGCTTAGATTTGGAAGTTACATCCGCTGACCAGGATTTAAGCCAGAGCGCACTGCGCGCTTGTATGGCGAATCCGGAATTTTTAGCCGTAAGTTTGGTTAGATGTACTACGGCATCTGAAACAAACGCATTAGCTTGCTTAAGGGTTCTAACTTTGCTCAAAGCCTCATCCAATGGCGCTGTGCGAATCGCCTCTTCCAGAGACTCAAACCAGAATGCCGCTGCAGCCGTGACAGGCGCAATGCATGCAAGAGGCTGCAATATAAAACCCTGTTGAACAAACATTTTCTTAAGATAACCCTCTAATTTTTTATCCATTGGATCTGAGAAAGCACAGCTATCCTCCACCGGGATAGTGGTACGTTTGGCTAAAGTAGAAACTGCTCCCTCCACCTTAGGGACCGTCTGCCATACGTCTCGTGTGGTGGCGTCTATAGGAAATATTTTTCTAAATATCGGGGGAGGGGAAAAAGGCACACCGGGTCTATCCCACTCCTTACTAATAATTTCTGTAAGTCTTTTTGGTATAGGAAAGACGTCAGTACACACCGGTACCGCATAGTATCTATCCAACCTACACATTTTCTCTGGAATTGCCACCGTGTCGCAATCATTCAGAGCCGCTAATACCTCCCCTAGTAACACACGGAGGTTCTCAAGCTTAAATTTAAAATTTGAAATTTCTGAATCCGGTCTCCCCGGATCAGAACCGTCACCGACAGAATGAAGCTCACCGTCCTCATGTTCTGCAAATTGTGACGCAGTATCAGACATGGCTCTCGTGTCATCAGCGCGCTCTGTCCTTAACCCAGAGCTATCGCGCTTGCCCCTTAATTCGGGCATATTATATAATACTTCTTTCATAACATTAGCCATATCATGTAAAGTGATTTGTAAGGGCCTAGATGTACTTGGCGTCTCAATCTTATGCATCTCCCAAGCGGGAGACGCAGGTACTGACACGTGAGGAGAGTTAGGCGGCATAACTTCCCCCTCGTTGTCTGGTGATAGTTTCTCTATTGGTACAGATTGACTTTTATTCAAAGCAATATCAATACAATTGGTACACATCGTTCTATTGGGCTCCACATTGGCTTTTGAACATGATGAACAGACAGTTTCCTCTGAATCAGATATGTTTAAACAGACTTAGCAATGAAACTAGCAAGCTTGGAAATCACTTTCAATAAGTTTACAAGCAATATAAAAAACGCTGCAGCGCTTCAAAAATACAGATATAATTAAACAATTCTTAACAAGAAGTGTATTATTAGCAGAGGATTGCACCCATTAGCAAAAGGATGATTAACCCCTCAATACCCAAAACGGATAAAACAGATATCAATTAAGATTTAACGCTTTTAATCACAGTCAAACACACTGTCACAGATCTGCTGTGACTGATTACCTCCCTCAAAAACGAATTTTGCAGACCCCTGAGCTCTCTAGAGACGTCCTGGATCAAGGAGGAAGAAACAGGAAGACTGTGCTAGAATTTTTTTAACTGCGCAACAAGGCGCTAAAAACAAGGTCCCTCCCACTCCTATTACAACAGTGGGAGCCCTGATATAACGGTTTCCATGCAGAAAAACATAATTTATGCTTACCTGATAAATTCCTTTCTCCTGTAGTGTAGTCAGTCCACGGGTCATCCATTACTTATGGGATTATATCTCCTCCCTAACAGGAAGTGCAAGAGGATCACCCAAGCAGAGCTGCTATATAGCTCCTCCCCTCTACGTCATACCCAGTCATTCGACCGAAACCAAACGAGAAAGGAGAAACTATAGGGTGCAGTGGTGACTGGAGTTTAATTTAAAATTTAGACCTGCCGTAAAAACAGGGCGGGCCGTGGACTGACTACACTACAAGAGAAAGGAATTTATCAGGTAAGCATAAATTATGTTTTCTCCTGTTAAGTGTAGTCAGTCCACGGGTCATCCATTACTTATGGGATACCAATACCAAAGCTAAAAGTACACGGATGACGGGAGGGACAGGCAGGATCTTTACACGGAAGGAACCACTGCCTGAAGAACCTTTCTCCCAAAAACAGCCTCCGAAGAAGCAAAAGTGTCAAATTTGTAAAATTTTGAAAAGGTGTGAAGTGAAGACCAAGTTGCAGCCTTACAAATCTGTTCAACAGAGGCCTCATTTTTAAAGGCCCAAGTGGAAGCCACAGCTCTGGTAGAATGAGCTGTAATTCTTTCAGGAGGCTGCTGTCCAGCAGTCTCATAGGCTAAACGTATTATGCTACGAAGCCAGAAGGAGAGAGAGGTAGCCGAAGCCTTTTGACCTCTCCTCTGTCCAGAGTAAACGACAAACAGGGAAGAAGTTTGTCGAAAATCTTTAGTTGCCTGTAAATAAAATTTCAGGGCACGGACGACGTCCAGATTGTGCAGAAGTCGTTCCTTCTTTGAAGAAGGGTTAGGACACAATGATGGAACAACAATCTCTTGATTGATATTCCTGTTAGTGACTACCTTAGGTAAGAACCCAGGTTTAGTACGCAGAACTACCTTGTCTGAATGAAAAATCAGATAAGGAGAATCACAATGTAAGGCCGATAACTCAGAGACTCTTCGAGCCGAGGAAATAGCCATTAAAAACAGAACTTTCCAAGATAACAGCTTGATATCAATGGAATGAAGGGGTTCAAACGGAACACCCTGTAAAACGTTAAGAACTAAGTTTAAGCTCCATGGCGGAGCAACAGTTTTAAACAAAGGCTTAATCCTGGCCAAAGCCTGACAAAAAGCCTGAACGTCTGGAACTTCTGACATACGTTTGTGTAAAAGGATGGACAGAGCTGAGATCTGTCCCTTTAACGAACTAGCAGATAAACCCTTTTCTAAGCCTTCTTGTAGAAAAGACAATATCCTAGGAATCCTAACCTTACTCCATGAGTAACTCTTGGATTCGCACCAATGCAAGTATTTACGCCATATTTTATGGTAAATTTTCCTGGTAACAGGTTTCCTAGCCTGTATTAAGGTATCAATCACTGACTCCGAGAATCCACGCTTTGATAGAATCAAGCGTTCAATCTCCATGCAGTCAGCCTCAGAGAAATTAGATTTGGATGTTTGAAAGGACCCTGAACTAGAAGGTCCTGTCTCAGAGGCAGAGACCATGGTGGACAGGACGACATGTCCACTAGATCTGCATACCAGGTCCTGCGTGGCCACGCAGGCGCTATTAGAATCACTGATGCTCTCTCCTGTTTGATCCTGGCAATCAATCGAGGAAGCATCGGGAAGGGTGGAAACACATAAGCCATGCTGAAGACCCAAGGTGCTGTCAGAGCATCTATCAGAACCGCTCCCGGGTCCCTGGACCTGGATCCGTAACAAGGAAGCTTGGCGTTCTGGCGAGACGCCATGAGATCCAGATCTGGTTTGCCCCAACGCCGAAGCAGTTGGGCAAACATCTCCGGATGAAGTTCCCACTCCCCCGGATGAAAAGTCTGGCGACTTAGGAAATCCGCCTCCCAGTTCTCCACGCCTGGGATGTGGATCGCTGACAGGTGGCAAGAGTGAGACTCTGCCCAGCGAATTATCTTTGAGACTTCCATCATCGCTAGGGAACTCCTTGTCCCTCCCTGATGGTTGATGTAAGCCACAGTCGTGATGTTGTCCGACTGAAACCTGATGAACCTCAGAGTTGCTAACTGAGGCCAAGCCAGAAGGGCATTGAGAACTGCTCTTAATTCCAGAATGTTTATCGGAAGGAGTCTCTCCTCCTGGGTCCATGATCCCTGAGCCTTCAGGGAATTCCAGACAGCGCCCCAACCTAGCAGGCTGGCGTCTGTTGTTACAATCGTCCAGTCTGGCCTGCTGAAGGGCATCCCCCTGGACAGATGTGGCCAAGAAAGCCACCATAGAAGAGAATCTCTGGTCTCTTGATCCAGATTCAGCATAGGGGACAAATCTGAGTAATCCCCATTCCACTGACTTAGCATGCACAATTGTAGTGGTCTGAGATGCAGGCGTGCAAAAGGTACTATGTCCATTGCCGCTACCATTAAGCCGATTACCTCCATGCATTGAGCCACTGACGGGTGTTGAATGGAATGAAGGACACGGCAAGCATTTAGAAGTTTTGTTAACCTGTCCTCTGTCAGGCAAATTTTCATTTCTACAGAATCTAAGAGTCCCCAAGAAGGGAACTCTTGTGAGTGGCAATAGAGAACTCTTTTCTACGTTCACCTTCCACCCATGCGACCTTAGAAATGCCAGAACTAACTCTGTATGAGACTTGGCAGTCTGGAAACTTGACGCTTGTATCAGAATGTCGTCTAGGTACGGAGCTACCGAAATTCCTCGCGGTCTTAGTACTGCCAGAAGAGAGCCCAGAACCTTTGTAAAGATTCTTGGAGCCGTAGCTAACCCGAAGGGAAGAGCTACAAACTGGTAATGCCTGTTTAGGAAGGCAAACCTTAGGTACCGATAATGATCCTTGTGAATCGGTATGTGAAGGTAGGCATCCTTTAAATCCACTGTGGTCATGTACTGACCCTTTTGGATCATAGGTAAGATTGTCCGAATAGTTTCCATTTTGAACAATGGAACTCTTAGGAATTTGTTTAGGATTTTTAAGTCCAAGATTGGTCTGAAGGTTCCCTCTTTTTTGGGAACCACAAACAGATTTGAGTAAAACCCTTGTCCGTGTTCCGACCGCGGAACTGGGTGGATCACTCCCATTAGTAAAAGGTCTTGTACACAGCGTAGAAACGCCTCTTTCTTTATCTGGTTTGCTGACAACCTTGAAAGATGAAATCTCCCTTTTGGAGGAGAAGCTTTGAAGTCCAGAAGATATCCCTGAGATATGATCTCTAACGCCCAGGGATCCTGGACATCTCTTGCCCAAGCCTGGGCGAAGAGAGAAAGTCTGCCCCCACTAGATCCGTTTCCGGATCGGGGGCCCTCACTTCATGCTGTCTTAGGGGCAGCAGCAGGCTTTCTGGCCTGCTTGCCCTTGTTCCAGGACTGGTTAGGTTTCCAGCCCTGTCTGTAGCGAGCAACAGTTCCTTCCTGTTTTGGAGCGGAGGAAGTTGATGCTGCTCCTGCCTTGAAGTTACGAAAGGCACGAAAATTAGACTGTCTAGCCCTTGGTTTGGCTCTGTCTTGAGGCAGGGCATGGCCCTTACCTCCAGTAATGTCAGCGATAATTTCTTTCAAACTGGGCCCGAATAATGTCTGCCCTTTGAAAGGTATGTTAAGCAATTTAGATTTAGAAGTCACATCGGCTGACCAGGATTTAAGCCACAGCGCTCTGCGCGCTTGAATGGCGAATCCGGAGTTCTTAGCCGGAAGTTTAGTTAAGTGTACTACGGCATCAGAAATAAATGAATTAGCTAGCTTAAGGACTCTAAGCTTGTCTATAATCTCATACAATGGAGCTGAGCTAATGGTCTCTTCCAGAGACTCAAACCAGAATGCCGCCGCAGCCGTGACAGGCGCAATGCAAGCAAGGGGTTGTAATATAAAACCTTGTTGAACAAACATTTTCTTAAGGTAACCCTCTAACTTTTTATCCATTGGATCTGAAAAGGCACAGCTATCCTCCACCGGGATAGTGGTGCGCTTAGCCAGAGTAGAAACTGCTCCCTTCACCTTAGGGACCGTCTGCCATAAGTCCCGTGTGGTGGCGTCTATTGGAAACATTTTTCTAAATATAGGAGGGGGTGAAAAAGGAACACCGGGTCTATCCCACTCCTTGTTAACAATTTCTGTAAGCCTTTTAGGTATAGGAAAAACGTCAGTACACGTCGGTACCGCAAAATATTTATCCAGCCTACATATTTTCTCTGGAATTGCAACCGTGTTACAATCATTTAGAGCCGCTAATACCTCCCCTAGTAATACACAGAGGTTCTCAAGCTTAAATTTAAAATTTGAAATGTCTGAGTCCAGTTTACTTGGATCAGATCCGTCACCCACAGAATGAAGCTCTCCGTCCTCATGTTCTGCAAATTGTGACGCAGTATCAGACATGGCTCTATTATTATCAGCGCACTCTGTTCTCACCCCAGAGTGGTCGCGTTTACCCCTAAATTCTGGCAATTTAGATAATACTTCAGTCATAACATTAGCCATGTCTTGCAAAGTGATTTGTATGGGCCGCCCTGATGTACTTGGCGCCACAATATCACGCACCTCCTGAGCGGGAGACGAAGGTACTGACACGTGAGGAGAGTTAGTCGGCATAACTTCCCCCTCGTTGTCTGGTGAAATTTTCTTTACATGTACAGATTGGCTTTTATTTAAAGTAGCATCAATGCAATTAATACACAAATTTCTATTGGGCTCCACATTGGCCTTTAAACATATTGCACAAAGAGATTCCTCTGTGTCAGACATGTTTAAACAAACTAGCAATGAAACTAGCAAGCTTGGAAAATACTTTACAAATAAATTTACAAGCAATATAAAAAACGTTACTGTGCCTTTAAGAAGCACAAAAAAACTGTCACAGTTGAAATAACAATGAACCAAATTAGTTATAGCAACCAAATTTTCACAGTAAATGCATTAAGTTAGCAAAGGATTGCACCCACCAGCAAATGGATGATTAACCCCTTAGTACCCAAAAACGGATAACAATTTAATATAAACGTTTTTATCACAGTCAAAAACACAGCCTCACAGGTCTGCTGTGAGTGATTACCTCCCTCAAAACTAGTTTTGGAGACCCCTGGGCTCTGTAGAGAGGTCCTGGATCATGGAGGAAGAAGTAGCAAGACTGTGACTGAATTTTTACTGCGCAATAAAGCGCCAAAATAGGCCCCTCCCACTCATATTACAACAGTGGGGAGCTCAGTAAACTGATTTTATTCATAAATAAACGACAGCCATGTGGAAAAAATAATGCCCAAAAAGTTTTATCACCAAGTACCTCAGAGAAAAACGATTAACATGCCAGTAAACGTTTAAAAATAAAATTATGAAATGTTATTAATAAGCCTGCTGCTAGTCACTTTCACTGCAGTGGAGGCTCAAATATAAGTTAAATGTATACAGTATTTTCTTAGTGAAGTTCCATTCCCCAGAAATACCTCAGTGTAAACATACATACATATCAGCCTGATACCAGTCGCTACTACTGCATTTAAGGCTGCACTTACATTACATCGGTATTAGCAGTATTTTCTCAGTCAATTCCATTCCTTAGAAAATAATATACTGCAACATACCTCCTTGCAGGTGAACCCTGCCCGCTGTCCCCTGTTCTGAAGTTACCTCACTCCTCAGAATGGCCGAGAACAGCAAGTGGATCTTAGTTACGACCGCTAAGATCATACAGAAACTCAGGTAGATTCTTCTTCTAATGCTGCCTGAGAAAAA